>NC_064676.1:1212709-1819064 GCF_023278565.1 Colletotrichum lupini
AAAATCCATGCCGTCGTCAATGGAGAGATATATGATCATGACGCCATTCGAGAACGGTGCATCCGGGATCATGAATATCAATTCAAGGGCCATTGCGATAGTGAAGTGTTGATTGCGTTGTATAAGATTTACGGAGCTCCTGGGTTCTTTGAACATTTAAGAGGGGAATTCTCATTTGTCATTTTTGATGAGAGAGATGGGCGGGTGATTACTGCCCGCGATCGCTTTGGCATCAAGCCAATGTACTGGACTATTGTCGGTGACGGCTCACAGCAACAGCTTGTCTTGACATCTGAGGTCAAAGGCTTTTTGCCCCTTGGCTGGGAGCCCGAGTGGAACGTCTCCGGTCTCATCAGCGGACTTTCTCTCCAAGCTGAACATACGATTTACAAAGATGTTTGGAAATTGAAGCCAGGTTCGTGGATGGAGATCGCTGAAAGTGGTGAGATCAAGCACCATCAATATTGGGATCCTGAATACAAGAATAAGGTACGTGTCAACTTGGCCTGAAGCGCCACCTACTCATAATCTTAGCTTATAAAAAACAGCATGAGGTCGAAACGCGTCAATTAGATAAAATCATTCTGGAAGTCAGAGAGAGGATCGTAGAAGCTGTAAGACTTCGGCTGCGTGCCGATGTACCAGTAGGTATCTACCTATCAGGTGGCATTGATTCCTCTGTCGTTGCTGGAATCGTAACAAAACTTGTTCGTGAGGAGGGTGTAATGCTTGGCAACCAAGACGCCACGAAACGAATTTCCTGTTTTAGCATCCAGTTCCCTGAGGACTCTGGTTTCAACGAGGCTGGTTTGTTCCCTTGTCAAGTCTATCATGAACTTACCTGATTACGCATACGGAGGCTAATTAATTTTACAGACATCGCACAGCGGACAGCAGACTGGCTTGGTGTTCAAATCCTCAAAAAAGACATGAACGAGGAAGAGCTTGCAAAGAACTTCGTGGAATGTGTCTACCACACTGAGCACCATCATTTCGATCTCAACTTCGTGGGCAAATTCTGTCTTTCCACACTACCCCGGCAATTTGGCGTGCCGGTTGTTCTCACGGGTGAAGGCGCTGATGAACACTTCGCCGGGTACCCATTCCTGATGCCGGATTTTCTCCTGGAGCCGGATTACGCGTGGCCAGACTCAGCTTTGGCAAGAAATGACCAGGCGAGAGAGGCCATGCAAAAGGAAATGGCAGACGACCTCAAGAATATGTTCACCAGAGTCGGCATGTTCAATCACGAATGGGAAACGACGGCTCCAGTATCCCGACATCTTGGCATTGGAAACAACGCTCTGAAGTGGCAGCCCCACTCGGGCATGTTCGCCCCTTGGGTCCAGGACTCCTACGGGCGGAAGGATATGAGGATCAGTGTAGCTGAGACCATGTCCGCTGAAGTGCGCAAAAACATGGACGAAAAGTGGCATACGCTGCACTCCTCACTTTATTACTACACTCGCGGTGCCCTTCCCAATATGATCCTCACCTGCTTGGGTGATCGTACCGAAATGGCACACAGCATCGAAGCCCGGCCGCCATTCCTCGACCATCACTTGGTTGAATACGTCAACGGCCTTCCTCCCAGCCTGAAGATTGCGTACAATCAGCCAGAGGGCGACACAGACGGGACAGGATCAAGTTTATGGTGGAAGAATCTCAGTGCTGCTCGCCAGGCCTTAAGCGAAAAGTGGATTCTGAAGGAAGCTGGTAAGCCTTTCATCACTCAGGAGCTATATGATCGTCGGAAACACCCATATTCAGCACCTGTCAAGTGGCCTCGGGAAGGACCTATACACCAGCTCTTTAGAAAGCTAATCACGGAGGACTCGGTGAACAATCTGGGATTCCTGGAATGGGAGGATGTCAAAAGTTGGCTTGAGCATGGGTTTGGGAATGATTCTGACCCCAACGCCTTCAGAAAGTTGGTCATTACTGGATCATGGGTTGTCCTGAGCCAGAGGTTTGGCGTCAAAAAAGCTACTCGAGGTACCGAGCCAAGCTGCACGTAAACTTTCATCCAGTAGCATGATACCTATAAGGTAGGCGGTGAATGACATTTGAGTAAACAACTCGATTTCTCAGCCGGGCGCAATTAGCAAACCCAGATGAATAAGACTAGACATGCATCTTCCGATGTGGAGAAGTCTCCGAGAAGAAGTAAGAATGAGAGATGTGTATCATAAGTATTGACGTAGTGTATATACATGTGATAATATGATGTTACAAATTGAAAAAAACTCTCTCTCTCATCTAGATGTGTCAGTGTTGCGTGTGAAGAACACATATCCAAGCCAAGCCGGCTGGGAACCATAGGCCAGACAGCAGGTTGCTGTCCAGCATAGGTTTAAGCAGTCAGACGTATGTGTTAGCCTGTCCTCATCTTCAATTGGGTCGGAAGCTTAGTAAAAGCCGCCCTTGTCATCCTTGCCGTTCTTCTGGTCATCGTTCTTGTTGTCATCGTTCTTGTTGTCATCGTTCTTGTTGTCGTCGTTCTTCTTCTTGTCCTCCTTCTGGTTGCCCTTCTTCTTCTCATCCTCATCATCGGAGCAGTTACCCTTCTTATTGCGCCTGCACTGCTTCTTCTTCTTATCCTTCTTGTCATCGTCAGAGTCAGAGCAATCGCCCTTCTTGTTGCGCTTGCACTGCTTCTTCTTCTTGTCCTTCTTATCGTCATCGGAATCGGTGCAGTAGCCCTTGTTGTTGGTACGCTTGCACTTCTTCTTGCTGTTGCGCTGCTCAAGGGCGCTAATGGCGCCGGTGAAAGCAAGTCCCTCGCCACGGGCCTAATGGGTTAGAAGTTAGTCGAAGCGTCTAGCAAATCAAATGTCATCTCTTCGGAGGCATGAACGGGTGTTGTTGATGCTTCAGAACTTACAGTCAGATCGGTGGATCGCTGGGGGATGTTAGCTTATTCGTGCATGTAGTCATGGCCGGGAATAGAGTGGTGTTCTTACCTCGATGAGATCGGTATCGAGGGGCTCTGCGATGGGAGCAGCCAAGGCAGCGACGGTGAAGAAAGCCATGCCGATGGTGGCAACCTGTCCGAAAGTAGGGATATGCATCTTGAGAATGGGTTGAGAGTATGGAGTTCTTAAAAAGAGAGGGAGAGTCGGAATGAGTGGTGTGAGTGAGCTATGTAGAAGCGACTGTGATCTTGAGAGTGAGTGTGATGAGGAGGAAGGATATCCCTTTTCGATTGAGGTGATAAGATGGCTTATTTATAAGTTTTCATCTTTCTCTTCGAACCGAACGAAGATGTGTACAGCATCAACGTTGAAGGCTTCATGTTATGAGACAGAGCCTCACTTGCGACCGGGATCGAGTGAAGCGAGAATGAATTTGCTTCTGTGGCTTGGAAATCTGTCCATGGGTCTTAGTTCACGGTCCACCACGTCTGTGAAAATCGAGCCAAGGCCGCTGGTGTTTTCTTGGCAATGAGTCTACGGTTGCCAGATATACCAGACCGAGGTGCACCCACGAGCTCGCTTTCGAGATCTTGGGTTCGAGGCACTCGATGCCAAGCTTCGCGGCCTCAACGCCATCACAACGCTTGCCCAATATTTTCTTTTCCTTTGGAGTACCAGCCTAGAGTTCGATTTTATTTTCGGGGGAGGATGTACGCCACAAGCTAGAACGAGTGATCGAGTTTGAGGCGGACCACCAGAAAGCTGGCTGAAGTGAGCTGAAGGTCTGGATTTGTCAATGTGTTTGAGGCTGTAGCAAGCAATCGAGAATCCAAATAACCTATTCACGCAACTAACGGCGGCTTCTCTTGGGCCGATGTATTGTCTCATCACGGAACCAACCTCCTGGATCACAGCTGGGGGTAGAGGGGCAGTATCGTTTCGGCAAGTGATATCAAAACCACGACTGACTATCCAGGCTTCGAGTGTATTAAAAATTTACATGCATGCAGTGGACGTTGAGCCTAATGGTCTCGAAAATGTGTGAAACTGCTGGAGTGACAATAAGGTGAGCATCGAGTAACGGCTCACAGACTGCGGGTTCACATCTGAGGGCCGCATCGCGCGAAAGCTTATGCTGAAGCTGAAAAAGGAATGTGGAAATGGAAGAGGGGGTACGCACGAGCTTTGCGGGGTGGCGTACATAGTTGAGGTCCCAGTCTCTAAGTTTCGCCCGGCGACGCCGCTGGCGGGATACCCGTCCGGCTGGTTTCACCAGCCAGGGCGAGAAGTCTAGCTCGTCAAACACAGGGGGAAAAAACAAGCTTAAGGTAAACATCATTTCAACCTTAAAGACGATTGAGCCATTGTGCCCACAGCGACCAGGCTTGGCACACGTCAGCGACTTCTTTCGCGAGAGTCTTTTCAGATATGGAAACCGCTAGATCAGGCGGGTCTGGACGGTGACTTGGCACTCATATATTAGTAGATTCTAATAGCTGGGTAGGTTGCAGTGTTGACTCGCAGGGTGGTGATGACCACTCATGCCCAGCTGACGAGAAAAAATATTGACTTCTTGTAGTATGACCCAGGCAAACAATCAATGCGACGAGATCACCGCGGCTTGAACCATTCAGTAAGCTCAACGGGGAACAATACAGGTTGCCATGGGAAGAAGGTATGATCGCAATGCTTTATCAGAATGCTAGCTCGTCTGTTGCTGTGTCTATGGAGCAAATGAGAGACTTTTCTGCCGCCGCTCTCGGCCCTCCTCTATGTGTATGCTCGTCATGAATGCGTTGACGAAGATAAGCCTTCGCTTGTTACCACTAGTTGGCGATGCAAGAGAATTCCTGACAACTGTTGAGTCGCCTCTCTTTTACTCCTCAACCATGTTGTTTCGGTCACTGGAAGGTTGTAAGTAAGGATGAAAGGCATTAATTGAGCTGCTGCAAAATATTGTATCATGTGTGGACTTACGGTAATATAAAATCTGGCAGGAACCAGGCCAGGATAACCCCCGGAGCTGAAGCTCCGACGGCAGTATAGACCATGAATTTCATCACGTCTGTGAACTATGTGTTGCGGTATGGAGTCAGCTTCGCCAAACCGACGCGAAATTGTCCGCTCTCAAGACGTCAGAACTTACAGCATGGTTGATCGCGTTTCTTTCCGGAGTACCCCATGCAGGTGCGGTGCCAACAATGGAATCAAATAACGAGTCGACGAGCTCCGGTGAAGCGCTGGCGCCGAGATACTTGTACAGCATCGGCTTGAATGTGTTGGTGTAGATGCCACCAGCTATGCAACCTCCGATACTTCCCCCAATGACCGAACAGCAAATGACCAAAGCAGTGATCTGTGGCATCTCGCGGTGAGGCACAACGACCTGAGCAGGCACAAGAATCGATAGTTGCATTATGCCGGATCCTAGACCCTGGATCATCTGGACGATGAAGAGCTCGGCCACGGAGTTATCAGCCCCGCGGAGGCGAAGCATGACACCGTAGCCTATGAGACGGATGATTGCGCCGCCGATGAGAAGTCACTTGTATCGGCGAGTGTATGCCATTGCCAAGCCGGCGATGATTCCCATCACGCACTGCATCACGCCGTTGGTGTATTGGAAGAACGTAGCGTCTCGGGCGGCGAAGCCACGGGCAACGGTAGACCATGAGTAGAGATAGGTGTGCGTGCAGGCGAACCCGACTGAGTCACTCGCGATGAGCAAGAGGCAAAGAACAATTGTCTTGTTGCGGAAGTATCGCGTGGGCATGATTGGGTTGCGAGCCAGACGCTGCTCGTAGAACGGCAGTGCAGCGAGGAGCATGACGCCAATCACGATTAAGACGATGATGTACGCCGTTCCCCATCTGCTTGGTGTTGATGCTGCCAACGTTAACGGTATCAGGACTAATGAGAAGCCCGCGCAGAGAAGTGCTGAACCGCCCAGGTCGATCTGAGAGCAGAAGCTGTAGAGCGTTGTTTTCTGCCTTGGGGTAAGACCCATGTCCTTGGCCTTCTTTTGGTAGTAAAGCAAGGTCGAAATGATGAATGCGGCGCCGATGGGCATGAGAATTGCGAACATGCCGATGCCCCATCGCCAGCCGATACCACCGGGCTTGACGACGTCGTCGACAATGAAGGCAGCTGCCCAAGGCGTGATGAGAAATGGGAAGAAGGAGAAGCTGAGAGCAAAACCACGCCAGCGAGCCGTAGTGATATCGGCAATAACGATGTCGTTCATGATGTTTGTACCTGACTGGCCGACGACGTAGAATACAACGCCTGCAGCATAGGCGTTGAAAGTTGTTGATGTTGCCATGAGGATGTAGCCCAAGACATAGAAGGATATACTCATGATGTAGGTTTCTCCTCGGCCGATGACGTTGGATAGCTTGGCGACTGGCGGTTTGATAACAGCGAAGACGATACCGCTGGCGGTGCTTAGGGTTGCTAGCTTGGAAAGAGCTGAAAAGGAAGACGTCGCATAGTTGTTGTATATGTAGACAGTGGTGTTGTCGATTTCGCTTTATGATGGTTAGCCAGGTGGATCAAGGGAAAGAAGCCATTGACCCCATGACCAAAGGAAAATATGGTACTTACTACACAATCATCACCAAAGCCAGGCTAGTATAGATGTTAACAACAACATGCATATAAGGCAACTGGTAGTATGGGCTTACCCGACAATAACAAGCCATCTTCCCTTCTTCCCCCACAATGTCTGAGCAGCTTGAATAGTGCCGACACCCGACTCAAGAGGCTCGGAGGTGTCGAACTTTTTGACATGATCGTGATCTTCAATAGTGTCGTCCGTCTTCCCGGCCATCTCAACATCCCGAGGTGCTTCCGATGCAGCTATATCCCCGTTGGCGGGGTCTGCCGACGAGGATCCCTCCGCATGGAGGCGTCCCCTCAACGACGTGACAAAGCCCATTGCTTCTCTCTCTTCTTCAGACGTCGGCAGTAGACTCGTCCGCTCGTCACTGTCGTACGAATACGTACGACCGGTTCGTCGGCCCATGCTGGGTGAACTGAGAGCAGATGCGAAGACCTTTAACTATTTTTGAGTTATGCCCGCACTGCAGAAACTACCGCAAACTTCTTGGCCAAGGTTCAATGATTATCAGTTGAGACGGCACCCTGAACCTTGTTTGGAAGCAATTCGAGAAACAAAAAAAAGCACAGATGACTGGTCGACAATTGGAAACATCGGCTTAGAATTAACCGACAAACCTCCCATCGACAGATGGATTCTAAAGGCTGTGCTTACTTTACCTTTGCGGGAAGGCTGTTATTGTTCTTCGCGGTCGTTATCTTGCGCCCACCGGCCAATTGCTCGCGCGGGGTCGGCGCGGAGAGGCGAGGAGCCTATCATATTGGGGACATTGTCATCCCTCTTGCATCCTCCGAGGTGTCGTGTGATAGCACTCGGTGATAGCGTCTGGACGAGTCGGTATCCGAAGCTATCTGTACATCGTCCGATGTATGGGGTAGGATCAGGCACCATGTCTTCCCTTACAGTAACGATGTGCGATGGGAGGACCCAGGTGCTTCTAGACGTTTACCATGTAGAGGATGGGGATGCTCGACCCTATGAGGATCACAAACCGGTGGGATTCTTGGTGTTGACCTACTGTTGGCTTTGAGATTAGGTGCTCGGCAAATATGGACCGACCGGCTGGGTTAGACCCTGAAGCCAGTTTCCAAAATGGCTCCACTGATTCCCCCGAAGCCGCTCGCAATTCAAGGTGGGAATCCCCCCGATGTCATCGGCGACCGAAGATTCTACTCGACTCAGATGGGGCCGCCCGCTCCGTCATTCTGGATCCGCCCGGCCGGTCAACCTTTCTTGGGTTTAAGGTAAACTGCCACAGGAGGAGGATGTCACCTCAAGATCTCGGGGGACCGTAGGATTGGCTCTGAGACCCGTGTCACTTGATCTCAAAAGCGCGGGAGATGGCTTGCAATTTAGCGTCAACGTGGCCAAATGAGATGCCCAGAAACTGAATCAAGGGTGCCGACGCCCTGCAAACTCTCTTCGCCCGACAGCCCTGACAATCAGATGAAAAAGATAATGCACAAACGTTTGGGGGATCAGCACAGCACAGCTGCCGCAGCACCCCTACTTTCCCCCCTTATCTGCCCTTGATTCGTACGAGCCAAGACTGGGCTCACTCGAGAGACCGCTCACGCACAGGACAGCGCTAATCCTAAACAAGCCAGCAAGATACCGGCTTTCACAAGAGTCGTGTTTGGCTGCTGAGTCGGTGATCCGGGAACCATGGGACCCCCACAGAAAGATCAGCTGGGCTCATTGTGAAATACAGCCGGTCCGGGTAGCTCAACGTTTCCTTATCCCCTTTCCCTCGCAGTCTGACTGGAATCACTCCCGAGGCTATCACCAAGCCGAACATCGTGCTAAACTGCCATGGACAGCAAGATTCCCTCAGGATTTCCGGGGCCCAAAGAGGCTATCAGGTCAGGGAGCAAGTGTAGAACAGCGGTCACCGCTGCTTTATCAGTACTCGCTGTTACGGCGCTTATCAGAGGGAACTTCTTCCCGAGTCCATGGTTCCTAGCCCGGAAAGGAAGCACATCCAAACAAAGTGCTGGTTCAGAATGGACCTGGTCAAGCGTACGTCGGAATACCGGTCACGAAATTGATCACGAAGAACTGACAAGCTCTACAGATCAAGCCGAGTCGGACCCTGGAGTGGCACAGCTGCTTCGAGAACGGAGAATATGACTGCGCTAGACTAGACGTTAGTGCCCGAGAAGCCGTCTCCACAAAACTCCCAGCATGTCTAACAGAACATCTCTCAGGTCCCCATGGACTGGCAAGAACCGTCTGATGACCACAGAGTTGTACTCGCGATTACGAGAATCCGGGCAACCGACAAACTTGACTATAGAGGGCCAGTCATCTTTAACCCTGGTGTAAGCAAACTTGTCACGATCTCTTCCCAAGACATCAACGGTGCGCTTAAACCTGTATCCAGGGTCCCGGCGGCTCAGGGGTTTGGTCCCTGAAAAACCATGGCAAAATGCTGCAGGAGATTATTGGTGTAAACCACGTAAGTTTGCATAAGTACCGATCCCGTTAGGATTCTTCGTCCGGAAAATCTGACGATATGCAGGACCTCATCAGTTTCGATCCCAGAGGTGGTAAGTCTTTTCTTCCAAGATCTAAAATGTGGACAGTCGCTCACATTCTGGGACAGTTGGCGCATCCATCCCCAGAATCCAATGCTGGTCAACACCGCAACAGCGCCAAAATTGGGGTCTACAAGACCCTGGAGTTCTCGACTCCCACGAAAGCATCGTCGGAGAACTTTTTGCCCGGGCGACGGCATACTCTCAGGCATGCGAGAGCGCGATGAAAGCGTCCGGTATACTCGAACACTCCAGCACCACCCCGACCGCCAGGGACATGCTCGAGATTGTGTACCAGACCGGGTACAGCAAGCTCAAGTACTGGGGCTTCAGCTACGGCACCATCCTCGGCGGCGTTTTCGCGGCCATGTATCCGGACAAGGTAGAACGCCTGGTCAGCGATGGCAACGTTGACTACAGAGAGTGGTTTAACTCGGAACACGTCAACTTCATTCGCGACACGGACAAGGTTCTCTTCGCCTTTTATGAGTTTTGCTATCAAGCTGGGCCCGAAAAATGCGCCTTCCACGGTCCCACTTCGGAAGCCATCATGGGGAGATTCGTTGACCTGCTCAACGCTCTTAAGAGGCATCCAGTCATCGTTCCGGCCGATCCAGAGGAAGGTCCTGAAGTACCTATGCTGGTCACCTACTCCAAGGTCATGCGTCTTCTCTCGACAACGCTCTACCAGCCACTGGAGCAGTTTGAGAATTTTGCCAAGATCATTGCCGCGCTCGAAAAGAAGGACGGGCGGCCATACTACAGGCGCTATAACCCTAGCAAACCGGCCCCGGCCCCGGCTTGCGCCCCGCAGCCAGTCTCTCCGTTCGAGCCGCCCCCGGGTATCGTCGAAGGCACCGGAGATGCCTTCCCTGTCATCATGTGCGCCGATCACCCCGCTGTCAGTAACATGACTCTCGAGGAGATTCAACGAGAGACGGATGGGATACTGGAGCTTAGTCCAGGGACTGGAGCCACTGAAGTCCCGTACCAAATGACCTGCAATCAGCGAACTACGCGTCCCCGCTGGCGATTCAGTGGTCAGTACTACCAGTAATTATCAGGAGAGATCTGAGAGCGTCTATGCTGATCCGGTTCAGGGCCCTTTGAGGGCAAGACTAGCCACCCCATCTTGTTCATCGCCAACCAGGCCGACAACGTCACTCCACTAGTCAGCGCTCGCAACAACTCCGCTGGGTTCCCCGGATCAAGGCTTCTCATTCAAAACTCGTTTGGCGTGAGTACATGTACCCTTCAAGAAAAAGCCGCATTCACATGGAAGGCCGACTGCGTACAGACCCGAGAGCTGATATTCTTTGTTTATAGCACACGACTCTCGCAGCCCCTTCAGAATGCACTAGAGGTCATATTAGGGCTTACTTCCAAAATGGAACACTACCCGAGCCTGATACAAAGTGCGAAGGCGACTCGCACCCATTCGGCCCCTTTGCCGAAGCCGGAGTTCGATTCTACCAGCCGTCACTGTTCATGTAACTCGAACTATGCCATTTGATATTTAGATCTAGAGACTAGATACCTAGAGTACAGTCTGCGTAGATATAGAATGCTCTTTTCTTCTTTCTTAAAATTGCGCTTTCCTTCATGTTGCCACGTCGCTGGCTAGTCATCACTTAGGCCTCTCGGCTTGACTTTTCAATAGCCATTCTATTCAAGAAGAGAAATTGACTTTGGGTATTTATTTGACAACACGAAGGACCTAAGAAACTACCTGCCACAGGAAAATCTTTTCTTGGACCTCCACCACTCATTGTGCCTTATGCGTTCTTTCGGAATTCGCGGGCATCTCGTATACCATGTGGTCGTCTGGTGCCTCGTGCCTAACTGGATGTCGATCCGTAGAGCCAATCTCATGTGAAAGTGGCGTTCCCATCTCAGTGAGAGGCGACCGTGAATCCAACTCACTGACGTGGCTCCTTTCCCTCAGAACCTTTGGTTCCGCCTGGTACCTCATATGCATCTCCCCATTTCCCCCCATCTCGGCCATCGAACTCGTCTGGCTCGCCACCTGCGCCCTTTGACTTTTGCCCCTCTTTCCGTTCAACCATAAGAAAGCCTTGTCAACGGCTGTCAGGCCTCGCTAGTCAGGCCTTGTCGGTTAAGGGGTGGGTATAAAGAGGGGGACTAAGTAATAAAGGAGCAGCTTAGGTATATATAGAGCGCTAGTAGTATACCTTAAGGGAAGGGTAGATTTTAATAATTCCTCTTTTAGACCTTAATAATAGTTAGCCTCTATAAGCTTCTTTTTTATATTATATACTTATTAATAATTTAAAATCTCTACTTATAAAGGGGACTAAGCTAAAAGCTTAAAATATTAATAAGAACGAGACGTAATAAGAGAGCGTAGTTAGTATTATAATAATATCGGATTAGAAGTCCAATTCGACCGCGGCATACAGCCGACTGCGCAGGGGCTAATTAGGGGCCCTATTTACGATTATCGTAGCTAGCCTAACCTACGGTTAGAACCTCCTTTTTATACCTACGTAAATATTTAAATAGTTTAATTAATCTCTTCGTTAATTACGGTTCGAACTAACTACCCTATAATAAGGATATTAATACTAATTAGTAGTTAAATTCTATTATCGTAGATTAGTAAGGTATCTCGTTACGCAGAAGAGATAACCTCTTAATACTATACGAGATAAAAGATTTATACTAATTAACCTTACGGAAGTAGACGAAAAAAGAGGCAATTCTTAAATACCGCACGGAATTAAGTAATCGTAGCCCTTTACTACCTATAAGAGGTCGACGTTTACTATGTTAAACTACGTTAATTAATAGAACCGCTTAAGTAACTAGTTTTTTTACTATCGCCCCGAGTAGCTTTTTTATTAAACGACTTTTTCTGCAGCCGGCCCGCGATTAAAAATTAACTAGTTAAATTAATAAAAAGAAATACTTACGTAACGACTACCCGCCTAATTAATTAGCGCAACGAACGAGCTTAATAATACGGTATAAAAAAGCACTACGCGATCGAAAAAGGGGATCTCTAAACGTAAATATTCTTACTTAGCGGCAAAGGTAACCCTATAGGAGTTATTAAGCTAAGAGATCTATAGTATACGGAAAAGTCTACTACCACGGGGATCTCACAGAGGTCCTAATAGCATCGAGTTAAGAGTATTACGGATCTCGGAGATTAACCTAAGAAGAAGGCGGCTACCCCAAAGTAGTCCTACGACCTCTTGCTAGAGTTACTATTAGCCTAAGAAAAGGCTAAAAAAACGAGGATCTAAGGGAAAAAAAAAGAATCCTCTAGAGGGCCGCTAAAAGGCTTCTTTTTATACTAGCTCCCGGCACGAGATTACTAATTTTAAGAAATCGGTAACCGGTAAAGATCCTAAGACTAATTACTACATCTTATTACGGTAATATAAACGTCTATTACTACTATTATTAAAAAGAACTACTAGAACCTACCCTTTTATATTAAATAAAAAAGAGGATCTTAGTAAGTACGATAGCTAGCGATCTAAAAGGGTAGTAATAATCGCTAGAAATAATAAAAACGAGAGTAGTAGCGAGATAGTAAGAGGAAGCGGGAATCTCCTAGACCTTAATAAATTCGTTGGGTAATAAAAGCACGGATTTACTACGACTAGCGCGCGGATTAAATATATCCCCGTTAAGATTAAATACGCTAGCGATTACTAATATAGGTATAAGCTAGAGCACGACCCTTAGCGAGTTAGGGTAAAGAAAAAGAGGACGAAACCCGATCCTAAATAGAATCCTAATCCCTTATAAATAGGTAAATATTAACCCGGATTATTAGGGGACGTAGATATATAAAATCGCGGATTAGCCTAACGGTAAGTAAATTAACGTAGTATTAATCTATTTAACTAAGGTTTATAAGAAAAAGGGGCTATAGGGGCAACCCTTATTTTACGAAATCGTAAACGACCTTAGCTATTAGCTAGACGAATAGTTCGCAAGCGCAAGCCTAAGAATTATAAAAGCGGTTAATAAATTCCTCTATAGGCGAGGGGTATTACTAGCGTAATTATAATCGCGAGAACCTTACGAAATCCTAGTAGCGACAATTACGAAGAAGGAATTCGTAATATAGACCTAAGTATAAGTCGATAGGGCGTATAATCGCTTTAACGAATTTAGAAAAAGGGTAAACGACCTAAATTTTCTTCTTATAATTACTAATAGCAATCTGTCGTTATAAAAGGATATATAGAAGCAAAATATAGTACTAGAAGTACGATAATTAATAATTCTGCCTATTTCGATCTATAACTTATTACCGCTACTAATACGAAATTCGGTACCGATCGGCTAGTAAAAAAGGAAGTAAACGACCCGAAGTTATTAATAATACGCAATAACGCAGGAATCGTATATAAATATTAAAAATCTAATAGCGAATACGAGGTAATTTATAAACCTCAAAAAAATCTTTCTAAAAGAAAACTTATATTCTAGGGGGAAGTATAAGGTCTTATAAGAAACCCTAACGATGTTTTACGATTACTACGAAAAAGTCAGAATTAAAGAATATTAATACTATTTAGTAATTAATATCGTACTCGTAAGTAAAGCCTTTAATTACTACTATGAAGCAGTACGTAATCTCGATTAAAATAACTTTCTTAGCATAATTAACGCAATCCGAAGCTACTTCGAGACCTATAATAAGAACCTAGAGCTCTTATCTAAGCTACGAGTAATTTCTTTTATATTTATAGCTAGGATAATAGAGGGCAAATCGCGAGTAGAGATCCTCGAAAAGCTTATTAATTAAATCGATAAGCTAGCAAAAACCTAGCTAAATAAGGGGATAAACGAGTAAAAAGTCGGATATTTTTATACCGTAGTCTAGCGTATACTAAAAGTAAAAATAACCCTATACTAAGTACCTAAAGACTACGAGACGCTCTACTCGAGGCTAAAATCTAGCTTTAATATTAAAATAAGAATACTGCGCTAAACCTACTTCTAGGTATACGACGGCCCTTATTAATAATATTAGGTCGATCGAACGTATAATAAGAAAAGAAAAGAGGCTAGATATAGTAATTGCTAGTAAAGAAGCTAAGATTCGTTAAATAGGTAGAGATTTAATTTACGGGCAGGGCAATAGAAAAGGTAATATTATATTTATAAAAAGGATAGATATTAGTTAAGTAACTACTCCGAGGAAGAGCGTACTAAATTATACGAATAGTATAAAAAGTCGAGGGTAGTAAACGGCAAAACTAGCCCTTGTCGGTTTAACTAATTCCTTGTTATATATAAGGGTAAATCCGGGAGCACAGAACCTAGTAACGGTAGCTAAAGTAGCGGCCTAAAGTATATACCCCCTATAGGAAATTCGGAAAATAAGGAAGATCTTACCCCCTATACTAATAAATTAGATTATAACAAAATCGATAATATTAACTACTCTTTTTTTACCCCGTTAGCCTCCGGAGGATATACGAGGCTAAATAAATAGAGGGTAGCAGAAGCTCTTAATAAGCAGGCTTTTATCTATAGATAGTAAGGGAAGGTCCCTTAAATAATAGATATAGAGGCGGCTAAAAGGGCGAATTTAATAGTACTAAAGCCCATTCTCTTAATAAGTAAGGAGAAGACGCTATCTCTCTTAATATCTAAAAAAAAGGAATATAGTACTAAGTAAATCTAGGGGTAGCTAGAGGGGTCCTTTTTATACTACCTAAATCACTCGAATACTAAGCTCGTATAGGCATTCTACGCGAGCGAAAGGTACGGCCTAGATAATTTCTATAGGATTATCCTAAATACTAGGGTATTATAATAGTTAATAAGAGGCAAAGGGCAATTCTAAGCGCTATAAAAAATCGCGCTAGTAACGCTTAATACGTCGATAGTGGGTATTACGAGGATTAGCTTCGGCCTAGGTAAAGAAATCGTCGCCCTAAGTATAGTAAAAATAGAAACGCACTTCGGAACGATAACTTTCTATATTTTACTTATTAATACCCCATTTCTCCTATATCTAAAAGACATAGATCGACTAGGTATTATATTTAATAATATAAAGAATAGAATCTTTAGCCATAAGTACTTCGAAATAGTTAAATAACGATGGGGGCACGCGTTTATAAGGCTTATTAACGATACGAAGTTAATTAATTACTTAATAAAAAGTGAGCTTAAATAACTATACCGAAAATTTAGCTACCCGTCGGTCGCGAGGCTATATAACCTCCTAAAGTATTTAAGTAATAATAATATCGAAATAGGGGCGCTAGAGTAGTTAATAAAAGTATACTACTAATACTAAATAAATGCGCAGAGCCTACGCAAATTTAAATTCAAATTGCGTAATAAGCTTAACTTTAATTAGGAGATCGTCGTCGATATCTTCTATTTAAATAGTTAACCGGTCCTATATATAATAAACGAGGCTATATTATTTTAAATAGGGCAATTCCTATGGGATCTATAAGCAAAAATAGTATAGGTAGCTCTGCGAAAAAGCTAGATCGATATATACTAAGGACCGCTAGATAGTATTAGAACCGACGCTAGTACTAGTTTTAAGTTAGTAGAATTTAAAAAAAATGCGACGGCCTATAGTATATAATTAAAAATCGTACCCGTTAAAGCGTACTATAGTATTAGAAAAGTAAAAAGGGCGCACTAGTAGTTAAAAAGAGCGTTTAAAATTATTAAAAAGGAAAATCCCGATTCTGACGACGACGAATACCTCTAGACAGTACTTAAATACTATAACGATACTATAGGGCCTAACGGGCTTATACCGACGCTTCTAGTATTTAGAGCATATCTAAGAACGACCTTAGCCTCGCTACCGTTACTAGATATAAGCTAGCGAGCTTAAGTAATTAAAAAAGTAATACGGGTACTACGTAAGGTAAGTATAAAAAGGTAAGTTAATAAGGTAATTACTATACGCAATAGACCTAATATAGGGGTTAATTTAAATATACCCCTAAATTTAGAAATACGAGTATAGCGCGAAATTACTTAATAATAGGCTAGGCTATATAAATTAATTTCCGTTAACGAGCGTTCTTACGTAGTCGCGAGAAATCGTAACTAGCTACTCGAGGTATTAATTACGGTAGTTAGACCATATTATATAGATCCTATCGAGGTAATTTCTAGCTTATAAGAAGAAAAAGAGCTAGGGGAAGCTATATAACCCGCGGCAGAGGCATAGGAAATCATCCTTAACGAAATTATTATAGCAATACTAATAGATAATAAGGAAGAAGAAATTGCTAAAAGGGCACCAATACTACTAACAAGACGTTGCGGGAGACTACGACGGTAAGTACTAACGCGGCAATTTATTACTAATAACAAAGTAATTAATACCTTTTATATAGTAAAAAAGAAAGCCGATTTCGAGCTAGTAATTAAACTACGCAAAGAAGGCGTAATTATAACTATTAAAAAGCCGTATAAGGGATTAGATCTTATCGAAGTAAATACTCTGCGCAATCGAGGGGTTTATTAATTTATTTTCTACGATCTAAAAAAGCATATAAACTTTCGTATATTTAAATTGCGAATAGTTCGTAAAATTAAAGGAAAAGGAATACCCTAACCGTACGAGAAGTCTAGATATATAATTTAGGGGTACGGCGATATTAAAAAGGTAACGCTACTTATATAATTACCTACTATATAGCGCTATAGCTAACGATTAATAATAGTACTAATAGCATCGCTACGGAAGAAGGGATACGAGATTTAGAGCCGTAATATTACCTAGGTATATACCCAATCGGCCATAGGGCTCACAAGGAAAATCCTAGCCCATTTACTAAAGGAAATAGCTAGTAAGTACCCAGAAAGTACGATTATTAAAGTGTTTAAGCTACTATATAGGCTCGCAGAATTAGGCACTTATTAATAGGCTACTTATTACGATTTTTATATTAATTAACTATTAATAATTACTTCTACGTACGACCCGTACTTACTAGTCGCAGAGCATAAAAGCGACTAATTTAGGATCGTCGGAATATAAACTAACGATATATTAGGCCTATCCGATATTAACTTTATAAAAAAGGAGGATAAGGAGCTCTAAAAAGCGGGCTTCGTAGCGAAGCTAAAAGAGGTCCTTATAATAAATACCCCCCTAATATTTAATAGCGGGATTCTTATAATTAAAAGGGAAACCGTCGTTTTTTAATAAGAGGGGTAGGGCGAGAAGATTAACCTCGTTAACCCGAACGTAACTAATATTAAGAAGTAATATAAGGCTAAGCTTGCGTAAGGGGCATATATTACGAGTATTTATTAGCCTAAGGTAATTTTTAATTACGCTAGGGTAGCGTAAGCTATAAATCTAACCGAACGAGACGTCGAGGTACTTAATAAGCGGCTTAAGTAGTAGTAGACGAATCTTAATCGAGGTCTCGTTTACTACCCGATCGACCTTATGACTAATAAGCTCTACGTCTTCGTTAATAGGTTATTTACGAATAATAACGACCTTACTTCGTAATTAGGGTATATTATTATCCTAGCTAACGAGAGTATAAGCGAGAGCGAATTTACTATATACGGTAATATAATCTACTACTTATTAACTAAAAGTAAGTAGGTAACGAGAAGTATACTAGCGTCGGAGGTCTATAGCATAGTTAACGGCGTTAACCTCTCCTATATAATTTTAATAACGCTAAAGAAGATTACTAATCGAATTAGCCTTCTACTTATTCTAACGGTTATTTATACTAATTCCTACTCGCTATACGAATGCCTCGTTAAATTAAGAACGACGAAGGAAAAGAAGCTTATAATTAATATTATAGCCCTTAGGTAATCGTACGAAAGGCGCGAAATACTCGAGATCCGTTAGATTAATAATAAAGATAACCTCGTAGACGCTTTTATAAAAGCAGTATTAAATAAGGGATTAGAGTAATTCGTAAGTAGTAGAAAAGTTACTATACGAATAGAGGGATAGGTTATATAAAAAAAATAGAGAAAAGGGGGAAAAGGAGACGACTTAGTAAACGGGCCCGAGGTTAAATTATACCTCTAACCGTAGCGGTTAAATTAATAAAAGAAAGAGAAAGTTAGTATCGGATTAGAAGTTTAATTTAACCGCGGTATATAGCTAACTGCGCAGGGGCTAATTAGGGGCCCTATTTACGATTATTGTAACTAGCCCAACTTACGGTTAGAACCTCCTTTTTATACCTACGTAGATATTTAGATAGTTCAATTAATCTCTTCGTTAACTACGGTTCGAACTAACTACCCTATAATAGGGATACTAATAAATAATAAGAAAAAGACGACTCTTTTTTATTAAACCCCCTAGAGTTACCTCCTCCTTAGTAAATAATATAAGAACGAAGCGTAGTAAAACGAATAACGTAGTAATAATATAGAAGGACTATATTACTAAGAGTATTAACGAATTTTAAATAAAATGATAAACCTCTTACTCTTATTTACTAATACCTAAACTAAATAATAAGCGATAGGCTAATAGAACTATAAGAATAAGAACGATAATTAAAAAAAGAAATCCTTATTATAATATATAAAGAGCGCCTATATAAAAAACGAGTAGATTTAGAACGCCTATAGAGCTCTTCGAATAGCCCGGCCCCCGTACTAAGGGTTACGGTTTTAATTATAATAGCCTTAAACATTAGCTTTAATATAAATAAGAACGTAAACCCCCGGACTAAGGATAGTTTAATAAATAAAGCCGTACTTAAAGCGCTACTCGAGCGATAATAAAGTAACGAGTTTATACTACCTAAGCCCTTATTTATTAACTCCCTCCCGACTTAAGTAAGTGACGTAAGTAGAACGTTTATGTTTAGACTACTATTCCTTTCTAACTTATTATATGCTAATAAATCGGCACGGGATTTATAGAGCTTCTTTTTTAACTATTACTATTACTTCGACTTATAGGCTTAATAAATAAGAATAGACCGTAATAAAGTAGTATATATAGTTAGCTACTTAAGTAGTAGCGTAAAGACCTCTTAGATATACTATATTTTTAATTACTAAAGGACCCCTGGGTTTATAATAAACTAGGTTATATAGGAGGAACTAGAGACCTTTTTATAAAATAACCTATCTAATCTTACTAACTAAGGAATAGTAGCGAGTATATAACTAAATAGTACTTCGTAAAGTTAAAAAGAAAAAGTTAACGAGTTCGTTAGCTATATTAATAAGCTCGAGATAGAACTAGAATATATCTTAATAAAAAAATAGAAGATCTCTACGTTAATAAGTAAGCTACGGCCTAAACTATGCCTCGTAATAGTATTATAAATAGAACTTCTATAAACTTATTTATAGCTAGTATCGCTAGTAAGACGTATTAAGTAATCCTTATTATTAATAAGGAGCTTATAAACGTCCCCTAAGTAATATTTTAACTTAAACTCGAACGAGCTAGCGGGAAGATACTGGGGTACTAATAAGTCGAATACGTAAAGAACACGCCGTAACTCGCTTAGTAAGGATATTACGTACTATAATTATAAAAAGACTAGTTATATCGTAAGGGATTACCCGCGACCGTAAGAGTAGTATTAGTAATACTATAACTATAATAAAACCGGGTACCTTATTAATAGCTACCCGAGCGTTATATATTATAAATATAACTAAAAGGGGTATAAGGCCGCTAGTTATTAATTAAACCTTACCTTAGCTAAATAGCGCGGATTAATAACGAGCTTAAATACTATCTTAATAAGGAGAGTAGCTAGTAATTAATAAGGGTAGTACTTAAATATCCTAACTTATATATACTTAAACTATATATAAAAGAAGCTAAGCGTCCTTATTAATTTAGGAGTAGAAAGGAACGTAGTTAGTATTAGGCTACTTAATAGCTTTAATACTAATTTATAAATTTATTTATTACCGTAGTTAATAAATATAGAGGGTAAATAGATAGAGACGCTAAGAAGCTACTACTTACGGCTTCGAATCACTAATAGTAACTACGTAACGGAGATATAGCTATATTGCTTTATAATAGTTAATATTACGGCGCCTATACTTATCCTTAGTTTCCCTTAGCTAGAGGATATCGACCCGCTAATTAGTTAGAAATAAAAAAAGTAATAATATTTAATTTACGAATAATATATCTACTTAAACGCCCTAAAAAAGGGGCTACTAAATAACTTAGTTTTAGTAATACTCGCGTATATCGTAATTAACCTAGCTATAAATAGCGACGTAGTATTAATAAGCATAGCTGAGGACTAGAAGCTACGTTACTAGGACTTTAATAACTTATTTTTAAAAAAGAAGGTTATTTTGTTATTAAATAGAGTATTATATAACTATTATATTAAACTAAACGACGCGGCGCTTATCCCCTAGGGACCTATTTACTTACTATCGAACTATAAGCTCGAGATCTTACGTAACTATTTAATAAAAATAAAGGCTAAGGGCTAAATATGCCCCTCTATAAGCCCGGCAAGAGCACCTATCCTTTTTATACTTAAGAAAGGAGGAGAGCTACGACTTTACGTTAACTATAGAGCGATTAATAAAATTATATAAAAAAATAAAACGCCGCTACCGCTAATTAAAGAGATACTAAATAAACTATTAAATACCTCTATTTTTACAAAGCTAGACCTTAAGAACGCGTACTACTATATATATATAGCTAAGGGTAATAAGTAGAAGATAGCTTTTTATACTAAATACGGGTAGTTCGAGTACTTAGTTATACCTTTCGGGCTAACTAACGCGCCCGCGACTTTTTAAGCGCATATTAATAACGTTCTAAGCGGCCTAGTTAATACTATTTATATTATATACCTAGATAATATCTTAATATATAGTAACGACCCCGTAGTATATAAAGAGTACGTACGTAGCGTATTATAAAAACTATAGTAATAAAACCTATATTTAAATAGTAGTAAATACGAGTTTTATATATTACGTATAGAATTCTTAGGGTATATTATATCTAACAAAGGTATAGAAATAGAACCCGCGCGTACTAAAGCTATAGTAAATTAGCTACTTCTAAGGAGTATTAAAAATATATAGACGTTCCTTAAATTTACGGGGTTCTATTATAGATTTATTAATAACTATACTAAGATAACGGCACTTCTAATAGACTTACTAAGGAAAGTAAAACCGGGATAATTAGAGCTACTAATACTTACTATAAAGTTATTTAAAAGGCTATTAATAGTATTTACTAACGCGCTAATACTACGATATTTTAACCCTACCCTGCCTATATAGTTATAAATAGACGCTTTAGCTCGAGCTATTAGCTTAGTAATTACGTAATTATTTAAGGGTAATTAGTACCTAATTACTTATAGGTTAAGGAAATTAATAAACATAGAGAGCCGCTACGGTATAGGAAATACGGAGCTATTAGCTATCGTAAATATACTAAGGAACTAATAACACTACCTCGCTTATAGCTAAGATTAGGTCGTAGTATTTATAAATTATTTTAACCTATAGTTCTTAAATATAAAAAAGAGATTAAACGGGAGATAGCTACGCTAGTTAAATAAACTCGTAGCGTTTAATATTAAGATTAGGTTTAAGCTAAGTATAAAAAACCTAGCGAATAGATTATTATAAAGACTTAACTATAATAAAAATAATAATAATAACGGAGCAGAGGAGTTATTATTAAAAATAAGAGAAGACTTTTATAATATTAAAAATATATAAGAGCCCCTTAAAGTTATAATAATTAAGTATATAAGGACGAGCCGTAGGAGCGGCTCTTAAGTAAAAAGGATAGTAAGTATTTTAAAAATAGAACTAGTAGTAATATAGAGAAGTAAGTAAAAAAGGTTAAGAGCTCTAGCTTAAGGGAACTCTAAGGAGTACTTTAAGAGGCGTAACGGGGCTATAAGCTTAGGGTATTAAAGTTATAATATAATATTTAAAGAGCTACTTAAGCCTACTACTAGAACTATAGATTACGAGCTACTCGTTCTATAAGACTCTAATATAATAAGAGTACTTAAAATAATAATTAGTAAGGAGGGGTTATTAATAATAAGTTAACTACGGGCTACTTAATAAGAGGACGCTTTTATAAGAAATAGGTAGTAGACTAAAAGGAACTAACGGCCTTGCTTAGTTAGGAAGAAGTAATAATAAAGCTAAGTATATAACTCGAGAGGGCTACTATACTACGGCGGCCGTACTTATATATTACTATATAAGGGGCTAAAGAGGGAGGTTATTAAAGTATATTATAATACGCTTATAGCGGGATATTATAGTATAAAGCGGACGATAGTACTACTAAAATGCTACTATTACTAAGATAGAGTGAGTAGGGATATAAAAAGTTATATTAATACTTATATAGTATACTAGCGGATAAAGCCTCGTTACTATAAGCCGTATAGCTTACTACGCCCCCTACTTACCCTAGTTAGGCTATAATAAGAGATATTACTAAACTTTATTACGGGCTTACTTATATTAACTATACTAATCGGGAGGCGCCCCTGCGACGCGGTACTTATTATAATAAACTAATTTATAAAGTATAGTATTTATATTACTACGAGAACGACCCTTATAGCCTAGGGATTCGCAAACCTCTTATTCGTAAAGATCTTTATTAAGTTTAAAATACTTAAAAGGATCGTCTTTAATAAGGGGTTATTATTTATAAATAAGTTTTAAACTTATCTTTATTATTTCTTAATAATAAAGAGGCGTCTTAGTATTACGTTCTATTTATAAACGGATAGTTAAATAGAATAGTAGAACTAATACTTAAAGTAATACCTTCGCTACTTCTATACTTAGGACTAATTAGATTAGGCATAACGTTTTTACTTAGCCGAGTTTATATATAATAATACTTAGTACTTAGTAATCCGTAAAGCGCTTACTAAGGCCCTACTCGGGTTCTTATTTATATACCCTATATCGATCTTAATAGGGGCTCGAGATAGTATATAGAATATCTTAGTTAAGGAGCGTACGGCCCGACTACGAGCTAACTAAAAAGCTCTATAACCCCTTATATAAAAAGCACGTAAGACGTATAAGTAATAAGCTAATAAAACTAAGATAAATATATTATATAAAGTAAGTAACTAGGTACTATTATTAAGGAAGAATATTAGTAAGTAGCGTCCTAGCTAGAAGTTAGTTAATAAGTATCTAGGGCTATTCGAAGTTAAATTAATAGTTAGAATAGTAAGGGTCGCTTACTAACTAAATATACTAACGTAGTATAAAATATATAATATATTCTATATATCCCTGCTCGAGCTATATTAATACCGTAAAGAAGCCCCTTAGAAGCCCTTACTTATTGGGGATATAAACGGGGAGCTACTTTATAAAATAGAAAATATTATATAATATAGAGGGCCGAAGAGGAGGCAATAATACCTAATTTAGTAAAAGGGATATAGTAGCGATAAAGATATATAAGAGCTAGCTAAGTATATTAAAAACGTAGCGTTAATTAGTATATATAAAGAACGAGTTTTAATTAAGTAGCGCGCCCTAGCTCTTAATAAGCCTAATAACGTAGCGAACTAGCTATTAATAACGGAAAAAAGGGACTATATAGCTATAACTAAGTAGTATAAACGTATTAATTACGAACCGTTTTTTTAATCTTTATAATACGTAAGAGGACTACCCTTATTTATAAAGAAACTACCCTTGCGTATAAAAGGGCCGCCCTAGCTATTATCCTAGGGGTCGTTATAAAAGAAATAATCTCCTTATTATTAACGAATCTATAAATAATTAGCTATAAATACAGAGCATAAGTAGGGTAACTATATACCGGTTAGAATATTATTTAAGTAGTATACTTCGTTATGGATAGTACGAAGTAGTGCGATTATAGCGTTATTATAAGATAAAGACGTAGCGCGGGAGGAGCTTATAATTACCTTATTATTATTATTATTAATAACGGGGGTCGAGCGGGCCTCTTTACTAACGCACTTAAGCGCCCTCTGCGCATTATTAATAGCAATTTAATAGGTTTACTAGAGCTATAAAGTAATATTAATAACCTAAGTAATAGCAATAATAGAGCGATAATAAAGTAATAAACCTCCGAATTATAAACGTTATCGTTCGAAATAAGAGCGGTATTCTATAGGGTTCGGACTATAGATTCTATAGACTTAGGAACCTAAGATATTATTAATATAATATATAAAAAAAGCGATAGAGTAGCGACTATATTAAGCGCTTACTATATCTTTATAAGAATAGTTCTGCGTAGTATACTTAATATAATATACGTTAGATTTTAAAAAAATATTAAATAAAGGAGCGAACTAGGGGCTATAAATTACTAACTTAGCTAATTATAATACTTAGTTTTTAAATTAAGCGCTTTATATATAACGTAAGCGGGGTAGGGGAGCGGGCGTACCTAGCCGACCCTAATCTTTTTAACGTTCGCCTTTTTTTTCTTTTTAATAAGAGTCTATAATAGTTAGTATAAGTAGTATATAAGTAGTAATATATATATAAGGTTAGGGTAAGTAAAGGGGATATTAGGCTTTTTAAATAGACTACTACTGCTACTACTACTAGGCGCACCCGTAGCACTAATAACTATTCTATTACTAATAATAATAACTCCGTAATTAAAAGCTATATTTATATTAAAACGAGTTAGTAGCGAATATAAAACGACTCCGTAAAAGACTTACTTAGGTATAAAAAGTATATAAGAATAGGGATCTAAGAGATATTCGTTAGCTATAATATTTATATAATAAGGGAGTAGCGTAGACGTTAATAAAAATAAAAGACTATATATAAAAAAGATAACTATAGATAAAAAGGAAAAAAGGAATTCAGAATCGTAGTAGCTTAGAAAGGGGTTAATATTAGTAAATAAAAGTAGGGTAACGACTACCTAGGTACCGGTAGTCGTAAGGATAGCTTATAGGTAGGAGCAACTTAGGTATAGAATTATAGGGCTATTATTTAGAGCAAGGGGTCTATACTTAGGCTAATAGGCGCTACTTATACCCGCCCTCGTACTATATATCTAAGGACCTCCTAGGTAAGGGATTAACGTAATATATATAAACTATAAGCGAGCTTTGGGACGAAGCCTAGGGGAGGGAGCACCCTATTAAGCCTTACTAGTTAGGCCTCGTTAGTTAAGGGGTAAGTATAAAGAGGGGGACTAAGTAATAAAGGAGTAGCTTAGGTATATATAGAGCGCTAGCAGTATACCTCGAGGGAAGGGTAGATTTTAGTAATTCCTCTTTTAGACCCTAATAGCAGTTGGCCTCTGTGAGCTTCTTCCCTGTGTCACACACCTATTGACAACGGCATCCGGCGGAGAACCAGGTCCCTTCTGCTTTCTCCGGCGGCGCAACAACCATACCAACGCAAGGACCGCGCCTATAACCCCGACTGCGATGCCAGCCTTTTCTCCAGCTGTCAATCCCTTGTCACCGGTGTCGAAGCTCTGGAAAACTTGCCCTTTATCCCAGGCGTCGCCCCATGTCGTGACGAACGACTTGGCCGGGTTGGTACTGATCGCTGAGTCTTCAAACTTCTTCACGATGCTCTGCTCCATCCGTGGACCAGGAGCTTGCGCCATATAGGTGACGTTGGATTCGTAGTCAACGGCCAGGAATGCAGCTTGGAGAAACGCGCGGCCCAACTGCCAGAAGCCGTAGCTCGAGTTGATGGACTGGCAGGGAAAGTAGCTCGCCTTCTGCTCGACCAGCGGCGGCTCCAATGTCAGGTTGAGGAGCTGGAAGGGGACTTTGATAGTTATGTTCGTTGCGCTCGAGTCGGCCAAGACGAAACCGAGGTACGCTGACTGGTTGACAAATAGTTGGGCGCTCAAGTCAGTATCCCAGAGGTAGAGCCCTGACTTGTTATGGTACGTCATGTGAAGATTCTCTGCTATGGCTTCGCAGATCCCCGGCGGTAGATAGATGTACGGTGAAGCTGGGTTCGGGATCACGACTGCCGACCCAGCAGCGCCGCCAACGTACTTAGTATACTGCATGCCGAGGTCTGTTGGATTCGTCCAAAAGCTCGCGTTCGACTTAATAGGATAGAATGACTGATTCCGTATCTGAAAGTCAAAGATGATGTCCCTGAGAAACATCACCGGTATCGAGTCCTGAAGTGCAAACGTGCCAACCTGACCGAGCGCCCTGTTCTGCTCATACCCGCCCAGTACTAGCGATCCAGGAATACCAAGAGCGGCACTCCCCATGTGCACGCTGAACGCGGTCCTATCAATGTCGCCTGAAATCCTGAGCTGTTCGAGGATGCCCGGACCGGCCGTCTCGTGTCTCTCGCTCCTGGGCCCGAGACCAAGTGTGCCGACCGTTGGCGTGTAGGCAGTCGTGTCTGAATTGGTAGAGCTATTCCACGACGTCGCGGCGACCAATGTCACGTTAACCTTGATTTCGTGACTGGTTCCCATCCTCGAATCGATAACCATGCCGTCCGAGGCCTCCATTCCTGCCCAGCCCGCCCCCATAAAGGCGCTGGCGAACCAGCCATCAGACCAGGCTCTCGAAGTCCCCGTCTTGAGGGTATCGCGGCGTGGCGTATAATCTCCGCCTACGGATTTCGTCAGGATCTCAGAAACACCAGAGCCTCCCGGCCAGAGAGGCATCTCAGTGTCGTTGAGCTTGAGGAGTGGCGCCTGCCATGGCCCGTCGGGACCATAGGTCCTGTTCTCGTTCGCTCCGAGATCGGTTGACCAGCGGAGTTGGATCTGCGCGCTGGCGCTGGCGAAGGTGGCCGCGGCGAGGTAAATACGACGCAGCAGCATGGTCGACGTTTTTCAACCGTCTCGAATGATACTTTGACTGGATATTTAGGTTGACATTCGGGATTGAGTTTAGGGTCCACGCGTGAATGGTAAGAAAGGGCAGACGGAGAGACAAAGGTGTGAACAGGAGTAAGAGAATCGGGGTGAAAGTCCAAGTGCCGGGCAAAATAGCATGCACGAGTGAGGGTCAAGCAACACCGCGCCGCATGCGAGTCTTACGGTAGCAGATAATTTGATAAAACATAAGGTGGTTTCTTGGGCAAAGGCTCCATCGCAGGCAACAGAGCTACCAGGATCCGGATCCAGATGCAGACTGGCGCCGCAACTACCTGGCTGCCCAGGACCCCAAACCACAAGTGGATTTCAAGTTCAGCCAACAGGATTCGAGGCGTTCTTAAGTAAGTCAGGGGTTGGCCTGGTTTGATCCATCATCTATTGACGGAGATCGTGTCCGTAGGAAGGGAACACAGATAGTAGTAGGGAAGAAGAATTAAGAGATACACGAGCACTGAGAAGCCGTCTGACAAGCGAGCATCGATCGCCAATTTGGGCGCGTTTTCGTTCTCGTAAACCTTAAAACTCAATTGAAAAGGTTCCACTTCAGAGCACCACCTCCCCAACGGTGCCAGGTGAGCACGACAGCGAATATTGGCGCGAGGCTGGTCAGGGAAGGCAATCCTTCAGGATCCAACGCGGCACTGGATCTTTCAAACACGAAATTCAAGGCCTTTTTTTCATTATACAAGAGGAACGCGGGCCAAAATGAATACCAATCCGAAGACAATCCAAAAGCCTTTTGGTTTAGCCCGGATTATCCTCGAGACTTGAATCGGCGCCATCGCCGGGGCCAATCTCCACTTATCCCCCGGTTGTTCGGAGGTGAACACGGCGCTTGGTGGATATCGATCATCCATTTACTTGCGTTCGATCCCGACCTATCCAGAGCGCTTCATTCATATAGATGGAAGACTTAAAGTTTTTAGAGACCTGTACTGCATACTTATTCCATTCTCAGTCATGAGACTAGCCCCTGGGCCATTGCTCTCGCAACGCAGATTCCACAACGATTCAGTCGCCCTTCACCTTCCCCATCTCAATTGTCTCCGGCCGGAGCGTAGAAGAGCCACGCCAACCCCACGACTTCCCGCCATCATTCTCCGGGCCCTTGATAAAAAGTAGCTGTTCATCCGCAAGCTGTATATGCCACTTCTGCCTACCGGCCCGCGTCTTCTTAATGCCTTTGAGTAGTCGTCTTGTCCTCGACCGCCACCAAGGCTTGTCCTGGCTTGCGATGCACCGCCGCAAAGGTATCAACAAAAAGCAGACCTGGTCCAACCTTCCCTCGGAGAGTAACATCTCACAAATCGTCAACAATCGACTCATTCGAGTGCTCCTCTCAAAGTCGAGCTTGGCTCCAGACTGAGGTGGGTTCCTTCCGGCGGCTATTATTAGGGAGATCTTATTCTCTAAGTAGAACAATATCCAGTGGATGTTGATCTGTGAAGCAGGTAAGCCGAGAATTCATTTGTGGCTGAATCAATACTACCTCGGTTTCCGAAAGGGATTCTTTGCGAAGATCCAAGTCCTTGATGGTGCCGTACTTTTCTGCCATCTTCAACACCTGAGCCAACGCCTCTTCAATGGACCCCTCAAGATCGGCAACATCGCAGTAATACAACAAGACCAAGAGGTCCTTCTCAGACTCGTCAATCAGACACGTATCAGACGATCGAAAAGGAACAGGCAGGTTGTCATCTCCCGCAGAGGTAGAGCCTGCTTCCAATCTACCCACATCATTGCCTTGTGGCCCGAGAAATGGGTTCACGGCACGTGCAACTTCAAGCAGCTTTTGCGAGATGGGCCCGCGATCAGTCAATAATCGTAGTACAGTCTCTTCCGTACAGAGCGTGATGTAGTCACGAATATTGGATGCGTGTCGAGCCTCCTCAATCAAGACATCAAGTTTCTCGATGAGCGACGTAAGGTCCTCGGAGGCAACGCTTGAAATGCCCCCCGTTAGGTATTGACTGCGAATCTGCATTATTGACAGAATGACTTGACGGGTCGTCTTAGATATGAGTGGAGGTAAATGCTGGATCCAGATAGTGGTAGAAGGCAGCGTCTTTGGGACGCGCGGAGGCGGCGATGGACTACCTCAAGTCAGTATCTTGGGCCCATCATGGGCACAGTCACAGACTCACCGGGACGAGCCTCCGCCCATATTGCGAACCAGCTTTGGCGTTGAGTTCTTGACCGACGGAAAGTCGGGCGCTCCCAACGATGCATAGAAAATCACGTCCATGTTGGCATCTCACAACACCACCGCATCCTATATGAAGTCGAAGAGGGAGAGCAAACATCGAGGCTCATCGTCAACCAGGCCTGACTTACGTATTTCGCATACCTCGCATCGTATTTCGTGTCTGCATCAACCAGTTCAGCTGAAAGCCTTGGCAACACGCGTTATCAGACGTGGCTTGCGCCGGCGAATCAAGAGGAACGGACGGTGTGGCGGTATGTGTTCCCCGGACTGGAGCCGTTCTCGACGTTTTGAGCGCCACCGAGGATCCCGTCCATCAAGGGACGCGTGCGGGGTACTGGGGTATGATCCTCTGTTCTGTGATCAGGTGCATGTGGGAATAGCTTGGTGCATCATTGAATATTTTGTTAGTGATTGTGAATGTAAAGGTGTTGTTTTGAGTATTCAATATGTACTCGGGTTGCTAGTATTTACACCAGTTCATGACGAACTTTGATCATGGTGATGCGTTCCATGTAGAGTCGCCTGCCCAAACGCCATGCCTCCGTCCTTGAAAATGCAAACTGCCAATTTGTGCAGCTTCAGCTCCCGTCACGTGTTAAAAACGTTTCCTTGTGATCCCGCCGAATAATGTCCTTGATCGCTGTAGAACGCCGTTGCCGATGCTGAGGTTGATCCATTCTCCGATGGTGTTGAATGTTGTGATGATGTTGTGGTGATAAAGGAAAGGCTGAAGTGATTGTACTGAGACATCGAGGTCGGTCAATCCTTAATTTTGGGATTCGTAGACTGCCATCGCCTTTTCTAGCTCCTCGAGACTCGATCGGTCGCCGTAGGCGTCCATGAGTTTTGCCGCCCGCATGCGATCTTCAATTGCCTGCTTCTCCGCCGCGGCGTTCTTTGCTCGGCGACGTTCGACCGCGCCTTCTCGGTAGGCGTTGAGGCCGTAGCCAACGGCGACGACTGCTACTGTGGGCGGGATCCTATTATGTCGGATTCGTCAGTTCCAAACTCTCTTGGTTGCGGTTGTGGTATTTTACCCCAGGATTCGGGGGAGCCGGGAAGAGGGGGAATGGGTGCCAGGTTGGGGTGTTAGGATCGAATCAGAGATAAAAGACGTACCATCTCATGGCGAGTCGACGGGGAGTTTGCGAAAAGTAGCTCGGCGGCATGCGAGCGTTGGTTGTGAAGTTTCTTGAAGCTTGTCTGAACATTGTATGTTGTGGGATCAGGTATCTCGGTAAGGGATGGTGTGTGGGATGGGGATGAAATCGGTATTTGTATCTTGGTTACGTGTGGGTTACAATTGCAAGGGATGATTAGATAGATCTCTCGGGCTACTAGCAAGCGTCTTGGTGAGGAGGTGGCAGCGGCAAGCAATGTATTCATATAACGTCCCGTCTCGACCTTTCGCGCCGCGCCAATCTTGTGTCTGAGAACCCCGTCACCCCCAGCCGTTCTCTCCCCCATGGCCAAGGGGGGCCAAGCATGGCATGGCACTGCCCGCCCACACAGTAATACCCAACAGCACTTGCGTAGTGCGTACGGTAGGTTGAGATGAGCATGGAGCGGCATACCGTACGGTACAAGGCATCTCCGCAGGGGAGGGAGGCAAAACGGGATTCGCGGCCAGAATGAGAATCAGTGTGACACCAGCATCGCACCACGTCCAGCACCGGCCCCAATTGGGCATGGCGTCGACATCGTTCCAGAGTGTCGATTGTGGGGTGATGTCGACCGATATGCGGGGTGGAATCGGCACAGCCCGGGTGCAGTAACGTGATGCCGCTGGGGACAAGACTGGAACTTTGCTTTCTCTCTCTCATCATTGCTGCAGCGCTACGGATACAGTGCTGTACGTTGTCCTCAAGGAGAGAAGGCTCTCATCATTCTTGCCTTGCCAGGGGAGTTCCTGGAAGTCGTCTGGGGAACTTGGTGTTGAAGGCTACCGCTGGTTCGCTGGAGCTTTGCAAAACGCTCGAGGTGGTTGAGGAAGCCCCTTGTTTGTGCATCTTTCGTGCATCTCCGTCCATCTAATGATCCTGGACCATCCAAGCACAGCCTCCGCAGACTTGTTTTGGCTTTGGCTGGTGTGGTAGCTACTCCTCACGTGCCCGATGCTACCAGAGTCTATGCCCTCAATCCTCGTGCCTGTGTGGTTTGCAACTTGCTTGCTACTAACGGCATTTGCAGTCGGCGTCTCGCCACACACAAGACCGACTGACAACCATAAGTGGAAGCATTGACCAGACGGAGGACGGCCAGCGGAGTCCTCCGTTGCCGTAATATTACGTCTTCTGATGCTGGTGGCAGCTGTTGAGAACCGTGAGATTATGACATGTGCGGATACAATAATCGGCAAGTAACTTCGGGTGAGTGGCTTACCGGGATCATTTTGTTGGTGATCGAACCAAATCGATTTTTTCAGTTCCTAATTTTCAATCCGTATTCTCACTCGACATTGGCACCCCAACTTATTATCGTGACCCCATTCGCAGAGCTTATCTGTAGCCCGTATCTCTAGATGTTCTCCATCGTGGACTATGGAATAGCCGATTCCACCCGCGAAAACCAGTAGGCTCCACCCAAGTTTATCCCGAAAGCTCGTCACATAGCCGAAAACCCTCGTTGATGTCATCTCTGGTCCCTGGATTTCTATCTCTAGTCCCAATTTCTCCTATTTCCTTCTCTGGCAAACAACCCTGTTCACACCTTGACGCTTAGCCTGATCTCGACACCGTCTCCATCTGCACTATTGCTCTTTGGGGGAGCTCGAGTCCGACGCCAGGACGCGGTTTTCTAGTGAGAAGGCGAGTACCTACGTAGTAGCTGGTTGCCAAGGTAAGGAGGGAGAGAGACCCTGGTCCGCCGATGTCATTCAGCCAAAATTCCATCAATGAACTCAACGCATTTTCCAAGCTGAGTCTCCACCAACCAGCGCCAACGCTGGCTTCCGCGCCAAATGAACCCCGGCGGCTGTGTTTCACGACGTCACAACACACGATCGAATGGTGATGCAGCGGATAGCGGCGGGTTGTTGTCGTTACCCGTGATTCTGAGCTATGACGATGGCCTCACGTTGAGCCCTTTTGTCAGGATCACTCGATTTAAGCTTGATCAACTGTCATTTTGCAATTACCTTTCACTCCATTGCGTTAATGACGAGCACATGCATGCGTGCATCGCGACATGCCAAGCACCCCACAAGGCGTTGGCTGGGCCCCCCATGGCCCCTTTCCAGCCATCAGCACAACACAATCAATCCACAGCACAACGACGACTTCAATGAACGGATGGATATGATGTTTAACATAGATCAATTATGGTTACTACATTCATCTATAATTGGCGACGTAATATCCTATTGATCACCTTTTAATCCTTTGAAACCTAGTAACTTTGGACCCATCACTGAGCTCTTGCTGAATCTGTTGGTGTCTATAACCGAAGAGTCTCGGAGCGATCACAAACCGCAATCCGTAGTAAATGATGCCAAGAGACAGGATGCTCAACGCAACAACAGAAGAAAGCCAATACGGCAGCGAAGTACTGCCTTTACCATTCGGCGGTCTTACAAACGGCATCACGATTAAGAACTAATTACGAGATATCAGCGATCAAACCTAACGGTCCTTGAATCCATAGGCACACTTACAATATTCGCCGCAAGGTAGATCACAATCAGAATCCAGGGTGCCCGGAGCGGCGATTGGAAGTTCTCCCGGTCGGTGAAACGCAACTTAACCAAGCCAACGGTGATAGCTGTCAACAAGACCGTTGTCGGGTAGCTAGACAAGCTGACGACGAAGTTGAAGGCGTCTCCAGCCGGCGGTGCACAAATGAAGAGAACAGTCACTCCAAGGTGCAGAATCAAGGCGTAAATGGGCGTACGAAACGGCCTGTTCTCCATGAATAGGTTGGAAAAGGGGAGCACACCATCCTTTGCCAGCTCTTGCAGCAGGCGAGCTGATTGGCGAAGTCAGTCGATTGAGCTCACAGTGCTGACTGAGGTTGAGAAACTCACGAATGGTAAATGCAACACCCAGGAGATGTCCCAGTGCTGATAGAGCGACCAGCGCTGGAAGAGCTTTGGCTCCTGCCGAGGGTCCAAAGATATTCTCGAACAAGGTGGCGGCCACGGTGACCTTTGCCGCGATGAAAGCCTCTTTGGGCACGGCGGCAAACTAATTATCTGCGTTAGCCAGCACCTAACAGTGTGACGAAAGTCAGTGAGCTTACATATGCGACGTTCGCTAGCAGGTAGAGCACTGCAATGACGCTCATTGAGAGAGGAAGCGCGATCCGCAGAGTCTTCTGCGGGTTACGGACTTCAGACAAGACCTGGAAAGAGCAGGTTAGTTAACCACAACAACCGGCTCAAATTCGATGTGAGGCTCACAGCATTGACATTATCATAGCCTTGAAAGGAGAAAATGACGTTGAGGATAGCGGATCCGATGTTGTATCCGCTGTTGGAAGTACCCTCGAAAGCATTGGTAAAGTTGTGAGGGCTATCCACCCTGAGATGGCCGGACAAAGCTGCGAAGCCGCAGCATACAATAAAGAGCAGCGTGAACAGCTTCACCGCGGATAGCAAATCCTGGATCGCTCTTCCTGTTCGAGGCGCAACCGTGTGGATTCCGACGGAGAACACGGCGCCAGCAATCGCAACTCCACGGAGTTTCCATGTCGTCGAGTCGGCACCTGATGCAACAAGGATGTACGACGAGAACGTGATGGCGTTACTTGCAGAAACCTCTATGTTGCGTGTTAGGAAGGTCCTTTAGCTGGCCGGGATATGCTCTTAACGGAGCATCAGGGACACTTACGCAAGAAGACGCAATAGAAGACGTAGATGCAAGTTTGCATAATCCGGGGACTGAAGGATCGCTCAAGGTAGTTCTTGATACCACCAGACCTAGGGATTGCGCTTCCAAACTCGAGCATAACGAAGATACCGCACGTCGAGATGATTGCTCCGATCACCCAGCACATCATTGCCATGCCTACACTACCCGAAAGCTTGAAGATAGTGCTGGGGGTCGAGAAGATGCTGCGCTTGTCAGAAATGGGAAAGATTCCAAGATTGGGGATCTTGAGACGTACCCTGCACCAATGATCTTATTGACAATCAAGGAGACAGCTCCGAAGAGTCCAATAGTCCGCTCTTGCAAGACGTTGACTTCGATAACGCCAAGCTTGACATCCTTGTCCGAATCTTCGCCGCCATCGCTAAGAGAACGAGTGAAAGGCGCAGCTAGATGAAGAGATTAGATACAACTTATTTCCCGCGAACAGAGAACTCTGCTGACCTTGGATACTATCTTGTCTGGACGTCATGGTATCAGTCACGCCAAGGCGAACCTTGGAATCGAATAGGTGATCGGTTGATTAACGCAGCACCAAGGCTTGGAGCAAGTAAATGCAGAAGTTTTACTCTTATGACTCTGAGGCTCATTCAAGCGTCAGTGGTGGTATCCGTTATCCTAGAAAATGTTAGCTAAGAGCGTGCGTCTATGTCTGCACAGCTGCGGGAAGCGAAGCACGCCATTATGGAGCCAAGATGTCGTGTGAATATCCCCGGAGGTCAGCCACGAAGACATGGTAAAGTGAGCGCAACTCCCGGACTTACTCAGGACTTGATAATACTTTTCAGAGGGCCTTTTCAATTAGTCCTAGTGCTCGGGAGGCACTACCGAACGCTTTCCTGCTTCTGGCGACATGCTCTTACTCGGCACAAGGGTGTTGTTGGAGTCGGGGATATTCCGATTATGTCGTGCTTTGCTCCTGTGATTCGCCATTCGATCCTCACAAACTATTGGACAACAATGACATGGAACGTTGTCTAGGCTGAACAAAGACCCGGAGCACATCCGACTGCGGACCGAACTGCTCATAATGCTTTCGGTATCTGCTAATGAAGTAGCATAAGTGTAGACATGGAACCTGATTAGGCATTGCAATATGCCACAACGTTGTATACAAACCTAGTACGAAAAGACCACAGAAAGTTCAACACAGCAACGAAATGACAGTTCAACTCGAAGCTTTTGAGGTCCCTGGCGCCAGGACTTATTTTGGCCACGCACTCCCCTATGGATTACAAGTCAAGTCAAGCGGGCCAACTGGTCTCGTACCTCCCGTCGTCGAGTCTGCGGCGGCACTTAGGGCATTGGGCGACTCCGGAAAACTACAAGATCTCTTGGATAAGCACGGTGCCGTCTTGATCCGTGGTGCAGGAAACGCTTCAGCCGAGACTTTTTCAAAACTCGTAGGCGCAGCTGAGAAGGGCAGAGGCTCTTATCCTCATGTTCAAATTGGACTGGCCGGCAAAAGAACTCCACTCGCGGACAATGTCTGGACGGCTAACGAGGGGTCGCCAAGCACCCGATTCTACCAACACAATGAGGTGAGGTCGCCCATGTTTGGCCTCAGGTGATGTGTTGAGTGTTCAAGTAAACTCACGTTCAATTGTCAGTACTCTAGGTACACTCGCTTTCCTTCAAATATTCACTTCTACTGTGTGAAGAAAGCGCCCAAAGGCGAGTTCATCCCGATATTGCGAGGTTACGAGACAGATTGATCTCCTTGACCTGATAGCCTGTGATAGTTCATACTGGCTGACTCTGTGCTGAAGGCGGCGCGACACCAATCGCGAGCAGCGCCAACGTATTCGAAAAGGTCCGAGCCGAGATCCCTGAGCTTGTGGAAGAAATTAGCAAGCGTGGCTTGGGGATGAAGATGGTCTTTCGTGCCCCTGGGAATGAAGCCAAGGTCAATCAATTCAACTGGGCTGGCGAGCACAGCTTCGGGCAAGAACTTACTCCAGAAGACGACGAAGCGACGACAAAGCAAAAAGTTGAAAAGCAAGTCCGCAAGTTGACATCAGATTTCAAATGGAACGAGGATGGAAGTCTCGAGTTGACGCAGCATATTCCCGGTAGGCTCCCGCAGAATGCTGCTCAGCTAGCATCAAGAGAAAGGAATTCAATTCTGACGTGAACTTCAACTATAGGCATACGCAGGCTGCCAGCGAGCGGCAGGCCAGTCTGGTTCAACGGCCTGGTCGGGCGTCATGGTATTACACGAGACATTGGTGCTCTCGATCCTCCTCATATCGGCCGTGACGGAATGACTTGTAAGTTCTTGCAGAAAGCTTACGTGACGCAAGCTCACTGATATGCTGCCAGATCTTCCTAGCGTCTACGGAGACGATACTGAGATCCCGCGTAGACTTCTTGACAAGCTTATCGACGTCATTGATAAGGAAGAGATTAGCTTGATTCTTGAAGAGGGAGATCTTTTGTTAGTTGACAACTTCCAAGTCTCACACGGAAGAGAACCGTGGGAGGGCGACAGGCAGATATTAGTATCGATGTGGGACACACCAATCTCAATCGGGGAGTACTGATCCGCGCCCCATGAGTCTCAAAGAATGGCCGGTATTAAGTCGTCAAAGGGAACCTCTTCATAGCTGGAAGAAGAAAGAGTCATAGTTTCGGTACTGTTATTCAGTCCTCAAGTAATATACGGTGAGCTAGTCACAGCACGCAGGGACCCTTCTATTTCTCAGTTTCGACTGAAATACACGTCTTTTTCCTCGAATCTCTGAGCTCCACTCCATGACCGAGTTGGCGAAAAGATTTATGTTTCAGGTGAGTGATCCTTGGAGCCACTCCGGGATCTTGAGCTTCACCTACAAAGTATACTGATAGGTAGGGTGGCACTGCCATTTTTCACCCAACTTAGTCGACCGTGATCCCAAGCGTGTGCCTTCGTTCTGAAGATCCTTGTCCCCGGCAACGCGAAGCTTATGGTTACGCCAACGAAGGTAGAAGTGCAGCGAAGTGGCCAGAAGAATGCACATTCCAGAGAAGGCCACATTAATGATGTTTGCCTGCCAATACTGCGGGCCATGGGACTTTGGGTAAAAGTAGCTTGCGTAAATAGAAGCCAGGTTAGATCCGGCGTTCACGACAGCGTATGATACAGCTCGTTTAGTCGCCGGCCGAGGAAGTGTGGTCGAGACCCATGACAAGATACATCCGAACGAGCCATATACACTCATCATCATGAATGTCGCCGTGTATCGGGCTGCAACGTTGAGAGTAGTTGCCGAGATGATGAAGCCGACGCTGCAAAAGACCTGCGGCCACACGATGTGCAGCCATCTCTCACGATGCTTGTCGCTATGCCAAGAGTTTGTGATGCCCAATATCGCTGCGAACACGTATGGCGGAGCAGAGAGAAGCAATGTATTTCTTTGGTTGTAACCGAGTGTCGCTACAATGGTGGGAAAGAAGTTGGTAAAAGCAGCCGCAGTGTTGAGTCCGAGCTGCATGAGCCAGATCATGTATAGTGCTGGATCCGTAAACGTCATCTTCAGACCTTGCAACGCTGATGCTTCTTCTCGATTATCTTCTTCGACTGCTTCTTCGGTGATTCGAAGGATAGCAAGCTTTCTCTCCTCATCGGTGAGCCATTTGGTAGTCGCTGGATAGTCCGGAAGTGTGAGATACGTAACGATGGCGACCGGAATTGGGATTGTGCCCTCAATGATGACTGTTTTGATGAAGTCAGAATATCACCAGACACTGATTTCAAAAAAGAAAAACTCACAAAGCCATCTCCAATCTGCGAGGCCCAGCTTTCCATTCATGCCTCCCATGATGGCGCTGCCCAGAAGGCCACCGAAAGCACCTGCCATCTGTCCTGCAGCATAAAGTACCGAGATACGGACAGCGAGCTCCTTCTTAGTATACCACGAGCTGAAGAGGTACAAGGCACCAGCTATAGCGTGGTTAGCCACAAGTCTGTGATGGTAATTAGTGGAAACTAACGGAAGAAGGGTGCCTCAACAAAGCCCAGGAGAAATCGGAGAACTACAGCTCCCTTGTAGTTTTGAACAGCGCCGGTGGAGGCACTGACCACAGCCCAACAGCACATGACGACTGGAAGAAAGATGCTGGGTCTCATCTTGTTGAGAATCATGTTTGTGGGAACCTGTGTGAGGATGTATCCAACGAAGAAGACACTGATAATGGTATTGTACTGGGTTCCAACCAGGCCGATGTCCTTTTCAAAGTTTCCTAGACGGGCTGTCGCGATCTGATCACAGTTAGGGTGATTCCTTGTAGCGAAGATCACATTGCTTTACATTGTTGCGGTCCAAGTAATTGAGCACATGTACTTCTCAGTAACCATGTCAGTGAGAGCTCCGCTATGAAAAATCTGGATGAACTTATAGAGTAGCATCATCAAGGGCATCCTAAAACAGCGGTCAGAAACACCAGACTGCGTACGACAAGCCATCGAGCCACTCACATCCGAACGTCAATCCTCCGCACAAGGCGTCGCTCTTTCAAGTCCCTGTTCTCGATGGGTACATTCTGGGATATGTTTGATTTCAGTGGGTGATCGAGCGTTTCGATATGAAGGCCCAGAGTGTCGTCTTTACGAAGGTCATTCAACGCCATCCTTGTGTGCAAATGAGATATTCTAGTGCGTTCGATCTTGAGATGGACGCATTGGTGTGGAATGAGGCTCGGACGCAGTCACATACTTATTTACGGCCGACCGAAGAGAGGTCATCGGACTGCTTGCCGATATCCGCGACCTACTCACGGATACAACTTTCTTATTGCTCAGATCTAGTTCCTTACCCCGCAAGAAATCGTGGAGAATCTGTTCTAGCAGTGGATCTCGTGCGAGAAGAATGGCTACATGGCAATAATAGTCAGATGTGTGCTGAAATCAGGCCAGGCGAGTGGATTGGTTGGTCGGAACGTGCTTACGAGCCGGTCGGTTCTCGCATGATCTTGGTCTATTGTACCATGAACAGATAGATCGACAGGGCTTCATCGGAAAGTAATCTTGTTGGCTGTTTTGAGACATGGGTGTTGATGCTGGAAGGAAGGTAGCATCAACTATGTCATGTGGTGCTTAAGAAGTTGCCTGCAACGAGTGCAATTGTCACAACATCCGGACTCGGACCATCGAGCTCATAGTCCTACAAGACAAGCCTACACAAGCCTTCGAGGCTTTAATACACTTCCCAGAACCACCGTATGCTCAGCTCTACGTTACGGTACCTAGGTCTACATTCATATCTGAATTTTAGTATTCATCAGCATTCCACCCTAGTGAAATTAGGCACTTGCGCATCAAGATCCCAGTTTCCCCGCAACCCCGGATATCCATACCCGTTGGCGTTAACCCCAGATCGTGGGGTTGATTATCTGTAAGGGCTTTTGAACGTACAGCACAACCTGTTGGCGCCGCTAGAATACAGCCAGCAGCACTGGTTGGTCCTACGGCTCGGGAATCGGATATTCTGAGGTTCTGAGCTCGCATCAAAGGTCCTAGCGGTCGGGTATTGTCACAATACGTCACGCTTCCTCGCAAGCCTCGCTTTGTCAGCGGGGTCGATTCAGTTGAGCTGCACGCAAGTACAGGGGAGAGGATGTAAGGAAACCAAGCGAGGGCTTGCATGATGTGCTCGGAGAAGTCCCCGATATCGCTGAGTATGGCGGGAACTTTGCCCGAATACCGTGCTTTTCTGCAGAAGGACATGAATGGGCAGATATTTTGACATGTTCCAAGGTTTAAAGACTCTGAATCCCCATCTCATCGGACTTTGTTGTAAACCAGCACATTTTGACCGCGTGTCTCCACCGGTACACGACGTATTGCAAGATAGATCGAGACTCTTCCCAGCCCAGCAACTCAGAAAATCTCTGAATAATAACGCAACCATAAGATGCCTAGTGCTATCAAGCCAATCGTACTCCACATAGGAGACCCTATACAGTATAATCCAGAGCGATACAGGGCGTTGGAAGAGATCGCTACAATTATCAGGCCAACCATAGAAGAGAGGCAGAGGGACGCCTTCTTGAAGGCCCTGAAGGAACAGCAATGGGGCAATTTCTCAGCGATCCTGCGACCCTTTTGGAACTCAGGCGGTGAGATGGGCCTTTGGGACGAAGAGCTCATCTCATTCTTGCCTTCCTCCGTCAAAGTCTTTGCCTCCGCAGGTGCTGGATATGACTGGGCAGATGTTGGTATTTTGGCTGGAAAAGGTACACCACTACCCTCCTTCTCAACATCTTCGAGACGTTTTGTTGACATGAACAACAGGAATCTTGTATTGCAATGGAGCATCAGCATCGTCAGAAGCTGTGGCAGACATGGCGCTTTACCACATTATATCAGTGTTCCGCAACATGCAATGGACCAATACGGCAGCACGTAGTGGTAACGCAGACCAGTTCCTTGATGCACACCGGCATAATAGCGAGACAGCACACAACCCTGCAGGGCACACACTCGGCATTATTGGCCTCGGAAACATCGGTTATCGCATTGCACAGAAGGCATTTGCCGCCTTTGGCATGAAGATAGCATATGTCGATCCTATCCTCAAGCAAGCGGAGCAGGAAGCCACTGTCAAAGCAGTGAGATACCCAGACCTGGACTCCATGCTCGCTGTCGCAGATTGTGTGGTTATTTCCGCCCCTGGAGACGCAGAAGGCGGCAAGGCCCTTATGGATGCCTCACGCCTAGCGAAGATGAAAGCAGGATCTCGATTAGTCAATGTTGGGCGTGGAAACCTGGTAGATGAGGAGGCATTGGCTGATGCGCTAGAGTCAGGGCATCTTTTCGCTGCTGGACTCGATGTACACTCGAACGAGCCTCACATCAACAAGCGTCTGATCTCCATGAGAGATGTAAGTCTGACATGCCACACCGCTGGTGGAGCTGTTGAGACGAGAATCGGCTTTGAGGATTTGGCTATCCAAAACGTCACTGAAGTACTACTAGGGAAGGAACCTTTGACGGCGGTGAACAAACATTTAATTGGGTAGATGAGACGTGGAAACCTATACTATGATTAAGTCTCTTGTCTGAGGAAGACTGCATCTGCGTGGGTTCTCCGTTCTCGTCGTTATTATTGTTGTTCTGTTGAGGAGGACTAGCTAGCTTGATAGACTGCAACTCCTTGATGCATATGAGCTCATGCGCGGGGAGTTGTTCATCTCGAACATGAAGTCAAATAGTCAAGGATTTAAAGCGCTCAGTTTTCAATTCTTAGTGGAAATTATTTTGGTATCAGTGTATTGACTTGTATCATCTTTTCAACATTGATCCAGGTTAAACACCAGGCTGTGCTACTAGCCATGAACCGTCCAGGTCCAGGTCTACCTTGCCATGTAAGACCAAGCTAAGACGGCTTTGCTCTATCCTTTTCCGTTGTCTAGCATCATGCTGTATGTCCTGGTCGGTTGGATTTGGGGTTACCGATCAGGGCGCTTTCAGCTCATAACAAAGACTCGGCCATTGATGGGCACATGAAGTTTGCATGTGCATGCCTTAGCGTGCAAATATGCTTCATGATCTCCGTAGCTACCCAGAATTTGACTCAATCAAATTGGAAAGATGTCTCAAAAGGAATCTATGACATAGGTAGTCTGATATGGTATGATTGATGCTGATCACCCGGGTCTCTTTCTCTACACATCATTATCTTAGTATTCAGGGGAGATCACGATTACGAAATCAACTATGAGACAGATGACAACATGGTCTTCTAATACTTTGTTCTTCGGGACAACGGAAATTAATTTAGCCGACTGTAACAATGACCTTGCTGAGTGACTCCGAAGGGGCTGCCTAGAGAGAACTGGACCGGATTCTAGTGATATGGGCAGCACATGCTAGACGAGGGACACTAGTGACAATAGAGGAGAGCCTAGAAATATCTGGTGATCCGAGAGGAGAGTACAAGCAACTCTTGGCTGCAGTTTTGGGTGCAATTGCAGTAAGTCAGCCTGCTGTCCAATCCACTGGATCTCAGGTGGAGTAGGATGAGGGAGAGTAGGCACACGTGAAGTAACACTCCGATGCATACACGCAACTAAGTGGTGGCATGAACATTAATTCGAGAGACTGGGTATCTACTATGGCCGAATGGAAATAAGCCACCTGTTTTCCGTTGGAAAAGATGTATGCTTAAATCTCGAAGACCCGTGTCTAATTCTATATGACTGGAATAATTCCATCATTATACGTAACAACCTAGATCCAAAATCGGTACGCTTTTCAACCCACTCACGAACGCTGATTTCTCAAACGCTCAGACTCAGCCAAAGCGAGTGCGCGAATAACAACAAGATGGCGGGTGCAGTCTTCGCAAACGCCCCTAACAACGCTGCCTCCATCGAGCTCAATAATCTTCTTGCAAGGCTCGGGGTTTTGACAGCGCTCAAACTTGCCGGGAAGGAAGACTGAGGCGTATGGCTTACCGCATTGCGTGCAATAGAATGCAACGGACGGTTGGTCACACATATCGAGCGGTGGGCGCAGGATGTTCCGCAAAGGTTCTTCGAGTAGAGTGGCTTTAGGTCTGAGGAGGTTGCAGTGGATCAGTTGTGTAGGTATAGGATGCTATGTGTTGTCGTGGAAATGGTACGCTTATCGTGGGTAGGATTCTGATGTACCTTGTGTCCTAATGTAGAGGAATCATTGCACTTTTAAAGATTTTGGCGAAGGTCTAATCTACGTTTCTAACCTGGTCACCTAGGCAATGAATGCCATGATAGTGGCATTGTAACGAAAACAATCATAAAAAGGGCTTTGTTCAGCGTCTGAAACATCGAATTTGGGAATTGAGGCTTTGCGTCTGCAAAGAATTGATTGGACCAAGCACCTTGGTTTTGAAGTTTTGAAAGTAAACTGGATCTATCTCAAGGTTTTCAAGGTCAAAAATAGCACGGAGACTTCGAACAAAGCATGATTTCGTGGCAGTGTCAACATCGAGTTGAGCTATGCGTCCAACATCAGGTTACTGCTAGAACAACGCAATTGTCTTCGGCGCGCAGGAAAGAACTTGTGTGTTACCGTCAAGAACAACGCGAAGGCAACAATTAAGGGAAGTAGACATAAGTACTAAGTTGATAACTGGATATATCCGAGAGACCTAGCATAACTACGTAGTAGAGTAAGTAAGTGCTTATAAAGCTGGGAAGTGCGGGAAAGCACATGCAACTCTTGACCATTAGTATGCCTGCCTCAGTTCAGCTATCTCAATTGACCTCTTTTACTTAAGGTATTGATTTTGGGGGGGGGGGGGGGGGTCTGGTATTGACTAGCCTACACGTTGTCTACCTAGGTAGCCCAAATACCAAGTTGATCGTACCGCCCAAGGTTCTGGAAAGCAAATCATGGTGACTGAAGAGATCTGACGATACCTCGGCCGCCACTGGCTCACGACATAATGATACCCATGACAAGTCGAAAAACGGAAACCCTGAAATTGGGGGGTTTGCAGCATGGCTCTTCTACCACCTCGGCTAGCATCATCGCGAAAACCGAATGGAGCCATTTTAGCCAGGTTCGTCCACTTTTAGCTTAAACGCAATGCAACCTGCCACACCCGGCATCCCGCCCAGGGTCAATTGAGCCAGGCATTTATCCGTGAGGGGTGCAGGGCCAACGTCATTTACCCCGGATTCATTCAGAGCGATATAAAGCATCCATACCATGACGAGATTAGTCCGTGACATCTGGTAGAAGGTTGGGTAGTATCATATTTGTGTTGTATTTGGATTCAATGACACTGAGACAGCCGATATGAAGTCCACTGTTTTCATGCCACTGGCCTCAGTCGTTGCATTGCTTCCGAGTGAGTTCACCAGGTTATCAGCATTGACCAAACTATCTACCCAAGGCTAACTTTCCGGATAGCTTTCGCACAAGGACTTGTGAACCCTATCATTCCGGGGTTTAATCCGGACCCAACGATCATTAGAGTTGGTCAAGACTTCTTCCTTGCAACTAGCACTTTTGAGTTCTTTCCCGGCGTCCCCATTTACCACTCAACCGACCTGTGAGTCTACTTGTTTCCGAGCGACCTGCGTAGCACCGTGTTACCCAATGCTCACTCAACCGATGCAGCGTGAAGTGGGAAAACATTGGCCATGCACTATCGCGGCCGTCCCAGCTGAACATGCGCGGTACCGCTCCGAGTGGTGGTATCTTTGCGCCAACGCTGAGACACCACGACGGTCTCTTTTACTTGATTGACACAGTGTTCGACGTGATCAGCCCTCCGGACAATGTGAGTTCTTTAAGCGTAGTACCTTATGTGAGAGGAACTTTGGCCACTTACTGGTGGACTTTTCCCATAGGTTACACGGGTGCCCCGTTCATTTTACGTCACGACCCCGAATATATTTGATCAGGCTAGTTGGAGTGAACCTACATATGTTGACCAGTGGGGCTTCGACCCGGACCTCTTTTTTGACGATGATGGGAAAGTCTATTTGACTTCGACATTCTCTGAATTTGTCGAGAATGGTAATTTTGCAAACTGGATCACCGAGATCGATATCAAGACTGGCGACTCCTTGAGTAATTCCCGTGTTCTCCACACGACAACGGTACCTCCAGAGCTTGGCTACCCACTCGTAAGCCTCATTCGCCATAACGACCAGCATAATATGAAACCGTCTTAGCTAATCGTCAACCGAACTATCTTTGACCGAGGGGAGCCACTTGTACAAACTCAACGGCACATATTACATGGTCACTGCCGATTCGGGAACCGAGGCTAATCACAAAGCAAATGTATATCGCTCTCAGACTCTGGACGGGCCGTGGGAAGGAAACCCTCATAACCCTGTATTGTGGAATGGCGAAGATATGTCTCTGCCAGTACTTGCTACGGGGCACGCAGACATTGTTGACGACGCCGATGGAAACTGGTGGGCCGTTTTCCTAGCGATTCGACCACAGAATCCTAGGAACAGTACTGGACTTCCTCAGCTTGGTCGCGAGACCTTCCTGTGTCCTGTTACATGGGACGCTGACGGGTGGCCCATGTTCAACAACAACGAGCCGATTGCTGAATACATGCCCGACGTTCTGTACGACTTGAACCGGCCCAAGATATGGCGCGACGATTTCGAGGGTGGACTCACTGATGAAGCCTACTACTATACACGGACACCATACAAAGGCTTCACAGACTTCGAGTCCAGCCCTGGCAAGCTCCGAATCAGAGGCAATGTTTACACTCTGAACGATCGCGAAACCCCGGCAGCACTACTTCGCAAGCAGGTCGACATCAATACTACCTTTAGCACCGAAGTCAGCTCTTTCAGCCCGGCATCGTGGAGACAGGAGGCCGGTGCGAGTGTCTATCTCAGCATTCACTACCACAACGAAGTCGCCATGACTTACTCGAATGATACTGGTAGGCGATGCATAGTCACGCACACTAGAACGGGTCCCGACGCTACACTCAATACTACCTACATTGAGGATGAGGATGTTGCCAATGGTGAGCCAGTGAAGCTTTTCATCGAGGCCAAGGATGTAGAATATCGTTTAGGATACTCTACAGGCGATAAAGCGCCAAGTTGGCTTGCGACTGTTGAGAATCGCTGGCTCCAGTCATACGTTGAGGGCTGGCAGAACTTCGTCGGAACCCATTTCGCGATCTACAGTACCGGAACCAGACTTCCGACTCTAAATCCTGCGGTACATTGAGTCTATTCCAAGCTTCCATAACGTAGCAAGGCTAACATCACTGTTTTTTAGGACTTTGAGTACGTCCAGACTGAACTGAACTAGCGTGGCGGTATGAGGTTAGAGGAGAATTTGCAGGGACAGGCAACCAGTTTAATCGATGTGTTTCACCGGATAGATGTAGCTATCACCTTCGAATGTCATTTCCGAGAAGGAAGACACATCTGAAATGGTGCTCTTACATTACACATGTGTATCTTGCATCAACACGTGGGTAGATCTTCCAGCTCCGTAGCCTCTATTATTTGGCATTGACCGTTTCTTGAGGTTCACAACATCATGTACTTAATTAAGTGCCTTTGAGAAAAGAGCCCGAAGTAGTGACTTCTGAGGCGTGAAAGCATAAACGACGATAAAATGTTTCAAACTTCTTGTAATTCCATGAAATGTGTTTTAAGATGATCTGCCTCCTTTAGCGTTTGCTACACCTCCTTACCTACTTTGTTTTCTTAGACACGCGACCGCTAGATCAGGTCCTCAGATGTGACTTCAGGACTTAGTGCAGACCAGGCGGCAGTACCTTCTGACAGGCCCGAGGTTCAAGACCATCCTGATGAACGATCAGAATGACCCGTGTAAGTTGGGGTTCCGAGAGTTAGACCAACTTGATTTGATTGGCTCGTACGGAACGGTCCCTCTCCATTTCTCAGTATCCACCTCTGAAATTCCGTTTCGATCTGCCGGTGGAGCAATCCGATTGGCCCAGACGGAATCATCAAACTGTATGAAGCAATCCGAAGTATGCTTTCGGAATTTCGGCCGCCCACACTTGAATGTGAAGGAACATGGACTTACGAGAGTCTGCACTGCTGAAGTCAAACAAGCTAGGCATATATTAGGCCTTCATTATCCTCCTAGATGTGCGGAAATCCAATGACCCGATAACACCAGAGATCAGAAATCCAGGCAGACATGGACGCCAAACAGCTATTGCCAGTTGCAACCGCGCACCCTTTCGCGTCGATCACAGCCTTTCTGGCTGTTCTCATCGGCCTCTATACGTTCTACTACCGGAAAATACATCCTTTGGCCAGATTCCATGGCCCTTTTCTTGCGTCAGTTACCAACTTCTGGAGACTTCGGGAACTATGGAACTTGCACCTACCGGAGACCCTAGTCGTTCTGCACGAGAAGTATGGGGATGTCGTCCGCATTGGCCCCAACATGCTTTCCTTCAGACAAGGGAGTGCCGTACCGAGGATTTACAAGGCTGGCCGAACTTTGGCCAAGACAGCTTTTTATGATGGCTTCACTTCTTTCAATCCCAATTTGTTTGGAACTCGAGATGAAGAGGTGAGTCGTTGGAAGTTTCGCAAGGTATGGGAGATCACACACTGATTTTCCAAGGTACACTCGATGCGGCGACGGCAGATGGCACACGCATTCTCTTTGCAGTCGATCAAAGAAATGGAGCAGCACATTGACGGTCACATGCTTCAATTCCGCAATAACCTCGACGAGTACTCCCAAACTGGCCAAGTTTTCGACCTCAAGGAACTGATAGCCTTCTTTGTCCTTGATGTTCTAGGAGATCTCGCCTTCCGCTGTCAATTGGACTCGCAGATCGAAAAGGACATTTCGAAATTGCCTCCCATCAATGACCACATCTTTCTTGCTTGCCTAATGGGCATGATTCCTGATTTTATGCCGCTCATCAAAGCTATCTCTCCATGGATCCCGATTCCATGGCTGCAACAGCTTCTCGCAGCTAGACAAAATCTCAAGACCCTTACCGCGCAGTGTGTGAGAAACCGATTAGCTGACACTGGTGCTGCTCGAAAAGACCTCATCACCAGTCTGATCAACTCCGTAGACACGGATACAGGCGCTAAGCTCACAGAGCTAGACATACAAACAGAGGCATTTGCGTTCATGTAGGTTGTTCGACGTTGCATTGCTCAGTTGATTTTCTCCGCTGTTTTCTCTAACATGTTATTAGTGTTGCTGGCTCCCATACGACGTCCGGAACCCTTACTCTTCTCTTTTCTCACATTCTTCAAAACCCGGCTGTACATACCAAGGTGGTAGAGGAGGTCGATGCAGCGGTCGATGATATTGGTTCGGCCATCGTGCCTATCAAAGACCTTGAAGCAAAGCTTCCATACGTCATGGCTTGTCTAGATGAAAACTTCCGGATGAACTCTGTTTTCACTATGCCCTTGGAGCGAGAAGTGACTGCCAAGGAAGGCTTCGAAATCGAGGGCTACGTAGCTCCCAAGGGCGTGCGTCTCTCCCTTCTCCCAGGATTGGTGTAACTGGAATTGCTGACAAAAACAACAAGACCGGCCTGTTCAGCCTGAATCACGTTGTTCATCATAATCCTGCCATTTGGGGCAAAGACCACGATGTTTTCAACCCCTCAAGATTCTATGATCAAGAAGGGGAGAAGCTCCAGCGTTTCCTCAGTCCCTTTAGCATGGGTCATCGCATGTGTATCGGACGCAACATGGCCATGACGAACATGCTCAAGCTTGTTGCAACAACATTTAGATGTTATGATCTTGAGGCGGTGGAGCCGATGGAAGCTATCTCTACTATCAGCGTTGGAATTTCGGAGAAAGAAGGTCCATTGTTGTGTCGTGTTCGTAGAAGATAGGTTGAAGGTGCAAGAAATCGAGTAACGTGTCTCATATCGGCGTCTTTGTGATTATGAGTCGGTGGAAAAAGAAGGAGAGAATGGCGGTTATGTAACTGCGTCATGGATGAAAATAATCAAGCTTGAATGCTTCTATCTGTGCTAGCGAGTGCTGGCTATTTCAGTTATCTCGAATGACCTGACTACACTCAAGTCGTTCTAGGGTTTATAATCAATGTGCAATCAACTTTAAATGAAGTAAGATAGCTTCTGGATAGGTTCATGATTCGATCCTAAGAGGTACGTTGTATCCACCGTTAAATCTCACTCTCTGACTCTAACATCCTTATCGAATGTAAGTTGACGCGGTTTATGTTCAAGCTCCATTGAAAGCTGAGCTTTTCAAAGTCGATGCTATTTGGCCACATGCTGCTCGAGGAAACCAATCGCCTTCCGGAGAGACTCCACAGCAGTCACCGAATCCCCAGCTGAAGTCTCGACGTTGACGTTACCGGGCCTTCCATCGAAACCGTGCTCCGCATCAGATGGAAACTCTGCCAACACACGCACTCCAGATGCCTTGAGCTTCTCTGCGGCTCTGGTACTACACTCAACCGGTACAGCTGAGTCGTTCGCACCATGGAGTAGCATGACAGGCGGGAAGCCACTGAAATCCCCAAAGTCAAGTGGGAATAGATGTTGGTGTTCTTTGGGTACTGCTGCAGCTCCTTGAGTGGCAATCTGACGAGTAAGACCAGAGACGCCAGTCATGTAGTCGGGGAAGAGGGCGTCAATGTGCAGTGCCGACGTAAGAGCAAATCTGGGGTCAGCGGACGGGTCGCCTGATATCGGATAAGCTGAGACAGGCTTCCTCTCTTCGCCCGAAGCCTTGGCCATGGGCCACTTTTCCAGGATTGGCCCGGTCTCGACTGGCGGCCGGCCGAAGATATTTTTCCCGGGAGTTGTGTATCGACTTCCAGAAGGATCGAGCATCCCGTAGATGAGCAGAAGTGCGCTAGGCTTTTGAGCAGCCGAGACGGCTGTGTTAAGAGCTAGATACCCACCAGCGCTTGACCCACCGACTAAAATTGAACCGACCGGACGGCCTATGATCTCCGGTAGTGACGACAGGGCCCATTTATAGGCGTCCGCGGCATCTTCAACGGAGTCGTGTGCGGTCGACTCGGGCATCAAGCGGTACTCGGGAGTCACAAAGACCCATCCACGGGAGGCGGAGGCATGCACAAGCCAGTGAGGCAAGAACGAATACCGATCTCCGACGATCTAGGAAAGTCTCCCTGTTAGCTTCGAACGGCATAGATCAAGCGACCCAGGGAGATAATTCAAATGGGTATGCGGCTCGAACGGAAGCAATTGCTTACAAGAAAGCCACCGTGATAATGCAGCAGCACAACAGCGGGAGAGCCATCTGACTTCCCGGGGTACACGACGTCGGCGTTGATGGTTATATCTGAGGTAACTTTGAAGGGCACTGTTCGTGACGTGTACCCCGCCAATGTCTCCATCGGAAATGGGGAGCCCATGTTAGGAAGTGCTGCGATCGTAGAGAGACAATTGCTAGGAATGCAGGGTCTAAAACCTGAACAAACACTACTGATTCAGATCTTGATCACATCAACTTCAGCATTTGCTAGATGAGACAGCGGGGTTGACTGCACTGAGCTGGCTCTTTTGCTTGGTTATTAATAAGTTCCTACTCTGACGGGATGACCGGAGTTAGTTTGACCCCGCTATTAGTTCCGGCTCGGAAGTGACCGGAACTTGCTCAATCGCCAATCGGAAAAGTCCAATTGCCCGTTGTACAATTCGTGGACATGGGCGTAAGATCAAAGAAACCGTTCAGCTGGTCAAAAACCATCATATCTCCCATATTGCCAAACAATAGAGCATCAGAAGGGCTTTCGACACTATCTCTCTGTTCACCTTGCCCGCTGCTACTCGATGCCGTGGCCGAAGAGGCAGACAGCCGTGTCGTGAGTTTCCGTAGGCCTTGAAGACGCTCCCAAAGAGTCAGCAACAACGTCGACCTATTGCTTAGGGCTCTGATCATATCCAGCGCAATGTCAAACTCGACAGTGACTTTGTCGCAGAACATGGAGCTGGCATTCACAACAGCCAGTAACAGGTTGCCAAAAGCAGTTAGTAAGAGGTGCTTGAAAAAAAGCGGATTACGCTTTATGATGGCGGTGGTTTCGTTGAGGCCTGAGAGCATCTGTAGCGACTCTTTGGCAACGGCGACGGCCTTGTGAGCATGTCTCTGATATTGCGTGATCCGCGTACCAGATTGGAGCACCGGGCGACAGATCAAGTTGTGCAAATGGCTCTTACGGAGAAATAGCACAGCCTGAACATGTCGAACCTCTTGCCCCGGCTGGATGGGTTCAAGCTTCAGGTCGTCAGCCAGGAGTTGATACCACTGCTCTATCCGGTAATCGAGATAGTCGATTTTGTCGATATTAAGCTCACTCTCTTTCTCGACTTGGCTATTGAGGGCGTACCACGTCTTGCCCGCTAGTTTGGTCCAGTCGAGAAGCGCGGTCATCACCGGATCATGTCCGTTCTATCGGCTTGTCAGCAGGTCTTGGAGAATAATCCAGTACAACGTCACAGATTTGGTGTAATCTTACCATTGCGAGTAGTGTGGGGTCGACATGGCAGTCCTGTATATAGAACGGTATCCCCTGGCCCAGGCTTGTCCTTCTCTCTAACATGTACACACACCAGAACGTCTGTAGCCCCGCTGCTTGCTCTTCCGAGTTGGCAAAGCGATCTACAGAAGCCCTGCGATGTAAGCCCATTTCGAGGCAGAGCCGAGCTGCAAATCCAATGATGCGACCGGTCCGTACTTCTTCATCAAGGTGATAGTAGTAAAGGGCCTACGTGTGCACCCGTCAGTAACATCACCCGGGAAAAGTATTCCGCCTGTTCCAGGTAAGAGCAATACATACCATCAACACCAGCATCTGTATGTTGCTAATCGAGTTTTTACCCCATAGAAGCCCCTCACCAGCTTCGGTGGCGCTCTGAAAGAGCCTCTGAGCTAAGTCATTGCAATTGCCACTCTCCAAAGTCAAGCAAGTGGCCAGGATGAGCTTTAGTTTGTTAGTATCACTGTGGAAAAGACACTCTGCCAGAGTTCCTCGACCCCGCGTCTCGTGAACGTTGACGGCCCGTAGAGTGCCAAACACGTTACTAGCAACCTTGAGCAGCTGCTCTTCGCTGACGACGGCGTAGAGAAAGCCGGTGCCCGAAAACCACTCTCGGATGTGGTTGGTAGCATCTTCGAGGCTGATTTCCCATAGCGGATCTCGAGCCAGAATCTTCATGAGTGGCCCATATTGCGCCAGCTGAGATGGCGTATTTGAGGCAGGGTTGGTCTTCGGAGTAGACTTGTCCAATATAGAGGGCGGGATTCCCATGGCCTCGAGATTGCCTTTGACAACTCCAAAAGTGAACTCAGAGCTTGATGGGCCACAAAACTCCGGAGAATTACTACTTGCGTCACATGACATGAGATTTGGCCTAGACTCAAGGAGAGGACTCGTCTCTTGGCTAGGCGATTGTGATGATGGAGTGTGTGTAGATACAGCTTTTGAGACGCTGAGTGAGTTTTCATGTTGAGGAGAAGTATGAGGTCTGCTTGGATCCGCGTTCCTTAATTTTCGTGAGCTATGTAGATCCCCCGGTAGGATAGCGAAGGGGAGAAGATTTCCAAAGATTTACTTAAAGAAGTACAACATTTAATTGAAGGCATGTAACTTACTTTGAACTGAGCTTCGGAGTGCCTAGAACTCGACGCTGTGGGTGGTATTGACATGTGACCGAATTCCGTGTGCATGCCGCGCAGGGGTTGACACCGTCGCACTTGATCTTCTTCCTCTTGCATTCGATGCTTGGAAACGTGTTAGATATTTCCTGACCTGGGCGGGTCTTCGGAAGGCTTACCATGCTTGATTGACGTAAGGGACCCTTCTATTCCGCCGATGACGCAGTGCGGTAAGATAATCACTGCTCCCGTCGGAGGGCACCATTGCAGGATTGGATTCCGACAGTGTCGAGCGTCAGAGCTGAGATAGTTTCGAGAGGCTCAGCGTGATGTTATTTGGAACATGGTCGGGATTTGAGCAAGGTCACTTGAAGTGGACGAAGGCATAGAACCACAGAGCCCCTTCTCATGTGCCTAGAGAAAGTTCACTGAGCATTGGCTCGGGTGTTCCGGAACTTCACTGGTATCCATGCTGCCTAATACCAGGTAGTCTTAGTTGCCCCGATAGCGAGATTTCACCGCGCGGGGAACTCTCCAGATTTACCCCGCATTAAGGACGATCACCCGCAAGTTCAAGCTTCGGCAAAGGGGAGAGGGAGACAGCAATTATCATACGCATCGTACGGATACACCTACTTGAAACATACTTCTGTTCATAATCGAATACAACGATAATACGCTAGTTCCGGGTCATGGCTGGAACTCATGGCCTTTTTTCCAGCACCCGATTCACCCTGCATTCAGTGTCTTTCTGTCTGCAATCGACAATTTCGGGCCGTCCTAGTGCTGTCGATACCTAGGTTGCGAATCACAACCCCCGGGTCTTGCAAGCCTTTCTCACGAGTCCGGCAATGCGAGCTACGTAGCAATCCAAAAATATGTTCGCTTAGGTTGATACCTGCAGCGTCCGGATTTCTTGAGGTGGGATCATGAATATTGCAGATGGGTGGAATTAATTCAATGGTCCCGTGGCGAGGAGACTACTGACTTATAGTATGGGTACTACCCCGGGGTTTAGTGCAGCAGCAACTCTTTCCAGGCCAGTAAGCAACTGAGCTTCATCCTGAGAGAACACAATACGGAACCACCCAACACTGTCAGAACCAAAGTCTTTTCCCGAAGAAACATATACCTTGTGTTTCAAAAGAGCTTCATCAAGAAGTCATCCAGGTCCTCGTCTTCGACAGTTCCAGGGTTGTGTCTTTTCCAAGCACTCCCAAGATCAGCCCAGAGGAAGAAAGCCGCGTTCGCGCCGGTCGTGTAGGGGATGCCCTATCCTGCAGTTATTGATTGACTTCCTTTCCCCTCCATCCGTGACTGTGTCACTCGGAACCATGCCGCAAATCCTTGTATTGATCAAGTTGTCAGCGACATCGTCGGCACGTATGTTGTCAAAGTTTCACTAAGCGACTTGGTTGTAAACTCGCCTCCTATGCAGGTGTACATCAAAGTAGCGGACCTTGTGCAAGCAATAGAGACGATCGATTATGGGGACGCCAGCGAGGGGCCCGTGTCTTTGCCAACATCTAAGGCAACAGACATTTTTGACATGCCGAATGTTGCCTGGGCGGTTGCGAATCATTTGCAGATCGAAAGTCGGCTAGACAGATACAAGCTCAATCCCAGGCTTTTCATCAAGCATCCCGAATTCCTCGAAAGCGCCAGAGAACTCATAGCACAGGGTACGCCACTACGGCCAGAGCACGCATCGTGTCTATCTTTTCCCGCCTCGATAGATACCAAGACAGCATCTTCATATTGCAACTTTATTGCTTTCACTTGCTTCAACGTATATGAAAGCCAAGGATAGAACTCTTTCGTAATTGATACGTCAAATAACCAGGTTCCTGTCTTCCGTTACATCGTAAGAAATCTATACGCGATACTTACAGCGCCTTCGGTCGTCGTTCGATGGTGACCCACATATCCTTGAAGAAACTGACACCCCCTTTCACAACATACTTACCAGGCTCTCCACTATTGAGGATCTCTGGCTTGAAAGCCCTGAAGAATTGAAGAGGCCCTTTGAACAATTCCATCATTGCAAGGTCTTTGCCCAGGCAAACTCTGGCCCCGTATCCAAACCCCATGTTGTACTTGAGCATCTCCTTTGTCTTCTCCTCGCTTTCTAGCCATCGCTCTGGTCGGAACTCGGTAGCGTCGGGACCAAAGATGTTCTCGTCGCGATGCACCAGCCACGGGTTGCAAGTAACCTCAGCTCCTTCTGGTACGTGCTTGCCGTAAAGCTCCATACCGCCTTTCCCAGCAAGCCGAGGAAAGATGTTGGGCGCTGGAGGATTCAATCGCATGGCTTCGCGAATGCACGCCACATAGAATAGGCAATGTTCCTGGACTTCCGCGTACTGAGGCATCTCTGAAAGATTACCAGCTCGAGTCTGCTCGTCAATCTCGGCCATGAGACGATCATAGACGTCGGGATGTGTCATGATATGCATCATGAAAGCCTGGAATGCAGTGCCCGTAGTATCTGCTCCAGCAAGCAAGACGAGTAAGATTTCCGCTTTGATGTAGTCCAGATCAAGAGGGTTTCCATCCTCGTCCCGGGCTTCAATGAAGCTAGGAACATGTGAGTAAGTGATACTGAGAAACTTTGGGTAATTTTAGGGCAGAATACTGACGTTTGTAGTAAATCGATACGTCCATCTGTCGTCCCTTTCTCGATGTCTTTGAGTCTTTGAACGATAAGCCCGTCTCGGAATCTCATCAAAGTCCCAATTCCAGAGTCCTGCTCCGGCGATGCGACAAGGTATTTCCCCAAGAAAGTGCTCTTGACCCAATTTGTGAACGGATAGCACCGTGCCAGTATGCCAAACGGTACAAGGCCGTCGTGAAAACCTTGGATGAGTCCCTCAACATCTTTCCCCTGTTCAATGAAACCGAAAGGCTGTCCGAAGCCAACTTCAGAGACAATATCGTAAGCTAGGTAGACTGCCCATGGAGCAAAGTCCATCTTGGTACCGGAAATAGCGAACGCATCTAGTCTGGACATCCAGCGCTCGATGTGCTTGTCAAGCAGAGGCTCCATCTTCCGAATGTTTGAAAAAGAGTAAGGCGCCGCAGCGATCTTACGGAAGCGAGCATGAACTGCATGGTCCTGCATGTTGAACAATGATTCCGTCTTTCCGAAACTGCCGGTGATGTAGTGTTGCGACTTGTTGGCATTTCGGTGGTAGATTTCCGGTAACTTGGTTGCGTCACTGACAAGCAACATGGTAGGTGTGATGCGAATGACAGGCCCTAATATTGCGAGTCAACTTTTGACTCTGTTTGAATGTATGGACTCAACATATTCATTACATGCAAGGTAAGTTCATTGCGAGCCTGATGCCTTGATAGACGTGCACTTACCATACTTCTTGTGAAGCTCCTGATTCACCCGACATTCATCCTCCTTAACATTATGATATGTTATCCACAGTCGAGTTACCGAACCCCAAAAAGGGCCGGGGAATTTGGCTAGCGGATGGTAGAAGCGATAATACACGATTTGGTAAAGTAATTTCCACAACACATAGGCTGCAGAGAGCAGCAAAATGTTGCCAAAACTGAATAAAGTCATATTGAAGACGATGACGAACGAGTTGTAGCAGAGAAAAAAAAGTTCGGCTCTATGTTTTCCACTTGATCTGAAATTGGCATTACAATCTCGACCAAAGTCCCAAAATTGCTGATCTTCCTCCGCAACCAGTGCTGGGTCTGTTTCGGTGGAGGCCTGAAAGTTCCTCTAACTGGGTCCCTTCAACGGTGACATCGTCTCATGGGTGAGGAGTGACGGGCATAGTCCGCTTGATGTTGCATCCACTTGAACTTCCTCGGCACTTTTCCCGCCGCTAAGAGCCGACCGACTAACCACAGCGCAGCTAATTCTACAGACGCGACGTAATTGTGGAAATGTGTCGTAGCGAGCAGCAGGGACCGTGATCGGCATTTGTGGAAGGATTCCCATGGTTGTCAAACTTCTATGGAGTGATACGGCTGCGAACCTATCAAAGAAAATGATGCAAATTGCAGGCGATACTACTGGCGCCAGAAGTGGGCGAAATAGTCTAGGCAACGGTATGCCTTCACAGGGCTTTTACGCTCCAGGTAATGTCGGCCGCCCACCAAAAGTCGCATTCCTGGCCTCAAGCAGACATGTACCTCAGGTAGTTCGAATACACACGCAAGTAAATGGCAGTGTTAGTTGGATGCCTGGCACCTGAAGATCACTAACCAAGATTATTACCCCACGATTCGATTCAACACGTATTATCCGAGGAACATAGAGAGTATTGGAGGTAATTGTTGACAAGCTTGAAGTAACAGCAATGAAAGGACATAACAGTACAGGTAGGAACAGAGCTGGGACTTTGGGAGGCACACGATTGTGTTACGCACTTCCCGCGTCAAAAGCCTAGGTAGGTGTTTTCTTTAGATCTTCGAAGTCGTCTTCTTTCATTATTGATACGCGGTATGGCATTATTAGACTACAGCCTGCGGGTACTCTTGGGGATTTTACTTGTGGCAATGGTCATTACCAGCTACCCGAAAGGGTACTCGATACAGCCAACTATCCCGCAGTTACTGGGAACTGCAACATGATGCTAGATGCATCTCGAATATTCTTAAGACCATTGAACCTCAGTCTGTCGGGAGTTTCGTACGAATGGGTAAACTCGGCCGGAGATGGGAAATCACGCACCCCCCATCACCATGCAATCAATTGGCCAGTCTGTGTTACCAATTTTCCGGACGTGGACTCACGGCTCGCTCCGTCGATGACCTCGAGAACGCCAGTAACAGAGCTTTCAATCGTGTCAAGTCGATTGAGATCAAAGTTCCACTGCTTCGCGGCATCTTCACCCATAGACGTTCGAACAAATCCGGGGTGGACAGCCACGCTTACCAAGTCTGGATGTTGTATATGCAACGATTTGACCAACCAGTTAAGCGCAGCCTTACTGGGACCATAAGCGCCAGCAGGAAGAGGCTCTTGTTCTTCGATGGATCCAAGCGATGACGTGATTCCGATGAACTTCGCAGGGGGGCCGTCTGCTTCCTGCGGTCTTTCCAGGAGCGGCCAGAGACCTTGAAACACCATCAAGGGTGCGATGGTGTTGATTTCGAATGCACTCCTTAGTTCCTCGGCGGTGGTCAAGACTGAGCGCGATGCTGTGGTAGATACGGCGGCGTTGCTAATGAGAACATCGATTCGGGTGACGGCGCCGCCAGTCGCCGTATCGAAGGCTTTGCGGACGGCAGTGCTATCAGGGGCGATGTTGAAGTCAAGCAACATGACAAAAAGCTCGCTGCCGTTACCCTTGTTTACATCTCGGACGCTGGACTTCAGTGAAGAAGCAGCTTCATCATTCCTAACGGAGGCAACAACTGTTGTAGATGGTCTCGCTAACAAGGTCTTCACTAGGCCAAGGCCGATGCCTTTGTTGGTTCCAGTAATGACATAGACGGTGTTCGGCATTGTCGGACAGCGATTTATGTTGGAATCGAAGACTGCAGAGCGCGAGGCTGGGGTATAGATGGACGCTCGTTGGCGACGCAACTTATAAGACCGGTAGTTGGCAAAGGATCAGTGGAACGTGGTGATGTGTGATAAGGTTGTAGGGAGACTTTGCGGTAAAGAAGAGGTGATCAGCGGGATCGCGGCATCCACTCTAAATAAGTACAACATCGGAAGGATCAGGACCAGGGCAAGGGGTCAAGAAAAACACGTGAATCTCTTAGGGCCAATCCATCGACCATATGAGCACCTCACGTCAGCAAAAAGTGATGGTTGCGTGATATCCAGGTCTACACGCGCATACCTGTATGGCGTGCCGCAACTTCCGTGCCCACTTCTCAACCTTCTATCATTCTAATTTGTCTCTCTGTCAACATGTTCGCCTTGGCATTGCACAGAAACACTTGGTCAACGTTCAAACCAACAAATTGGCTTTCTCGTGCGCCGCATCTAGACCACCGGCAAAACCATCAGCAATTTTCAATGCCTCCAGACGCTCTTCCTCAACCTTTGCCCAAGTCCACCCTCCGAAGTCATTTACCTCTGGCGTGACGTCTGCAATGGATCCTTCAGGTTGATCCACCGAAGGAAGAACTCCTGCCGCCTGGAAGAACTTCTGCGGTGGCACAGTGAGACGACCGGCTTTGACAACGCATTTCGAGATTGCTGCCGCATAGACAAGAGGCGATGACTGGTCAGTCTTGCCTTCATCTACTTCCTTCCATGGTTGGTAGGTGGGCGACTTGCTCCCTTTCCGCTTCTCGACAAAATGGGTTACAATGTACACCCACTTCTTATCCCAGGTGAGGACTCTGCTTTGCATGTTAAAGGCAGCACCAGGCTTGATTTCCTTCTTGAAGGTGCAGGAGGTGCCTGCAAGCAGAACTTGAACACCTCTCTTGTAATCCTTGTACAGACCGCCGTCAATTGCTTGAGCTCTCAGGGCGGCGAGAAGGTCCGTCCTAGCAACATCAAGATCAGAGAAGTAGGTGCTATTTGACTTGTGCAAATTGTAGTCGGTCTCCAGCAGAGCAACCCGAGAAGGTGTGACTACCGGCTGGAAGATAGCTCCAGGTTTGTGCTCGAAAAGCCCATTCTTGGGCCACCAAATGTGGCTGAACACACGAAACTGGCATTAACATTAGGACCGATTTCTCCATAGAGTAGTCAATCATGTCCACAGCTATGACTCACATGCCAAACAAAAGGGATCCTCTTCAGGTTCAGGTACAGTAGTGCAGCTGTGGCCACTCCCCATGCTGCCTGGGCTTTGGTTGAGGCGACCGATTGCATCATCTGCTCGAGGATCTGACGAAGGCACGGCTTAGCAGCCCCCAGCGCATCTGCCATTGTTCTCCATAGCGTGGAGTCTATCATGTTAAATTCTTCTGCAGAAGCTCGTGGGATAAAAAGTCAGGTAACGTGAAGTCAAAGCCAAGACTTCGGGCTAAGCCAGATGGCCACGGAAGATATTCAAAGCCTCGACGTGGCCACACGAGTCAGTCAGTTAGCAGTGTCGTTGCAGCGAGTCATTTACCTTGAATTGATGGACTCGGATACTCTTGTTAAAAGCGGACGTTGCAAGGCGCTGCTTATCACGCGCATCCATAGTGATTGAATTCCGTCCCTTTTGAAGACTTGATGATTTCCACAAACTCCAAGTTTCACTAGGCCATTTGTAATAGTTACTCTAAGTTATTAGTGCTTTGGATCTGTCGTAATAGCTTTAACTATCTATAGACTTATTACACGTTACGTAACCTTAGTTATATAATCACTAAGGCCTATTTCGCTCGTACCCTCTATATTAGAGCGAGCTTCGTACTTATTTCTTATTTTTAATAAATAACTATTCTTTTTATATACGTTAATACTCTTATAATAACTCTATAATAATTATAAACTTAGCTCTAACTTAGACCCCTATATTTTTATTAAAAAATTACTTTTTAGGGATTATAATTTATTATATCCTTTTTTATAATATTATTTAACCCTTATTACGTTTATTAATCTTATTCTTAAATAAACTAATATTTTTTAAAAAGATTATTAATATTTTTAAATAAAAACTTAATTATTAGCGAAACTAGCCTAAGTAGTACCTCGCTCTTTAAATTAAGGCCCGGTTAAAGGACGTTTAGGACTTATTAAACTTAAATAACTTTATTTTCTTATTAAATCCGTTACTTTTTACTAAGTCTATTTTTTTAATTAAAGAGTACGTTAAAATACGAAATATTATTTAAAATTAAGTATATAAAATAGCCTTAACTAAATATTAATAAAAACTCGAGGAGTTTATTTAATAATAAACTAAATAGTTAAAAAGCGAAGCTATAGTTAAACCTTTTATTATAATTAAACTCTTAAATAAAAACGATCGAATTAAGTAATTAGTTATTTTAATAAAACTAAAGGTTATAATAGCGAATTAAGTACGTCTTATTAAAAAATACGCCTCTTTTATTTAATAAACCGTATTTAAAACGATTTTTTATTTATAAAAAAAGAGATTATATAAATTAATAAATTACTAAATCTTTTTTATAATTACTTAAAAAATCTTAAAAAATGTAAAAAAAAGAGCTTATTAATTCTTTAAACTACTCCCTTTATACCGTAATTTAGGTTCTCAAGTAGAAATACGTACTAAGTAACTCTAGTTTATTTATAATTATAAAAAAGAAATTTAACGTAGTTATAAATAGGGCGAACTTTAGTATTAACTTATTAATTTAAATTAAAAACTTCTTTTTAATTTATTATTAAGTAATATAGCTTAAGCTATTTAAAATTTAGGGGACCCTCGTTTTAAAAACCTTTTTTTATATAACTATACGTTATTTTATTTTAAATTAATCTAACTAAGAGCTTATTAAAATTATTAAATTAAAATAAAAAGAGGAAACTATCCTTAATATAAGGCATTATACTAAGATCTTTAATAATTCTTTATATAAAGAGGTAGTATATAATAAGAGTTATAAACGAACCCTTATAATATTTATAATATTAATAAGTCGCTTAGATTCCTCTAAGTAAAATAAAGTAATTCTTAATTTATTTATTAACTATTTTTATAAAAGGACTTATTATTAAAAACTAATAAACTATATAAAAATAGAGCTTATTTTAATAAATAAAACGAAGTTAAAATATATTTAGTTAAGTACTAACGATACTTAGAAAATAATTTCTTATTTAAATTAAGAAAAGTATATTAACTTTTATATTAACTTTATTTAGAAGGGTTAGATTTATATAAAACCCCTTTTTAAATAGAATAATAATAACTAAGGTCGTTTTAAAAAAATAATTAAAATTAATAAGCTAAGTAATAAAAAGAACTTTAAAAGAACCTATTTGTTAAATATCGTAGTTATAATTATTAATATTAGTTTACTTTTTAAACTAAGTATAAAGGGGAATAGGAATAGTAATTTTATTATTTTTTTTATCTCTTTTATTAACCTATACTTTTTTTTAAAAAGTATAGTTATAAATAACTATAATATTATTTACTTCGTTAATAACTAATCGCTTTTAAAACTAAATTTTATTTAATAAAGTAATAACTTAGAGAATATAGATTTTAAAACGGCCTCTTATTTTATTATTATTAAAAAAACGAGGATTATATATAATATTTTTATAAAACTAAAGGGGCTTAAAATAGAGTACTTTACCTTTTATAATATTAGTTTTATTAAGAACTTTTATATAAACGTCGTATTAAAAGCTCTTTTTTAGAAAACTAGTATTTAATACTTAAGTTTTAATTATATTCTTTAGTTTAGTAATAAATTTAAAAACGTTATTATTAAATAGTTTAAAAAGAAGGTTAATTTAGTCTTTTTAAAATATAAGCCTTATTCGTCCTATTTTTTATTTAGAAATTAGTTTTTATTTATTAATATAATTTTAATACGTAGTACTTAATATTTAAGTTCTTTATACTAATTAAAGAACGACCGATCGGATATAGCCTAGCTTTAGTACTTTAAATTTAAATATTTTATATTAATAATATTTAGAAAGCTCGTCTTAGCCGCTCGGGAGATAAGAATTAAAAAACTAAGCTATTTAAAATATAAATATTATATAATTACTTATATAAAATAGGTTATTTTATAACGTACTTTAGAATTAAAAATAAGTATTTAAGTAGGATCTTTGTCTTTTTATAAGTTACGAAAACTTATAATATAATATTTAAGGTCTTATACTTTTTTAAATAATAAGTACGTATATAAAAAAGCATAGCCGTTTATAAAATTTAATAAAATATAAAACGTATGATAATTATAATTAATAGTAAAACTCGTTTTTAAATATAAGTACGGGAGCTAAAAATAAACTTAAAAACCATTTTTTTATATATAAAAGAACCGAATAGAGGAGGGGAGCGAGCTAGTTAGGAAATTATTAATAAAGTAATTAATATAATATTAATAGCTAGTTTATTAAACGAACTTTGAATAAAGATTATATTAGCTATAGCTTATTTATATAATATTAGCCCTAGGTAACGTACTAACTAGTTATTATTAGTTTAAACTAAAGAAATTTAGTTTACTTACTATTTTAAATAATAGTAATTAATAAATATACTAAAGCTTATTTATAATTTATATCCTTATTAAGAATAGATATATATATACGGTTATAGAGCGTATTTTTTAAAAAAGGATTATAAAAAAGGAATTAATAAAAAACGTTTTAAAATAAAGTAGAGGGGATATATTAAGTACTTTATAAGTTATGTACTAAACGTTTATAATTTATATAAAATCTAAATCCCCTCGCTTTTAAAAATTATTATTATTTAAAATATAATATTTAATAAAATAGCTTTTTATTTAAAAAATAATATTAAAACTATAATTTATTTACTTAAGTTAAGGGCCGTAATAAATAAAATCTAATAGTTATTCATAATAATCGAACTTAAGCTCTAATTATTTAGAATTATAAATAAGAAAAGGTTATATTAATTAATAATAAAAAATAGCTATTATTACTTATACTTATTTTATAAAAAGCGGATAAGGTTATAAAAAAGCCTAATTCGTTTTTAAATAAATAAAATAAATAACTACTTATTCCTAAACTAACCTTAGATTTTAAGAGTCCGGAGTTAAATACGAACCTTATTTAGCTAACTAAGATTATAAATAAAGCCGTAAAGAAAGTCGATCTTTTTATTAAAAAAATCGAAAACGTAATATATATATAAATAAAAGTAAAGACTTCTCAAAGTTTTTATAAAAAGGATCTTTTTATTTAACTAAACCCTAACGAACCTTTTTAATAAATAAGCTTATATTAAAAAATAAAAATAATAAACGACTTAGTTAATAATTCTAATATAATTAGTATATATAATTAAAAAGAGAATAAGTATATTAAATAAAACTAGAAATTAAAAAACTAATTACTAAAAATATTTATTTAAAACCCGAGTTAATAAGAGTAACTTAGGTAGTACTCTTTTTATACTTAAGTAAAAAGAGATTAGGACTCCTTTTTTAATATATATATACCTAATTAGTAAAAAGCGGTTAATAAAATAACCTAGGGGTATTAAATACTATATTATTATATTTATATTATAATTAGTAAAACGAAGTACGTTTTATTAACTACGGTCTAATTTAACTAAATCTACGTGGATTAATTAATTACCTCTCTAAAAAAATAAAAGAATATTTTTAAAATATTAGAACTTCTAAGAAGTTAATTTATAAAAATAATATAGTTAGAAATTTAGAAGCTAAAAGAAATAAATACTTAAAAAGTAATTAATAGGACGTTAGTTATTTCTAAGCTAATACCCCTTAAATAAGTATTTAATTATAAATTAAATAGTAATAATTACCTCGATCGCTATAAAGCGAGAATTTATGTTAGAGAGGATTTTTAAAAACGATACCCCCTAAAAAGGACCTACGTAATAACGTATTACGGCTAGATAGTCGTAGTAAGTATATTAATAAAAATTAGGGCTACAAGTACTAAGTAAATAATATTATAGTTATAAATAGCTTCTCTAAAGCTATATTTATAAATCGTAAAAAAAGTAAAGCTTTAGTAATTAATTATAGTTTTATTAAAAGGAGTTCTTAATAAAAATAGCTAAAAATAATCGTAAAATCTAATATTAAGTTGATTATTAAAAAAGCTATAAAAAGTCTATTTTCAAACTTAGCTTAAGTTTATACTATATATAAGTCCGCTTATAAATATATCCTTTATTAATAATTACTTTTATTCGTTAAGTAATTACTTAGTAAATACTAATAAGCAATTCCTTAGAGTAATTATAATAATTACTTTATTATATAATTATTACTTCTTATTTATATATAACTTATTTATAGTTCTTTTATTTTATAAAAGTTACTTTATATTCCCGTACTCTTATATATATAATATATTATAACCGTTATAAGCCTACGGGGCGGGCCCTAGTCTTAGTTATATATATTAAGTTATAATATTAGATCTCTTTTCTAAAGGTTTTATTTTTATAAACCTATAAATAAGTCGTTATAGCCTAGGTTAGGGCTCGTTAAGTAGTTTTTTTAAAAATACTAAGATATCCGCTAAATCTTTAATATATCGTTAATTAAAGTTTATTTTTAAAATTAAAAAGCGAGGATTTAAGATTAAAATACTTTACTTATTTTATTATTCGTCGGGGCGAAAATATAAAATAGTAAAGGGTAAATTAAAGTATTATAAATATATATATCGTAATCGTTCTTACGACGCGACTACTAATATTATATATAATTATAAGTTTCTTTCTTTTTTTATTAATATTTTTTATATTAATTATATTTATAATAAATCGTTTTTTATTTAAAGCTAATAAGCTAGAATATAAAAAAAACTACAAGAGCTTCTTTTTTAAAAACAAGTAAAGGCCTTATATTATATATAAACTAAAATAAATTAGTCTTTATTAAAGTTAAATTGTTTTTTTAAAAAAAAAGGATAGTATTTAAAAAGGGAAAAGTAATTCCTAATCCTCCCGATATTATTAATAAGGATAAGTTAGCTACTATATAAAAGGCGTAGTTTAGTAATATTTTTAAAATAATTAACTAAAATATTATAATAGCTAAGAGTTTTAGTTTTAATTTTAATTTTAGTATTTTAAAAGGGATTCCTAAGAGTTCTAGAGGTTTATAATAGGTTCTTATATATTTTCTTTATATTTATAGTTTTTTTATTTAATTAGAAATTCCTATATTCTATTCCTAATTCTATAATTAATAATCCGTTCGACTTCGTACTTTAGTTAGTTTAGTTTAATAATAATATAATCTTTTATATATAAACTTCTTAATATAGGTTCGAGTAATAAAATATAAAAAACGGGATAGTATTATACTATATTTAGTAGTTTTAATTCGTAATTAATTAATAAGACTTTTTTAACAATTTTAAAAGGTTTAAGTTTTTTATAGTTTAATTTATTGCTTAGTCGTTTTGTTTTAATATTATAATAAAAGAGATAAGTACTATCCCCCTTTTTAAAAAATAGTCCTCTAATTCTTAATCTATTTACGTTTTTTATACATATTATTATATAAACTCGAGGTTTAGTAAGGCTTATTTATAGATCTCTTTAAGTTTACTTATATTTATTATAGCTTTTATAGCTTATAGTCCTTATTATACTTTTTTATATACTATTAATTAAAATCCGTAGTTAAGGTAAAATAAAGATTTTCTTATACTTTCGCTAACTATATTATTATATACGAACTAAGTTATTAATAGAAGTACTACTTAATTATCCTAGTTATAGTTTATACAATAATAAAAGTATATCTCGAGGATCTAATTAATCCTTTTTATTTATTTATTAGTTTATAAATAAAATAATATCGATAGTTTATAGTCTATACTAAGTTACGAAATTAGGGATTTCTAAAACTTTAAAATAAATAGCTTATTTTTATTAAAGATGATTTTTTTTTTAGTAAACCGTAGTTTAAGAGTATAACCTTGTTAAATACGTATACTAGGTCTTTTATAGTACTAGATTTTTTATAAAAAATAAAATAAGTAAACTTAGTAAGTTAGTTAATTATAACTAAGATACTATTATACTATATTTTAGTAAATAGTTCTCTAAACTTTAGTAATTTAATAATAAAGTCCTATATAATTAATTATTATACTTTTATTAGTAATTATAATACTTATAGCTCGCTATAAGGTTTATATAGGCTATTTTTACTTTTTTTATAAGTCGCGTAGTCCTTAATTACTTTTATAATTTTAGCGTATATAATAAATTTATTATAATACTAACGAATCCGTTTTTATATTTTAATAATTCCTTAATAACTATATACTAATATATTATAAATTTTTATAATAAGCTTAGGGATTATTTTTTTAATCGGGCTAGTACTAATCCTTTTAGCTATTATAAAGAGTTTCGTAATTAGTATAAAACTACCGTCCTTCTCTTATTTAAAAATAACTTATATCTTTTCGGGGACCGTAACTTTATAATTAGGTCTTTTATTAAAAGTATTTACTTTACTATTCTCTAAACCTTTTTAATAAATAATTTAGAAATTATACTTAAATAAGAATTCGCTCTATTTAATTTATTATTCTAGCACGTATAGCTTTAACGAGGTAATGCGGGATATTCTTATAAAGAATATAGAAAGTAAATGTTCATATAGAAGCAAGAATATATGAATATAGGGGAAATAAGCGTATATAAAAGAGGTTTTTATAGTAAAGAGAGTAATATAGTTAAATTACTATATAAGAAGTTACTTACTTAACGAAAGGTCTAGGTAGGTAAATACACGCCTATATATAGGTATAAAAACCTCCTACTAGAATATTCTATTACTTATTAATTATGATATAATTAATAAGCGTATACGTAAGTGAATGCGTAATCGTAGTACGTAATTCCGCCTCGAGTAAATTCCAAATTATTCAGTTACCTTCCAGTACTTTCCATTGCTCACGTAAGCTTATATAAGCAGTATTGCTTACATAATCAATACCTATAATAATCTACAGAAATCGTGAATTAATATGGTATATAGTTTACTTACGTAATATTGATAATAAGGCGAATAATAAGGTAAACAAAGTTACCTTCGTAACAATTATTTATTTAGGTTCTTATTTATTATAAAGTTTATAAAGTTCTTATAGTTTATATAGACTATAACTTTATATTTAGTTCTAAATAACTATGGTTTCTATTCTTAAAATACCTTAATAATTACTATTAGTTCCTTATTATAGATTTACTAATTTAATTCTACTCTATAAAATACTTTAGAATAGAAGTAATATAAATAAAGCTTTTTTTACTCATTTTATTATCCTAAAACTATTTTTATAGTAAAGTCTGAAGTATTAATCTCGATTTTAAAAGGGTTTTAAGGGTTTAGGATTATAATAACTAGTTTAGAAACGACTATATTCTTAATTTTAATAAATACTTTTTTATACTTAAAATCTTAAATAAATAGGTTATCTTTTCGTATTAAATTATTAAGAGGTCTAATTATATTAGTATAATCTTTAAGGAATTATTAATAAAAGTTAATAAATCCTAAGAATCCCTATACGTTTTTAACGTTCTATAATATAAACTAATCCCTAACTACTTCTACTTTTAATATTTATATATAAATTTATCTTAGTATAATAATATATTTAAAAAAGTTTACTTTTTATATATAGAACTCGTATTTAGAGGGTTCGGTATATAGCTTAGTATTTTAGAGCTTTTAAAATATTATAGAAATATACTTCTTATATATTTTAAAATTAGGGGAAAAGATAAGAATATTATTAATATAAATAATAATAAAAATATTAACGTACTTTTAGAGTATATAGTTAATTATTATTTAAAAAGTTATTAGAGTATTAATAAGTCCGAAGGGTATAACGAGGTACTTAAAGAGTCCTTTACGAGTTTAAAATACCGTTTTTTATTTATTTCTTTTTTTAATCCGAATTTAATTAAATACTTCTTTAAGATCTATAATAATAAACTAATTAGCTTTATAAAGTAGATTTTGAAGCTTAGTAATAATTAATAAGGGATAGTAATTCTTTTTTATAATTTCGTTAAGTCTTTTATAATTAATAATAAGTTTTCGTTTTTTTATTCCTTTTTTTAATACGAAAAATAGGGGTAATCTTATAAAAGAATTCGACGGTTAAATATATCCCTTTTCGAGTTTCTTATTAATATATTCGTTAAAATATTCTTATTCTTTTTAATTTATTAAGTATATTAAAAAGAACTTAAGTTACGTTCCTTTTTTAAGTTCGATTTTTATATCCTAGTTACTATATTTTAATAATCTTATTTCTTTAAGTTCTATAAATAGTTTCATATATATCTAATACTCTTTAAGTATAGTTTAGAGTTATTATAATCCCTAATTATTAGTATTAGTTATAAACTTCTTAAAGCTTTTTATTATTTTAATAAAAGTTATATATTATATTTATTTTCGTTTTTTAAGAATTTTTAAAAATCTATTTAAACCTTTTTTTTTTAAGTCGTTTAGTAACTAGATTTTTTTAGAAGACCTAGCTAGTAGTCTAATTTATTTATAAATTATGCTTTTATAACTATAAGATTTCTAAGATAACGTTAATATTTCCGATCTCCGTAATATTATACTATAGTTATTCTTATTAATTATTAATATATATTAAGAAGTATACTATTACGACTTAATACGCATAACAAGGCTAGGGCCTCGCCCTATAGGACCTACGGCGGCTACTATACTATATATATAGAAGTACGGACTTAGGGTAACTCCTCTTAGGATAGAAGAACTATAAATAAGTTACGTAACTACGATTATATAATAAGATAAGGGACGGACGCCCGTAAATAAGTAGGACGGACGATCGTAAATAAGTAGGACGAACGACTATTTAATAAATAGTCGGATAATAGTAAATAAGAACACTATAAAGGATATATTTAAAAACGAGACTTATATATAGTATGGACTTAAGCCGGGCTTAAGGATAGACTTCCTATAGCTTTTTTAATAATTAACTTAGTATTAGATTTTACGATCGCTTTTAGCTATTTTTACTAAGAACCCCTTTTAATAAAGCTACGATTAATTACCAAAGCCTTACCTACTTTATAACTTATAAATATAGCTTTAGGGAAGCTATTTATGACTACGATACTATTTACTTAGTATTCGTAGCCTTAACTTTTACTAATATACTTATTACGACTAGCTAGCCGTAATATATACGGTCTCTCGATTAACGTATTTATAGTTATAATTAATTCGTTCTTTTTTTACTATTTATAATTAATATAAGTTATCCTTTTATATTTATAATAGATTAAGTTTATTTACTACCCTTAGTAAAATATAACTTTTTTATACGCTATTATTAATAATAATATTTAATCCTCGTCCGTAAATATTAAGGTTAATTTATAAATATATGTCGTTACGTTATTTAGTTATACGTAAGAACTTTTTATTTATTTTTACTTTTCGTTATTCTTTTATAATTAGCTTTCTTAGTTTTTTATTATTTATTTTTTTGAATAGTTCTTTTATTTATATCTTTTTTAGTATTCCCTCTATACCTTAGTCTTTTTAATATAATAAATTTAATATTAGTTATATTTATAATCTTCTTAATCTATATATTTATTATTAAAGTACTTTATAAAAAAGTTAAGGTCTAGGCTAAATATTACTTTATTATTATTATTGAAGTTTAATAACGTCTAACTAGGTAGTTAGTTTTTTACGTAAATATCCCTAATAAGTTTACTATTGCGTTTTTATAAATAGAAATAACTATCTTATTTATATATAAAGTACTAAAGATATTTATTATCTAGGTATTTTACTTAAAACAATTCCTTATAAAAAGGATCTTCGGGGTCGAGTAGAGAGTAATTTTTATTTATATAGGGGGTTATTATAACCTTTTTACGTTCTCTAGTCTTATAAAACTAAATAGTTTAGTTATCCTCGAATAAATAAATATATTTATATTATAGTTTATTATTATCTTTTTTAGAACTAGTATTATTAATATTAAATAGTATTTTATAATCGATCTTTATTTAAGTACGTCGTTAGGTAATATTACGAGGTTTGTTTAAGTTATAGGGTAATTCTATTTTATTAAAATAGAAAGAGCTAGTTCTTATTTTAATATCTTTTTTTTTTAAATTAAAATTAAATTTTCTTTTTTTATAATTCCGAAGTTAAGAATTAGTTTTTTAATTATTTGAATCTTATTTTTATATAAGAGGTTTTTAAGCTACTCTTTAACTTTATAAATAAATTTTTTATTATTATTTACTTTTAATATTATGTAGTGGTTTTTTTTCCGGCTTTATAAGTATAAAAAATCGACCTTACCGGGATTACGCTTTAAAAGAAATTATATAATACGGTATACTTTTTAATTATATAATATACGTAATATACCCTAAGTACGCGCTTAACGTAATATAGTAATTTTAATATAAAAACCGCTATATAATTTGGGATAGGTAAGCTATTTTATAGCGGCGCTAGCTAAAAAGGTTAATAATAGAAGTTAGCTATAATAATTAGCTATAATAATTAGCTATAATAGTTAGAGGCGGCCTTCCTTAACTATAGAGGTTTTGAACTTTAATAGCGACGTAGAGGTTTTTAGAGAAAGGGCTAAATAGGCTAATATTTATTATTTTTTAGAGCTTGTAAAGATTTGTTTTATTCTTATTACTTTTAATATTACTTAAAGCTGCTCTTTATTTAAATTAAATAGATTTATTAAATAAACTTATTAATATATAAACTACTACTTTAATAAGAACCTACTCTCTTAGTATATAATTAGTAATTAGTAGGCTAAAGATGCCCGTTAATAACTCTACTCCTCTCGGGCTAGGCGCCCTTTTTAGCTAGCTCGACGCTATAGTTATCGTAGTTAATATAAGTACGCCTAAGGATTAGTAAAGTACTTTTTAATAATATAGAATTTAGCTAGGTAATAGTACGAATGCTATAAATAGCCGGGCTAATACGGATATTAAAATCCGGTATATTAATACCGGCTTAGAAATTATACTTTATAGAACTAGAAATCCCTCTAATACGGGCTATATTATAAATATAAGAGAATATATAAGGGGCCCCCTAACCCTTAATAAAAAAGAGTATATAATATAAGATCTAGCTACTTACGTAGGCTACTACTAGGAGGTTTTATATATATTAAAATAAGTATAGCTCGCCCTTTAAATAGCTAGAACTTAGAGGACTTTATATAGGGAAAAGTTAAGAGTTTTAATCAGTAATTAGGTATAGAGCGCAATATACTTAGTTTTCCTTAATATATAATATATAGTACGGCCCCGGCAGATTGCTCTATCGGGGGGGCTTTTTATATTATATAAATAAACTTAGTTAGGATTTTATTTAAATCGATTCCTTCCTTAAACTTAATAAATTATTTTTGGTTTATATAATTTCGTCGTATTATATAAACGAGGCTATTTATAATTTTTTTAATATTAAGTCCTCTTTTTTTAAATTTAAAGAACTACTTTTTTATATTAACTAAGTATTTTTATTTAATTCGTCCTTTAAAAAGATAAAATATATTTTTTATAACGGGGTCTATCTTAGCCTTTTTTTTTATATTTTTATAAATTTAAGAGAGCGTAATAATATATTTAATATTATTCTTTTTAAAAGTATAAGGTTAGTAAGCGGATATCTTTTCTTCTTTTATTACTATTACTAAGGTCCTAACGAATAGTATAATATTATATCTAAATCGTTCTTTATTTTTAAGTCGCTTTAGGTACTATCCTATTTATTCCTTACTATCTTAATAAGTAAGATAATTATCGTTATAATAAGCCGTTTATAAAAGTTATTTATAAGGGACTTCTTTACTTATAATATTAGCTCGTTTTTTTAAAATAAGTTAGTATTAAATACGCTTAGGTTATTAATAATCTCTAACTATATATCCTAGCTTATTATAATTATAATATTTAAAATCCTTTTTTTAGCGAGGTTATTTTCTTTTAATAATATTAAGATTTATAAGTCTGTTATAGTACTTAGTTATAGTAGTTATTAATTTATATTTATGTTTATTATTAGGTTTAGATTAGTTATTCTAAGTATTTTACCCTTTTTATTTAAGGCGTCGTTTATAAAGTTAATTATTAATTTTAATAATTATATTAATATAATTATAAAGTTTATTAAGCCGGTCTTATTAAGAGAGGTCGTCCTTAACCTCTTTTTTTAAACTATAATAAAAGGCTATTATAAGTACTTTATTACCCTAATCGAGCTTAGAAATAATCTATTTAAATTTAAATATATATTTACTAATTAACCCTTTTTATATAAGGGTTATAAGCCTTCGTTTAGTAATTTATTTTTTATTAAAGTTATTAAAAGTCTTTTTAAGTCTTTTTTTAAACTCGTTATAATTATTAAAAATCTTCTTAATATTTTTATTTTAGATATTACGTTCGTTTTTAAAATAGTCTCTTATAAAGGGTTCGAATTAGGTAAGGGTATCCTTTTTAAAAAATAAAACTACGTAATAAACCTTATTTATTTTAATAATAAAAAAGGTCTTATAATAGCGTAAATAGGCCCTAGTTTAGGTAAAGAATTTTTAGAGAGTATCCGGGGACTTATTATAAAGTTTTAGTTTAGGGTACTTAGCTCTAAGTATTAAAAGAGGCCGGGGTACTATAAGCTAAGTATAAAGTTACTTATTTTCGTTTTTAAATTTAAGTATTATATCGTATAATTACTAAATAATAAGTATAACTACTTTAGTAAGCTGCGCTATATTATTATTATTAATAGTTAATATATTCGTACTATGTAGTTAGTCTTTTATAAAGTAAACTTAATAAATAAGAGTAATTAAAGTATTATAACTAGCTAGTTATAATAAGTATATTAATAAAAGTTAGGACTATAAGTACTAAGTAAATAGTATCATAGTTATAAATAGCTTCCTTAAAGCTATATTTATAAATTATAAAAGAAATAGGGCTTTAGTAATTAATTATAATCTTATTAAAAAGAGTTTTTAATAAAAATAGCTAAAAGCGATCGTAAAATTTAATATTAAGTTAATTATTAAAGAGGTTATAGGAAGTTTATTTTTAAACCCGGCTTAAGTTTATATTATATATAAGTCTGCTTATAAATATATCCTTTATTAATAATTACTTTTATTCGTTAAGTAATTACTTAGTAAATATTAATAAGTAATTATTTAGAGTAATTATAGTAATTACTTTATTATATAATTATTATTTTTTATTTATATATAACTTATTTATAGTTCTTCCGTTTTATAAGAGTTACTTTATATTCCCGTACTCTTATATATATAGTATACTATAGCCGCTATAAGCCTGCGGGGCGGGCCCTAGTCTTAGTTATATATATTAAGTCGTAATATAATACTAATTATTAAGACGTTTAGAATATTTATAACTATTACTACCTAATTTAATTTAGAAATTTACTAATATAATATCGTAAATACGTTTCTAAACGTAATTAAAAAGCTAAGTAACCCCCTTATTATTTATAAGCTTTTAAATAGCTTTGATAAGCTAAAAATATATATTAAGCTTGAGTAAGCCTTATATAGCACCCGTAATACTCTATTATTATAGTATAAGGAGCTAGCGTTAATTTTGAAAAATCTAGGTCTTTTATTTATAAATAAGGACCCGTATTTATTTTAAGATTTTACTAAAAGGGTCCTAGTCCTTTTTTATATAAATAATATTCTTATTTTTTATTATAAAGACTACGTTTACGAAGCTAATTAAGTAACTAAGGGACTTAAGAAAAAATAAAAAATAAAAAACTAGGGGCTAGTTTTATAATATTTTAAAATAAGGGTCGTTCGTAATTAATTAAATAAGAAAATCTACTTAGTTTATAATTAATATTTTAAAAAAGTAGTTAAGAAGTTTAATTTTATTAACTCTACTACTCTTATAACCCTATTATTAATAATCCTAATTAAAAATAACTTAGAGATTATATTTCTAAATAAGACTGAGTTTTTTAAAAAAAAGGTTAAATTAATATTATATATAATAATTATAATTTAACTTAACGTTACTTTTATATACGCTCTACTCTCTTAGTTCTTAATAAACCCGTTTTATTAATATTATTTCATTATAAATTAAGTTATATAATACTTTTTTTATATATAATACTTAGTAATATACTTCGGGATCTCGGGGGGTAGCTAAGTATTATTAATTATAAATAATACTTCGTTTATAAATAATAAAAAGACCTAAAGATTTTTATAAAGTTTCATAATCTCCTTTTTTAATAACCTTATTTAATAAAAAGTAGCTCGTTAAAATATAATAACTATATTAATTACGGAGGCCGAACTACTAAACTTAGAATATATAACTAAAAAAATACTTATTTTTAAACGCTTTTTTAAAAATATCTCGCTCGAGCTTAGTAATATATAAAAAGTATATTATAATAATCGTTGAATAATTAGACTTATAATAAAAAAAAGGGAACGTATTTTAACTTATTTATACTATATTAATATTTAAAATATATAATTATAATAAGAATACTTAAAAAGCTTATTTTAAGTAGTTTATATATTAATAAATAAAATACTAATTAACGGTTTTATAAAGAACTTTTTCAAAACCAAGTTTAAATACTTTATATTATTCTTAAATATAAGAAATATATAAAAAATAATTACACTAAATAAAGGGACGTTTAAAAAGTAATAAAACGGCCTAGGGGGCCTAGTTCTTAATTAAAAAACGTAGCTTATAGCTAGGGAATATAAAGTCGTTTTAATAACCTTATTAAGTTATTTAAAAAGAGGCTATTTACTTAAAAAAGTAAGCGTATATTTATTTAAAGAATATTTTAACGCGGGCTATATACTTAAAGAGATATATAAATTAATAAGAATATCGATTTTAATTCAAATACTATCTATTTTTATAAATAAAGTAGTTAATATTATTACGTTCTTAATAAGTTTTTTTAATAACGCTTTTAATATAAAAAGAGCGCTTATAAATACCTCTCTTACTAAGGCTTTATTTATATAAACTCCCTTACTTTTTCCTTTATTTAAAAAACTATTATACTTAAGGGCCTTATATAATATTATTATTATATAAGTTAAGGTTTATATATTAAATTATAAATAATAAATAAAACGAGGACGGCTTAGAACTTATTTTATAAAATATAAGTAGTTTTATATTAATAACTATAGTTATTATTAACTTTCTTATTACTTCTTATTTAAAATATAAAAACTTTATACTTAAGAACTATATATACCTCTTAAAAAGGAATTAATATACGGGTATTATAAATTAATATACGGGCGTCGCTCTTATATAAATATTACTATTTTACTTTTTAATTAGTTTAAAAAAATAGTACCTCTTTATAAAAGCAGTAAAAGTAACTATATTAATATAGCTATTCCTACTATCCTCTCTAACCTAAGCTCTAGTTTAAGACTTTTAAAAATAAAAATACTATTATAACTTATATACTCGTTTAGAACTACTATATTACCTATTTAAGATTTACAAATTTTAAATAAGCTAGTAATCTAAGCTTTTATAAATCTTAAATAAGTAAGGCTTTTTTTTATTATATACTTAAGATATATAAAAAGTAAATTATAGTAACGTTTACTTAATTACTTTTTTTAACGTAGTTATAATAATTTATTATTATTATAAACTACTTCTTACCAGCTCCGTTTTTTTTAAATACTAAGTTATATTAGCCGTTTATTTATATAATTCCTTATTATCCTCCCCTTATTAAAAACGCTAAACTAGCTCTTTATTTATTATTAAAATAAGCTCGATATTTAGTTTTAACTTAGTTAACTTATTTTTTTTATAAGCTTAGTTAGCGTCGACTTATTCTTATTCTTAAGTAAGTAGCCTCGCTTCTTATTATTAACGCCTTAGCTATTATAAGTAATACGGGCTTAATTAGCTAACTAGCCTTTTTTAAATAAGGCTAGTTATAATAAAATAGGTTATACTATATTCTTTAGCTTATTACGGAGGGATATAATAATCTTAGAGTTAAGGATTTAGTAATATAAATTTAAAAAAAACGTTTTTTAAAAATATTACCGAGGGTATACCTCTTACTTATTAAAAATAGCTAAATTTAATATTTTAGAATAGATTTTATAATAATATAAGATACTTAGTTTAATTAAAATAGTATAGTTTAAACTATAGGATCCGAGGGGTTTTAAAAATAGCCTCTTATTGAATAGTATTACTTTTTCTATAAGCTAGCTTTATATCCTAATTAAAATAAAATACTTTAAGGAAAGTATTATTTAAAGTTTACTTAAGTATTTAAAGCGAGTACTTATATACTCCTAGTTTATAAATACCTCGTCCTCTATATAAACTTAATAAAAACGTAGTTCTTAATTACTAATTATATGCTATATAACGTCGATAAGCCGATATAAATAACTAAAATTATTTAAAAAATAACCCTTAATATTATTATTACTTAACTTAGTACTAAAAATAACGTAAGTACTAAAGTTCTAGTATTTTTAAATAAAGTAATAGGCTTATTATACTTTTAAAAATAAGCATATTATATAGAGGTATTAGAAAATTAAGCGTTAGTTATTAAACTTTTTATAGAGCTTAGTCTAGGCTTTTTTAAAAATATACTTAATTTTAATAAAAACAATAAGCTTTTATATTATAAAGACCCTACGATATATATAAAGGGGGGGCTTATTAATAAGCGTATTAATATAAGCTTTATCTTTATTACTTAGCGTAGCTATTATTTATATTAGTAACTAATATCCCTCGTTATTAAACTTATTATTATTATTATTATAGCTACGGTCCTTAACTTATTTTTACTTAGCCCTAAGTATAATATTAGAGTTAATATAATAAATATAAAGTTATTACTAAACGTCTAGGAACTGCTCGTTTAGTATAACTTTTATTTACTTATTATAGTTTATAATAATAATAATAAAGTAACGGACTAAGTATTAGTTTATAAGTTAGTAAATACTTATTAAAAGAAACTAAAAACTCTTTAGTTTCTTATTATTAATAAGGCCGAACGCGGCGTTATAAATAGATTTAAAATAGGTCTACTTATTAGCTTAAAAAAGAGGGAGCTTAAAGTAATTAGTATTATAAGTATTATTAAAGCTAATTATTTTAGAGAATCGCTTTTATATTTAAAAATAGTAAAAAAAGGTCTAAATAAGATTAATAAAGTAGTTTAGCTCGTTATTTACTTATTTTATTATATATAAGATATCTTGCTTATTAAATAGCTTAATTAACGCTATAGTTAGTAAGTATTTAGTTAGTTTCTCTTAGTTTATACGAGCCTTAATATTATAAATATCTCGCTAAGTAAATAAGGACTTTAAGAACTACTCTTGAATAATAATATATATATTACGAGCCCGAATCCTAATTCGTTAGCTTATAGTTTTAATAATATCCTTAATTATTTTAATAAATTTATAATATAAAAAGTATATAGAGGTTTTAAAACTAGGGTTATAATTATACTAATTATACTAAGGGTTTAGATAATAACGTAATAGCTACTTATCCTCCTCTTAAGCCTTAGTAATAACTTACTATTTATAACTATATTTATAAAACTTACGTTATTAAATACTAGTATTTTATATAAGCTTAGGCTTATTAAACTAATTATATTAAAAAATATATTAAATAATTTAGCCTCGAGCTTTATACCTATTTTGCTTTATAATACTAAATCTATTAGTTCTTATAAAGTTATTAACTTAGTTAAAAAGGGTATTATAAGTTTATTTTAAATTATTAAGAATCGGTAGGTTTAGGATTTAGGTTATAAGAGGAGAAGAGGATTAGTTATTTAGAGTATAATAAGAGGTTATAATTTAAAAAGACGCTTTATTTTAAATAGAAGATAGTTATAGGGGTAAATAGGGTAGTAAATTAACTTAAGGACCCTATATTTATCACTATTAACGGATATATTTTTATTATTAAAGTAATACTATTATTAACTATTAATTAGTCCTAATAACCTATTTAATAAACTAAAGAGTATTACTAAACTATTTTATTATAAAATAGGAAAGTTACTAAGACTATTTATTAGGGGGAGAGGGGTTATACTCTAGAAAAAGCTATAAAAAAGTAGTTTACTAGGTTTTTATTATTCTCTTAGGAAAATAGTAAGTAAAGTATAATATAAGCTCTATATTAAAATAATTATTTATAAAAAGTCGTATATTTTATAATATACTAACTAAGAGCTTAGTAATAAAGTCGCGCTACTTTTTAGAATTATTAACTTTATAAAATTAACTAACGCTAGGGTAGCTATTTTTTAAAAAAGGAAATAATAATAGTCAACTAAATAATAATAAGAGGCTATAATTAATTAATAATCGCTCTTATAAAAGAGGAAGTCTCTTAATAGGGGTATTACTTTAAAATTAGTCCTAGGGAACGTCTCTAACTCTAATTATAAAAGCTATTGTAAATAAATATTATAAGTTAGATTTCGAGGCTTAATAATATAACTTAAGTATAAAAGGAATAAAAGAATAAAAGCTTAGGATACTTTATAAGTATCTAGTAAAATTTAACTATACTAATAATTCTTTTTTAAACTAATTAAAAAATAGAATAGTAACGCCCGTATATTAATTTACGACGCCCGTATATTAATTCCCCCTTAAAAATAGGGGCATAACCTAACTTTTTATAAGTTTAATAACGTTAGTATTTATTATTAATATATAAACTTAAGAAGTACGTACTATTTAAATAGTTATTAAGAGCGCTCTTAATATATTTAAAGTATTTATAACTAAATAAGAGAAGTAAAAGTACTAGTTTATATTAAACTTTAGTACTAAAAATAGTACTAAGAGGGTTCGTTATTAAGGATTAGTTTCATAAACGATAATAATTAAAAAAGTATTATATATATAGTTAACTACTTTATACCCTTTAAAAAGAAGTAAGAGAGGGGGCTATAAACCTACTTTATTTTTTTAACTTTTTTAAAAAAAGTCTTCTTTTTTTTGTTTTTTTTTATTTAAAAAATAAATAAAAGAGGGGGCTATAAACCTTTTTTATTTATATTATTTTTTTAAAAAATAAGGACGTTTTTTTAACTTTTAAAAAGGAGCGAGGGAGGGGGCTATAAACCCTCTTTATTTTTATTACTTTCCTAAGTAAGTTATTTAGTTATAAGGCTATTACTTATTTAATAAAGTAATTAAATTAATATTAAATAAATAAGGCCGTATTATAATTAAAATATAAAACGAGGGAATATTATTTACTTATTTTAAGCTCGTAAGAGGGGCTAGGGGAGCTATTATTCTCCTTTAAGGCCGTAGTTTTATATTTATATTTCTTAGCCTCCCGCGCTATAATAATACGAGCGCAGTTTTTAACTAATTATTTTAATAATATTTAAATAAAAACGATATTATTAATAAAAATCTTTTTTTAATAATATATATATATAAAACCGTAAGTATAAAAATAAAAAGTAAGAGTATATATATATAATAATAATATAAATATAGGTTAAAAAGGGAAAGAAAGTTAGTATTATAAGTAATAATAAGAAATTTATATATTTATTACCCTTAACTTATAAGTTAATTATTTAGTTAATAAAAAGCCGTTCCTTAATTATACTTTTTATTGATAATATAGCTTTAAAATTACTTATAATAACGAATATAAAAATTGATCTATAATTAATTTACTCTTTATTTATAACTCTATATATAAACCGATTTATTTTATAATTCTTTTTATAAATAGATTCTTATATAGTAATATTTAGTTTTTTACTTTTAGCGGACCTTTTTATAATAATATAAATAGTTAAGTACGCTTTTTTTATAAATATATATTCGTTTAGGGGGGTATATTATAATAACTTTAATTATTTATAAACTTATTATACGTTACGTAACTTTAGTTATATAATTACCGAGGCCTATTTCGCTTATACTTTTTATATTAGAGCGAGCTTTATACTTATTTCCTATTTCTAATAGATAACTATTCTCTTTATATACGTTAATACCCCTATAGTAACTTTACGATAGGATCGTATTTAATAAGGTTACAAATCTATATGAATATATACCCGGAAAGTGCATATAAGCAGTCATACCATCGCGTGGATAATGCACTCTTCTAGAAGGATAAGCTCGTTAGTAGCGGTAAGCGCCTCGAATCTTGGACTAGTCCGGAGCTACTCGCCCAGTATGAGCCCGCTCGGCGCCGAAACCTGGATCGGGTCCGATCTAGAGTGGGGATAAATCGGCCGAGGTTACGGGAAACCCAGCCCGTTAAAATGCTTCATGTGGTACAAATCATTGAGAAAAGGCCTATTTTGACATTATGATTGGCCAAGACGCAGTCGGTATTGTTTCATCCTTAAATCGGGGTTTCTTCTTTTCTCAGTGGCACTGTGGTGTTCTGCATGAATGCGTAGTAACTCTCCGTTTTCGAAATCGAAAACACCGGGTTAGGATACAAGTGCCATGCCGGTGTTACGAACTTTGCAAGCTCCGTCTTTGAAAAATGCTATGTGGGATTTCCTTGTCGCGTAGATTCGCTTTCATGAAGATTTTGAGAGTGTTTGCAGCTCCAATGTCAGGATCTTACTTGTTGTTCTCCTTTGAGGAGCAACGTGTAAGACGAGTCTACATTTCCTGTATGTCCAGTCAGCAGCCCTCATCTGCCGGTTGTGAGGCTGCATGTCCGGTGATGGTTTGGCTGCGATCGGGGTTTGGTAGAGAATCGCGGGAGTGTGTAAGACAATGTTCTGGTGCATTCGTCCAATTTCAGTGTAGGTCGCGAGCACAGACTCCACGTGTACAAGTGATTGCTAGTTGAGCAGATCGATTTTTCGGAGGTCCATAGATGAACGAGCGTTCGTCCTGGTTTGTGTCTTGCAGAGCAAATAAACAATGCACTAATAATTCCAGGAGAGACAATGGTGCTGCAGATCCAACTGTGCGTACTCTGCATAACCCTCGGAAATTTCTTGGCATCTCAGACACACCATCGGTGACCATGGTGCCAGACCTTTCAGCTAAGGTAGCTGAACACACACACGGCCCCTACACACCAGGGTAGGTAGTCTGGACTCGGCCAGATGTCTAGCTCCGTGAACACAGGGACGGGAAACCAGGATGACAGTACGCTACGCGCGTCAGTGAACTCGAGCGTATTCGTTCCATCGGGCTTTTGTTAAAGCACGAGGTAAAGGGATCATCGCCATCGGTAGTCCGTCTACACCGCGCCCAGTTTGTCTCCACGTTACTTCCGGTCCGCTGAGCTGACGCTCCACGCGGCCAACGGACGCCCCTGACAAGTGCTGTCATTTAGCGGCACAACGCATCAGCCGAAGACCCAAGTGCCAATCATCAACCCAGGCTCATTTCGGTAGAAGTCGGTGTGGTTGCCAACGGAAGAGCCGCAGCGCTTCGATAGAGGCGATTTTCCCACCCTACATGACGTAGAGATGGCCAGGCACAGGCCCAGCAAGCTCACCCGTCTTGGCTTTGAGCCGACTTGCCGGTTTTTCGTGGGGAACTTAAGAGCCCCTTCACATCCACATTGCCCATTCGGTCCAGCCAGTCGCCTACTACGTAGTTCGAGACATTTGCTCTTGACGTCAACAAAACAGGGAATCTAGTGGGAAACGAGGTCTACCACTTTTTCCGGCTCCTCAATGATCTCACCTATGGCTGGACGCAGCTAGAAGCTACTCAAATCGGACCAAAACGTCAACACAGCGGAAGCTATATGAGCTCCGTACAGCTGCCCAGAATGTTTAGATGATTTTAAAGTTTTGCTCCACACTGATTTTCATCTCCAACCTGCGGACTTTATCTCATCACAATCGTTTGCGCGATACAATGGCTCGCCAACAGAGTCTGAGCTCGAAGCTCATCCAACTGCTGCCCTTCGTTGCCTACTCTTCGGCATCAGCATTGTACTCTACCTATAGCTTCAACCCGCTGACACATCTGGGAGGCATTGCCCCTTACTTCGAATCACAAGACCCTCAATCATCACCCGACGCGCCACAGGGATGCAAAGCAGAACGTGCAGCTTACCTGGTTCGACATGCAGCCATTTACGCAAACGACTTCGACTTCGAAGAGTACATCGAGCCCTTCCTCGAAAAGCTGGGCAACAAGACGAGCATCGAATGGAGCAAGATCCCTTACCTGAACTTCTTGTCGGGCTGGGAGGCACCAGTGTCTGAGGCTGAGGCCGAGATCTTGACACGGGTTGGGAGACTTGAAGCGACTCAACTCGGCGTCGACCTCGAGTTCAGATACCCCATCCTCAGACTCCCCAAAAGAGTATGGACCTCTTCCGCAGAGAGGACAGAAAAGTCTGCCCAGTCTCTCGTGCGCGGGCTCGAGACCGACGACAACACCATGAACGTCGTCAGCATCTACGAATCGGAGGAGTCAGGCGCAGACAGCTTGACGCCTTACAAGGCCTGCCCGGCTTACTCTTCCTCTGCGGGCAGCAAACAGTCTGCCGTCTACCAGGAAAAGTTCACGAAACCCATCATTGCCCGCTTCAATGACTTGGCCCCAGAGTTCAACTTCACGACGAACGACATCTTTGGCATGCAGCAACTTTGCGGATACGAGACCGTCATCCGCGGAAAGTCTCCTTTTTGCAACTTGGAGCTCTTCACCCCCGACGATTGGCTCGCCTGGGAGTACACGGAAGACGTCCGCTACCACTACAACGTCGGTTATGGAGCCGAGGCGTCTGGATATGTCGGTCTCCCCTGGCTGAACGCCACCGCAAACCTGCTCATGGGTGACTCAAGCGATGAGGACATCTATGTTAGCTTCACTCACCGTGAACTGCCTCCTATGGTCATCGTTGCGATGGGTCTTTTCAACAACTCTGAGTTTGGTGGCAGCGAGGCTTCCATCAACGACACTATGCCGCTTGACCGCATCAATTACCGCCGTGCATGGAAGGCCTCCAGCATCCTGCCATTCCTTGGCAACATTGCCGTTGAGCGTCTGAACTGCACCGGCGCCTATGGGTACGATAATGGCGACTACTACCGTGTGCTGGTAAACAGCGCACCCCAACCCCTTCCTGATTGCGCCGATGGCCCCGGCACTTCCTGCTCCAGAAAGGGTTTCGAGACGTATTTGCAAGATAGAGTGGACCAGTTCTCTGGCTTCTCCGAGAAGTGTGGTGTCGAGTACAAGAACAGTACCGACGTCCTGTCGATTTATACAGATGCCGCGGTTGGCAATGGAACCACAGTGGGCAAGCGTTATGAGCCATTCCTTAATTAAACATAGCGTAGCATGACCTGTAATCATAGTATTAATTAATGTCTCATCCTTAATTTGATATCCAACCTGGTGGAACTCCGCATTGTTAACTTCCTTCTTTGTCCCCGACTAGCCAGCAGGAAACCGCATCTGATGTTATTCCTGGCTTCTTACACCAAACATCATGCGGGTCATCCAAGAACGCAACCAAAGCCACAATCTCCGCGTCGTCATAGCATAAGACAAGATGTAAAGCATAATTCGGTCGGTGACTCTAGAAGTGTCAATCGTCTTATAGTTTTTGAAATATTAGCAATTGCACTCTTGTCTATTCGTTGTTACAAGGCGCTTACCATTGGATTCTTGCCCCCGCTCCTCTGCACCCATTCAAAAGCTCGAGGTATGACAGCCCCCTCATACCTGTCGCAAGCCTGTATTATGTCGGCCTCTTTCAGCTCTTCCGTCGTCTTTGCCGTCTCTGCTAATCGGACTAGTAACGGCAAGGCATCGGCCGTATCTCGCATGGCTTGGTTACCACCCATTCCCCTGTTGATGTCAGTTCCGGAATCCTGCATGGCCTATCGAAGGGTTTACCTTGAGGGAAACATTGAGTGTATAGAATCTCCTATGAGCCATATGTGCGGGTTCCCAAGCCGTTTGTCATCAGCTGATGTAACTAATTTGCGCCAGTTCGTCGACGGACGGGAGGACACTCGCGGTGCCCCGTAGTACATCTCTTGACCCCGGAAAACTCCAATTATATATCGGCTGTGGAGAGAAACATGTAAGTAATACATTTCGAACTTGAAGCAGGCTTTGCGGAAACACCCTTACTGTTCTGGGGACCAGTCCCAAAAGAGATGGTCAACGGCATCCCACTTTTCTGCTTGCGACAAAGATTCGAAGCTGCGTGAGGTCGCCATGCGATCGACGAAGAATCCAACACCGAGCATACACGACGCTAGCTCTTCTTCATTTTCGGCATCTGCATTTTCAAAACGAGCTGTCATGTCACCGGGCATATAGACTAGAAAGATGATTATTGGCACAAATTCCAACCCAATTACCTCAAATGATTCCACAGTGACCAAATACCTTGGAAATACAGGGTCTTTCCATCTTGTAAAGTAGCTATGGGTGAGCTCGGATCCGGTGACAGGCGGCGGCAAACTGACAATGGAAGGTCGCATCTAGTCAAGAAGGACCTAAAAGAGCTTAATTCCTCGATGTTGTTTAGTCTAGCGCTTATACCCAAACAAACAAATCAAATATGAGGTTCATATTTGATTATTTAATTGATTTCTCGCGCTATATTTGATTGTTTGACTTATTTAATAAATAATTAATTGATTTGACTGATTTCCTAATTAGGAATTAAATAAAGCTACTGCGAAAGTCCTTATAGTACTGACTTATAGACTTAACCTCGATTAGCTCTTTTAATTAAAAAATTAACCTCTTATTTTTGTAGTACTACTACGAAGCTAGTTCTTAAGATATTAGACCTCTTTTAGTCTAGAGGATCTTATTAATAATCGCTATAAAGTTAAAGTTAACTTCGCGAGGCTAAATACCCTCTCGTAGTTTATTACTATTATAAGGATCGTAAAAATATTAAGCGTAAGCTTACTTAACGTTAGATAGGTTAGCTAATAGTTAATTTATTATTAAATTAAGTTAAGGACCGGCTAAGGGATAATCTATAAGTAATATTAATTAAGCTTAGGCGCGTAGTTAATTACTACCTTTATTATTCGAGATATTAACTATTATTAATACTACGAGTCTTTTATAATACTCTTTAAAATCGTAAGGGTAGTAAAAGTAGCTTATAACTATCGTAGCGAAGGAGGAGAACTTAAATAACGAGGAGGAGGAGGACTTACTATCTCGTGTATATACTATTTTTATTAATAATCGTAGAGCCCCTTTTTCGTATTAAATAGTTAGTAGCTCTACTCGGGCGTATCCTACCTCTTTTTTAACTATTTTAATCCTTGCTTAGGGTAAAGAATAATTACTATAATATAGAGCGGAGAGTTGCCTAACTTAGTATAATACTTATTAAGGACCTACTAAGTATTAATAACTAATAGTTAGAAGTATCCTCGCGAGTTAAAATTATTACTAAGAAGTAGCTCTGCCCGCTCCCTAAGTATATACTTAAACTAAATATAACGAGGGATACTACTTAAGGTTAGAGGTTAAGAAAGAGGTTAGGATATAAATTAATAACGAGCTAACTGCTAACGAGGTAGTATTACTTATATTAATTACGATTATAACGCTACGATTTAAAAAGCCGTGAGAACTATCTCTTCTTTAGAAAGTTTATTATATAACCTCTTTTACTCCTCGAGACGGTTAATAAAATACTCGAGACTTATTATTACTTCTTATAAATAGCTATAACCGTCTCCTTTACCCCAGCCCTAGTATCTTATTATTTAAAAATAAAGTAGCTTAAGTACTGCCTTTAGCTTAGCTAATAGCTACTAGTCGTTATTATTAAAAACGTCCTTAATAAAGATCCGTTACTTTAAATCCCTATAAGCTCGATTAGTTACTAAGAAGGTATAGATCTACTTTCTTTTTTATAAAGAGCGCTATATTATAAAGTATATCGAATTCTATTTTATATTATTATTAAGCGTTAGTATAAGCTCTTGCGACGACTCTTCGAAAAGAGTAAATATATCGTTCTCGTCGGTCTTATTACTAACCTTAAGGAAGGCTTTATATCGTTAAGGTAACGAGTAAATAAATTTAACGACGTTCTAAAGCTTATTAATAGGGCCCCTTGTGCGCTAAAGGTTAAGATCTTTTTAAAGTTATTTAGTATTAATTAATATATCTAATTCTTATTCGAATACCTCTTTATTATTACTAAATAGAAAGGCCCTACTAACGAGGTTAAGGATATAACTATAGTACCTAATCTTCTAGTTAAGAACATCTTCCTAGGTATAGGTATAAGATAATATAAGATATAAGTAACCTAGGTAAGTGTCGTTATTTAAGGCATTGTTATAAATAATTGCCCCGACTTAATTACCTAATTCTTAGTCGTCTATTATAGACTTTATAGTCTAGGTAATATTAGCCCTATCGTAGGCACTATGCTATTGTTATAGAGCAATAAGGTATTATATTTATTACTTAGTATAGTTTAAAAAGTGAATAAAGACGGCAATAATAGCATTCTACGTTAATATGGTTTATAGATCGAATAATAAGTAGACTTTCGTTATTAACCTCCGGATCTCTGCCCTAATTATATCTTTCTTCTTAGTAAAGATCCTACTTAGCTCTTTTCTTATACTTCTATATAATAATAAGAGTTCGTTAGTAGTACTATAATCTAACTAATAGAGGAGGGCCCGGAGGTAAGGATCTTAGAAAGTTATAAATAGGCTATTATTATTAATAATATACCCGATTACCAATTCCTTAATTCTCGTTACCTAGCCCTTCGTAATAGTACTAGAGGTAAGTTTCTATCTCTTTAGCGCAGAGTCGTATTCTAAAAATTCTAATAAATATAATAACTCGCTAGAGCTTAGATCTATTACTTAGTATTTTAACCTTAAATAAGTCGTCGCTAAGCTCGTAACTATTACTTTAAAATAAGTAATAATACCTATTTTATTATAGTAATAATAAAACTAAAAGACTTTACTTTAACTATTTTTATTATAAATCTCTCGAGCAAAGACCCCCTCTAAGCAGATCTACGACTTCCTTAGCCTTATGCCCTTTTATAATATTAAATCGTTATTAATAAAAGTCCTCCCTTTCTAAATTGCTTTTAAAAGGGCGAGGAGGTTATTACGATTCTCGAGGTTAGTTAATAATACGAGGCTAGCGTTAGTTAGGGTCTATAGCTACGAAGTAATCCGAAGTAGCTACTGCGCACTAAAAATCGTATAACTTATTACTAATTAATTAATTACGATATAGTAAATCGATTAATATATAATTTAATTAATTTCGATAATAATTATAGTAGTTATAAAGGGTTAGAAGTAGTAGTACGTAACTTCATTAGTTTTATTAATATTAAAAAAAGGGGGTACTAGTTAACTAGTACAGGTTTTTTAAATTCTTAGATATAGTAGGATACTAAATCTAGCGCTCTATACTACTTAGGCTTTTTTTTTTTATAATAATTACTAATAATCTATTTAGTTAAGTAGTATAATACCGAACTTATAGTTATAAATAAGGAGTCGTAGGTTCGAATCCTACCGTAGGTATTTATGTTCCTAATCACGAACTTCTATAGGGCGTGGTCGGGAACATTGATTTTTAATTAGCCCGGCCCCGGATTTTCCTTTTTCCGCGCGATCTTATATTTAATTAAATATATTAAATATAGGGCCTCACGATATTTAATTATTTAACTTACTGAAATTCCTATATTTAACTATTTATTTGACTTATTTGTTTGATTGATTTGAATGGGTATGTGCGCTAGTTTAGTCCGCAGAGATTGTTGATCTAGAATGAATAAGCAAATCTATAGAAGAGTGTGGGAACGGAAGATGAGTTACCTGCGACTTATTGCCATCAGCAGCAAGCAAAATGTCGCAGACGTCGGAGGTGCCATCATCGAAGTTCACCGCAACTATATCTCGATGGAGTCCTGGACAAATTTCAAAGTCCTTGAATTTCTTTTGATAATGAATCTTGCCCATTGTGTCAAGTGGCTCGCGAAGAGCATTTTGGAGAATGACGCGGCTAATAGGCGAGGATTGTGTATAGTTCGGGTCTCGCCCGGGTTCGAAAATCTTACGAAAGTGTTTGTCGTACAAGATCGGTGCCTGCGATGACGCTGACCTGCCGAAGTTCTTGGAGATTGAATCAATTTGGTCTTGGTCAAGACATGCTCGCATGCCTATGAATGTAGCTTCCCCTAAGCGGATCTGATATCCTTCTCTTTTGGAGTTCTTCTCTTGTCTTTCATACACCTCGAAGTCGACATTGTGTCGCGCTAGCCCGTTAGCCAGAAGGCTGCCAGCGAGACCCGCGCCAACAATGATCACTTTGAAAGGGGGTTGTGTAGCGGAATTGCTCATGACTAAGATGTTTTGATTCAGATGATCAATGGAAAGTTAGACGCCGGGAACATGAACACTTGCCGTGCCTGCATTTAACCAAAGAATCTATTATGCTTGCTTTTCAATCGTGTCAAGGCAAAAGACATCCAATGACTTGACTCTTAATACTGCGAGACTACAGAGAATCGGTACTCTATATTGCCGAGATTACCGCTTCGGCCAGGAATGTTCACCGAGTACCGACTCCGAATGCCTGATGTCCCAAGACTTGCAAGGATCTAGATCATCTGAGTTCGACTTTGCAACCTTCCCCGCTGCTTCGAATTGGCAGGCCACATCATCAGACGAGTGTTTGGTCGCCATGATTGGCCACAGCGAAGCCAAAACGTGAGACGGGGCGAGGATTGGATGTCTAAAAGCGGCATCGAGGGCTGAGTCTCAAAATAAACGATGTGTCATTCGAAGATAATCGGCTACCTATGTGGTTGATAGCATTGTCGCAAGCCCCGTTAAGCTTTATACCCATACCATCCTTTACCTTACTGCTTTGAAAGCAAAGCACTGATATTAGTAGCCTATGTATAAAGTTTATTCCTTATAATATAACTTGATGATGCCCTCAATGTATAGCTCGTGGGTATTGAAGGTGAAAGCTGGATGATGTGCTGACAAGGAGTATCGCTCATGTGAGTAAAGGGGTACCTGGTGAAAGCCCGCACCCTTCTCGAATGTGGGACGCAAGAATCAGGCTGAATCCTATGCTTAAGAGGATAATATACGTCAATCATCAACTTCCATCGAGTTTCCACAGAACGGCGGGAGTGTAGAGACTTTGGCTCGGGAGGTTTTGTTTTCCATGACCGAACAGATGTGGCTGCGGCCCACGCAGCTCAGAAAAAGGGAAGCCTGAAAAGGTCATCTCCTGATACAGTATCTACATGTATGAAATCTTGTCCCCCCATGCATATTCAGGTTTACCTACCTACACTTGGTTTCACGCAGTCCTGTTGGCGCACATTCAACCGGAGAGGATTCTTACTACCGGCATGCTCAGAGCCATAGCTTCGATATCATTGATCTAGACCTTCTCTTCGCATCGCAGTACGTAATGGAAGCGGATCTGGTGTGGAAAACTTCGTAACGCTTGTACCAACGTTAAAATCCCGACAGTCTTGCGGGAGCTTTCGCTGATAACGGTACTACATGGGCCATCGGTGTCGGCCGCAGGCCGCTGCAACCCCCATGCCATCTCATTCTTTACCAAGGCGTCCGCGTTCATAGAGAAGCTCGATTTGATAGTGGATGTCCTAACATTCACCTGCATACAGATTCCCGTTGTGCCGGAGTTTATTCCCTTCTTGGCGACGGCTGAAAGGTGAGGCAATGCAGCACGCAACTTCAACCCCTACACGGAACTCCCGCGCGACGCGATGGAGTCCGGCGTTGAATTGCGCCATAACCACTAACGCGTTGTTACGTACCATTTTACTACTTTGCAGTCAAAAAGGACGTGGTGTTGGTTCGAGGTGCCGACCGTCGGCCTACTGTCTCCTGTCTCTTGTCATGTACCCAACGACTGAGTACAGTAATTAATTACATTGCAGATTAGTTGATGATGGTCAAGTATCAGTGTCAAGTAATGATGTTTACAGACAGGTTTTCGACTTTAATACATTTCCAAGTTAAAATGGCACGGGGACACACTCCAATTTGGAGTTAATGCCGTTTTTATACGAGCTTTGAAGCTTTGGGTGACCGCGCTCGACTTTTGCTTTTTTTTCTTCGTCTTCTCATGTTTTCTTTCTTTATGTTGGCTGACCAGGAAGATTCGCCATGCTGATGACAGTTGTTGTCATCGCCAGACCCTGTTTAACCCCTTGGTCCCCCACATCGGAGGCTGGTTGTGTCATCCACCCCTCGGATGTTGAAATCGGGAACGGCCCGTTAGCGAACGTTTACTAGATTACCACCGAGCTCGTCGGCATCGAGAGCGGATGAAGACCGCAAAGGGTTCAAACCTTTTCGGATGGCAAAATTCAAAATGCAAGGATAAAACTTTGCAGGAAGAATGGGAGGCCCCTGGTTTAAAAAGGTAGGTGGAAGCCAGCACGATTCCTTTGATGAGCTCACAGTGCAGCACCCTTGATCGAGACCTGCCCGTTTTACACCGCCGGCTCAACTACACCGGAAGATTACTTTCCTGAGGCGCTCTACTCAGCCCTATCCGTGTCCTCGCGTCTGGGTACTCGTTTCAATGGCTTGGCGACGTCCGTTTGGCGATCGCGCTAGCGCGCAAGGGACGGTTGTTGAAGGCCAGCGAGAGCAGATCGCAAATGGCAGCACGCAGTACATCGGCGAGAAAGGAGGAAACGATGCGCCTCCCACCTATCAGGATGCTTCTGGAGCGCCTGTCGAGAACAATTCGCCTCTAGGATACGATGTTGGCCCTGTCACGATCACGCTTCTAAACATCACGATGATGATTGGCGCCGGTATCTACTCTACTCGTAGGTTCGACCGATTCGATATTTTTGCCCAATTTTTGCTGAGTCTGTTAAGCGGCTTCTATCTTGAATGGCACTGGCTCTGTCGGTGTCAGCTTCGTCTATTGGACTCTTGGTTATTTGGTACGTTCCTGTGGTATTACCCATGACCACATGTAACATTTTACTTGGCCCAGGAATGGAGTAAATGCTGATCATCTCTACCCCTACATGTAGTTGTGCCTTGCTTCCGGAGCGGTCTATCTCGAATTCACAGCGTACTTCCCCAGTCGATCAGGATCTGAGGTTGTGTTCCTTGAGCAAGCATATCCCCGCCCAATGTGGCTGTTTCCAACTACCTTTGCGGTCCAGAGCGTCATTCTCTCTTTCGGAAGTGCCAATGCCACCGTCATGGCCAATTATCTTATTGCCATTTCAGGACACGAGGGAACCAATTGGCAAATCAAGGGCACCGCCTTGGCCTGCTACAGTCTGGCCACCCTGAGTGAGTTTCCACGTTACCAGACCCTTCGCATAAACCCGACATGGCGTGGTTCATCCACTAACAACCTGCAGCGCTGGTTTTCAACACAAAGTATGCATACTGGTTCTCCAATGGCGTCGGAATCGTGAAGATATGTACCTTGCTCTTTGTGATCGTTACTGGATTTGTGGTACTCGGTGGTGGCACCAGGGTTGAGAACCCAACGGCCAATTTCCAGGATGCTTGGTCAGGGAGCAAGACAGCCAGTGCCTATGGTATGACTACGGCTCTTTACCGCATCATCTTCTCCTACGGTGGCTACAACAACGCCTTTAACGTTGCCAATGAGGTCAAGGTATGAGCCATGATGCCAGGCGAAAAATGATCCCAGACTGATCCAGAGCTCGTTAGAATCCTGTGCGATCCCTCAAGATCTATGCGACAGCTGCACTGACGACTGTGTACATTTTGTACATGTTTGCCAATGTCGCATTCTTTGCCGCCGGTAGGTTGCCCAAGTCTTCAGGATTGAGGTTCTGGCATTATGTCTAACGAAAGGATGCTACAGTCCCAAGAGAACTCTTGGAGAAGTCCGGCCTCACTGTGGCAAGCTTATTCTTCACTCAAGTCTTCGGCAACAGTGGTAATGTTCGGGGACTCAACTTTCTTATCGCACTAGCTTCATTTGGAAACATGATTGCAGTTATCATCGGACTGTCTCGACGCATCAGAGAGTGTGGCCGACAGGGCGTCTTGCCGTACACGAGATTCTGGGTTTCCACCAAGCCTTTCGGCACTCCACTTGGGCCCTATCTCGTCATCTGGTCTCTGACGGCTCTGATGATCCTAGCGGTTCCTGCCGGAGATGCCTTCACCTTTGGTGAGTTCCATCACTCAGTTGGCGCTCGATTCAGGAGACTGATTTTGATTAGTGAATGACCTTGGAGTTTTCCCGACGGCTGCCTTCAACTTGGCCATGGCCGTGGGAATCTACGTTGTTCGCTGGCGCCGCAGAAAGGCTAATCTTCCGGAGCCTGAGTTCAAAGCTTGGCATGTGGTTATCATCTTCAACATCTGCATTCAGCTCTACCTTCTCATCATGCCGTGGTACCCTCCGGCAGGTGGACAGTATGCCGGCGATGTCAGCTTCTGGTACGCGACATACGCCGTTACTGGTATCGGCATGTGAGTGGAATCCCTCCCCTAAAATTTGTTTCTTGAGCGAACGCTGATCGCAGGACTCGCAGACTCCTCATTTGCGCTGCCTACTACTGGCTCTGGGCTTCCCTTCTTCCCAAGTGGAGAGGCTACAAGCTGAGGCAAGAGCTCGTTAGCTTCGATGACGGCGCTCAAAGCAATCAACTCCGGAAGATCCCCAATGCGGACGTTTCCGAATGGGACAGCACTCACGATGCGAGTGGTCGCCTCGTTGAGCCATCTGCCGACGAGGTTCTTGTGCAGGAGAAGGGGGTGCGCGTCTCTTCCGAGGGAAGCAACTCCGATACTGGGAAACACGTCCCAAATGCAGTGAGAGAAACTCACAATGTCTGAAAATGAAAGGAGGAGTGCGAAGGAGCCGATGGTCAGCGGATGTACACAAACCACATGCCTTTTGAGGTGATCAAGCTACACTTCTTGGCTTTCTCATTTGATGCTATCGTGAAATTTGGCCGATGTAAGGACACATCGTTCTCAAAGACTCAGATAGCAGTCAGCAATTGACACGCATCTGTTTCACTTCTACTTCTACCGTCTATGATATAGGGGACTCTTGTTTCCCTTTCGCATGTTTATCAAACCCTCATCATACCCCAGTGTCTTGGCGTCAGCTTGACAATAGGTCACAGGCAAATCGCAATTCCCTTAAGTTTTCCCTTGCTATCAGACAATACAAGGTATCAACAAACCGCGTTGCGCTGCTATGTCATCATGATCCTGCGTGCCGCTAGGCCAATCACACAAGCGGCGATCGCTACTGCATGCGCCCGGCCTCGGCTTGTGTGGCTGAATGACATCATGCAGCTCTCTCCCTTTATCAGAAGCTCGAGACAACAATCAAGGTGTTCATTGAGAGACCTGGTTTGATTAAAGACATTACAGACATCATCTTGAAAGTATCCCCCGAGGCTCATGCGCCAGAATCACAATCACCAGCAATCTTCGACCACCATCTCATCTCTTCACAATGTTGAGCAACGCATTCCGAAGACGGGCTCTGCCATCCGCGGTGGCGGCCTCATGTCCTATGCCTCTCGCCGCACGTACAACAGCTGCTTCCGGCGCCAGATTTCTCAGCGACAAGCCCGGCCTGGCATCCACGGACATCAGGGACATTGCAGATGCCAAGAAGACCAACCCACCGCAGCCGAAGATTTCCAACGCCAGCGTCAACGGAGAGAAGCTTACGGAGGAGCAACAGCGAGAGGTGTCCGAGCACAACAAGGACTTTGAGAAGAAGCATGACTCAGCGCCAGCTGCTGAGGACGACAAGGTCGATAAGAAGTTTTGGTCGAATAAGTAAAGATGGCGGCAGATGAAGGAGCTGGGCCGAACTGTGTTGAACAGCCATCTCTTTGCCGGAAGCATGCTTTCTTCAATTACGTTGCAGCAGTTGCCTGTGCTATGGAATACCTTCAATGTTTACACGATGTCATATGTACTAGTAGTTTAGGTGACATACTGGCGGATGTGGGTCATTTGTTGATCGCACCGGGCAGAGCCACGAGGTGCACGTGAGTATATTCACCTTCCATCGCGTGTCTATACCTCGAATACAGTACGAAAGGTACTTGATTGTATTATTTCTCCTCAGCCCTCAACAAGTGACTGGGAAATAATGGCTGAGTGGTCAAAGGCGGGGGCCTATGTGACGATGCCTGGGCAACTCCTCCATTACACGCCATCGCTTAACCTTTTGTTCGATTACCCATCTGTCGTGATGGCTTCAACCATCCATGGCCTTACCGCACGTCACGTGACCTCGGTTATATAATTACCAAGGCCTACTTCGCTCGCATCCTCTATATTAGAGCGAGCTTCGTACCTATTTCCTATTTTTAATAAATAACCGTTCTCTTTATATATATTAATACCCTTATAATAACTTTATAATAGTTATAAGCTTAGCTCTAACTTAGACCCCTATACCTTTATTAAAAAGTTACTTCTTAGAGACTGCGTTTTATTATATCCTTTCTTATAATATTATCTAACCCTTATTACGTTTATTAACCTTATTCCTAAATAAACTAATATTTTTTAAAAAGACTACGGATATTCCTAAGTAAAAGCTTAATTACTAGCGAGACTAGCCTAAGTAATACCTCGCTCTATAAGTTAAGGCCTGGTTAAAGGACGTCTAGGACTTATTAAACTTAAATAACTTTATTTCCCTATCGAATTTATTACTCTTTATTAAGTTTATTCCTTTAATTAAGGAGTACGTTAAGATACGAAATACTATTTAAGATTAAGTATATAAGACGGCCTTAACTAAATACTAACGGAGACTTAAGGAGTTTACTTAATAATAAACTAAATAGTTAAGAGGTAAGACTATAATCGAACTAATAACTAGAAGTACTTACATTAAGTAACTAGTTATTTTAATAAAACTAAAGACTATAATAGCGAATTAAGTACGTCTTATTAAGGAATATGCCTTTTTTATTTAGTAAACCGTATTTAAAACGATCTTTTATTTATAAAAAGAGAGATTATATAAATTAATAAATCGCTAGATCTTTTTTATAATTACTTAAGAAATCTTAGAGGATGCGAAGGAGGAGCTTATTAATTCTTTAAACTACTCTTTTTATATTATAATCCGGGTTTTTAAGCGAAAGTATATACCGAGCGACTTTAGTTTATTTATAATTATAAAAAAGGAATTTAACGCGGTTATAAATAGGGCGAACTTTAGCATTAGCTTATTAACCTAGATTAAAGACTTCTTCTCGGCCTACCGTTAAGTAACGTAGCTTAAGCTACCTAAAGTCTAGGGTACCCTTGCTTTAAAACCCTTTTTTTATACGATTATACGTTATTTTATTTTAAACTAATTTAATTAGGAGCTCGCTAAGATTATTAAACTAAAATAAAAAGGGGAAGCGATCCTTAATATAGGGTATTATACTAAGATTTTTAATAACTTTTTATATAAAGAGGCGGTATATAATAAGAATCGTAAACGAACCCCTATAATATTTATAATACTAGTAGGTCGCTTAGATTCCCTTAAGTAGAACGAAGCGACTCTTAACTTATTTATTAACTACCCTTATAAAGGGACTTATTATTAAAAGCTAATAGACTATATAAAGGTAGAGCTTATTTTAATAAGTAAGACGAAGTTAAAATATATTTAGTTAAGTAGTGACGAAGCTTAGAAAATAATTTCCTATTTAAACTAGGAAAAGTATACTAACCTCCGTACTAATCTCGCTTAAAAGGGCTAGATTTATATAAAACCCCCTTTTAAATAGAATAATAGTAACCGAGGTCGCTTTAAAAAGACGACTAAAACTAATAAGCTAAGTAATAAAAAGAACTTTAAGAGAACCTACCCCTTAAATATCGTAACTATAATTATTAACGTCGGTCTGCTCCCTAAGCTAAGTACGGAGGGGAATAAGAATAGTAATCTTATTATTTTTTTTATCCCCTTTATTAGCCTATACCTCTTTTTTAAAAGTATAGTTATAAATAACTACGGTGCCGTTTATTTTATTAATAACTTATTACTTTTAAAGCTAGATTCTATTTAATAAAGCGATAGCTTAGAGAATATAAATTTTAGAACGGCCTCTTATCTTATTATTACTAAAGGAATAAGGATTATATATAATGTCCTTATAGGACCGAAGGGGCCTAGGATAGAGTACTTTACTCTTTATAATATCGGTTTTATTAAGAACTTCTATATAAATATTATATTAAAAGCTCTCTTCTAAAAGACTAGTATTTAGTACTTAGGTTTTAACTATACCCTTTAGTTCGGTAGTGAATTTAGGAACGTTATTATTAAGTAGCTCGAGAAGAAGGTTAATCTAGTTTTTTTAAAATATAAGCCCTATTCGTCCTATTTTCTACTTAGAAGTCAGTCTTTGCTCGTTAATATAATTTTAATACGTAGCGCTTAGTACTTACGTTCTTTATATTAGTTAAGGAACGACTAATTAAATATAGCCTAGCTTTAGTACCTTAGATTTAGTTATCTTGCGCTAGTAGTATTTAAAAAGCTCGTTCTAACTACTCGGGGGGTAAGGATTAAAGGACTAAGCTATTTAAAATACTAATACTATATAACTACTTATATAAAATAAGTTATTTTACGACGTACTTTAAAACGAAGAGTAACTTAATTTTATTATAAGATCTTATAAGACCTCTTTAATTACTTACTAGCTTACGAATAAAATAAGTAGCTAATACTAATTAAAAACGAGTATTTAAGTAGGATCTTCGTCTTTTTATAAGTTACGAAGACTTACGATATAGTATTTAGGGTCTTATACCTTTTTAAATAATAAGTACGTACGTAAAAGGGCATAGCCGTTTATAAGATTTAATAAAACGTAGAACGTATAATAATTATAATTAATAACGAGACTCGTTTCTAAATATAAATACGGGAGCTAGGAATAGACCTAGAGACTACTCCTTTATATATAAAAAAACTAAACGGAGGAGGGGAGCGAGCTAGTTAGGAAATTATTAATAAAGCGATTAGTATAATATTAATAGCCGGTTTACTAAACGAACTCTAAGTAGAAGCTATATTAGCCATAGCCTACTTATATAATATTAGCCCTAGGTAACGTACTAACTAGCTATTATTAATTTAAATTAAAGAAGTCTAGTTCGCTTATTACTTTAGGTAATAGTAACTAATAAATATACTAAAGCTCGCCCGTAATTTACGTCCCTATTAGGGGTAAACGTACGTATACGGCTATAGAGCGTACCCTCTTAAGAGGGACCGTAAGAAAGGAATTAATAAGAGACGTTTTAAAGTAGAGTAGAGGGGATATATTAGGTATTTCGTAGGTTATATACCGAACGCCTATAACCTATATAGAATCTAAATCTCCTCGCTTTTAAAAGTTATTATTACCTAAAATATAACGTTTAATAAGATAGCTTTTTATTTAAAAAATAATACTAAAACTATAATTCGTTTACCTAAGTCGAGGGCCGTAGTAAATAAGATTTAATAGCTACTTATAATAATCGAACCTAAGCTTTAATTACTTAGAATTATAAATAAGGAGGAGGCTTTATTAATTAATAATAAAAAGTAATTATTATTACTTATACTCGTTTTATAAAAAGTAAATAAGGCTATAAAAAAGCCTAGTTTGTTTTTAAATAAACAAGGTAAGTAGCTATTTACCTCCGAACTAACCCTAGACTTTAAGAATCCGGAGTTAAATACGAACTTTACTTAGTTAATTAAGGTTACGAGCGAGGACGTAAGGGAAGTCGATCTTTTTATTAAGAGGATTAAAAACGTAATATATATATAAATAAAAATAGAGACTTCTTAGAGCTCTTATAAGGAGGATCCTTTTACCTAACTAGACCCTAACGAACCCCTTTAATAAGTAAGCTTACGTTAAGAAGTAGGAGTAGTAAACGACCTAGTTAATAACTTTAATATAGCTAATATATATAGCTAAGAAGAGAAAGGGTATACTAAACGAAGCCGGAGGTTTAGAAACTAATTACTAAAGGTATTTATTTAAGACCCGAGTTAATAAGAGCGACTTAGGTAGTACTCTTTTTATACTTAGGTAAAAAGAAACTAGGACTCCTTTTTTAATACGTATATACTTAATTAATAAAAAGCAGTTAACGAGGCGACCTAGGGGTATCGGACGCTATATTACTACGTTTATATTATAATTAATAAAACGAAGTACGTTCCGCTAACTATAGTTTAATTTAATTAAATCTATATAAATTAATTAATTACTCCTCTAAAGAAGTAAAAGGATATTCTTAAAATACTAAAACCTCTAAGAAGTTAATTCGTAAAAGTAGTATAGTTAGAAATCTAAAGATTAAAAAAATAAATACTTAGAAAGTAGTTAGTAAGGCGTCGGTTACTTCTAAGCTAATACCCCTTAAATAGGTATTTAATTATAAACTCGATAGTAATAATTACCTTAATCGCTATAAAGCGAGAATCTACGTTAAGGGGGACCTTTAAGAACGATACCCCCTAAAAAAGACCTATATAGCGACGCTAATTACTAAGACGTTTAGGGTAGCTATAGCTATTACTACTTAATTCGATTTAGAAGTTTATTAATATAATATCGTAAACGCTTTTCTAAACGTAATTAAAAAGCTAAGTAACCCCCCTATTATTTACGAGCTTTTAAACGGCTTTTATAAGCTAGGAATATACGTTAAACTTAAGCGGGCCTTATATAGCGCCCGTAACGCTTTATTATTATAGTATAAGGAGCTAGCGTTAACTTTTAAAAGTCTAGGTCTTTTATTTATAAATAAGGACCCGTGCCTATTTTAAGATTTTATTAAAAGGGTCCTAGTTCTTTTTTATATAAACGATATCCTCGTTTTTTATTATAAAGACTACGTTTACGAGGCTAATTAAGTAACCGAGGGACTTAAAAAGAAATACGAAATAAAAAACTAGGGGCTAGTTTTATAATATCTTAAAATAAGGGTCGTTCGTAATTAACTAAATAAAAAGATCTACTTAGTTTATAATTAGTATTTTAAGAAGGTAATTAAGAAGTTCGATCTTATTAACTCTATTACTCTTATAACCCCGTTACTAACGGTCCTAATTAAAAAGAACCTAGGGATTATATTCCTAAGCAAGACTAAGTTTTTTTAAAAAAAGGTCGGATCGATATTATATATAGCGATTATAATTCGGCCCGACGTCGCTTTTATATACGCTCTGCTCTCTCGGTTCTTAACGAACCCGTCCCGTTAGTATTATTTTATTATAAATTAGGTTATATAATACTTTTTTTATATATAATACTTAGTAATATGCTTTAGGATCTTAGGGGGTAGCTAAGTACTACTAATTATAAGCGACGCTTCGTTTATAAACGATAAAAAGACCTAAAGATCTTCGTAGGGTTTTATAATTTCCTTTTTTAATAGCCTTATTTAATAAAAAGTAGCTTATTAAAATATAATAACTACGTTAATTACGGAGGCCGAATTACTAAGCCTAGAATATATAATTAAAAAAATACTCGCTCTTAAACGCTTTTTTAAAAATATCTCGCTCGAGTTTAGTAATGTATAAAAGGTATACTACGATAATTATTAAATAATTAGACTTATAATAGAGAAAGGGGAACGTATCTTAACTTACTTACGCTACGTTAATATTTAAAATATATAGTTATAATAAGAGTACTTAAAAGGCTTATTCTAAGTAGTCTATATATTAACGAATAAAATACTAGTTAACGGTCTTATAAAGAACTTTTTTAGAGCGAAGTTTAAGTACTTCGTATTGCTCTTAAATATAAGAGATATATAAGAAATAATTATACTAAACGAGGGGACGTTTAAAAAGTAATAAAACGGCCCGGGGGGCCCGGTTCTTAATTAAAAAACGTAGCCTATAGCTAGGGAGTATAAAGTCGCTTTAGTAACCCCGTTAGGTTGCTTAGGAAGAGGCTATTTATTTAAGAAAGTAAGTACGTATTTATTTAAAAAAGACTTAAATACGGGCTATATACCTAGAGGGATATATAAGCTAATAAGAGTATTGATTTTAATTTAGATACTATCGGATTAGAAATTTAATTCGACCGCGGCATATAGCCGACTGCGCAGGGGCTAATTGGGGGCCCTATTTACGATTATCGTAGCTAGCCTAACTTATAGTTAGAACCTCCTTTTTATACTTACTACGCAAATATTTATATAGTTTAATTAATCTCTTCGTTAACTACGGTTCGAACTAATTACTTTATAATAGGGATACTAATACTAATTAGTAATTAAACTTTACTATCGTAAATTAGTAAGGTATCTCGCTACGTAGAAGAGACGACCTCTTAATACCGTACGGGATAGGAGATTTATATTAATTAACCTTATAAAAGTAGACGAAAAAGGAGGCGATTTTTAAATACCGCACGGAATTAAGTAATTATAGCCCTTTATTACTTACGAGAGGTCGACGTTTATTACGTTAAACTACGTTAATTAACGGAACCGCTTAAGCGACTAGCCTTTTACCGTCGCCCCGAGTAGCTTTTTTACTAAACGATTTTTCTATAGCTAGCACGCGATTAGAAATTAACTAGTTAAATTAGTAAAAGTATAATATAAAAAAGCACCGTGTAATTAAAAAAGGGGATCTCTAAATATAAATATTCTTATTTAATAATAAAAGTAACCCTATAAGAGTTATTAAACTAAAAAGTTTACGGTATATAGGAAAGTCTATTATTACGAGGATCTTATGGGTACGACCTTAAGCCCGCGATCTTAACGACCTTTTTATAGCTCCCTTAACTACCCCCCGGGTATTATTTAAGAATATAATAGAGGGGACGGTCTAATAAGGGAGGAGGGGATTTAGAGGTCCTAACGGTATTAAGCTAAGAGTATTACGGATCTCGGAAATTAACTAAGGAAGCTATTTAGAGATTATAAAGAGCACGAGGCTTAGGAGGCTAGAAGTATACGGGATAGTAAAAATCGGTAACTAGTAAAGATCCCGAGACTAATTACTATATCTTTTTATAATAATATAAACGTCTACTACTATTATTATTAAAAAGAACTACTAAAACCTACCCTTTTTTATTAAATAAAAAGGAGGATCTTAATAAGTACGATAGCTAGCGATTTAAAAAGGTAGTAGTAATTATTAGAAATAGTAAAAACGAGAGTAGTAGCGAGATAGCGAGAGGAAGCGGGAATCTCTTAGACCTTAATAAATTCGTTAGGTAGTAAAAGCACGGATTTATTATAACTAGCGCGCGGATTAGATATATCCCCGTTAAGATTAAATACGCTAGTAATTACTAATACGGGTATAAGCTAGAGCACGACCCTTAGCGAGTTAGGGTAAAGAAGAAAAGGACGAAACCCGATCCTAAATAGAATCCTAATCCCTTATAAGTAAGTAAATATTAACCCGGATTATTAGGGGACGTAGATATATAAAATCGTAGATTATCCTAACGGTAAGTAAATTAACGCGGTATTAATCTACTTAACTAAGGTCTATAAGAAAAAGGGGCTATAAGGGTAACCCCTATTTTACGAAATCGTAAACGACCTTAGTTACTAGCTAAACGAATAGTTCGCGAGCGTAAGCTTAGGAATTATAAAAGTAGTTAATAAATTCCTCTATGGGCGAGGGGTATTATTAACGTAATTATAATCGCAAGAGCTATATAAAATACTAATAGCGATAATTATAGAGGAGGAATTCGTATTATAGAACTAAGTATAGGTCGATAGAGCGTATAATCGCTTTAACGAATTTAAAAAAAGGGTAAACGACCTAAATTTCCTCTTTATAATTACTAACGGAAATCTATCGTTATAAAAGGATATACCGGGGTAAAATATAGTATTAAAAGTACGATAATTAATAATTCTGCCTATTTCGATCTATAACTCGTTACCGCTACTAATACGAAATTCGGCGCCGATTAGCTAATAAGAAAGGAGATAGACGACTTAAAGTCATTAATAATACGTAGCGACGTAGGGATCGTATATAAATACTAAAAATCTAGCGGCGAATACGAAGTAATTTATAAACCTTAAAAAGATCTTTTTAAAAAAGAAATTATATTCTAGGGGGAAGTATAAGGTCTTATAAGAAACCCTAACGATATTTTACGATTATTACGAAAAAGTTAGAATTAGGGAATACTAGTACTATTTAGTAATTAATATCGTACTCGTAGGTAAAGCCTCTAATTACTATTACGAAGCGGTACGTAATCTCGATTAAAACGACTTTTTTAGTATAATTAACGTAATCCGAAGCCGCTTTGAGACCTACGATAGGAACCTAGAGCTCCTATCTAAGCTACGAGCGATTTTTTTTATATCTATAGCTAGGATAATAGAGGGTAAATCGTAAGTAGAGATCCTTAAAGAGCTTATTAATTAAATTAATAAGCTAGCGAAAACTTAGCTAAATAAGGGGATAAACGAGCGGAAAGTTAGATATCTTTATACCGTAATTTAGCGTATATTAGGAGCAAAAATAACACTTTACTAAGTACCCGAAAACTACGAAACGCTCTACTCGAGGCTAAGATCTAGCTTTAATATTAAAGCGAGAATGCTATACTAAACCTATCTCTAAGCGTACGACGGCCCTTATTAATAATATTAGGTCGATCGAACGTATAATAAAAAAGGAAAAGAGGCTAGATATAGTAATTATTAGTAAAGAGGCCTAGATTTATTAAATAAGTAGAGATTTAACTTATAAGTAGGGTAATAGAAGAAGTAATATTATATTTATAAAAAAGATAGATATTAGTTAAGTAACTACTCTGAGGAGGAGCGTGCTAAATCGTACGAATAGTATAGAAAGTCGAGGGTAATAAATAGTAAAACTAGCCCTCGTCGGTTTAACTAATTCCTCGTTATATATAAGGGCAGATCTAGGGGTATAGAACCTAGCGATAGTAGTTAAAATAGCGGCTTAAAGTATATACCCCCTATAAGAGATTTGGAAAATAAGGAAAATCTTACCCCCTATATTAACGAATTAGATTATAACGAAATTAATAATATTAACTACTCTTTTTTCGCCCCGTTAGCTTCTAGAGGATATATAAAGCTAAACGAATAGAGGGTAGCGGAAGCTCTTAATAAGTAGGCTTTTATCTATAGATAGTAAGGAAAAGTCCTTTAGATAATAGATATAGAGGTAGCTAAAAGGGCGAATTTAATAAGGCCGAAGCCCATTCTTTTAATAATTAAAAAGAAAACGCTATCTTTCTTAATATTTAAAAAAAAGGAATATAGTACTAAGTAAATCTAGGGGTAGCTAGAGGGGTCCTTTTTATACTACTTAGATCCCTCGAATACTAAGCTCGTATAGGTATTTTATACGAGCAAAAGGTACGGCCTAAACGATTTCTATAAGATTATCCTAAATACTAGGGTATCGTAATAGTTAACTAGAGGAAAAGGGTAATTCTAAGTACTATAGAAGATTGCGCTAATAACGCTTAATACGTTAACGGCGGGTATTATAAGGATTAGTTTTGGCCTAGGTAAGGAAATCGTCGCCCTAGGTATAGTAGAAGTAGAGATATACTTTAGAACAATGACTTTTTATATTTTGCCCGTTAATACCCCATTTCTCCTATGTTTAAAAAATATAGATCGACTAGGTATTATATTCGATAATACGAGGAATAGAATCTCTAGTAATAAGTACTTCGAGATAGTTAAACGACGATAGGGGTATGCGTTTATAAAGCTTACTAATAATACGAAGTCGATTAATTACCTAACGAAAAGTAAGCTTAGAAGACTATATTAGAGATTCGGGTATCCGTCGGTTACGAGGCTATATAACCTCTTAAAGTAATTAAGTAATAATAATATCGAAATAGGGGCGCTAAAGTAGTTAACGAAAGTATGCTACTAATATTAGATAAATGCGCAGAGCTTACGCAGATTTAAGTTTAAATTGCGTAATAAGCTTAACTTTAACTAGGAAATTGTTATCAATATTTTCTATTTAAATAGTTAATTAGTACTATATATAATCGACGTAGCTATATCCTTTTAAGCAGGGTAATTCCTTTAGGATTTATAAGTAAAGATAGTATGGGTAGCCCTGCGAAAAAGCTAGATTAATATATACTAAGGACCGCTAGACAGTATTAAAACCGACGCCGGTACTAGCTTTAAGTCGGTAGAATTTAGAGATAATATAACGGCCTACGGTATATAGCTAAAAGTCGTACCCGTTAAAGCGTACTATAGTATTAAAAAGGTAGAGAGGGCATACTAGTAGTTAAAAAGGGCGTTTAGAATTATTAAAGAGGAAAATCCGGATTTTATTAACGACGAATGCCTCTAGATAGTACTTAAATACTATAACGATACTATAGGGCCTAATAGACTTATACTAACGCTATTAGTATTTAGAGCATATTTAAGAACGACCTTAGCCTTATTACCGTCGCTAGGCGTAAGCTAACGAGCCCGAATAATTAAAAAAGTAATATAAGTACTGCGCGAGGTAAGCGTAAGAAGGTAAGTTAACGAGGTAATTACTACGTATAATAGGCCCGATATAGGGGATAATCTAAATATACCGCTAAATTCGGATATATAAGTATAGTACGAAATTACCTAATAGTAAACTAGGCTATATAAGTTAATTTCCGTTAACGAGCGCTCTTATATAGTCGCGAGAGATCGTAACTAGCCTCTTAAAGTATTAATTATAGTAGTTAGACCGTACTATATAGATCTTAACGAGGTAATTTCTAACCTATAAAAAGAAGAAGAGCTAGGGGAAACTATATAACCCGCAGTAGAGGTATAGGAAATTATCCTTAACGAAATCGTCGTAGTAGTACTAATAGACGACGAGGAAGAGGAAATTACTAAAAGGGCACTAATATTACTAATAAGACGTTATAAAAGACTACGATAGCAAGCCCTAACGCGGCAATTTATTACTAGCGACGAGGTAATTAATATCTTTTATATAGTAAAAGAGAAAGCTAATTTCGAGCTAGTAGTTAAACTACGTAAAGAAGGCGTAATTATAACTATAAGAAAGCTATATAAGGGATTAGATCTTATCGAAATAGATACTCTTCGTAATCGAGGGGTCTATCGATTTATTTTATACGACTTAAAAAAATATATAAACCTCTACATATTTAAATTACGAATAGTTCGTAAGATTAAAAGGAAAGGAATACTCTAGCTATATAAGAAGTCTAGATATATAATTTAGGGGTACGGCGACGTTAAAAAGGTAACGCTACTTATATAATTACTTACTATATAGCGCTATAGCTAACGATTAATAATAGTATTAATAGTATTGCTACGGAAGAAGGGATACGAGATTTAGAGCTATAATATTACCTAGGTATATACCTAATCGGCTACAGGGCTTATAAGGAAAATCCTAGCCTATTTACTAAAAGAAATGGCTAGTAAGTACCTAAAAAGCACGATTATTAAAGTACTTAAGCCACTATATAGGCTCGCAGAATCGGGCACTTATTAATAAGCTACTTATTACGATTTTTATATTAATTAATTATTAATAGTTACCTCTACGTACGACCCGTACTTATTAATTATAGAGTACGAAGGCGACTAATTTAGGATCGTCGGAATATAGACTAACGATATATTAGGCTTATTTAATATTAACTTTATAAAAAAGGAGGATAAGGAGCTTTAGAAAGCGGGCTTCGTAACGAAGCTAAAAAAGGTCCTTATAATAAATATACCCCTAATATTTAATAATAGGATTCTTATAATTAAAAAGGAAACCGTCGTTTTTTAGTAAAAAGGGCAGGGTAAGAAGATTAACCTCGTCGATCCGAACGTAACTAACGTTAAAAAGCGGTATAAAGCTAAGCTCGCGCGAGGGGTATATATTATAAGTATTTATTAGCTTAAGGCGATTTTTAACTACGCTAGGGTAGTATAGGTTATAAATCTAACCGAACGAGACGTCGAAGTACTTAATAAGCGGCTTAAGTAGTAGTAAATAAATCTCGATCGAGGTCTCGTTTACTACCTAATTAACTTTATAATTAATAAGCTCTACGTCTTTATTAATAGGTTATTTACGAATAATAACGACCTTACTTCGTAAGTAGGGTATATTATTATCCTAGCTAACGAGAGTATAAGCGAGAGCGAATTTATTATATATAGTAATATAATTTACTACTTATTAACTAAAAGTAAGCGGGTAACGAGAAGTATACTAGCGTCGGAGGTTTATAGTATAATTAATAGCGTTAACCTCTCTTATATAATTTTAATAACGCTAAGGAAAATTACCGATTAAATTAGCCTTTTACCTATTCTAATAGTTATTTATACCGATTCTTACTCGCTATACGAATACTTCGTTAAATTAGGAATAACAAAAGAAAAAAGGCTTATAATCGATATTATAGCCCTTAGGTAATTATATAAAAGGCGCAAGATACTTAAGATCCGTTAGATTAATAATAAAAATAACCTCGTAGACGCTTTTATAAAAGTAGTACTAAATAAGGGATTAGAGCAATTCGTAAGTAGTAAAAAAGTCACTATACAAATAGAGGGATAGGTTATATAAAAAGAGTAGAGAAAAGGGGGAAAAGGAGACGACTTAGTAGACGGGCCCGAGGTCGAATTATACCTCTAACCGTAGCGGTTAAATCGATAAAAGAAAGAGAAAGTTAGTATCGGATTAGAAGTCTAATTTAACCGCGGTATATAGCCGACTATATAGGGGCTAATTAGGGGCCCTATTTATAATTATTGTAGCTAGCCTAACCTACGGTTAGAACCTCTTTTTTATACCTACTACGCAGATATTTATATAGTTTAATTAATCTCTTCGTTAATTACGGTTCGAACTAACCACCCTATAATAGGGATACCAACAGATACTATCTATTTTTATAAGTAAAGTAGTTAATATTATTACGTCTTTAATAGGTTCTTTTAACGACGCCTTTAGTATAGAGAGAGCGCTTATAAACGCCTCTCTTACTAGGGCCTTATTTATACGAACCCCCTTACCCTTACTCTTATTTCAAAAACCGTTATACTTAAGGGCCTTACGTAACGCTACTATTATACGAGTTAGGGTCTATATATCGGGTTATAAGTAATAAATAAAACGAGAACGGCTTAGAATATACTTTATAGGGTATAAGTAGTTTTATATTAATAGCTACGGCTATTACTAACTTTCTTATTACCTCCTACTTAAGGTATAAGAACTTTATATTTAAGAACCATATATACCCCTTAAGAATAGGGGCATAACCCGACTTCTTATAGGTCTAGTAGCGTTAGTATTTATTATTAGTACGTAAACCTAGGAGGTACGTACCGTCTAAACGGTTACTAAGGGCGTTTTTAATATACTTAAGGTATTCGTAACCGGACGGGGGAGGTAGAGGTACCGGCTCGTATTAAACCTTAGTACTAAGGATAGTACTAAGAGGGTCCGCTATTAAGAATTAGTTTTATAAATAATAATAATTAGAAAGGTATTATATATATAATTAACTACTCTATACTCTCTAAGAGGAGGCGAGGGAGGGGGCTATAAACTTATTTTACTTCTCTAATCCTTTTAAAAAAAGTCTTTTTTTTTATTTTTATTTTTTAAAAAGAGGTAAGGGAGGGGGCTATAAACCCTCCTTATTTATACCGTCCTCTTAAGAAACGAGGACGTCTTTTTAACCTTTAGGAGGGAGCGAGAGAGGGGGTTATAAACCCTTTTTATTTTTATTACTCTCCTAAGTAACTTATTTAGCTATAAGGCTATTAATAGGTATACGACATAGAGAAGAAGCTTATAGAGGCTAACTATTATTAGGGTCTAAAAGAGGAATTACTAAAATCTGCCCTTCCCTCGAGGTATATTACTAGCGCTCTATATATGCCTAAGCTACTCTTTTATTACTTAGTCCCCCTCTTTATACTTCCCTAAGCTATCCCTTAACTAACGAGGCCTAATTAGCGAGGCTTAATAAGGTACTCCCTCCCCTAGGCTTTATCCTAAAGCCCGCTTGCGGTTTGCGTACGCTATGTTAATCCTTTACTTAGGAGGTCTTTAGATATATAGTACGAGGGTAGGTATAAGTAGCGCCCGTCGGCCCGAGTATAGACCCCTTACTCCGGATAATAGCCCTATAATTCTATACCCGGGTCGCTCCTATTTATAGGCCGTCCTTATGACCGCTAGTACTTAAGCGGTCGTCGCCCCACTTTTATTTACTAATATTAACCCCTTTTTAAGCTACTATAATTCCGAATTCTTTTTCTTTTTTTTTTTTATCCGTAGTTATCCTTTTTATATATAGTCTCTTACTTTTATTAGCGTTTGCGCTACTCTTTTATTACGTAAATATTATAGCTAACGAATGTCTTTTAGATCTTTATTTTTATATACTCCCCGTGCCTAAGTAAGTCTCTTTTAGAGTCGTTCCGTAGTCGTTATTAACTCGTTTTAGTATAACTATAGCCCCTAATCGTAGCGTCGTTATTATTAGTAGCGGAACGGTCGTTAGTATTACGGGTGCGCCCGGTAGTAGCCGCGGTAGCGGTCCGTTTAAGAAGCCCGTTATCCCTTTTACTTACCCTAACCTCGTATATATATTATTACTTATACGCTACTTATACTAACTATTATAGACTTTTATTAAGAAGAAGAAGAAGGCGAACGCTAAGAAGATTAGGGTCGGCTAGGTGCGCCCGCTCCCTTACCCTACTTACGTTATGCACAAGGCGCTCGATCTAAAAGCTAAGTATTATAATTAGCTAAGTTAGTAATTTATAGCCCCTAGTTCGCTCCTTTATCTAATACTTCTCTAAGATCTAACGTGCGTTATGTTAAGTATACTATATAGAACTATTTTTATAAAAATATAGTGAGCGCTTAGCGCTATCGCTACTCTATTGCTTTTTTTAAATATTATATTAATAATATCTTAGGTCCTTAAGTCCGCGGAATCTATAGTACGAACCCTTTAGAGTATTATACTCGCCTTTAATAGTAACGTTTATGATTTAGAGGTTTGTTACTCCGTTATCGCTTTATTATTATTATTACTCGGGTCGTTAATATTACTCTATAGCTCTAGTAGACTTACTAAATTACCGTTAGTAATGCGCAGAGGGCGTTTAAGCGCGCTAGTAAGGAGGCCTACTCGACCCCCGTTATTAATAACGACGACGATAAGGTAGCTACGAGCTCCTCCCGCGCTACGTCTTTATCCTATAATAATACTATAATCGCACTACTTCGTACTATTTATAATAAAGTGCGCCGCTCTAATAATATTCTAGCTAGTATATAGTCGCCCTGCCTACGCTCTGTGTTCATAGCTAATTATTTATAAATTCGCTAATAATAGGGAGATTATTTCTTTTATAACGACCCCTAGGATAATAGCTAGGGCGGCCCTTTTGCGCGCAAGGGCGGTCCTTTTATAAATAAGGGCGGTCCTTTTGCGCGTTATAAGGATTAAAGAAACGGTTAGTAATTAGCGCGTTTGCGCTACTTAGTTATAGCTACATAGCCCCTTTTTATTATTATTAATAGCTAGTTCGCTACGTTATTAAGCTCTTTAGGAGCTAGGGCGCGCCGCCTAATTAAAACTCGTTCTTTATATATGCTAATTAATACTATATCTTCGATATACCTAGCTAGCTCTTATATATCTTCGTCGCTATTATATCCCTTTTACTAAATTAGGTATTGTCGCCTCCTCTTCGGCCCTCTATATTATATAATATCTTCTATTTCGTAAAGTGGCTCCCTATTTATATCCCTAATAAGTAAGGGCTTTTAAGGGGCTTCTTCGTAGTATTAATACGGCTCGAGTAAGGATATATAGAATATATTATATATTTTATACTACGTCGGTACGTTTAATTAGTAAGCGACCCCCGCCGTTCTAACTATTAATTTAACTTCGAATGGGCCTAGATATTTATTAGCTAACTTTTAGCTAGGACGCTACTTCCTGATATTCTTTTTTAATAGTAGTACCTAGTCGCCCACTTTATACGATATATCTATCCTAGCTTTATTAGCTTATTATTTATACGTCTCGCGTGCTTTTTATATAAGGGGTTATAGAGCTTTTTAGTTAGCTCGTAGTTAGGCCGTACGCTCCTCGGCCGAGATATTTTATATACTATCTCGAGTCCCCGTTAAGATTAATATAAGGTACGTAAGTAGGAACCCGAGTAGGGCCTTAGTAGGCGCTTTACGGATTACTAAGTACTAGGCGTTATTATATATAAACTTAGCTAGGTAAAGACGCTGCGCTTAATCCGATTAGTCCTAAGTATAGAAGTAGCGAAGGTACTATTCTAAGTATTAGTTCTACCGTTCTATTTAATTATCCGTTTGTGGGTAGAACGCGGTATTAAGACGCCTCTTTATTACTAAAAAGTAGTAAAAATAAGTTTAAAACTTATTTATAAATAACGACCCCCTATTAGAGACGATCCCTTTGGGTATTCTAAACTTAGTAAAGATTTTTATAAATAGGAAGTTTACGAATCCCTAGGCTATGAGGGTCGTCTTTGTGGTAATATAGACGCTATACTTTATAAATCGGTTTATTACGACGAGTATTGTGTCGTAGGGGCGCTTCTTAATTAGCGTAGTTGATATAAATAAGCCTATAATAAAGTCTAGCGATATCTCTTATTATAGCCTAACCGGGGTAGGTAGGGGGCGTAGTAAGCTATACGGTTTATAGTAACGAGGCTTCGTCCGCTAGTATACTATATAAGTATTAATATAACTTTTTATATCCCTACTTACTCTATTTTAGTAATAGTAGCGTTTTAGTAGCGCTATCGTCCGCTTTATATTATAATATCTTACCGTGGGCATATTATAATATGCTTTAATAACCTCCCTCCTTAGCCCCTTATATAGCGGTACGTAGGCGTAGCTACCGTAGTATAGTAGCCCTTTAGAGTCGTATGCTTAGTTTTATTATTACTTTTTTTTAGCTAAGCGAGGCTATTAGTTCTTCTTAGTCTACTACTTATCTTTTATAAAAGCGTCCTCTTATTAAGTAGCCCGTAGTTAACTTATTATTAATAATCCCTCCTTACTAAATACTATTTTAAGTGCTCTTATTACGTCGGAGTCTTATAGAACGAGTAGCTCGCGATCTATAGTTTTAGTAATAAGCTTAAGTAGCTCTTTAAGTACTACGCCGTAACTTTAATACCCTAAGCTCGTAGCCCCGTTATACCTCTTAAGGTACTTTTCGGAGTTCCCTCGAGCCGGAGCTCCTAACCTCCTTTGCTTACTTCTCCGTACTACTATTAGTTCTACTTTTAGAATACTTACTATCCCTTTTACTTAGGAGCCGCTCCCATAGCTCGTCCTCGTATACTTTATTATTATAACTCTAAGGGGCTCTTATATATTTTTAGTATTATAGAGGTCTTCCCTTATTTTTAATAATAGCTCCTCTACTCCGCTATCGTTACTATTTTTACTATAATTAGGTCTTTATAATAGTCTATTCGCTAGGTTTTTTATACCCAGTTTAAACTTAATCTCGATATTAAACGCTACGAGTTCGTTTAGCTAGCGTAGCTATCTTCTGTTTAGTCTTTTTTTTATATTTAGGAACTATAGGTTAAAATAATCTATAAATACTACGACCTAATCTCGGTTATAAGCAAGGTAGTATTGTTAGTTCTTTAGTGCGTTTATAATAACTAATAGCTCCGCGTCTCTTATACCGTAGCGGCTCTCTATATCCGTTAATTTCTTTAATTTATAAGTAATTAGGTACTAATTACCCTTAAATAATTGCGTAATTACTAAGCCGATAGCTCGAGCCGAAGCGTCTATTTATAACTGTATAGGTAGGATAGGGTCGAAATGTTATAGTATTAGCGCGTTAGTAAATACTACTAATAGCTTTTTAAACGACTCTACGGCTAGTATTAGTAGCTCTAATTATTCCGGTTTTGCTTTCCTTAGTAAGTTTGTTAGAAGTACCGTTATCTTAGCGTAGTTATTAATAAATTTATAGTAGAACCCTATAAATCTAAGGAACGTCTATATATTTTTAACGCTCTTTAGAAGTAGCTAATTCGCTATAGCTTCGGTACGCGCGGGTTCTATTTTTATGCCTTCGTTAGATACGATATACCCTAGGAATCCTATACGTAATATATAGAACTCGTATTTATTACTATTTAGATATAGGTTCTATTACCGTAGTTTTTATAGCACGCTGCGTACGTGCTCTTTATGCGCTACGTAGTCGTTACTATATATTAAGATATTATCTAGGTATACGATATAGACGGTATTAACTAGGCCGCTCAGAACGTTATTAATATGCGCTTAGAAAGTCGCGGGTGCGTTAGTTAGCCCGAAAGGTATAATTAGGTACTCGAACTATTTATATTTAGTATAAAAAGCCGTTTTTTATTTATCGCCCTTAGCTATACGTATACGGTAGTACGCGTTCTTAAGGTCTAGCTTTATAAAAATCAAAATATTAAATAGTCTATTTAGTATTTTTTTAATTAGTAGTAGCGGCGTTTTGTCTTTTTATATAATCTTATTAATTGCTCTATAGTCGACGCAAAGTCGTAGCTCTCTTCCTTTTTTAGGTATAAAGAGGATAGGTGCTCCTACCGGGCTTATAGAGGGGCGTATTTAGCCCCTAGCCTTTGCTTTTATTAAATAATCGCGCAGGATCTCGAGCTTATAGTTTAATAGCGGGTAAATAGGTCCTTAGGGAATAGGTACTACGTTATTTAGCTCGATATAATAGTCGTATAGTGCTCTATTTAGTAGCGAGATAGCTTTTTTTTTTAAGAATAAGTCGTTAAAGTCTTAGTAATATAGCTTCTAGTCCTTAGCTACGCTCGCTAGTACTACGTCGCTATTTATAACTAGGTTAATTACGATGTGCGCGAGTATTACTAAAACTAAGTCGTCTAATAGCCCCTTTTTTAGGGCGTCTAAGCGGATATGTCGTTCGTAAATTAGATATTACTACTTCTTTTATTTCTAACTAATTAGCGGGTCGATATTTTTTAGCTAGGGGAAACCGAGGATAAGCGTAGGTATCGCAATATTAGTTATTACGAAGCGATATAGCTATGTCTTTATTACGTAGTCGCTATTAGTAATTCGAAGCCGTAAGTAGTAGCTTCTTAGCGTCTCTATCTATTTACCCTCGACGTTTACTAGCTATGGCGATAAGTAAATTTATAAATTAGCGTTAAAGTTATTAAGTAGCCCGATACTAACTACGTTCCCTTTTACTCTCGAATTAATAAGGGCGCTTAGCTTTTCCTATATATAGTTTAGGCGTATATAGGTCGGGACGTTTAAGTACCGCCCTTATTAATTACTAGCTACTCTTCTTACTAAGATAGTATTTAAGCTTGTTACCGGTCCGCGCTACTTAGCTAGGGTAAGGTCTAATTAATAGCTAGCGGCCTTATGCCCCTTTTAGTTATATTTATAATATATAACGCTCGGGTAGTTATTAGCGAGGTGCCTAGTTTTATTATAGTTATAATACTACTAATACTGCTCCCGCGGTCGCGGGCAATCCTTTATAATATAGCTAGTTTTTTTATAATTATAGTACGTAGTATCCTTATTAGGCGAGTTATAGTATATTCCTTACGTATTTAACTTATTAGCGCTCTAGTATCTTCTCGCTAACTTATTCGAGTTTAAATTAGAATATTACCTAGGGGACGTTCGTAGGCTCCTTATTAATAATAAGGATTGTTCGATACGTCTTACTAGCGATACTAGTTATAAATAAGTCCACGGAAGTTCTATTTATAATACTATTATAAGGCGTAGTTCGGGCCGTAGCTTACTTATTAGCGTAGAGATCCTTTATTTTTCTATCGGGATATATTCTAATTCTATTTCGAGCTTATTAATATAGCTAACGAACTTATTAACTTTTTTTTTTTAGCTTTGCGAGGCGCTATTTAGTTATATACTCGCTATTATTCCTTAGCTAGCGGGATCGGATAGGTTATTTTATAAGAAGGTCTCTAGTTCCTCCTATATAACCTAGTTTATTATAAAACTGGGGGTCTTTTAGTAGTTAAAGATATAGTATATCTAGGAGGTTTTTACGCTACTACTTAGGTAGCTAACCGTATATACTACTTTATTGCGGTTTATTTTTATTTATTAAGCCTATAGGTCGAAGTAATAGTAATAGTTAAAGAGGAAGCTTTATAAATCCCGTACCGATTTATTAGCGTATAATAAGTTAGAGAGGGATAGCGGTTTAAACGTAGACGTTCTGCTTATAGTACTTATTTAAGTTAAGAGGGAGTTAGTAAATAGGGGCTTAGGTAGTACGAACTCGTTACTTTATCGTCGCTCGAGCGGCGCTTTAAGTACGGCTTTGCTTATTAAACTATCCTTAGTCCGGGGGTTTACGTTTCCGTTTATATCGAAGCTAACGTCCGAGGCTACTATAGCTAAGACTATAGCCCTTAGCGCGGGGGCTAGGCTATCCGAGGAGCTTTATAAGCGTTCTAAATCTACTTATTTTTTATATAGGCGCTCTTCGTACGTTACGATAAGGATTTCTTTTTTTAATTATCGTTCTTATTTTTATAGTTTTACTAGCCTATTACTTATTATTTAGTTTAGGTATTAGCGAGTAAGGGTAAGAGGTTCGCTATTTTATTTAAAATTTATTAATACTCTTAGTAATACGGTCCTTTTACGTCGCCGCTACGTTAATAGTTCTGCCGCGCTTCGTTCTTATATTATCTACTAGGGAGGAGGCGACTTTAGGGGGTTTAATAAAAAAGAGTCGTCTTTTTTTTTTTATTATAGCGCCGACTGCGCTCTCTTATTACGTTTCGTTCTTATTAGTATTTTAAGCTTCTAGCCTAGTCCCCTTCGTAAGTAGAGATTTTAAATTATTAATAGGTATACGATATAAGGAAGAAGCTTATAAAAGCTAACTACTATTAGGGTTTAAAAGAGGAATTACTAAAATCTGCCCTTCCCTCGAGGTGTACTACTAGCGCTCTATATATACCTAAGCTGCTCCTTTATTACTTAGTCCCCCTCTTTATGCCCCCCTAAGCTATCCCTTAACCGACGAGGCCTGACCGGCGAGGCCTGACAAAGGCTACTACTTATTTAATAAAATAATTAAATTAATATTAAATAAACGAGGCCGTATTATAATTAAAGTATAGGATAAAGGAATATTACTTACTTATCTTGGGCTCGTAAGGGGGGCTAAGGGAGCTACTGCTCTCCCCCGAGGCCATAGCCTCGTACTTATACTTTTTAACTTCCCGCGCTATAGTAATATAAGCGCGGTTTCTAGCTATTTATTTTAGTAGTATTTAAATAAAAACGATACTATTAATAAAAATCCTTTCTTAACGATATATATATATAAGAACGCGGGTATAGAAGCGAAAAGTAAGGGTATATACGTATAGTAATAATATAAGTATAAGTTAAAGAGGGAAGGAAAGTTAGTACTATGGGTAGCGGTAAGAAATTTATATATTTACTACCCTTAACTTATAGGTCGATTATTTAGCTAATAAGAGGCCGTCCCTTAGTCGTACTTTCTATTAATAGTATAGCCTTAAAATTACTTATAATAACGAATATAGAAGTTAATCTATAGCTAATTTACCCCTCGCTTATAACTCTATACGTAGACCGATTTATTTTATAATTCCTTTTATAAATAGATTCTTATATAGTAGTATTTAGTTTTCTACTTTTAGCGGACCTTTTTATAATAATACGGGTAGTTAAGTACGCTTTTTCTAAACGTATATTCGTTTAGGGGGGTATATTATAATAACTTTAACTATTTATAGCCTTATTATACGTTACGTAACCTCGGTTATATAATTACCGAGGCCTACTTTGCTCGCATCCTCTATATTAGAGCGAGCTTCGTACCTATTTCCTATTTCTAATAGATAACCGTTCTCTTTATATACGTCGATGCCCCTACAGTGACTCTACGACACCATCGGTAATCCCTTTTTTTCCTCTTTCAAACCGCTTTTGTCATGCCTGCAAACTTTCATCAATCAGTAATGTCATTCCTCAGGTTCCGTTCTCATTGATTGCCTCACTGCCAAGGTCCGGCATCACCCAGGTACGAAATGAAAGCCTCTCCGAGATCCTATCCTCGAGAATCGATGGAAATTACCATACGCATCTGCGCTTTACGACATGATGGTATTTCGAGTCAACCTACAGTTGCACTCGGAGTAATTCGGCATATCATTGCTGCAGACTAAGTAACGTAAGATACATGTAGGTACCGGTAGTGAGTTGGCGGACAATCCCGCGTGCCAAGACTGTGAACGAGTCCCACAGACAGCCAAGCGTTTGATATTGAAGGGAACGAGTAGTCGACCAGCGGGTAGCTTGTGTTCAATCATATTGGACTTAGCCGTTTGCTTTCCGCGATTCAATCAGTGTTGCGTAGTTTCTGTAGCATTGAAACTTTCTTCACAAATCACATGCGTAATGCAGCATCTGGAAAGGAGGGGAAAACAGCCTTGATCCCTTAATTACCTTAATCGTCGATTTCTCTCAGCAATAGACTCCCTCGAATGGAAATCATCGTCAGCGACTGTCGTTGCACGTATACGTGATGCACCTCACTCTATCTGAGGTACAACTACGTGGTAAGCAAGTTGATGTTGGCTCGCAGGTTTCTTACATAGTCACATCTGTCATCTACAAAAGGCTGGCCCTAGAGGGAATTATGGAGCTCCTGGTATTACGTGATGAAACGAATGCCAATGTTCACTCTATTAAGCTTGAATGAAGTAAGGTTGCAGAATAAACAAATGGTCCGATGTTGATCAAACCGCATCACGCCGAGAAAGAATGCCGGCCTTGGCATATCGCCCGTCAAGTGCCAACTGAAGTTCTTCTTTGACAGTTCATCTTTGGAGGCTTATTTATAGCAACGGAGCTGATGAGGGTCCAAACAGCGCCAAGTGGCAGCCCGAACAGCTCACACCAATAAAGACAAATACCACAACTTCGAGGTTTTGAGCGCTGATCACACGAGTTCTCCTCGTCTTGAGAGTCTTGGCGGTCCCCGGCGAGAGCTAGGTCCAATGAGCTTCACGTCTCAAAGAGCGTCGTGATTGCGTGGTTGCGACAGTAGTGCCGAGCCACTCTACAGTCCGTACTGACTTATCGCGTGGGATCGACTTGCAGTCTTAGTAAAGATGCCTGACTATCTCCATAACGTGATGTAGCAGACTCCAAATTCATGGATACCTCATGAAGTCAGGGGCCTTGGCGGGCTTGTATCGAAGCAGGTGCCGAAGATATTATTGCGTTGCGCTAGGATCGAAATGTACCGCGCACTTGCTGTCCATGCTTACCTGCTGAGTACTTCCAGGCTTCTCCGCCTCAGTCCCCTTCGACTGTGAGGTCTAAGTCACTTATTATGTGCAAGTTAAATCTCTCGCAAATTCGATCCAGCACCGCAAAGTAGTCTAGGGCTATAGTCATTCAGGGGCGTGATGCACATTGGGGCTGAGGTAAGGTAGCTAGCTGCACTGCTGCAGGGCGATAGCTGTGACAGTTGGAAGTTGGACCATCATTTTTGAACATCGCAGTAGTTTTCGATTTTTATTGCCAAGAGGGCAGATCAGCAGCTTCAAGTTGGTTTTGTGTAGACTCGCTAACCCTCGTAGCTCAGTCTTGGCTGGGGCTCACACCTTCTGGCAGAGCTTCACTTCGTGACTCGTGCAGCGCTATCGCCCAATGCCAAAAATCTGACCGACGGAGCTTATCCAAAAAACCATCCGGAGGAAGCTTGGCCGCTTGCCTCGGTCGCCAGAGAGGTATACCGAACGCTACCCTACCAAGGAATCTCGGAAACTCCTTGTTCGAGGAACGCAGAAGAAGTGCAAAAGAGGAAAAAGCTCGCGTGCCCTCCTGCCCAGTAGATTGCCACCGTGCTCTCAGAGAAGCAAGAGGGCACGCGACAGCGGACTGGTGTCGCGCTGCTAGCGTCAGATCACAGGCTTGGCGACATCACGACGAGGGTTGGCAACTTGAGCAGAGGCTCAACAGAGACACTGAGAAAAAGCCATTCTCGATCATCGAGAGCATATTGAGACGACAACGTGCTCCCATACACCACTCTGACTGGCTGGATTTCCCTGACGGATCTGTTTTTGGTACCTTGAAAGCCAAGAGGGCCAAGTCCTCCAGTGGCACCCGCTTCACCAATCTCAGCTCGCTGTGTGGATGAGCGCAGAGCTCGGCGCAGACTGGGCATCCGTCAAGAACATCCACCGTAATGGGTCGAGGACTCGCGACACTGGCATACCGGGGCGAAATGCCATCTTGTAGCTTACTGAACAGTATTGAAACAGACAGGTACCGTTGAGAAGTTTTTCACCCTTCTCTCCCCCTCCTCTTGTCACCAAGACTCAAACTGAGGTGGCTACAGCCAAGAACTCCAGAAATATGAACCCTGAAGGGCTTGCCATCGAGGTTGTGGGGAAGGAACCAGAGCTTCCAGTCGCCTTAAAAATAATGGCAAACTGTCAGTATAAAGATCGTGGCGCTCCGGGGCTTTCAGCAACCTTGAGAGAGAGGTCAATAAGCCTTCCCACTTTGAGCGCCTCTGCCTTCGAGCTTTCTCACCTTTGCAGGTGAAACCCTCTCCCTCTCCTTTGAACTCTTTCTTCCCCGGTCCCCCGGAAGACAAGAACACTTCCCAAATCAGCCTTCATCATGGCTGTCCCTGTCCTTACACAGTATGACTGGATCATCGCCGTAATTACCCTCGCCTTCTGCGGCAGCTCCATCGGTAACGGAGCAAACGATGTCGCCAACTCATATGCCACCTCCGTGGCAGCTAGAACCTTGACCATGCCCCAGGTTGGCTTCCTTTCCATGTGTACAGAGTTTTTCGGTGCCGTCGTCCTCGGCTCCAAGGTCACTGGCACAATCAAGAACAACATCATCGAGCTCGACCGGTTCCGCACGACACCTTCGACGCTCATCCTCGCCATGGGCTGCGCCGAATTCGCGAGTGCTTTCTGGCTACTTGCTGCTACAAAAGTCGGATACCCGGTCTCCACGACGCAGACCATCGTCGGCGCGCTCGTTGGTGTCGGTATCGCTGCCCAAGCACAGGTTTCCTGGGCCTGGAGTGACGGCAGTGTTTCCCAAATCGCCGCATCCTGGGGCATTGCTCCTTGTATCTCGGCTGCGTTTGCCGCCATCTTGTTTGGCAGTCTCAAGTTCACCGTCCTGGAACGCGAGAACTCTTTCGAGAAGGCTATGAAGGCAATTCCTTTCTACCTGGCGTTCACGGCTGCTATTCTCGCTCTCTTCATCACGGTCGAGGCCCCCGGTGCTCCGTCGCTTGAGGAACTTGGTGCCGGTACAGTATGCGGTATCATCCTCGGTGTCTTCTTCGGCATCCTCCTCCTCTCCTACATTTTTTTCGTGCCTTACGTCCACCGAAGGCTGGTCAAGGAGGATACTCGCATTCGTCTCCGTCACATCTTCCTCGGCCCTCTGTTGTACATGGAGAACCCGCCAATCTACCTGCCTGCGAAAGGAAACGAAGTCGTCATCGACTACTACGCAAGCGCCCACGATGATTCAAATGTCATCAACGAAGGCGATATCGAGAAGCAAGCTGTCAAGACCGAGGGTGGCAACGATAGAGGCGAGAAGCTGATCGGAAACGACAGCAATTCTGATACACCTTCCCCCGTCCCCATGTCCCTTGAGGATGTTGAACGTGGCAAGAAAACTCAAGAGAACCCAGCAGTGGTGCAACGATACAAGCGCATGCCCGAGCCCGAAGAGCGCTTCCTTGCCCCGACCGCCCACCTCCCTATTCACAACCCTAGACGCATCTGGAGCTTCATCAAGTACTTCTTCCTACAGGGAGTTACCCGTGACTGCGTCACGCATGCCTCGTCCCAGCTCGCTGCCATCCACGGCAAGGCCAAGAAGTACGACAACCGCGTCGAACACCTGTGGACCTACGCTCAAGTCGCCAGTGCGATGATGATGTCCATCGCTCACGGTTCCAACGACGTTGCAAATGCTGTCGGCCCTTGGGTTGCCGCCTACCAGGTTTACATGACGGGTGAAGTTAGCGAGAAAGGAGACACTCCGATCTGGATCTTGGTCGTCGCCGGCTTCTTGCTCGGTGCCGGTTTCTGGTTCATGGGTCACCACATTATCAAGGCTATGGGAAACAAGCTCACTCAGCTTTCACCCACAAGAGGTAAGCCAGCTTCCTGTCGAAGATGATTTCTTGTCACTAACACCGCTCTCAGGATTCGCCATGGAACTTGGCGCTGCGATTACCGTGCTTTTGGCCAGCCGTCTCGGTCTCCCTGTCAGTACCACACAGTGCTTGACTGGGGCTGTTATCGGTGTGGCTCTGATGAACTTTGACGTTGGTGCTGTGAACTGGCGTCAAGTCGCTTTCATCTTCTCGGGCTGGATCGTCACATTGCCCTGCGCGGGTCTCATCGGTGGTTTGCTGATGGCGATGTCGCTCAACACCCCTCAGTTTGGCCAGGGGTAAGAGTACTCGACAAAAGGTTGCACGAAGATGGAGCATTGTAATGGCGTTGGTGGTTGAAATTGGAATACTCATGAATTGAAGGTCACGTCAGAGGCGTTTGATGGAGAATCATGGCCTGGATAGCAATTCAATTATGACAAAAGTTTACATCTTGGACGTCGCTCTCTCTCACTCCCGAATCAACAGCCTCATGAGCAATTTCAGTGTCTGTTAATGTTGCAAACAAATATGATGAAGTACTTAACTTCACCATTGCGTCTCAGTTACCTACACGCCAACCATGATGGAAGTTCATGGTACCCGGCAGCATACTTACTTCTTGTGTACATCTTGATTCGACCCTCGTTGGTAACTAATCATGGGCTTTGAGGCTTTGTGGTATTGTCAATTTCGTTCATTTAGATGAAGGTACGGTAGTAAGGGGTATACGGTTGTTCTCCATAATCCATTCTTCTTCATCTATAAGCCTACTGGTGTAAGTATTTGATGATGGAGAATGGCTGGACTTCCGGTCTGAACAATGAAACATACCTATCTTATTGACGTGAAGTGAGCAGGGTATCTCTAAGCTATGGCGACTACCATACATCACGCTGAAAGGTTGGGTTTCGCGAAAGATGATTTACCTACTTACTTTACAGTTGCAATGGCAGGTTTCGTCATGCCGAACACTAGCTCTGGATAAAGTACTGGTGCATTTTATACATTGGTTGCCTGAAAATTGTCGAGAAACTGATTTGAACATCTTGAAGCTGACAGCTCAAAAACAGAGGGATTGCTGGATAGAAAGTTCGTTTTCCGAAATGAGAAAGAGCCGATGGAGTGGCCAACAGAGCCTAGTTGAGTTGTTTCACCGAAGATGATGAAATGACTTTCTAGGATTCCATTGTTAGAGCCTTTTTGGTTTCAAAAAGAACCTAGTAGCAGTGGATTGTAGAGCTCATGACGCGCGGGTAATGTCACGTCGGATAATCAACCACAAACAAAGGTAATACTGAGTTAAGGCTAGGTACGACGGTTTGGTAGCTTCGGAACTTCCTAAACGTTAGTCCAAACTAAGCGCGATTCCCTTCTTGCGTGCAACATTGCCCAGAAGAGTCTCCGTCGCGTACGCTGGTTGGCCAAAGTGAACGTTGTATCGCCAGGCATTGCCTGTTCATTTTTCCATTGGCTGCAAAGTCTGGGGTCAAAACATTCCCAACGCCACTCGCTTTCTGGCGGCTTTGGCTAGTCGGATGACCAAAAAGCCGTGCGATAATTAGCTACGAAGTCAAGCAACTGCCCTGGATCGACACATCGACACTGTTCGGATGCACTGTGATGCGGATGGTCGGAAGCAGACAGCGCACAAAGATTGCGGTAATTGCACCAAGTGGTGGGCGGGCCGCGCACTTCTTACAGATAGGATCTCGGATGTCAGCCGAGACCCGGCCCGCTGGGACTAGGTGATAAACAGTACATTCATTATTGGTCGACTTACATGGAACATCCATTGAGGGTATCCAGTTCGGGGATCTTCAATAGGTTATTGGGGGATACTGTTGGCGGCGGTTATTGCACCTAATCCCGTAGCCGCAGCCCAGACGAGATGGTCTCAGAAAGCTGATGGTTGTTATCGACGACACCGCGGAAAGCCGCACGCACGGGACGGAATGGGGTAGAGATGGGACAGGAGGGTGTGGTGATGCTTCATTTGACAGGTACCGCCCCGACAATGAAGACGGTCCATGAGTATACATATCGCGGCAATCTCATCGTTGTCTGTCTCTTTGTTTCATCATTCACACTCCATCGGACTGAGCACTCTTCTACTTCTTCATTCTGAACAACTTTGCGATACCCTCTTTGACAAGCTCAGTCATCATCAAACATACAAAATGGGATCTATTCCAGCTGGTTGGAGGCAACTTGATGTCGGTGTCGTCGGCGGAGGCATCGGCGGCATGAGCGTCGCCATCGCGCTACGCCGGGCCGGACACAAGGTTACCATCTACGAGCGCAACGATTTCGCCGGTGAGGTCGGCGCCTCCGTCTCATGCGCCGCCAACGGCACCCGCTGGCTGCACGAGTGGGGTGTGGACGTCGAGAAAGGCGACCCCGTCGTTCTGAAGAGCCTCATCAACAGAGACTGGAAGACGGGCGAACCCGTCAGCGTGTACAGCCTCGACGACTACGAGAAGCGCTGGGGTTACGTCTACAACATGTTCCACCGTCAGTACATGCACGCCATGCTCAAGGACACGGCGATGCAGGAGGAGGGCGAGGGAATTCCGGCCAAGCTATTGGTCAACCAGAAGGTGAGACACTCCCTTCCACCCTCAACATTCTGCCAGTAGCTGATCAATTTCCCCATGATAGTGCAAGAACATCGACCTGGCCAGCGGAAAGGTGGAGTTCGACACCGGCCTGACCGTCACACACGACCTCATCGTCGGCGCGGACGGCATCGGCAGCGTGGTGCGTGGCCTAATCGGCGTCAAGCCGGAGAAGCGCCCGGCCGACTCGAGCTGTTTGCACGCCAACGTTCTCACCGAAGACGCCGTCAAGGCCGGCCTTGTCGACTACTCGCAAGACGCCGCGCTCGAGTACTGGGGCGGCCAGGAGGGCAAGTCGGACAAGATCGTCCTCTCGCCCTGCAATGGCGGAAAGCTGCTGTCATACTACTGCTTCTTCCCTAGAGAGAAGGGCGACTACGTTGACCAGGCTTGGGGTGTCGAGGACCGCCCCGTCGAGGAGTTGCTGGCGCCGTACCCTGAACTTGACAAGCAGGTCCTTGCGCATCTCGCTATCGGCAAGGATATCCAGCCCTGGCGTCTGTGGATGCAGTAAGTTATCCAATCATTTACTCTCGGTTTATGATTCTGACATGAATGCAGTGACCCTTACCCTTACGTCAATAAGGACATGGTTTGTCTGTTGGGTGATGCGGGACATCCTGTAAGTCGACAAACTATCTATCCATTCGATGCAAAGCCAATTCTAACCAAAGCCTTTCAGATGATGCCTCACCAAAGTCAGGGTGCATGCATGGCCATCGAAGATGCCGCTGCGCTTGGAATTCTCTTCCACCCCAAGTACTTCAACGGAGATGTTAAGGATACCTTGGAAGTTTACAACACCGTTCGTCTGCCCCGCGCCACGCGCGTGCAGTCTGCAGCTGCCAAGGCCGCATACAACATCAACGAGCGTATTGGTAAGCCCGATAAACCAAAGTAACCTTTTTGAAGAAACACACGAAGCTCATTCTCACTCAGGTTTCTCAAACAACACCAGCACCAGTACATACAAGGTTGCGGATGAGAGAGCTAAGCTCACCATTGAGGAGATGAACGGGTAAGTTTCACAGCTTCCAACGACATTTTCCTCATCGTGACTAATGACGTGACAGATACGACATGTACAAGGACATCGAGGAGGTCATTGCTCAACGGTCGGGGGCACCCTTTACCCAGAAGTTTATCAAAGGACTGCCCATAGGACTGGAGCTTTCTCCTGGCGTCATCGTTGGGCAGTAAGTGGCATGGGGCTTGCAAAAGCTTGAAGCTGCTTCTTTCTATTAAACCTTTGGGCATTAATTGGAGTTTTGGGTCAGGAGAGGATTGCGATATGTTCATAACAAATTATTCCCAATATTCAAATTGTATAAAGCATGATGGACCGTGCCTTTGTTATGAAGCATTTGTGCCTAAAGTGAACTAAAAAACTGCAGGGTCATGAGAAGCCGAGAAACCGTCTGACGATTCAACGCGCATCCTACATCTCCCGCCGAATCTAGATGCACACTCCGATCTGTCCAATCATTCTTTCAACCAGTGACTGCAGGAGGCTGGGTTTATTCTTCTTCTCGACCCTCTCTTGCAGAGCCTCCGTGCTTTAGCTTGCAACGAGAGATATCAGAAACTGTTTTCCCCCCAATGACTACCTACCGAGTCAAAGGTGCACAACTCTCGTGCATGCACAACTCATAGGCCATCACATCTCATGGCTACATGCCTCCTCACCCACCAATATGTCAGCAGTCCTCGAGTCGCCTTTCTCGCCTCAAAACTTCGACAGCCTCACCCGATGTTGGTGAATGTCCTCCTTCTTCCCAGATCTTCAACACCATCCTCACAAGCAAAGAGCGGTAGAAACGGCCGCCGTCAATGTTTCATGCAGCCAAGGGTGCTTCATGCAAAGGGCGGTGGAGGCGATCGCCAAATGTGACTGCATCCCCCTGCTGATGGATGAGATATCCAAGGATGTCCAAGGATATCCAACGCGAACTGCGCTAAAATGTCACTGGGGTGGATCTCGAAAAGAATTCTGCAGGTGTCCCGAGCTCCCGGGGGGAGAAGAATGCCATATCCAGCAAGGGTTCGTGAGAAAATCTTCCAATCTTTCCCAGGAGCCCTGGACGCGGTCGTCCGGCGAGGCGACGACGCGATGCCAGCGGTGAAGAAAGAGGGCGGCACGCATAGAGGGCGGTGATTGTTTATGCGACTCGCGAGCTTTTTCTTCGGTGCCCAATGTTTTTTTTTCGACCTTCCATTTCGTTTAATCTTGGTTCAGGTTTAGTTGGCCAGCCACTTCGGTGGGCCGCACCACCCCTCGGCGACTCCAGAATGCTATCCATCGAGAGGTTCACGGACGGTGGACGGCCATTATTGATTGCTTTGATTTGCCATACCGACTCTCTTGGTGGATACCATACGAATACTGAGCTTGAGAACTGCGAACATGGTTATCTCGGGCTGATGAACCGACGAGCACATATATATGAGCATCAAGTCCAGTGTTCACATTTGCCTTTCTTCTTTCTTGTTTCCTCATCTCTGTTTGGTCACAACTCACGACATCTGAGACCTTTGCATAACTGCTTCTCCGTCTAGCAGTTGCTTTTCATTTGGCGTGACGAATTTCGCTTTTGGTTTTCCCGTCTTCTTTTTTGTTTCCTGTTTTCCGAAATTACGGCCGTTGATACCCCCTCACAATGTCTCCCGCGCTTTTTGAGTCTCACCGGAGAACCCCCTCTGGTCAAGACCCCGAACGTCGCAAGTCTGGAAGTGGTTTTCTCTTCCTCAACAACCGCTTCAAGAGGTACGTTTTGTTTTGTTTACTTCATAGTTGTTTTCTCTCTTCAGTTGTCTCGGCCACGATATCCAGCTTCACCGCTCTTCTTTCTCTCTATCCTCTGCCCACCCCCCTGCAAGCATCGCTAGCCTCGACCCCTGCCTTTATGCTGGACCCTGAAAGGGGTCCCGCTTCGACCGGACCGGCTGCAACAGCGGGCGCCGCGGCTCTGAATATCTCCACCAAAGATGCATGCCCCTCCAGTTGTTCAACGGTCCATCGACTCAAGCTCGACAAGTTCGTCGTCTTGCATGTTTGACGTGTCTGTCGCGGCTCCAAACAACAACGTCGACACCCAACCAAACCCAACTCGCCTCCAATCAGCTTCCCTCTCTTACACGGGTGTTCGTAGTCCGCCAACACCACCCGAGGGTGACGCGCCTGATGACTCCTTTGCCCAGCATCGTCACTGGCAGGATCAAGATGCAATGACGGAAGACCCTCAAGGAGGGTGCCGCTCTGCCAGCACAGTCGTGAGGCATCCTAAAAGAGTGTCGCCGCCGCGGCCGCCGTCTGTGCCTTTACGAATATCCTCCCTTCGGTAGCGTTCCTTGGTCTTTTTCTGCTATGCCCTCGCTTCCCATGCCACTCCAGTATTGTATCAGCTCCTTCTCAAGGAATCTGTACCGGCACAAGTTATTGACTTATATCAACGTTGGATGAGACTTTATACTAACAAGGGAATAGAGCCCCTACCACAAAGACTACCAACGAAAATGCCACCTCCAGCCCCCCCACTCCGACTTTCGGCCCCGTCAAGGATGGATACTTCATGAAGCGTTCCGACTCCTCTCAGAGTATCCCCTCTCTGGTCCAATCAAACAATGGTGATGAGGTTAAGAGACCCATGACCGCTATGCCCGGCCGGGAAAAGTCCTTCCTCGGCACCAAGGAGCCCGCCGTCCCCGCCGTTCCCTCTATCCCTGACGAGAAGGTCAAGCCCACGACCGTCCCCGAAGAGAAGGAGGATAACACCCCCTCAGCCCCCGCCGAAGCCGAGTCCGCGAAGCCCAAGGCCGTTTCCGTAACCGAGACTGCTAAGACCGCCGAGGACGACGCTGATGACTCCTCTTCTGAGGATGAAGAGGAAGACGAGGAGAAGAATGAGGCCGAGGCACAGGAGCCGCAGGGTGCCCAGCTCGCAACTCGCGTCGCCATCCTCCCTCCTCGCCCGGCTACCCCCGAAGCCGACAAGAGAATCTCCTACCACGAGGACTCCGACCTCCACATCAAGGTCCGCGACTCAAATGGCTCCCTCATCGTATACTCCGTCCGCTCCGCCGCTCTCGCATCTGCCTCCCGCGTCTGGAAGGAGCTGCTCGCCAATAACACCTCCAGCGTTATCGAGCTCCAGTCTCCCGCCGACACAGCCAGTGGTCTTGATGTGCTTTTCTCCATTGCTCACTTCAAGTTCCACGAGCTCCCCACTATGCCCAACGTCGGCGACCTGTACGACCTGGCCCTCGCTTCCGACAAGTACGCCGCCACGCACCTGCTCGTCCCCTTCATGAACGACTGGGTCATCGCCCTGAACCGCCACGTTCTCATGGCCGGCGCCCGCAACGATGAGGACAAGACTCTCGTCCTCAGCTGGGTCTTTGGCGAGGCCCGCTGGTTCAGTCGCGTGCTGGCCAAGGCAGCTTACAAGTCCCGCGTCGGACCTGACGGAGCCCTCCAGGACTCCAAGGGCCGCCCTTGGAAGGACCAGCCCATCTCGGACGAGGTCATTCGCATGCTTACCGCCACCCGCGCCGAGGCCATTGACAAAATCATCAAGGCTGTCAGCAACCCTGTCCACCGCCTCCTGAACCCCTCCTGCTACCCCGGCGAGGAGATTCGCTACTGCCACGCTGGCACCGAGGATGGCACCGCGGAAGACTGCGAGCAGCTCCTCCTCGGATCCGCCATCATGGGCTTGACCAAGTCGAAGCTGTGGCCCCCTCCCGAGCCCGCCAAGATCAAGGTCAGCGCCGTCGATCTCGCAAGGGCCTACGGCGAAGTCCGTATCCGTCGCTACCAGACTCCCGGTCTGCGCTTCAGAGACAGCTCGGCCGAGGGCGCGCCCGTCGACGACCCTCACGCCAAGTGTGGCTTCGGTCACCGTGAGGTGATTGAGAAGATCCTCAACACGCCTGCCAAGATGGCGTCCAGCGTTGTCGGCCAGTTGATTACCAGAGCCAAGAAGTCTGGCGCGTTCGCCGAGGAGCTTTTCGCCGATTTGAAGGAGTACGTGCAGGATGGCGGCGCTGCTGTTGAGGGTGAGGATCTGAAGAGCGATCCCCTTCACTACAAGCAGGTTCGCGTTAGAGCCAACGGTGTTGCCGAGAACAAGACCCCGGCTGATGGTAAGCCCGTATCCACGTCTTTAAATGTAGGATGACATTTGCTGATATCTCACAGATGATGACGATGAGGACGACGACGATTCCAGCTCCGAGAGTGACGAGGAGTAGAAGTCTCCATACATGAAGCCTGCCGGTGGGAATCTGTGATAAAAGTTTTACGTATTATGGTTTTGTCTTTCTATGATGTGTCCAAGCATGATTCATTACGAACAATACCCTTAGAATGTGTCTAGATCTAATTTTATATATCTCCTTTGTTGAATCAATTTGAGCACCAAACAATGATCACACTCAGACTTATTCCAGTGCACGACTGGCCACCTCAGTATGTCCCTAAATGGGTTTGCATCATCATTTATGTTATTACTGGAAATATTTGTTCATCAGCCGATCATCGGATGTGTCTCATCTCCGTAAGGGCTAGACCCAGTTGAGACCGGCAGCGTGATATTAAATGACGACGTGCAGAGTGAGACTGCATGAGGTTGACGCAGACGTGTGTGATGTTTGAGTGAGAAGTGGGAGTGGAAGTGAGAGTGAGTGTGAGACTCAGTCAATCAGGGGTTGATTGATGTCTGGGAGTACGTACCGCTCTTATGTAAGGAGGTGGTGTAAGTAAGGGAAAGTGCATGTCGAAAGTGCATGTCATCGGAGGGGTTGCTTCCTGCTCCTGACATCAGTTCAATTCAAATTGCTCGCCAGCTTTTCATTGACGTCTAACATACAAATTCCAACACCTACACTTCCATGTATTGATCAGTGGCAGACTCTCTTGAGAGAATCAATCGATAAACAAGATGCCCCGTCCCAGCTTCGCCGAAGACGCCCCAGAGCCAGATACTCCCAGGGTTGCCACTCCTACCACCCAACCTGTCTACTCGGATGCATCAAGTTCCTACTGGCCACCAGGCTGGAACTACAATCGCTATCGACATGCAACCGCGGACGACGTGACCTCTCTTCCCGTGGATGAACTGCTGAAGATGCAGGCCGGATTACGGGATGTCCTAGGAGAGGAAGGTGTAGGGCAGCTGGCGATGCATGTCTTCGAGGAGCAACAACGCGATGCAGAAAGAACTGGCGACGAGTCGACTGCTGAGACTGCAAAGAAGTCGGAGGTCGAGCACATGCCCCCTAACTGGCTGAAGCATTGGAAGCAGCGCCACGAAGGTCAGACGTGGGGAATGGTGGCCTTCCGAACAGCCTGCTATGATGACCAGGAACGATGGGAGACCTTCGCCAAGCAGGTCCGGAGAATCGTTGAGATTCCCTTCCAGAGGGACGCAGACGGAGCCGATGTGCATGAGTACTTCGAGGATGCGGAGTCAAAATTCGAGCTACGGTGGGTAGAGGATCCGGCCTTGGCCGGTGCCACTGCCGATGACCTGCGCGACAAGTTCGGCAACATGAAATCCGAACTTCCAGCCGGGTTTTCGGAGCAGGTATTTCTTGTTGCCACTTCAGCTGTGATAGCATCTGTGCTGGATTTGGGCGAAGGCGACCGACCGACGACTAAGTCTAAGTGGTGGCGGACATCGGCACCATTCTTTCTCGCGGTCGCTGCAGACACGGACCCCGGGTTGGAGGAGGGTCATGAAGAGAGGGAGTGGTTTAAGCCAATCTTCAAGGTTGCCGCAGAGACGATTGTTGAAGAGTTTTGGTGGCTCCTTGACTCGGACATCATGCCTTTGAGAAGGATCACGCGAAGTGTCCGGGGCTTAGAAGGTCTAGCGGATACCGAGACCGGCACCTCTGGAAGCGGGGATTTGGAGAAGGTATGGTGGTCTACGGCACCGTCTCCGGAAAGAATGCGAAAGCGCCGTAGATTTTGATCAGGATCTAATTCTTGGGAAGCGCACGATCTGGACGTGCGAGATGTAAGGGATGGCGCCTGTACCAGCAAAGAATAATTCCTCTACAACTCCGTTTTCTCTGACAGTCCCATTGCCCTTCTCAACCTTGGAGAGTCCACACCAGGCCATCCGATAGCAACGCCTCCCGCCTCAGATTCAGGCACTCCCGTCTCAATGGGTCCGACTCCGTTCCTCCGATAATGAGCGACCTGGTTAGGGTCGGACTGGCTGCCGGCATTCGTCGTCGCTCGTGCTGTGAGCGAAGCAGCACCCTGGACACAGTAGGCCACCCCCAGCTGCAGATTGGAGCAGTCACTTGCGATTGCCTAAGGACTCCTTGTTAGCAACTTAGCAGTGGTTCCCAGTGCATCCTAGGCTTACAGGGTTCCATGCTCGAAATTGTTCGAAAGAAATCGCAAATTTGTCCTGGACTTTGGCGCAATAGTCTCCGGACTGGATCACATACCACCTGGAGAAAAAAGTAAACAGTGAGCTTCGAAGAGCTGGAGTAATTGCCATTTTGCAGCAAAACCGAAAGACTCACTGGTAGCACTTGTCCGTGGTTCCGGGAGGTGTGGTTGTTGGAGCCGGCACGGTTGTTGAAGTTGCTGTGGTGTTCCAGTCTTGGGTGGGCAGTACGCAATAGAACACATTGGCCTGTAAGTTAGTGCACCCACTGTTGATCTGGGCCACGCCGTTAGTTGAAATCCGGCCTTTGGGCGTGCAAGTTATTTCTCAACTCACCTGGGGATTTATCGCACGGAATAGATCCAGCGAAACTGTCTGGTTCAAAGCCACAAGCTCACAGTAGTCGCCCTATATCAATGCAAGAGTTGACAGTTAGTGTTGGTTGATACTTGGGCCTCAAGGACCAGCTTTGTCTGAGTCCGCGTGGCCTTGCAACTGCACAGTTTAGAGGGGCATACCAGTTGGACCTTGTAGTACTTGCCGCACTTGGTCGTGGTTCCGCTCGCGACAGGCGCTGGTCTATCAGCCGTAGCGGTTGCGTAGATCGCAGTCTTAGTTACGGTTGCACCTGGGATCGTCGTGAAGTTGAGAACACCACCAGGTGGCCCAACGCAGATATTTTGGCCTGCGATCAAGTTGGTGCAGTAGCTATCGACGGCTGATTTGGCGGTTAGAAAGTGACATTCGAATTCAGCCACTATTTCCAAAAGAAAAGGCTTACTTGGATTCCAAGCGATTACTTGCTGGTAGGTAGTGTTGAACTGCGAGGCGACCTTCAAACAGTTGTCGCCGCCTTGGACCACATAGCTAATACAAGTAGGTGGAAGGCAAAGAATCTATAAATGCTCAATTTCAGCCAAACCGAGTCCTCGCAATGATCCTTCGCAACGAGAGCTCAAGAACTCACTTGACCGGCAAAGATGTTCGTGCAGTCCATCCGCAGGCTGTTTAGCGTAATCAACGAGCCCGTCGAAACGCCGCTCTTCTTTGAGATATCTATGCAGTTGTCACCAGCAGCCACCGTGTACGTGCGGCCTGCAACGCAGACTGCAGTGGCATAACCAGGCGGAGCATAGTTGCCAAGCGACGTAACATTTGTCTTCAACGATTGAGTTGCTGTTGGAAGACTGAGACTGCACTTTGACTGAATGGCGGCCCACGCTTGAGCCATTTCGGGGTCATAGTTTGAGTACGGGGTCGATTGTTGATGGCGGAATAGGCTGACCAGACACTCGGAGCAGAGTTGAGCAGTGGAGTACCCGCCGAGCAGGTCCGCTGGGCTTGCGGCATCGCCGAGTACTTGCTCGAGGTATTCTTCGTGCGAAGTCAGATCACGGACACGGGGTGTTTAACAAGAGATCTCTAAGTACTCACGAGTGCAGTACTCTCCGGTCTTAGAGTCTTTCAGACACATCTGCGTTCTAACAGCAGTGACAGAATCAACCCAGTAGGTCGGCGGATAGCCACTCCTAGGTTGAGGATCTTTGGCGCACTGAGAAACGACGTTGCTCCTGTAAGTGGCCAATGCTGGAGAACACTCAGATCTGCAAAGAACGCCCATGACAGTCTCATTGAGTACCGTGTGGTAGCTACCACCTCCGAGGAGATTCAAGAGTTCTCGGGGGCATTCCGGGACAGGGGCTGATAGTGCCAAGTTGCATCCGGACGAGATGCTATCGAAGACTGTGCCAGATTGGTTTGTGAAGAAGAAGAACTAAAGAGATCAATTGAAAGTTTGTATCTGATAGGCTGCTCCCGGATATCTCCAGAGCAGTCTAGGAGAACTCACACTTGGGTCAGCACATATGGCCATAGGCCATAAAGAGATAGTTAGGCTCAAAGCCACGATCGACTTCATAATGAGTTCAACTGCTTTAAGTTTTGGTGAGTAAAATGGTTCTTTGTTCGAGCTGTGTTCCTAGCAGACAACCTCAAGGTGGACGGAACCAGGAGAGCTCGTTCTATGTAAGTATGGAACACCTAGTAATTTCGAGGATTACTTCGGGAATCCGACCTCGCGTATCCACAACCATAGAACCTGGACTCTTGGCTTGGTTCTGTCATATTGAAAGCTTCTTTTTAGTAAGACATGAGCTGAAATATTGCCAAGCAGCTGTAGGAAGAGTCAAACGCTGATCGTTGTCTCAAGTCTGTCTTTGCTTCCCGAGGTACAATCATTTGAGTCAATCTGACATGCATAAGCTTACCACCTCACCTAAGTCAACACGCTGCACATAGAATACCATCCTGTGTAGTTGATCGACTGGCAAGAACTGTCTTACTGTTACTAAATGGCGCATATGATGTATAATGAGGTAGTAGACGGATACGCAGGGCGATAGAAACACGACATCATGAAGCACCTTAGCCGAGGTGTCCCCTTGCTCCATCACACTTGTGGCGCCAAACCAGCTTGTAAACTTGGACATCAGATGATATTTTTTTTCCGATGGCAAAGTCATTTTCAAATTGCAACATACTAGTTGAGACACAGTCAGAAGCTGTTAGAAGGACAGAGTACGATCAGAACGATTCACGCTTGCCACGATACCAACAGTCACCTATGTCTTGCTTGACGACCCCAAATTATTTGCAAGAAGGGAGGTTGCAGGTTGATTGAGGTCTAAGTCGATCGTCACTTCCACAAAGTCCTACACAGGTCGAATGTGATACGACTTGTCTCTAGTCACCATGTGATCAAACCCCAGGCCCCCTGGAAATCCGGGCCAGCCGGGGTTGTCTCCTTTTCCAGGGATTCCACGAAGAAACAAAAGAATGAGTTTATCTCGGGAACAGAAGGCACTTCAAGTCGAAATTACTTGCACTGAAAGTTCATGTACGCAATTGCAAAAATGAAGCTCCTCAAGCCCGCTGTGCTGGTGTTCTGTCTCCTACTCGCCGCATCGGGAGCGATAGCTCAGCAGGACTACAGCTGTTCCCCCACGAGGCCGTGCAAACTTGGCTGCTGCGGTAAGAACAATGTGAGTGACTTCGAGTTCGCAGAATCCAAAATTCAGAGAAAGTTCCAATTGCTGATGAGAGAACTAGGTCTGTGGCCTTGGGCCTAGCTATTGCGCACCCGCGAACTGCACTTCCAGTTGCGGTGCCAAGAGCGAATGTGACCCAGGCTGGGGATCCGCCTGGAGCCAGAGAGCGAAGTGTCCCCTCAACGTATGCTGCTCCAAGTTTGGCTTTTGCGGAACTACCAAGGAGTTCTGCGGCGACAAGAAGGTCAAGGCGCCAAGTTGCCCTGGTGGCTCTTCTGCAGGCAAGCGAGTGATCGGCTACTATGAAGGGTGGTCAACAACAAAGGCCTGCAATGGATGTAAGTTCAAGTTACCATTTAAGGCAATCATCATTTGAAGCAAGATTCTTTTCTCCAAACGGATTGCCCTTTACGATAATTACCTCTTACAGTAATCTTGTAATTGCCTTTTCGAGTAATTCTTCCAAGATTAGTAGGAGACAATTTACTAAAATTTCTTCAGTGAATCCTGAGGACTTACTCTACACTGCTTACACTCATCTCAACTACGCGTTCGCCTTCATTGACCCGATCTCGTATAAGATTGCGAATATGCAAGACTCCGACTCGAAGTTCATGCCTCGACTCACAGCACTGAAGAACTACAACCCTGGGATGGAAGTCTGGGTGAGAATTCAATTTTCGCATCTGTGTAGAAGGACTTTTCGCTCATTTTTGCAAATTAGATTGCCATTGGGGGTTGGAGTATGAACGACCCTGATCAGCCGACTAAGCGCACGTTTTCTGAACTGGCCGCATCCAAAGCGAAGCAAGACGTCTTCTTCTCATCTCTTCTGTCTTTTATGGAGTGAGTCCCTATTTGATAAGCAGTCTATATCAATGAGGTTTGACTAACAAGAGACCTCCGCTAGTAAATATGGCTTCGATGGTGTCGACATCGACTGGGAATATCCCGTTGCCGAGGAACGCTCTGGCACACCTGAAGACTACAAGAACTTGGTCACTTTTCTCAAGAATCTGCGCGCAGCACTGGGAACAAAGGGCCTCACTATCACGCTCCCAGCATCATACTGGTACCTTCAGCACTTCGATCTCAAGAACATCCAGCCATACCTGGACTGGTTCAACATGATGAGCTACGACTTACACGGCACTTGGGATGGCACAAACCCTTATCTGGGGCCGTACGTCAACAGCCACACGAACTTGACAGAAATCGACCGTGCCCTTGAGCTTCTATGGCGGAATGATATCGACCCAAAGAAGGTCGTCATGGGTATGGGGTTCTACGGACGCAGCTTCACTCTCTCGAATCCAAGTTGCAAGACCTCCGGTTGTGGCTTCAGCGCCGGTGGCGTCCCAGGCAGATGTTCCGCGTCTGCTGGGACATTGATGTTCTCTGAGATCCAAGAGATCATAGACAAGGGCGGAGCTCAAGTGACAACAGACAAGATAGCAGCCGTCAAGATTGTCACTTGGGGCGGTAATCAGTGGGTCTCTTACGACGATGAAGAGACGCTCAAGTTGAAGATGGACTACGCCAACGGCAAGTGTCTTGGAGGAGTCATGGTGTGGGCTGCATCAACAGATGACGCTAAGGGGACTGCCATCAAGGCTCTAGCGAAAGCTTCGGGCCGAACCGACTTGTCGAAATCTCTCTTTGCCAAAGCAGTCAGCAGCGACCCCAGCCAGTGTGTCTGGGGCGAATGCGGTGCATCGTGTCCATCTGGTCTCGTCCCGGTCGAGAGTTCAGGGAGCAACGCCAGTCCACTTGGCATTGAGTTAGGATGCAATCAGGGAAAGCGCAACTTCTGCTGTCCACCAAAGAACCCACCAACTTGTAAGTGGAAGGGAAGCCCCAAGTTCTGTGGTGCGCTCGCGAAGAACCGATGCAGTGGCAAGGAGATCGAAATTGCTGCAAGCACAGACGGATGCTGGACTGGACACAAGTCTTTGTGTTGCACCAAGACTGATTCAACAAGTACTCTCGACTCTTGTGAGTGGCTCGGTGCTGCCCCATTTTGCTCAGCTGGCGCGACTTTCGGTTCCATCCTTGGACTCGGCACAACACCTGTTGCTGGAGCATTCTCCTTCCTTTCGTACGGCTGTCCCAACAAGGACAAGCCGAAGGAGTTGACCACTGGGAAGCAAGGAGAGGGAGGTCAGCAGACGTGTGCCTACAACGGAGGCTTCAAGAGCTATTGCTGCAAAGACCCTGTCCCTTGGAAAGAATGCAAATGGCCAGTACTATTCCACTCAACGCTAACAGAAGCTTTGACTGACTGTCTTGTAGGCGATCCGGAAACACTGCTTGGGTTCAATGGAAGCAGATACTGTCCGGCCCCCTCGCCAACCTTTTTTTCGATTTTTCAACAGACTGCAAGACCGGCTGTGAGAGCGGAGAAGTGACCGTCGCAACTGATGGCTTTGGCTGTCGCTCTGGGACATACTCCTATTTCTGCTGTGGTAATCCGAATACGCCAGTCGAGCCCAAGCTACCAGAGATCAGTCTTTGTCCCAGCCCAGCAAACTTGCCGGACTTGTCCACAGTCCCAGAGGGCGGTTCGAGCCCTAAGAATGTTTTCAAGGAAGGAGATGTCTTTGACAATAACTGCATACTACCGCCAATTAACAAGAGGCGACACATGATTCGAGCTGCTCGACCGCATCACAGGGGATTCGACAGTAATGACACAATCTCGGAGGAACCAGAGCATCCGGCACTCGCTGGCATGGACACATCGTACCTCTTTGGGAGATCGTTGGAGAAACGCGGTGCCAGAGACGTTGCTATGAAATTGTGTGCACCCGGCAAGCAGAGCAGCAGCATCTACACTCAGAACTACCCCGGTGCGACCAGCATCATTCGCACTACTGGGAAAGCTTTCACAGTGGCTAAGCAGGGTGTTTGCGCCGCTGTTGGAATCACAGCTCTGACTAACCTTGATCCGAATACCAACTGGGTTACGGAGCATGTGTTCGAGAAGCAAGAGTTTCGTGACGCAGTTGAGTGGATGATGGATGGTAATACGCCGAAGGGTGTTGCTCTCACAGCCGGTAAAGCTCCCTTTACGGGAGTCTTCGACCTCAATGGCGTAAGTTAACCTTCCGTTGCTTTTGAAATAATTTTGATTTTTCAACTAATAACCAATTCTGTAGTTGTTTCAGGATACCTGGCCTTCGAAGACATACACCACTCTTAAAGTTGTCCAAGATTGGGCGGGCAACATCAATGACGCTTTCACAGGTCTTCTTGGTCGAACGTCAGACGCAGGTCTCAATAACGCAAACACCGTCAATCTCCAAGTCTGCGACGCCGATTTCAATCGCTACAAAGAGTTCATCGTTGCTGGTAGCGACTTCATGAGCCAGGCGACGTGGAAGAACTACAGCCCCACAGGTCGCATCGCCATCTTGTCTGATGTGATTGACACCTTCGCGTATCGAAGTGAATCAAGCGTCATCACCTCATACCAAAAGACATATGCTTCACTGGCCACCCTCTGGGGCGACTTTGGTCGATATGCTGTCAGCAAAGGCGTCAACTACGATTTTGCATCAGCTTGGAAGCAGATTGTCCCCGCCAATCTCGAGAGCCAGGTCTCATCTGCTCGAACGTTGTTCGAGAGCTATGTCAAGAGCGAGCTAACATTCTGGAAATCGACTGCTGCCGCGACAACTTACTCGCCAGTGGTTGTCAAGGAGATGACTGATAAGCTTACGGATTGGCAGGGGAAGGTGACTACACTAATTGCGCTTCCGATTAGCAAGATGACAGCTTGATTCTGTTGAGGATTCTTTGTAACTTTTAGTTCTCTTTATATTGTATAGACACACTGACCCGCTATCCCTTCCTCCTGCTCCATGAGAGGTGGTGGTCTGAAGAACAGCTCTCTATCCCATCAACTGCTCGATGGGTTCAGTCCAATTATCTTCAGCTCTGTTCCGATTCCGATTAGTTCCGAAAATGTCCATCAGGGCTTACAAGTTCAATGGACTAGATCAACACGTAATTTGATCTAATACCTCTGAAGAGTGCATCCATGTATGATTCGGTCCTGCTCAAGTACTCTACCAAACAGAGGGTAAAGATGTACACCAAGTGATGTTCTGATACGCTAATAAGCTCCTAATGCCGAAACACGTAGGCCTTAGCCCAATTCTGTTATTGTCTCCATGAAGCCCACGGAGCCCTTTCGAGCCCAATCAGGAGATCCTGGTTCTGAGAAAGGCGACGCAGTGACTTTGGAGTACCATTCATCCGACCAGATGCCTCTTTCCACATCGTCTGGTCTGATAGAGGTTACTCGACTCATCCTTTCTATAGGAAAGATCGAATCCCTATGTTCATGCACCATGCTCTCTGTATTAACAGTGCTTACCAGCACAGGCCCGGTTACCCCGGTGGTATCGACTGCCGTTAAGTTTTGCGTTTGTAGCTTACTGCCCATGAGAAATTTGAGTTCAAAGTACTTTTTGCTGCTCTGGCCGGTGTTGCAACTTGATTGTTGCGAACCACTGAATCCGCGCATGAACAAGATATTGATTGCCGGAAGACATGCGCAGATCATGCCGATGCTCACTTCCGCAGTCCTAGGGAAGACTCAGCGTCAGCGTCTAGCCTAACCCAGCAGTAAAGTATGAGGACTCACCCAAGTAAGTTAAAACGAATAAAGTCGACCGGCTCATCATCCGACTTTTGTAGTTGAATTACTAAAATCATCCGAATAATGCTTGCTGCTGTGGCGACGCCCCCTGCGCTGAGCATGAGAATCACCTTAAGCCGTTTTGTCCATGACATTCGCAGGCTCAAAGCCACGGGTATTGGGAGACATAGAACGGTAGTATCCGTGATGGCACTAACGGCAGTGTCGGCAACGAAGATGGCTCGCTGATTGAAGCAAGTGGCGTCGAGAGTTGAGTCCCAATAACCCGCGATTGGGTGGCAAATAAACATCTTGAGAAAGAGGACCGGAACATAGTATCCAGTCATGAATACAATGACGGCATATGTACCAATAATAGTCTTCTTGTTCAGTCTGAAGACTCTGATTACGATGAGTAGCAAGGCGAGTTTTGTGAAATACGAGTTAGGGCCGTAGATGAGTGTGTCCGCATACAAGCCCTGTGGCGGTATTAGCACTTGAGTTACATGATGTCTGCATGAGGAGGTTGAAGAGTAGTTACCTTCAAGAAACCAACGAAATTGTCCTTAGATATCTCATAAATGTGAAAGCCACCTCCATAACGATGCACTGAGATGGGATCAGTCGCCATGTAAGTGCCTACATATCACATTATTACTTACTCACGAGTGCCGTCGAGCTGTACCCGACTGATAATATCTATTCACCTATCAGCTCACGCTTGGACGCTATTGAGGTAACAGATTTGGCGACTTATTTGAGAGACTATTTGAGAGACTTACCCAGGCGATAACTGCCATCCCTGCAATTGTCAGCTTACAAGCTTCACAGCATAGAGACCCGAGACGAGATCCCAGTGACAGAGGCCTACAATCATCTAAGTAGAACGGCGGCGCGATGAGGGTTTTCGCATAGATGCGCAGCATCATAAAGATACTAACAGACACAATGGAAAGAATCTGCGACACCAGATTGATGGTATGCAATACGTCCTGCGGATGCTGAAAGTCGGGCACTACGCCTTCCGGCGGGGGGGCCGCCCCCTCCTTGTCAGACATCTCGCATCGGCGACCGGGAAATGTGGGCAAACCGGCGGGATAGGTCGGCGGGGTCGGGTCGATGCGGGGCGAGACATAGTCGTCCCGTAGATGATCGCTTTGTTATTCGGAAGGGCGCCGCCAACATTGCCTCCGACTCGACGTAAAGAAAATCCGATAGTGCAATCAAGTTTCGTTGTCTGGAGAAACGGGTCTCCGCGGGGATGTCACTTGAGGGAAGCGTCTCGTATATAATTGCCACATAACGTTTGTGCTTGTGATAGCGTCCCCCGGAAGAAACTATAGTCGAGCCCAGACTTTTGGGAGTAACCAGCCTTGACCATGTCCTGATTCTTAAACTCTGATAGCTACACCAAAACCTCAATCATTGATTGGCTCATGGAACAATCGGCAGCTATGACGCCCGCACTCCGGAGAGGTTTATGCATAGAAGAAGTGTGTTTTCGATGGACGGGAAAAGCTTCCTCTCAGCCGATCATCAAGCTTCCTCGGTAGTTCCAATCTTAAAGTGCTGCTAACAGATTAAAAAGCTATCTAAGCCTCATCAGTGGAGAAATCAAACGGCAAAAATGTTACTTTGAACCGTGCCCTCTGCGAAGTGGCACGTTTTTGAGGCGTCTTCGATACACTAGCTCATCACATAGATCAGTAATACCTAACTTCGATGGATCAGAGGGGAATGAAATCCTTCCCTCCAATCGATCTGATCTTAGGATTTCTCGTTTGGAGTTGACTCGCGAAAAGAAACGTTGCGCCACGTCTCCTTCCTGGCAGGATGGGAGCATATCCAGATCATGCAACGAAGTCGCTGCTACCAGCCTTTTCAGGTACTTACAGTGAATACCACGCGACGCGATAGGGTGTAATGTCTCAAGACTGACTCAAAGACTCTTGAACGCTTTGCTATCGAGCGGGCAGGATACGCCAGGACCAGGGTTCGCGGGGTAGCTGGGCACCGAAGCAGGCAGTATTCTTTCACCCAGAAATCCCAGTTTCGCTTTGCGACACGTGGGTGAATTGGGCGGTCAGACGCAACGGTCTCTCGATACTCAACATTCGTCTCGCATCCTGAAGTGGCAATTGGAGCCCGTGGTCTCAGGACACCTGCAACCTTCAGTCAAGACCAACCATGTCAGGATCCATGCCGAAACCGGGCGGACGTTTCTCGACATGGGCAGTCGCTTCCAGAAATATGAGAATACTTCAATCCTTAAAAGACCCTTGAACTTTGGGCTCGTATAATCACAGAATATGGAGGCTCATAGAAAGTGGTCAAGTATCAGTATCGAAACAGGAAGGACCCCGTAGCCTGCAACTCGTGTCGGTGATGATACGAAGCTTGATAGCTGAAGCCTCCCAAAGCTTAACACATTCTCAATGACTGCATCCTCCCCTAAATCTAACTCGAATGGTTGTCATCATATGAACTGGTAACCGTCCTCGGGTTCGTCAAAATATTCTGGCTAGCGGAGAAACGAACTCTTCCATGCCCCGGAAAGGGATTAATTCGTGCGCATGACCTGAAGATATACTTTTGTCTCTGGCCTGACTTTTGTGACAAGAAGACTTTAATGGGCGAGAAATACCCCGGATGAACACCGAGTCAAACCGATTTCGCGTCTGCACACTGCTGCTTTGTCCGTCGCTGTCGGCCCTTCCTCCCAAGGCAAGAACGAGTGTAACAGTGCGACTTGAGTCTGTTTGTTTCTGTTTCTTCCATTTATACTACGCAGTAACCGATGCAATAGAGAGGGGTGGCACAGACGGTAGCACGGTAGTTTGGCAGCTCCAGACTTCCGTCTAAAGAGAGTGATTCGATAAACTAATAATAACCCCCCCTAGTTAAGGTAAGAGTCCCGTGCATAATAATAAGTACTTAGTTATTAGTAGATCCTTAGGAAATTTTTTAGCTAATTAAGGGCTAAAAATATTTTATTATATAATCGCTTTATTATTAATTTAAATATTACGAGTTTTATATAATAAGAGAATTTATTATTTTACGCTTTACTAAATTATCTTAAAAATGTTTTTTAATTATATCTCCTCTTAATTATATTAAAATTTACTTATTATAACCGACTCTATAAAATTATTCTTATAAGACTTATTTATTATATATAATAATAATATTATCTTAATACTTTTATTTTAATAAAGCGAATTTAATTTATTATAAAATATTTAAAAAAGTTTAGATTATAATAGCGTATTTATTTTATATTTTAATCTTTATAAATATTAAGCTCCTATTTATAGAGAGTTAATTAAATAAGTAAGTATTATATAAATTAAACTTTTATATTAAATATTAATATAATACTTAGGTTATAAATAGTAATTCCGATAATTATATTATTATTTTTAATAGCTTAAATATCCGTACTAAAACTTAAAATAACTAAAGTATTATTATAGTATAATAGCTTTAATATATAGCTAGTATACCTAAGTTTCCTCTAATTATTAATAATAAAGTTATACTTATTATTTTAACTAAAGCCTTATTTATAAAAGAAATCGAGCGGCTATAGGATATAGTATATTTAACTTTCTATTTCTTAATATTAAGAATTATTAAAAAATAATAGATTTAATATAATACTTAACGAGGTATTATTAGTTTTTTAATAATTAATATTATTTTAAGAAATATACTTATAACGCGATACTATTATACTTATTAAAGTAGCAAAGCCTATTTATATATACCCTATAACGACTTTTATTATATAATTATTTTAAAAGACCTTATTAAAAAATATAATATATTACGAAATAGAGTTAAGATGTTTAATATTATAAAAGAAATTATTAGGTAAGTCCGGTTATTTAAAAAATATTTTAGAAACGTTTTAGAAACGTTTTGAGAATATTTTTAATCGTTTTCTTTTTAAATAAAGTATTATTTATGCTATATATACTAGATTTAAAAAAGGCGTTATATATTAAAAATAGAATATAATATACTTTTTTAAACTAAAAAAGATATAATATAGTATATATATAAGATTATTTAATAAGATAATATAAATAACTTATAAAAGACTTAATAAGAGCTTATTAGTTTTTAGTAATAGATCTTAGTATACTAAAATTCGTATCCTTTATAAAGACTTATAAATTACTACTTTTATTTAATTTTATTAGATTAAAAATATTATATATAATATATTCAAATAGCTATAAATAAAACGGATGCGTAATTTATAAAAAAAAAGGGTTAAGAATATTATATATTCATATTAAATTATTAAAAACGTCCTACTTATAATAAGCTTATTAAATATTTTATTAAGGGATAAGGCTAAGTTATTACTAACTAAATAAAACTTATTTTAAACTACTACCTAAACTTAAAATAATAAAGTGTTCTATTAAATATCGATACTTTATTCTAAAGAATATTAAAATAATACTATTTATTATTTTAACATTTTATAATAAATATAACTATCCTTCATTATTATTAAATAAAACTCTAAAAGCTATTATTTAAAGTTTTTTTTAAGTTCTCTAGAGGATTAATAAACTAAGTACGAGTTTAAATACCTTTTTTTAATCTTTTTAACTTTAAGAATTCCTAGCTAAGAATAAGGGGTAAATAATTATAAATATTTATTAAAGCTTTATAAAAATAGACTTTTTATAATATATTATTTATAAATAATAAATTCTTTTATTTCTTAGAAGAAGTTAGACCTTAGCTCTTATATTATAGTAGTAAAGAGAAATAAATAAGCAAATATATATAGATTTCTTTATAAATATGAAAAAATAGCTATTTTAATATTATAATAAGTATATAGTATATTTAGTATACGTATTAATTTAATACTAATTATATAATTATTTACTTTTTTTAAGACTAAGCGGAATAATAGAAGTTCGACGATATAAAGTCGTTTATAGTTAATATAAATTATAAATATATAAAAGGTATAAGTTAGTGAGAAATTATCTAGGGCTAGTATAGCTAGAATAGTAAAAAAAGTATATTATAATACTAAAAATATTTCCGAAATATTTCTTAACTTTTATTTTAAAATTATTAATATATTATTTATAAAGCTCTACTTCTTATACAGGTCTATATAAATACCGAAACTATAGATATATATTATTATATATTTCGAGCTATGTTTAATATTCTAGAGCAAAAGTATTAAGTTTAGATCTAATAAAAATACGTTTATAAAACCGGCCTTTTTAAAGTTATTTTAGATTAAATAAATATAGTAATGAAAGGCTTAGGTAAATACCTTATTGAAAAATTTAACTCTTAATTCATATAGCTTACGTAAGTTTAAAACTATATACGCTTATATTACGTATATTTTAAAAGAGGTATTAAAGAACTCCTAGGCGAAAATTATTCTCATAATATAGACTCTATTTATAATATATTGATATTCTTTTTAAAATATTAAATAGTGCCTAACTATAACGAGCTATATAATATAATTTATTATAAATATTATATTCTATTATATATAGCTTATAATAAAAATATTTTAAAAATATTTCGAAAAGGGAAAACGTTTTTAAAATATTTTTAAAATATTTCTTATTAATACCTTACTTAATTAATAATAACTTATTACTTTATAAAAAACTTTCCGTAATATACTAACTAAGTAAAGTATAAACGAGAACTATATATTATAACTGGGTTTTATAATAAAATAACTAAGGTTTTTTTTAGAAAACTAGTTTTTAATACTTAATAGTATAAATATAGTTAAGATCCTTTACTTAGTTTTATATATTTAGACTAGCTAATATCTCCCTCTACTTATTATAATTAATAAGTACGTATTAATAATTAGTTATTATAAGTATTAGCTAATTTTAATAGTACTTATAATTAAGATTAGAATTTAATATTGCGGGATTTCGTAACGCGTTATAAGTATATTATAACTTTATATTAAAATATTAATATTATAGGCCGTTTTTAATATTTAATATAACGTTAAAATGTATTTAAAATGCGCTTTAATAAATACTTATTAATTATTAAATTAGAAAAGAAAATAAGAAATCGGGCTAAGAGTTTATAAACTAATACTAAAGAACTATTTCGTACTTAATAAAGAACTCGTAAGGATTTAGTTATTAGTTAATAAAGTAGTTTTTAAAATAAGAACTTTAGTAGTTTTAGTTTAATAATTATAATAATTTTAATAATACTTAGTCTTAACATAAAGTAAGTATTTTATTTTTTAAAATACTTTTTTTATTAAATAGAAGTTAAAACCCCCCGAGTTCTTTAGTACTTTATAATAGTTTATAAAAATAAGCTATTTAATCGTAAACGTAAATAAGTATAAATTATTTTACGTTTAAAAAATAATAAATAAGGGTTAATAAGATTTAAAAAGATAAAAAATAAAAAGAATAGGAATTTAAGCTTAAATAAGAATATAAAAAGCGTAAGTTTTTAATAAACTAAGCTTATAAAAAGCATAAGTTTATTATAAAATGTTACGAAGGTAACTTTGTTTACCTTATTATTCGCCTTATTATCAATATTACGTAAGCAAACTATATACCATATTAATCTACGATTTCTGTAGATTATTATAGGTATTGATTATGTAAGCAATACTGCTTATATAAGCTTACGTGAGCAATGGAAAGTACTGGAAGGTAACTGAATAATCTGGAATTTACTCGAGGCGGAATTACGTACTACGATTACGCATTCACTTACGTATACGCTTATTAATTATATCATAATTAATAAGCATTGGAATATTCTAGTAGGAGGTTTTTATGCCTATATATAGGCGTGTATTTGCCTACCTAGACCTTTCGTTAAGCAAGCAACTTCTCATATAGTAATTCAACTATATTACTCTCTTTACTACAAAAACCTCTTTTATATACGCTTATATCCCCTATATTCATATATTCTTGCTTCTATATGAATATTTACTTTTTATATTCTTTATAAGAATATCCCGCATTACCTCGTTAAAGCTATACGTGCTAGATAAAATAAGATTATTTAAATAGGGTAATAAAAGTAAAAATAGCGCTTAATTAACGAAAATAGGAGTAGGAAATAAGCTAGTAAAATAAAAGCTCTTAAAATATTTTTATGTAGTGGTTTTTTTTTTCCGGCTTTATAGGCACAAAAGATCGACCTTAACGGGATTACGCTTTTAAGGGAAATTATACGATATAGTATACTTTTTAACTATATAATATACGTAATATATCCTAAGTACGCGCTTAACGTAATATAGTAATTTTGATACGAAAACCGCTATTTAATTCGGGATGGGTAAGCTACTCTCTTTAGCTGCTTACTAACGATAGGCTAAGTAATATACTTACGCGGCGGCGCCGGCTAGAAAGGTTAATAGTAGAGGTTAGCCGTAATAGTTAGTTATAATAGTTAGCTACTATAGTTAACTATAATAGTTAGAAGCGGCCTTCCTTAACCGTAGAGGTTCTAAACTTTAATAGCGACATAGAGGTTTTTAAAAAAAGGGCTAAATAGGCTAATATTTACTACTTATACTAGAGCTCGTAAAGATTCTTTTTATCCTTATCGTTTCTAATATCGCCCAAAGCTGCTCTCTATTTAAACTAAACAAATTTACTAAACAAATCTACTAAACAAATCCACTAAACAAATCCACTAAATAAACCTATTAATACATAAACTACCACTTTCCTAGTATATAGTTAGTAATTAGTGGGCCAAAGATGCCCGTCGATAAGTCTGCCCCTCTCGGGCTGGGCGCCCTCGGCTAGCTCGACGCTATAGCTATCGTAGCTAACGTAGGTACGCTTAAGAAGTAGCGAAGTACTTTCTGGTAGTACGGAATTTAGCTAGGTAATATTATAAGCGCTATAGATAGCCGGGCCGGTACGGATACTAAGATCTAATATATTAACGCTAGCCTAGTTATAATAACTACGATAGACGGGCCGGAGGTATATAGGGTTAGGGTAATAAGCCGGCGCTTTAGACAGCTCTTACGGGACCCCCTAGGTAACGATAATACTTATATAAAAGAATAGATTATGCTAGACTTAGCTACTTACGTAGGCTGGTACTAAGAGGTCCTGTGCGCGTTAGAGTGGGTAAAGCTCGCCCTATAGGCGGCTAGAACTTAAGAGGACTGCAGCAGAAGGTTAGGAGCTATTAATAAAAGGAAGATAACGGTCGAGTTAGTTAACTACTGTTTTAATTAGTAGTTAGGTATAGAGCGCAATATACCCAGTTTTCCCTAATACGTAATACACGGTACGGCCCCGGCGGATTGCTCCGTCGGGGGGTTAAAATATTTTTATATTTATTTCTTTTTTAACTTCATTTTTATTTAAGTAATTTAAAATATTTCTTTTATAATATTAATATAAAATATAAATTAATATTTATAATATTTTATTAAATTATAAATAAGAATGTTTTATAGGTTTTTTTAAGTATTAATAATAAGAGAAATTATTTTTTTAATAAAGTAGTTTATTAGGGCCGTACTATATATTACGTATTAAAAAAAACTAAATATATTACGCTTTATACTTAATTACTAATTAAAATTAACTAATTTAACCGTTATTTTCTTTTTATTAATAACTTTTAACCTTTTTTTATTTATTTAAAAAGCGAGCTATACTTATTTAAATATATATAAAACCTCTTAGTATTAGCTTATATAAATAATTAAATCCTATATTATATATTCCTTTTTATTAAGAGTTAAGGGGCCCTTTATATATTCCCTTACGTTTATAATATAGCTTATATTAAAGGGATTTTTAGCTCTATAAAGTATAGTTTTTAAGTTAATATTAATATACTAAATCTTAATATCCGTATTAACCTAGCTATTTATAGTATTTATATTATTACCTAGCTAAATTTTATATTATTAAAAAGTACTTTATTAATTCTTAAATATACTTATATTAATTATAATAGTTATAGTATTAAGCTAACTAAGGGTACCCAGCTTAAGAAAAGTAGACTTATTAATAAGTATTTTTAACTTACTAATTATTAACTATATACTAAGAAATTCTGATTAAAATAATATTTTAACTAGTTAACTTCTTAATTAGTTATCTAACTAGCTATTTAAGTAATAATTTATATATTAATAAGTTTATTTAATAAAGTTATTTAGTAAATCTATTTAGTTTAAATAAAGAGTAGCTTTAGGTAATATTAAAAGTAATAAGAATAAAAAAAATCTTTATAAACTTTAAAAAATAATAAATATTAGCCTATTTAGCCCTTTTTTAAAAAACCTCTACGTTATTATTAAAGTTTAGAACCTTTATAATTAAAAAAGGCTGCTTTTAACTATTATAGCCGATTATTATAATTAATTATTATAACTAATTTCTATTATTAACCTTTTTAATTAGTATTATTATATAAATATATTACTTAGCTTATTATTAATAAGTAGCTAAAAAGGGTAGCTTACTTATCCTAAATTATATAGTAATTTTCGTATTAAAATTATTATATTACGTCAAGCGCGTACTTAGGGTATATTACGTATATTATATAGTTAAAAAATATACTGTATTATATAATTTTTTTTAAAGCGTAATCCCGTTAAAATTAATCTTTTATACTTATAAAGTTAGAAAAAAACTACTATATAAGAGTTAATAAATTTAATATTATAAAATAGAATAAATATAAAGCTTAAGGCTAAATTATTTAATATACTTTTTAATATAATTAGTTTAATAAGCCTAGGCCTATATAAAGCGCTAGTATTTAATAATATAAGTTTCGTAAATACGGTTATAAATAATAAATTATTACTAAGGCTTAAGAAAAGAATAAGTAATTATTATATTACTATTTAAACCCTTAGTATAATTAATATAATTATAGCCCTAGCTTTCAAGCCTCTATATACCCTTTATATTATAAATTTACTAAAGTAATTAAAAATATTATTAAAACTATAGGCTAACGAGTTAGGATTTAGGCTCGTAATATACGTATTATTATTTAAAAATAGTTCTTAAAGTCCTTATTTACCTAGCGAAATATTTATAATACTAGGGCTCGTATAAACTAAAAAAAACTAGCTAAATACTTACTAATTATAATATTAATTAAACTATTTAATAAGCGAGATATTTTATATATAGTAAAATAGGTAAACGACGAGCTAAACCGCCTTATTAACCTTATTTAAACCTTTTTTTACTATCTCTAAATATAAAAACGATTCCCTAAAATAATTAGCTTTAATAATATTTATAATACTAATCGTTTTAAGCTCCCTTTTTTCTAAGTTACTAAGTAGACCTACTTTAAATCTATTTATAACGCTACGTTTAGCTTTATTAATAATAAAAAACTAAAGGGTTTCCGGTTTTTTTTAGTAAATATTTGCTAATTTATAAACTAATACTTAGTCCGTTACCTTATTATTATTATTATAAACTATAATAAATAAATAAAAGCTATACTAAATAAGTAGTTTTTAAACGTTTAGTAATAACTTTATATTTATTATATTAACTTTAATATTATACTTAGGGCTAAATAGAAGTAGGTTAAGGACCGTAGTTATAATAATAATAATAATAAGTTTAATAATAAACAATACTAATTATTAATATAAGTAATAGTTATACTAAGTAATAAGGATAAGGCTTATATTAATATACTTATTAATAAGCCCCTCTTTTATATATATTATAAGGTTTTTATAATATAAAAGCTTGTTATTTTTATTAAAACTAAGTATATTTTTAAAAAAGCCTAGACTAAGTTTTATAAAAAGTTTAATAATTAATACCTAATCCTCTAGTACTTTTACGTAATATACTTATTTTTAAAAATATAATAGGCCTATTATTTTATTTAAAAATACTAAAACTTTAATACTTATATTATTTCTAATACTAAGTTAAGTAATAATAATATTAAAAGTTATTTTTTAAATAGTTTTAGTTATTTATATTAGCTTATTAACGTTATATAAAATATAATTAGTAATTAAGAGCTACGCTTTTACTAAGCTTATATAAAGGACGAGGTATTTATAAACTAAGAGTATATAAATACTCGTTTTAAGTACTTAAATAAACTTTAAATAATACTTTTTTTAACATATTTTATTTTAATTAGGACGTAAAGCCGGCTTATAAAAAAAGTAATACTATTTAATAAGAGGCTATTTTTAAAACCCCTCGGATTTTATAATTTAAATTATACTATTTTAATTAAGCTAAGTATTTTATATTATTATAAGATCTATTTTAAAATATTGAATTTAGCTATTTTTAATAAATAAGAAGTATACCCTTAGTAGCGTTTTTAAAAAACGTCTTTTTTAAATCTATATTATTAAATCCTTAACTTTAAAATTATTATATCCCTTTAAAATAAGCTAAAGAATATAGTATAGCTTATTTTATTATAATTAGTTTTATTTAAAAAAAAGCCGGTTAGTTAATTAAACTCGTATTATTTATAATAACTAAGGTATTAATAATAAAAAGCGAGGCCGTTTATTTAAAAATAAAAATAAGTTAATACTAACTAAGCTTATAAAAAAAATAAGTTAGCTAAATTAAAACTGAATATTAAGCTTATTTTAATAATAAATAAAGAGCTAATTTAGCGTTTTTAATAAAAAGAGGATAATAAAGAATTATATAAATAAATAACTAATATAGCCTAGTATTTAAAAAAATAGAACTAATAAAAGATAGTTTATAATAATAATAAATTATTATAATTACGTTAAAAGAGGTAGTTAAATAAACGTTATTATAATTTACTTTTTACATATTTTAAATATATAATAAAAAGAAGCCTTATTTATTTAAAATTTATAAAAGCTTAGATTATTAACTTATTTAAAATTTATAAATCTTAAATAAGTAATATAATAGTTCTAAATAAGTACGTAAGTGATAATAGTGTTCTTATTTTTAAAAATTCTAAACTAGAGCTTAGGTTAGAGAGAATAATAAAAATAGTTATATTAATATAATTATTTTTACTACTTTTATAAGGAAGTACTATTTTTTTAAACTAATTAAAAAGTAAAATAATAACGCTTATATAAGAGCGACGCCCATATATTAATTTATAACGCCTATATATTAATTCTTATTATATAAACGGGATTATCTATAATTCTTTTTATATTAAATCCTTTTTTTTTAAACTTAAGGAGCTATGCTTTTATATTAACTAAGAGTTTTTACTTAATACGTCTTTTAAAAAAGTTAAGTATATTTTTTATAATAGGGTCCGTTTTACTCTTTTTTATTATATTTTTCTAAATTTAAGAAAATATAGTAAAGTATTTAATATTATTCTTTTTAAAAATATAAAGTTAATAAGTAAGTATTTCCTTTTTTCTTTTTTATTATTACTAGGGTTTTAATAAGAAATAAAGTAATATTATACTTAACTCGCTTGCTATTTTTAAGTTATTTTAAGTACTATCTTATTTATTCTTTATTATTTCAATAAATAAAATAGTTATTATTATAATAAACTATTTATAAAAGTTATTTATAAGGGACTTTTTTATTTATAATATTAGCTCGTTTTTTTAAAATAAGTTAGTATTAAATACGTTTAGGTTATTAATAATTTCTAATTATATATCTTATTTTATTATAATTATAGTATTTAAAGTCCTTTTTTTAACGAGGTTTTTTATATTTAGTAATATTAAGGTCTATAGGTCCTTTATATTATTTATAGGACCTATTTTATTATTATTAATTTCTTAGGTTATTTTAATAATTACTTAGTAATTTATTATAGCTTTAGTATTTTTTATTAAAATTAATTTAAAAGCGCCGTATTTCTCCCTTTTTTTACGTCGTTTATATAATTAAGTATTAATTTTAATAATAAGTTTAATATAATATAAAAAATCTATTAATATTTTTATTTTACTAAGTTCGTCCTTAGCTTTATTTTTTAATCTTTAATAAAACGAGAAAATATAGGTTTTTTTAATAAAATCGAATTATATTATAAGTTTTTTAAACTTAGTAATATAATATAAAATAAACTTAGTTTATTAAAAATTAGCTAGGTCTTTTTTAGTTCATCGTTTTTTATTAAGGTTTTAAAATAAAGATTTAAAAGTATTTTAAAATCTTATTATATTAGTAAAAATTTTTACGGTTTCTTTTTTATAATATAGTAAATAACCGTTATTATTAAGGAATTCTTTTTAAAAAGGTTCGAACTACTCTAGGGCTTATTTTTTAAGAAAAGTTATTACGTAAATAATTCGTTTAATTTTATTATAAAAATTAGTAATATAAAACATTTAATAAGTTTTAATCTAAATTAAAAATCCTTTAAGATATTTAGTAGTTTTATTAAAAATAATAAGTATATTAAACTTAAGTTTTTTTTATTATTATAAGAGTTTTAATAATATTAATAATAGCTTAGAGAGTTCTAATTTTTTATTTTAAATCGTTTACTTCTCTTTTTTTAATTCTTAAGTTAATTATAGCTTCGTTAACTATATTTTAAAAAGTAATAATATATTTATTATTTTTAATTAAAATTATAACTATCTAAGTAGAGTTATTATTAAAAAGCTTTGCGAATCTTTTATTTTACTTATTATTTTATTTAATAATACGTTATATTTCTTTATAATTTATTTTTTTAAAAACTATATTATTATTAAAGTTATAAATAACGTTAAGTATTTTATTATCCTCGGCCTTAGCTAGTTTATTAATTAAGTTAATAAGTTTTTTAGACTCAAATAAAAAAGTACTTAAGGTTTTAAAAAATATCGTCGTTTTTTATTATTATTTAGTAAGTTTTATAAAGTTAACTTATTGAATAAGAGTAATTAAAATATTATAACTAGCTAATTATGATAAGTATATTAATAAAAACTAAGGCTACGAGTACTAAGTAAATAGTATTATAATTATAAATAGCTTCTTTAAAATTATATTTATAAATTATAAAATAAATAAAGCTTTAGTAATTAATTATAACCTTATTAAAAGGGGTTTTTAATAAGAATAACTAAAAATAATTATAAGATTTAATACTAAGTTAATTATTAAAAAAGCTATAAAAAGTCTATTCTTAAGCCTAGCTTAAGTTTATATTATATATAAGTCCGCTCATAAATATATTTTTATTAATAATTACTTTTATTTATTAAGTAATTACTTAATAAATACTAATAAGCGATTACTTAAAGTAATTATAATAATTACTTTATTACGTAATTATTACTTTTTATTTATATATAACTTATTTATAATTCTTTTATTTAAAAGAGTTACTTTATATTCTTATATTTTTATATATATAATATACTATAGCTATTATAAGTTTATAGGGCGGGTCTTAGTTTTAGTTATATATATTAAGTTATAATAATAATTATTAAAATTTAAAAAGAGAATAAGTAGCTATTATGTTATTATTTAAACCTTAAGTATAATTAATATAATTATAGCCCTAGTTTTAAAGCTTTTATATACTTTTTATTTATTTTTATATTCTGTTTTTATTAACTACTCGGGCAGTTCTTAATATTAACTATATAATATTAATATATAATATTAATAAATATTTATATTATCTTAGTAAACTTTATATACTTTTTATATTATAAACTTATTAAAGTAGTTAAGGATATTTTTAAAATTATAAGTTAATAAGTTAGGATTTAAGCTCGTAATATATATATTATTATTTAAAAATAGTTTTAAAATCTTTATTTACTTAGTAAAATATTTATAACGCTAAGGCTTATATAAATTAAGAGAAACTAGCTAAATAATTATGAATTATGATATTAATTAACTATTAATAATAATAATACAATAAGACTATATATATATATATATATATATATATTATTTATTATAATAATAAATATATATATTATTATATAATATTAATATTTTAATTATAAATAACTAGTAAATTATATTAAATATATAATTATATAATAAGCTTATAATTTATTAAAATGAGTTAATAATTTATTATTTTATTATTTATTAATTAATTTATATTTATAAATATTATAGAAATCAAAAAGATAGAAATATTTAAAAAGTATTTAAAATATATTAAGGAAATATTTAAAATATATTAAGGAAATATTTAGGAAATTGTTTAGAAACTTTTTAAAAATTCTTAAGAAATTTTTAAAAACCGTTTAGGAAATCTTTAGGACATTTTTAAGAAATGTTTAAGAAATTTTTATAAATAATATATTATTTACTTAGTATTTATAGCCTTAACTTTTATTCATATATTTATTACGAATATTTATTTATAATACTACGGTATTTTTAATTTATATAATACTATTTCAAAAAAGTAAGTAAAATATTTCTATTTTAATAAACTCTTTATTTATAAACTTCCTTAGACTAATTATTCCCTATTATCCCTCAACCCTTAATTATACTTTTTATTTATCTATATTTTTAATAAAGATCTAAATAGAAATAGCGGGGTTTATTTAGGAATCCGTTTTATTATTATTAAAATTATTAGCGGAGGTAAGCTAAACTAGCTTATCCTTAATTACTTTATTATTCCGGCCTATTTATTTAAAAGTTTTAAATTTTTTTAAAAATAATTAATATTAAGTATAATAATATATAAGTATTAATAGAGTAACGTATTAAAAATATCCTCGTTTAGTACGAGTTTAGGGTAATAATATTTACAAAATACTAAATAAGTTAGCTCGTATATATTAAAAAGAGAGTAAGTTATAAAATTTAATTAAAAAGAGCGTTAATTAAAAAATAAGTTATACTTATTATAACTAATAGTATCCTACGATTTATAAACCTTATAGCTCTTTTTAGGGCCGAGCTTAATATTTATTTTTATTTAAATAACGTCTTATTAAAAATAGTTAGTTTTATAAACTAAAAATATTTTAAAAATATTTTTATTTATAGTACCGTCCTCTTTAAAAAGGATAGTAAATAACGCCTTATTATTCATAATAACTTTAAGCTTTTAAGGGGTATTTAGGGGCGTATCCTAGCCCTTTATAAGTAATATTATTTTAATATAATATTTTATAAAAAACTATTAATAAAGTTAAAAATATTAATATAGAATAAAAAGTAATTTATAAATAACCTCGAGATTAATAGTGGTAAAGAGGAATTTTTTATAAAAAATTATAAAGTTAATACGATAACCCTTTTTAAAATACTTTTTAAATATACCGAGAGACGACTAATAATAGTTATTAAAATAAAAGTTATTAGTTTTTAAATAATAATAATAAAGTTCTTTTAATAATAGGATTACTTAACCTTATTATTATAAAAATAAATAAATAAATCGCGTATTTAATTATAATAATAGGGATAAAACTTATATTATTAATCTCGAATATAAAGAGATTTTTAAGCTAGCCCTTTTTATTATTAATATAAAACTTAAAGCTATTATTATTATAATAATAAAAAAGTACTATAAAATTAATTCGGAAATATTTTTAATTAATTATTAATAAATTTTGAGTATAATAATAAGTTTTATAATAAAAATTTCTAATAAAAGTTATAATAAAAGGTAAAAGTTTAAAAAAAAGGATACAAAAGTTTAAAAAAAGGGACGTAATTTAGTTAAAATAAAAAAAAGGTATAAGTTAGAATTATTTTTCATAGAACAGACTTTAATTAAGTAATAATACCCTAATTAGCTATAATTTATTTTTAAAATATTTCTAGCCCGAGTACCCTAAAAAAAAAAAACAAAGTCCGATTAATTAAATTTAGTTAGGATTTATTAATATCTAAGTACTTATTATTATATACGGGACTCTTACCTTAACTAGGGGGGGTTATTATTAGTTTATATGTAGACTCTCTAAAGAAGTTAATTTTAACTCGACCCCGCAAGCAGCGGGGAAAGGGATGTGCTGTATTAAGTGGGCTGTCATTAAGCGGCTATGGAGCATTAACGTCTATTGGATGTCGATGTGGCCACTTGTCAGTTGCTGTGAGTGACTTTTGGCTTTATTCTCCTTTGGTCTCGATGATTTTGCCTTGCCGATGCTGTAGCTATATCTCGTAAATGTCTACATGCCTTTGACGCCGTAAGCCTTAACCGAAGTACTTGTGCCAACTCAGCAGACTCAAATGTTGCTCTTGAGATAATTGTCATTGAAGATCATGCGTGGTCATGTTGATTATGTGGGTGCTGAATAAACTATGAGTAATTTGTTGCTGTATTTTTTTATTTTCTTTTTGCTGCTCTAAACAGAAGGGTAGTTCCTCGTGGCGTAACACTTGTAGCCGCACAGGGTCTGTGGTAAGCGTTGACTTATAGACTAAACAATCAGAATACCTATGAATATCGTTATGCTGTGTATGTAGTCTGAAAGACGCAAGGGGTAAGTAAATCTTTGTGGGTACGTCACCGAGCATATGCATGCTACCTGCGGGTTGTCACACCAGCAACCATCGCAAAACAGCCTCACTTGAGGAACGGTGACCAAGGGTACGGGGACGATGGAGACCTCTCGACCGCCTCGCCACGCCAGTCGCAGTAAAGCGCCCTTTGCAGTCTCAGGTGAGGGGGTATCTCCAGTATGTTGCTTTAGGTACCTTCAATTGATTGCAGTGAAGCTCAACACCGGGGCTACTGCAACTACCATTATGTCTTCATTTCCCAGCTGCAGTAGCCTCTTTCCCTTTCCAGATCGTGTTGGGAGAAACTGTCACCTCGTCGGTCTGGCAACAAGCTGGAGGAAGTGAGTTGAGTTCTAGGTTCAGACAGGCCACTTGAACTTCGGATACGTAGCTGGCATCATTCTATGTCTATTCCGTGAGGAGAAGGAGTCGTCGACTGACCCAGGGAATTGGGAAATGGGTTCCCCGTTATTGTCCAGGGTATGTGGAGTATGCGCGAACAGCGACGGACGCGTCTCCACCTAGAATCCGGAGGTTCCATCTGCATTCCTCAATGGTTCCAGAATCCAGACTTCCTATGGGTATCGCCTGACGAGGTTCGCGTTACTTGTTGCACGAGACACGTCGCCACTTGAATCAGCCGTCGGCCAATGGAGACTGATGAGTGGCTCGTGGATATTCCAGCCCCCGAATGTCGAGAGCGGGACGAGTTTATCGCCGCCCACTTTGAGTGCTCCATCTGATAAGCCAGATATCAGGATCCGATCACGTTGTTCAAGCTGTTGCCACCATATAAGCCACGCACCCGGGCGAAGACATACCGCCTGATATCAGCCATATTTTCAGTTCACTTCCCAACCTCCATGATGCCTCATACTCGTGGAGACTGAACAAATGAGCAGGCCTCTGTTGAGCCTACCTACAATGAAGTAGGAGGCCGGCAACAAGCCGGCCAGGGTCCGGACTCGACGACATGGCTCGGCCCGCAAAGCGGACGAATCAAACAACACCACGTCCAAGTCATGGTCCCCTGTCGGCTCCGGGAACGTGCAGTCTTCTAGTGGCCCATCCCACGTTTATTGCGTCCCAACTGTCTCGGCCTAGCCCAAGTAAAGCAAAGTGAACGATGCCCAACCCACAACACCATGCGCACAAACGGGAAGAGGAAGAGAAAATAGACGGCCGCCAGTCGAATTCATTTCCGCCTGTTTGCCCTGCCCAAATCGACTGGTTGTGAAGCCCATGTCTTTTCCCCAAAATTCCTGACTCATCCCAGCCTGCAAAAGACTCTCTGATTCGTTTTCTTCTGCCTTTGGTGGCCCGTTCGGCCCCGGCAAAATAGGGCTTGAAGCCTGTTTGGCCCTCGACAGAGCAAGCTAAAGCATGAGAATGGACATCAGAACGGACAACCGCCGTCAAGTCGTTGGCGGGTCTTTTTCCAATAGTGAGGGGGTGGAGGTACGAACATGCCGCCAAACACAGCAGAGATCCAACGGAAGCAGTTGGCCTCAAAGCTTGACCGCAGTATCGAGAAAGATTCAAATCCGCCCAGCAACGGGAGACTTACACATGTTCATCGCCACTTAGGGATATTGCAAAGTTGTATTCTTAGACTCAGTCCTGTTCAGAACCCGAACCCATTCGCCCAAGCTGATGGATGGTGGCACCCCCAGTCTCCCGCTTTTTAGTCCCCGGCAGGCGGGAAGCGTCGATGGAGTCTAGACAGGGGGGGTTCGAGAAACCATGGGGGTGTACGCCGTAGACCGTGAACACGGCCGATAGACTAGGAAAAGCAGGGTTTGCTCCTCCTGACAGTGGCATGGCCCAATCACCCAAGCCCCCTCTGCCCGAAGGGCGACGGAGTGACGACGTTTCGTTTGCAATATTCTACGCTACTTTGTGTCCCGGATGTAAGCTGGGCATCCCGCCCAACGGTTCCGTGGAGGGCCAGTTGGGAGTCCCGCTCTGGTGCCACGCCTCATCCCTGACGCTGGCTCATCTGGCTCGACTATCCCGTGTCCCGTCGCTCGCGGACGAGAAGTCGAGAGACCCCCCGAACTTGTTTTTTTGACGTATGTGCCCTATTGGACGGGGGTAGGCGCGCTGGTGGGAGGCCACGGATGAAGGCGGGCAGTGTCGAATATCATTTTCTGCCGGTTGGGCTCCTGTACGTAGATCACCCTCCGCCTCCCTTTTTCCCCCTTCTTCCATCCCACAACACTATACTCTGGATATTCTGAACAAAACCAAATTGCCTCCACATCCAGACTTCGTCTTCCGATCTCATCATTCTTTGATTGTAGATCCGAGCAGACCCGATATGCAACTTTACCCCTCATCAACTTACCAATACACTTTCAATGTCACTCGCAGAGTCCACCACCCCCAGATCAGACGTCCAGCTTGGCACATAACTTGAGAAATCCCAAAAAAAGAATAACATTATCATTTACTAGAGCTACTTGGCTCTTGAGCGAATCTCCATTTCACACATCTTCATCACCGTCCTCATGGCTCCTACCCGTGATCCGGTGCCCGCAAAGGGCCGCGGTCGGTTCGCCAGACTCAGGCGGCCCTCAGTCTCCATCCCAGACAACACTCCTCTTGAGAGACTTGATCTCTCCAACGCCAACGTCTCCGAGATCTCACTTGCCCCCATGGATCGTTCGGTAAACGACAGCGGTTCCGACTTGAGCGTCAGCTCAGCCGGAGACTGGAGGAACAAGCACGGCGCCGCAAAGCCTGCCTTGAAGTTCAAACCCCCCATGCTTCGCACCCGCCCTTCCCGACCAGAGCTCAGCCGCCCGTGGAAGCGGTCTACTGAGAACCTTTACACCACAGCCGATGAAACCAATGACTCGGATGTTGAGTCCAAGTACAGCTTCGTTTCTGGCTCATCCCTCACCACCGCGACGAGCGTGGACGACTCTGACTCTCATTCCTCCAAGTCCGACTCATACACCCAGGCCATTCGAACTCGGCCATTCACCACTGAAAAGCAGGTCGTCAGGACCAGCACCATCCCTCCTGCGCCAGCCAAGCCCGCCAACCTCAAGGGCACCCGCGTCGACGTCGTCGCGCCCAAGAGACAGACTATCCACATCGAGGTGGCCCCTGTAGCTCCTGCGCCTCCCGTTGTCCAACACATTACCTCACATGACCTCATTGAGCGCGAGAAGGTCCAAGATGAGCTCAACAAGCAGATCTCGCGCATGAGAGAAGAGGCTATGAGTCTTGTGACCAGGCAGACCGACACGGACAGAAGACTCGGACATGCTCTCGACCAAATTTCGGTACTCTCAGCCGCCAAGGAGAAGACTGAGAAGCAACACCGTGAAGAAAAGACCCTCAAGGACCAGATTAGTCGCGACTATGATGACCAGAGCCGCCTCCTCGATGACGTGAGAAGCGCCCTTGGTGAGCATGAGAAGAGGCTCGATGATGTTGAGCGTGAACGAGATCAGCTGAAGGGCATTAAGGAGCAACTCGAAGTTAACGCCGTCAAGCTCGAGAAGGAAATTGAGCAAGAGAGGGAAGCCAAGACAGAGATTACCACCAAGAATGCAGTACTTGAGAAAGATCTCGTTGACCAGCAAAAGCTTCTTGCCGAGCAGGAGAAGCTCACCAAGAAATTTGAGGCCCAATGCCACGACCTTGAGAGGAGCGTCGGCGATGCTCACTTTGTCACCAAGGAGACTGAGAAATCCCTCATCAACAGGATTGCCGCTCTCGAGATGATCAAGAACACCATGGAGATCCGTGCCACCGGACTTGAGACGGAACTCATCCGCAAGGGCACTGAGATTGGCGACATCACCGCCGAGCGTGACCTTCTCCGTATGGAGGTCGACAAGTACAAGCCCCAAGTCGATGAACTCAACCGGGAGAACGGCGCTCTGATAGAAGCCAAAAAGGGTCTGGAGGCACGGATCGACGACCTCGATCAACAGAAGAAGGGTCTCGAGGCAAACATCGAGAAGCTCGAGGCAGAGAAGAAGGACGCCCAGGTCAGCTTCGATGCCCTTGAGGCCGAGAAGAAGGGCCTCGAAGCCGACATGGAGAAGCTTAACACCGAAAAGAACGACATTCAGACCCGCTTTGGCGCGCTTGAAGTCGAGACGCAAGAGGTTGAGGTCCGCCTTACCCAGCTCGAGGCCACCAACACCGACATCCAGATCCGTTTTGAGAGTCTCGAGGCCACCAAGGGCGAGCTTGAGCTCAGCAAGGGTGAGCTCGAGACCCAGGTGAAGGACCTCGCGGGCTTCAAGACCAAGTACGACAAGCTCAGAACCCGCATCGAAGGGCTCAAGGGCAAGAACACGACACTCCAAGGACAGGTCGGCGAGCTTCTCAAGGACCAAGACGACAAGATGTCTCAGATCTCTAGTCTCGCAGAGGAACGTGACATACTCCGCTCGGAGAATGAGTCGCTCAAGGATGAGAATGAGTCCGTCACTAGCGAGCTCCGACGTGCCGAGTCACTCATGGGCTCTATCGCCGGCTCTCTCCCTGGTTCACTTGCACCTTCAGTTATCGGCTCCGCCGCCCCGTCCGTCATCGGCTCGGCAGATGACAGCGATACAGACACTGTTAAGGGTGAGGATGACGAGGCTCCGCCCCCTCCCGAAGAGGCTCCTCCAGCTCCCCCGGCGCCCGAGGAAGCACCCCCCGCACCCCCAGTAGAGGAGCCTCCTGCGGTCCCCGTCATCGAAGTCATCGAAGAGGCTGAGGTTGTCGAAGATGCCCCGGCGCCGGTACCTGAGGAAGTCAAAGACGACACCGCCAGCGTCACCTCAGCGGCACCCTCTGAGCTTTCCAAGGCCGCTCCGGAGCCCGAACCCGAAGTAGTGGAGCCTGAGCCTGCCCCAGCTGCCGAGTCGGAGGCAGCGCCCGTCGGAGCCGATGCCGTCTCCGAGAAGGCCGAGTCCGTGTTCGCCGGGTCTATCACGCCATCCGAGCCGGCAGTCATGGAGGAGCTCCGCAACCGCATCGCTGAGCTAACGGACCGCAACGATCAGCTGCAGTCCGAGACCGTCAAGCTCGGCTCCCTTACCGCCGAGCGTGACGACCTCGTCACCCGCGTCGCGAGATTGGAGACGGAGGCCGTCATGGCGCCTGCGCTCCGCCAGGAGAATGCGACCTTGACGTCGCAGCTGTCTCTCGTCAATGCCCAGCTAGACGGCATGCGCGCTTCCTACGACGCCTCGGTCGCTGAGGTCAACAGCCTCAAAGACCAGATCGGTCAGCTACGGGGACGTCTGTCTACGCCTTCGGTGCAATCTCGCTCTCGAGAGTCGTCCCATGCGAGGGCACCGTCGACGAAGACGAAGAAGAATGATGATAAGAAGAAGGAGCAGTTGGTGGTTGTGCGCAACCCCAACGAGCGAGGTGGAATGTAAGTCTAATCCATCACCTATCAATGTTTTCAAACACTATGCTGACTTTCACGTTCAGTCAAATCATACGAAGATGCGATCTACGGGGTATGAAGAGGTCGTCGTCTCAGCACTCTCACTCCGAGGGCGACAAGAGCGACTAAATCCTTACGACTTATTTTTGAGATTGTGGAAATGGGAATAGCGAGGGAATGACGAGTGATTAGCGTGGCGAAGGACGGACGGACGGACGGATAGCAAGAGTATAGCGTTTCCTTTGTGTTTTCTTTCTTCTCCTTTTCTGTGTTGGGGCAACATAGCATGCGATGGATCGGTTCGTCGCTTGGGTCTTTCATTGATACTCTTACTCTTTCTCCTTTGTCACTGTGGAATTTGGAATGGGCATGGATACGGAACGGACTAGACATGTAACGGATCGCATGGGCGGATTCTGGAAGACGGTGTGCCCTCAAGGGCGCGAAACAGCATGCATCTTGTAGACTTCTTGTGTCGTATAGCTAGTTACTTGGTCTTGTATTTAGATAGCGCCAGCGTTGGTTATCAGGTAATCATTATTGCCATCTATTGGATCCCCCTGACGCCGTGCTCGTGCCGTAGTCGTAGTTCCCAGCCCCCCAACCTGTCAGATTGCCACGGCCCATCACGTCCTCTGGGGCGCCATCGACTAGCTCAAAAAACGTGGCTCCTCCGGAGATGTTAGAGCAACAACTATTTCTTAGTCAATATGAACCGACTTGTTGGTTCTGGCAGCGCAAGCCTTTGCCTCCGTCACCGCGCTTAGTCGACCCAGGCCGTGTCCGCCAAGAGAGACGTCAACCGATTGGCCGACGCCATACCTCGTGGAGATTCGGCTCCAATAGTTCACGATAAGCGTCTTTGGTGTTCTGACAAGTTTACCACATTCTCGGCTCGGCGAAAAAATCTCCTCTCCTACTTTCTCGGTACGATGACAGACAGGGTGCCCATTATTGAGACTTATCAGATGGACTGTCAAATTTTCATCCCTGTATGTTTCTCTCTTTTCCCCGCGGGGTCCAGAATGTTGAGCTTTTATTACTGTCTTACCTATCCAGTCCACCACCTTGTGCACCTTGTGGGTAACTTTGAGGGGGGCAGCCTACTTTAGGTAATAAGATGAACGCCATGCAGTTTGCTCCGTCAATACTCGTTGATTCTTCTAGAGCTCTTGTGAGGTCATAACCTCCTCATCTTTTCCGTCGAACTCAAGGCCTCTCAAGGTAGATCAATGACGCAGCGCCGATGAAAGCTCTCCTCGGCAGCAATCTGTGTTACCTACTCCCACCTCAACCGAGACGCAAGGGGTAAAGGATTCCAGAGAAAGCCATGGATTCCCGCCGTGTCGCTCAACACCAAAATAGGCGGATGCTCTCGGCGCCACCATGAAGCTGCTGAATCCGGCTTGAGCCCGGTCAGGCACACCTCTCAACAAGCTGCGGTCTAGTCTAGACGCCACAGGAACCTAGGAGCTGGAGAAGACGAATTGGAGGCTCCGATTGGCCTCGTGTGTCTCAGGGACGGATGTGGGAACGTGCGTGGCTGCAAACGCTGAACCGCAACATTCCAGAGCTCCTCATCCAGCCCGCAAACTGGATACTCACGGGAACATCTCACTCAACCCTAGACAAAGGTGTTCAGTCCCGAGCTAGGAATAGACCGGGTGTAACCCCCCGCAGATATTTATTTCGGTGACCTAAAGGTAGGTTGTCCGTGGTGTATATGAGAAGCTGGCGTTTCCACCTTTTCGAATCTAGGTTCCCCTCTCCCTCATCAGCTCATTCCAACTCTCGCTTCACCCGGTATAACCAACACCTTCGCTGTCGTTTCAGTCACTCAACTCCTAGTCAAGTCACTCGACATCACCTCAACCGTCAACATGAAGTTCACAGCTGCCATCATCGCCTTCGCTGGCCTCGCCGCCGCCCAGTCTCTGGCGGACGTCCCTACTTGTGCCCAGAAGTGCTTGGCCGACGCCGTCACCTCCAACGGGAAGTGCACTGTTGGTGACATTTCCTGCCTCTGCAGCGGTGCCAACTACCAGGCTATCGTCGCCGCCGGTACTCCCTGCGTCCTCGCTAGCTGCGGTGCCGACGTTGCCGTCAGTAAGTTCATCACCAAAGCCCTTGTCTAACTCGACATGATCCTAACTCTGGCACTCAAGACCAGGTCCTCCCCGCCGCTAGCAAGATCTGCGCCGCCGTCGCTGGAGGCGGTGGCCCTGCTTCCGCCGCCTCCTCGGTCGTCGCTTCGGCCTCTGCCGCTGCATCTTCCGTCGTTGCCTCAGCCTCCGCTGCCGTCTCCTCCATTGCCTCTGCTGCCACCAGCAAGGCTGCTTCCGCCGCCTCTTCCGTCGCTTCAAGTGCTTCCCGCGCCGTCACGAGCGCTGCCTCGTCCGCCGCCGCTGGCACTACTCGCACTGCTGTTGTCACGAGCGCCACTACAACTCGCAACGGGACCTCCACTGCCACTGCTACCGCTACCCCCGTCACCGTCAACGGTGCTGCTACTCAGGGTCCCGTTGGCCTCCTGGCTGCTCTCGCTCTTGGTGCTCTTGCCTACTTGTAAACGAGTTCGCAAAGCTCCCATGGTTCAATATATGGCATAGCTTATATACTGGGCCACTGTCTTGATGAACTCGACTTCATCTAAGGCGCGTTAGTCCACCAAAACGAGGCGCACAAAATATAGATGTACTAGTTATCCACGTGGCAATCCAAATTATATCTCCTCATGTCATGTGTTATGTCATGACCTCGTCGATCCAATGCCCACACTGTAAGAACTCAGCTTCATCTCCTCTTTGCATACTTCGTCTGGACATTCTATGATACACTGGCAGTGAGTAGAATGAGCAAGTAGGGTTATCCTGCTCAGTAATCAGAAGCGTTCCTTCTGTTGGCAGACATGCCCTTGGGCTATCACTGCTGACAGTGCCAATGATACATGTGCTCTCATACGAGTTGTTCCACAGCCTCATTGATCCCAATCTTTACATGCTTCTTGATACCAACATTACCGTCTCGTACTCGTCATTGCTACTTGCAATCTCATGCTTGCTCATTCTCTGCGACGTAGGGATAGGTTTCAAGAGTAGCCAAACCAGCCAATCTCAAGAGACTAATAGTGCGGCGTGTGTTCATCGAAGCGGTTGTCGGCGAGACCAGGGAGGATCTGCGGCTGCTGTCCAGCGATGATGCAGTTGTTGACGGCCTCCAAGGCACGATCATTCTGGTGAGCCTCTGGCTCCTGAATGTTGCTGGGGTGCCAAGGGGCCATTGGGGCCAAAGGTGCATGCTTCTGGTGCTCGAAGTCATCCAGCGCGAGAGCTGGATGGTACGCGTGGAGATCGTCAAAGGGCAGGACTGCATGGCGAGGCGGAGGGTGCGAAAAAATGAGAAGATGAGGCTCCCGAGGAATGTTCAAAATTACATTCGTGTGCTCTTCAGGATGTCCAACGGGTCCCTCGTCGTTCTTCTCATCGGTCATCGCTGCCGCCATGAAGTCTTCGTCTTCTCTTTTCATCTTTCTCGAGATGTTGCCGTCCCAGATTTTGCGATCGACATTGGCGCCAGCGGGCATCATGGGAGGAGGTCGCATTTCGGCCAGAGAAGGGAAATTCGCGTAGCCTTCCGACTGAGGCTTTGGCTCATCAACCGTGGGTCTGTTTGCCGCCTGAACAGCGGTGGTAGAGTCATATTCGGGTTTCTCGGCGGCCACCAGATCGCCAAAGTTGGCCAGAGTAAGGTCCTTCGCGACCCAGTACTTGCCATTGATGAAGATATAGGGCTTGGGTGTTTCTCGACTGTCAGATTATGGAAAACTTAGTTGTAGACATTGGATCTGATACGTACACGCCAGGCTTCAGACCTTCTGTCATTTTGCTCTGATGGGAGCCTTTGCTGGCAAAGCGAAGTATTCTCAAGCTGGTGGTTGCCTTTGAGGTGTTTGAAGAAGAGGAAGAAAGCTTTGATGGTTTGTTTTGCTTTTGAAAGAAGGTCAGTGACGGTATCACAAGAAATTTGTGTGAATTCATGGACGCAGGGCCTTTGCCAAAGCCGTGATAGGCAGTTTTTATGGTCTACATGATTATGGCTGACCCCATGTGAGGCCACAGAATGCTGATGTCTCGGGTTCAGTCGAGGTGTTATTTGAAGCGCTAAATTTCTCTTCTGTATCTCTAGCCAGTTGGTTCTTATATGTACGAGATTGGTTAAGTATCTACCAGATAAGAGTTCAGTATCATGCAAAACACCAACATATTTACCCGGTGTTGACAAATAGAGCACTTGATACATATTGTCATGTTTTAGTTTAGTGAGAACTTTAAGCAATAAGAGCAAGTTTTCGTCATTCTAAGGTAAATGTACGAGTTCATCATATACAATACACAGCATCTAGGAAGCCTGTCCAATTTCCCTGGATCAGGAGCTGAAAGTGTGTCAGCAAGTTGCAACATCTGACTCCCACGAGCCTACTTCATGTTGGAGAGTTTGACGAACAGTTTTTGTCACATACTATCATTTTCAGTTCTCACAGTGCTTGATTCCTTGATGTATTGCTCCCTTAACCAATCTACTCGATCCTAAGCCGATGAGAATATACATTGATATTTCCTCATCGGTTATCGGATCTTCTCATAAGGAAAGTATTTCCTTATTGTCGTATATTCGATCACGTACATCATCCAAGACTGGAAAATTGGACCCGACTGAAATTTCATCAAGGAGGCTTATCATAGCTAAGGTGGTTTGCATCGAGGCCTCGGTACTTTTAGTGCAGTAGGCAAACATCCTTCCCATGTGCCATATGAACCCTATCATCGTTTACAAAGAGAATGATTCAATGCATGATCATATTCATGAATGCCAAGACTCGGACTCCTTGCTCTATTCTCAATGCACATTGGAAGACTTCAGGGTATGTACATCCAGGCCAAGAGAAAGAGGCGGGTGACATTTTCCAAAGTGAAGCCACAGGCAAGCGAGGTAACGTGACCGAAGCCAAGGAAGGGATGGAAGGCAGATACGTAAGTAGGCAGGCACGGCAGGCACCTCACCTTAAGTGAGGTGGTCTTGCCCTTTAAGAAATTCTTTTCGTATGTACTTATGCACAAATCCAGCAGTGTGAACAAAGCGAAACATCATTTGTACGACGCGTCATCGTTTTGATGCAATAATCAATTACACAGTACTGTTCTACTCGTCTTCTGCATCTTCCACTTGCTCTTCACATCCCACCCCCTTTCAGCCAAGCTTTACCACTCTTGCTCGGGTGCCGTCCAACATGCCAAAAGACCAGCCCAGGTCGCCAATGACACACAGTGGCCTCCAATCATTTACCGCGTACAGGGGTCGGAGCTTGGGGTAAAGGGGGCCTGGGCAGCGCCGATTACAGCGGTACCCCGCAGCATCGACACCTCGCCGCGCTCGGTTGAGCTCCTCCTCCTCCTCACCTCACATCATTGATAGCTCCATGTCCTGAGGTCCTCGACCCATGGTATGCGGAGATGCGTCGGCATTCACTCGGAGGCAGGCTTTCTATGGTCGACCACACTACCGAACCTCAGTATGGCCTCCGATAGCAGTGTAACTCGTCGAGGCAGCTTGCCAGGGGTTCGAAACCGTATGGCCATTGGTCAATCAGGAACTCCTCCGAGCTTCGAGCTCCGAAATCTTCCCAGCTCAGGACCGAGGATCTTCGCGTCTTGGCTACAAAGTGTGGAATATAAAAGCCAGCGCGGCCAATTTACCTTTCTCATTATGAAAGACAGATCACCTGCAGCTCCTTCTTCCTGACGTCCTCTTCTTACACGCTTCCCACCACCATCATGCATCTCCCGCTGCTCCTGTCAGGAGCTGTCTTGAGCTTCATCGCTCCGACCCTCGCCGTGCCTGTCCAGGACAGTCCTCGCCAGCGCCTCCTCGACGGCAAGGGTCTTCCTACAAAGTACCGCAGTGGTTCGCCTCCCTACACTCCTGGCCACAAGGACAAGTACGACAGTCCCATTGACTCCATCGGCGACGAGCTCGATCCCTTGCCATATCGCAATGGCCTCGGAGCCTCCGTTCTCGGTCCTTGGAACGAGGCTCGATCCAGACAGAACCCGGATCTCGTTCGACCTCCAGGCACTGATCACGGCAATCTTGCCAACATGCGTTGGAGTTTTGCTGATTCTCACATTCGCATCGAGGTCCGTTTGTCCGCATAGGTTCCGCTGTAGCTTAATGGTACTAATTAGTTCTATTTGTAGGAGGGTGGTTGGACTAGACAAACCACGATTCGCGAGCTTCCTACTAGTATCGAGCTGGCCGGTGTTAACATGCGCCTAGACGAGGGGGTCGTTCGCGAACTCCACTGGCACAAGGAAGCTGAATGGGCATACGTCCTTGATGGCAGCTGCCGTATCACCGCCATTGACTACGAGGGAGGCAACTTTATCGATGACGTCCAAAAAGGCGATCTCTGGTTTGTTTGAAATTGTTTTCTGCTTCTTTTCCTCATGCTAAATAGTTGTGGGCAGGTACTTCCCCTCCGGTGTTCCTCACTCCCTTCAAGGGCTCGGCGGGAACGGAACCGAGTTTCTCTTAATCTTCGACGACGGACACTTTTCTGAGGAGTCTACTTTCATCCTTACGGACTGGCTTGGTATGGTGCCACCGAGAGACACGAAGACTTCAAATTGACTGACAATACAACAGCACACACCCCCAAGTCTGTCATCTCAAAGAACTTCAAGCTGGCTCCCGAGGTCTTTGCAAACATCCCCGAGGGAGAGAAGTACATCTTCCAAGGAACGACACCCGGCTCCATCAGCCACGAGGCCCCTGACGGAAAAGGCGTCAAGAAATCAAAGCACCAGTTCACGCACAAGATGCTCGCGCAGGAACCCAAGAAGACCTCTGGCGGCGAAGTCAGAGTAACCGACTCCAAGAACTTTCCCATCTCAAAGACCATTGCTGCTGCCCACGCCATCATCGAGCCCGGCGCCCTTCGTGAGATGCACTGGCACCCCAACGCCGACGAGTGGTCCTTCTTCATCAAGGGTCGCGCCAGAGTCACGATTTTCGCCTCAGAAGGAAACGCCAGGACATTCGACTACGTGCCAGGCGACGTTGGCATCGTCCCGAAGAACATGGGTCACTTTGTGGAGAACATTGGCGACGAACCCCTCGAGATGCTCGAAATCTTCCGCGCCGACGAATTCAGAGACTTCTCCCTGTTCCAGTGGATGGGCGAGACGCCCAAGAAGCTGGTCGTCGACCACCTCTTCGCCAACGACCCCGATGCTGGAGAGAAATTCTGGGACAAGGTCAAGAGCGCCGAGAAGGATGAGATCACCAAGGACACTAGCGTCGATGCCGAGGATGTTCAGACCGAGACGGAGGAACTCTGATGGTCATACAACAACACGCAACGGAAACATCATGCATGGAAACATTGGAAACGGGAACGAGGTGGCTGAGTCCTTTGCCCTCGGTCATCGTCTGTGCTCTGGCGGCATTTTGTTTCGTTGGGCGATGAAACATCTACAGCCAGGGGACAAAAACATCATCTCATTTGTCGACAGAAATTGTTGATCAGTCAATAATACCATTTCATTATTCTTGGCAGCAAAGTCTATGATGTCTAGAAACAAAACCAATCTCGCCCCTTCGCTCTTTGGCTTTCTGACGCTGTTCCCACCTTTGATACTATGTCTCCCACTGCCATCAGACAAAAGCCTTTTTATTTTTTATTTTATTTTTTTGCTCAGAGTCTATGAAGTCAAGGTAACCTACTCAAAGTTCACAGACAGAACTGGGAAAGGGTATCCATGCCAGCCACTCCAGGAAGCTCTCGTCCAAACATAATCGGATTACTCAGTTCCCGCTGCCAAGTCCAGCGCTTATACCCATACAAACAAATCAAATATGAACCTCATATTTGATTGTTTGGCTGATTTCTCGCGCTATATTTGATTGTTTGACTTATTTGATGTATATTTGATTGATTTGCTAGAATCTTCTATAGCCCGTTTAGAGGTGTAAATGGTGCAGTGGATTCTGCGCCGGAGGTGCCGAAATCTTTACGGCGGGCCCACTTTAATACCGGAGGTCCGGTGTTCGAATCCGGGTCCGGGCGGCCCCTTTTTTACCGTATTTTCTCGGTATATTATTGGTATATTCGGGCCCACCCTTAGATTCTAGATTTGATCAAATATACTAAATATATGGGCTAGAATATTTGATTGTTTGACTTACTGAAATTCCTATATTTGACTGTTTGTTTGACTTATTTGTTTGATTGATTTGAATGGGTATAAGCGCTGGCCAAGTCCAGGCCCTTGTATCACCATCAAGTCAGCCGCGCATAGATCGCCTCCTTTGCTTCTCAAACTAGAATTAGAGCCCCCGTATGCCACGACTATTGCTCTCTTTCACCATCCTCTTCCATCACCGACACATCATTTACATAACTACCTCTTTCTCTTACCGACAGGTCTCCGAAAGACGTCCGTAGCTACGGACCCAGTCTAACCAGATATCGTTGCCTCAAATAGATCTAATGGAAAGAGGGGTGGGTGCCATGTTAGTTGATTGTAGCTTTCATCCCTCGGTGTGGAAGGAATATGACTGCAATAGGTTGTAGCAGCCAGGTTCGCGACGCCCATCCGTGACCCGCGGCCAGGCTCTCGTTGCATGCGAGGAGAAAGAACCCCCCTCTGGACACGCCCCCTTGGGCCCTCGTGCCCGATTTAGGCTTATCGCAGGGTGGGAGCCGGCGGTAAGAAACGCAGAAAATAAGAAGAGAATAACGGGAAAGGAGATCCTAGGGCCCAAGGGGGGATCCAGGCCGGGGGCCTTGAGGCTAGGGGTGCGTAGAGCCGTAAGATGGATCAAGAAGGTGGTGACCGGTGGCCGAAGCGTCGAGAGCGACGAGCAGAAAAGAATCGCAATCCTCATGGAATGAACCCCGCACGGCGACAACACCATCAATCCGGGCCAATAGTTCCGTTTCAGCAACGAGTCGAAGGCAGGCATTCCCAGGTGCTGAGGCGGTAGTAGGTAGTGGTTGCGGTGCAGGAGGAGAAAGCTGACAAGGCCGTTTCCGCTACCTGCATCGTCCAATATTTTGATCCTTCACTCTTTTCGGTCCATTTCCCGGTGCGGGCAGCAGGCCTGTAGGGTTAGGAACTTCTGTATGGGTGTGAACGTTGCGGTTGACGACACCCATTCCTATTCTTGGAAAAGTTGGAGACGGACAGAGAGAGGAGACTGGAGAGCAAGAATAGAAGATGGCAAAGAGGGGTAAATGCGAGCACCAAGGGGCAATGAGAGATGAGGGGGGATAGGGACTGGGCACATCACCGACTGACTAACTGACTGACTTGACTGACTAGGTAACTAGAGTTAGAGGCAGGGCGCGAAAGCGACAATCCCCCTAGTGTTGTCGATGGAAAGCTATTCCCATCCCAACGGCAACGTGAGCTGATTCGTCGGAATTGCAGCAAGAAAGGCGGCACTAGCACATACGCAAACATACCGTAGTTATTAGTATCCCTATTATAGGGTAGTTAGTTCGAACCGTAGTTAACGAAGAGATTAATTAAACTATATAAATATCTGCGTAAGTATAAAAAGGAGGTTCTAACTATAAGTTAGGCTAGCTACGATAATCGTAAATAAGGCCCCCAATTAGCCCCTGCGCAGTCGGTTATATACCGCAGTCAAATTAGATTTCTAATCCGATACTAACTTTCTCTTTTTTTTATCGATTTAACTACTACGGTTAGAGGTATAATTCGACCTCGGGCCCGTCTACTAGGTCGTCTCCTTTTCCCCCTTTTCTCTATTCTTTTCGTATAACCTATCCCTCTATTCGTATAATAACTTTTCCGCTACCTACGAATTACTCTAATCCCTTATTTAGTACTACTTTTGTAAAAGCGTTTACGAGGTTATCTTTACTATTAATCTAACGGATCTCGAGTATCTCGCGCCTTTTATACGATTACCTAAGGGCTATAATATTAATTATAAGCCTCTTTTCCTTCGTCGTTCCCAATTTAACAAAGCATTCATATAGCGAGTAAGAATCGGTATAAACAACTATTAAAATAAATAAAAGGCTAATTCGATTAGTAATCTTCCTCAGCGTCGTTAAAATCGTATAAAAGAGGTTAACGCCGTTAACTATACTATAAACCTCTAATACTAGCACACTTCTCATTACCCGCTTACTTTTAATTAACGAGTAATAAATTATATTACTATATATAATAAATTCGCTCTTACTTATACTCTCGTTAACTAAGATAATAATATACCCTAATTACGAAATAAGGTCGTTATTATTCGTAAATAACCTATCGATAAAGACGTAAAGCTTACTAATTATAAGGTCGATCGAGTAATAAATAAGACCTTAATCGAGATTTATTTACTACTACTTAAGCCGCTTATTAAGTACCTCGACGTCTCGTTTAGTTAGATCTATAGCCTACGCTACCCTAGCATAGTCAAAAGTTACCTCGGGCTAATAAATACTTATAATATATACCCCTCGCACAAGCTCAGCCTTATATTGCTTCTTAATATTAGTTACGTTTGGGTTAACGAGGTTAATCTTCTTACCTTACCCCTTTTATTAGAAAATAACGGTTTCCCCTTTAATTATAAAAATCCCGCCGTTAAATACTAGGGGGGTATTTATTATAAAGACCTCTTTTAGCTTCGCTACGAAGCCCGCTTTCTAAAGCTCCTTATCCTCCTTCTTTATAAAGTTAATATTAAATAGGCCCAATATATCGTCGGTCTATATTCTAACAATCCTAAATTAGTTACCTTCGTACTCCGCGATTAATAAGCACGGGTCGTACGTAGAGGTAACTATTAATAGTTAATTAATATAAAAATCGTAATAAGTAGCCCACTAATAGGTACCCGATTCTACGAGCCTATACAGTAGCTTAAGCACTTTAATAATCGTACCTTCTAAGTACTTACTAACTATTTCCTTTGGTAAATAGGCCAGGATTTTCCTTATAAGCCCTGTGGCTAATTAGGTATATACCTAGGTAATATTACGGCTCTAAATCTCGTATCCCTTCTTCCACAGTAATACCATTAGTACCATTATTAATCGTTAGCTATAGCGCTATATAGTAAGTAATTATATAAGCAGCGTTACCTTTTTAACATCGCCGTACCCCTAAATTACGTATTTAAACTTCTCGTACGGTTAGGGTATTCCTTTTCCTTTAATTTCACGAACCATTTGCAATTTAAATATATAGAGGTTTATATACTTTTCTAAATTGTAAAAGATAAATTAATAGACCCCTCGATCGCGCAGAGTATTTACTTTAATAAGATCTAATCCCTTATACGGCTTTCTAATAGTTATAATTACGCCTTCCTTACGTAGTTTAATTACTAGCTCAAAATCGGCTTTCTCTTTTACTATATAAAAAGTATTAATTACCTCGTCGCTAGTAATAAATTACCGCGTTAGTACTTACCATCGTAATCTCCCGCGACATATTAATACCCTTTTAACAATTTCCTCTTCCTCGTTATTTATTAATACTACTACGACGATTTTGTTAAGGATAATTTCCTATACCTCTACCGCGGGTTATATAGCTTCCCCTAGCTCTTCTTTTTCTTATAGGCTAGAAATCACCTCGATAGGATCTATATAATATAGTCTAACTACCGTAATTAATACCTCGAGTAACTAGTTGCGATCTCTCGTAACTACGCAAGAACGCTCGTTAACAGAAATTAATTTATATAGCCCAGCCTATTATTAAGTAATTTCGCACTATACTCGTATATCCGAATTTAGGGGCATATTTAAATTAACCCCTATATCGGGCCTATTACGCGTAGTAATTACCTTATTAACTTACCTTTTTACGCTTACCTCGCGCAGTACCCGCATTACTTTTTTAACTACTTAAGCTTGCTAACTTACGTCTAGTAATAGTAGCAAGGCTAAGGTCGTTCTTAAATATACTCTAAATACTAAAAGCGTCGGTATAAGCCCGTTAGGCCCCATAGTATTGTTATAGTATTTAAGTACTATTTAGAGGTATTCGTCGTTATCAGAATCGGGATTTTCCTCTTTAATAATTTTAAACGCTCTTTTTAACTACTAATACGCCCTTTCTACCTTTCTAATACTATAATACGCTTTAACGGGCACGACTTTTAACTATATACTATAAGCCGTCGCATTTTCCTTAAATTTTACTAACTTAAAACTAGTACTAGCGTCGGTTCTAATACCGTCTAGCGGTCCCTAGTATATATCGATTTAGCTTTTTCGTAAAGCTACCTATACTATTTTTATTTATAAATCCCGTAAGAATTGCCTTACTTAGAATAATATAGCCTCGTCGATTATATATAGGACCGGTCGACTGTTTAAATAGAAAATATTAACGACGATCTCCTAATTAAAGTTAAGCTTATTACGCAATTTAAATTTAAATTTACGTAAGCTCTGCGCATTTATTTAGTATTAGTAATATACTTTTGTTAACTACTCTAGCGCCCCTAATTCGATATTATTATTACTTAAATACTTTAGGAGGTTATATAGCCTCGTAACCGACGGGTAGCCAAATCTCTAGTATAGTCGTCTAAGCTTACTTTCCGTTAAGTAATTAATTAACTTCGTATCGTTAATAAGCCTTATAAACGCGTACCCCTATCGGCGTTCGACTATTTCGAAGTACTTATAGCTAGAGATTCTATTCCTTATATTATTAAATATAATACCTAGTCGATCTATATCTTTTAGATATAGGAGAAATAGGGTATTAACGGGTAGGATATAAAAAGTCATCGTTCCGAAGTACGTCTCTACTTCTACCGTACCTAGGGCAACGATTTCCTTGCCTAGGCCGAAGCTAATCCTCGCAATACCCGCTATTAACGTATTAAGTATTATTAGCGCGATTTTCTATAGCGCCTAGAATTACCCTTTTCCTCTTATTAACTATTACGATACCCTAGTATCTAAGATAATCCTATAGAAATTATCTAGGCCGTACCTTTTGTTCGTATAGAATACCTATACGAGCTTAGTATTTAAGTAATCTAAGTAGTATAAAAAGGACCCCTCTAGCTACCCCTAAAATTACTTAGCACCCTATCTCTTTTTTTTAGATATTAAGAAAGTAGAATTCTGCGCTATTAAATTCGTCCTTTCGCCCACCTCCGTATCCGTTGTCTAAAAGACCTTCCCTTACTATCCGTAAATAAAAGCCTACTTATTAAGGGCTTCTACTACCTTTTATTCGTTTAGCCTCGTATATCCTCCCGAGGCTAACGGGGCGAAAAAAGAGTAGTTAATATCGTTAACTTCGTTATAATCTAATTCGTTAGTATAGGGGGTAAGATCTTCCTTATCTTCCGAATCTCCTATAGGGTGCGGGTACTTTAGGCTACTAAATTAGCTACTTTTGCTAAGTTCCGTACCCCCGGATCTACCCTTATATATAACGAGGAATTAGTTAAATCGATAAGGGCTAGTTTTGCTATTTACTACCCTCGATTTTCTATATTATTCGTACGATTTAGTACGCTCTTCCTTAGAATAATTACTTAACTAATATCCATCCTTTTTATAAATAAAATACTACTTCTTCTGTTACCCTACTCGTAAGTTAAATCTCTACCTATTTAACGAATCTAAGATTCCCTACTAGCGATTGCTATACTTAGCTTTCTTTCCTTTCTTATTATACGTTTAGTCGACCTAATACTATTAATAAGGGCCGTTATACGCTTAGAAGTAGGTTTAGTATAGCATTCTCGCTTTAATATTAAAACTAGATCTTAGCCTCGAGCAGAGCGTTTCGTAATCTTCGGGTACTTAATATAGAGTTATTTTTGCCTCTAGAACGCGCTAGACTATAATATAAAAATATCTAACTTTCCGCTCGTTAGTCCCCTTATTTAGCTAGGTTTTTACTAGCTTATTAATTTGATTAATAAGCTCTTCGAGGATTTTTATTCGCAATTTGCCCTCTATTATCCTAGCTATAGATACGAAAGAAATCGCTCGTAGCTTAGATAAGAGCTCTAGGTTCCTATTATAAGTCTCGAAACGGCTTCGGATTACGTTAATTATATTAAGAAAGTCGTTTCGATCGAGATTACGTACCGCTTCGTAATAATAATTAGAGGCTTTACTTATAAGTACGACATTAACTACTAAATAGTATTAGTATTCCTTAATTCCGACTTTTTCGTAATAATCGTAAAATATCGTTAAGGTTTCTTATAAGACCTTATACTTCCCCCCAGAGTACAATTTCTCTTTTAAGAAGATCTTTTTAAAGTCTATAAACTACTTCGTATTCGCTACTAGATTTTTAGTATCTATATACGATCCCTACGTCGCTACGTACTATTAGTAACTTCGGGTAATCTACTTCCTTTCTTACTAGCTAATTAGTACCGAATTTCGCATTAGTAGCGGCAACGAGCTATAAATCGAAATAAGCAGAATTATTAATTATCGTACTTCTAGTACCATATTTTACCTCTATATATCCTTCTACGATAATAAATTATTGTTAGTAATTATAAAAAAGAAATCTAAGTCGTTCACCCTTTTTCTAAATTTGTTAAAGCGATTATACGCCCTATCGACTTATACTTAAGTCCATATTATAAATTCCTCTTCTATAATCGTTACTACTAAGATTTCGTAAGGTTCTCGTAATTATAATTACGCTAGTAGTACCCCTCGCCTATAAAAAAATCCATTAACCGCTTTCGTAATTCCTAGGCTTACGCTTACGAACTATTCGTCTAGCTAATAGCTAAAGTCGTTTATAATCTCGTAAAATAGGGGTTACCCCTATAGCCCCTTTTTCTTATAAACCTTAGTTAAATAAATCAATACCGCGTCAATTTACTCGCTATTAAGCTAATCCGCAATTCTATATATCCACGTCCCCTAATAATCCGGGTTAATATTCACCCACTTATAAAAAATAGGGATTCTATCTAAGATCGGGTTTTGCCCTCTCCTTCCTTACCCTAACTTACTAAGGGTCGTGCCCTAGCTTATGCCCGTATTAGTAATTACTAGCGTGTTTAACCTTAACGGGGATATATTTAATCCGCGCGCTAGCTATAGCAAATCCGTACTTTCGCTACCTAACGAATTTATTAAGGTCTAGGAAATTCCCACTTCCTCTTACCGTCTCGCTACTATTCTTATTTCTACCCTCTTTAGTAATTACTATTACCTTTCTAAATCGCTAGCCATCGTACCTATTAAAATCCTCCTTTTTATTTAATATAAAAGGGTAGGTTTTAGTAGTTCCTTTTTCTAATAGCAGCGGCAGACGTTTATATTACCATAGGACGATATAATAATTAGTCTCGGGATCTTTACCAATTACCAATTTCCGCTTTTCTATATACTTCCAGCTTCCTAAGCCTCGTACTCTCCGTAATCTCTAAATCCCCTCCTCCCTCGTCAGACCGTCCCCTATACTATATTCCTAAATAATACTCGGGGGGTAGTTAAGGGAGCTACGGGGAGGTCGTCTAGATCGCGGGCTTAAGGTCGTACTTATAAAATCCTAGTAATAATAGACTTTTTCTATATACCGTAAATCTCTTAGCTTAATAACTCTTATACGCTTCTTACTATACTAACTAAGAATATCTACGTTTAGAGATCCCTTTTCTTAATTGCGCGGTACTCTTTTATATTATACTATTAAGCTCGCCCGTCGCGCTAATTAACTAAGCGAGTAGTCGCTGCGTAAGTATTTCCTTTTACCGATTTAACTAATTAATTTCTAATCGCGGGCCGGCCGTAGAAAAGTTATTTAATAAAAAGGCTACTTAAGGTAACGGTAAAAAACTAGTTACTTAAGCGGTTCTATTAATTAATATAGTTTAACGTAATAAACGTCGACCTCTCGTAAGTAGTAAAGGGCTACGATTATTTAATTCCGTGCGGTATTTAAGAATCGCCCCCTTTTTCGTCTACTTCTATAAGGTTAATTAGTATAAATCTCTTATCCCGTACGGTATTAAAAAGTCGTCTCTTCTATATAGCGAGATACCTTACTAATCTGCGTAGCGAAATACCTTACCGATCTACGATAATAGAATTTAACTACTAATTAGTATTAGTATCCCTATTATAAAGTAGTTAGTTCGAACCGTAGTTAATAAAGAGATCAATTAAACTATATAAATATCTGCGTAAGTATAAAAAAGAGGTTCTAACCGTAAGTTAGGCTGGCTACGATAATCGTAAATAGGGCCCCTAATTGGCCCCTGCGCAGTCGGCTGTATGCCGCGGTCGAATTAGACTTCCAATCCGACAGTAGTAGACATAACCTGGGATTCGGCCAGTGAGCATGGATCTAATACAACCCTCGTCGGTGTGACTGCAGCATCTTAATCGAAGAAACATGTATGTTCAGTTAGGGATGCTACATATAGCATAGTCTCTCACACTCTCTCTACCCCGTTCACCCTCGGCTCTTGTTGCGCTTGTCAAGTTATTTCTATGGCCCACAATCCACTTGCCGCTCGCCGCCCGCCGAACTGCATTCACATCTCCATGGGTTCTCGCAGCGGGTGTTGTTCGATTGTCTCCTCTTCCTAGGCTCCCTGGCTCTTCCTCCTCGCTCTTCGCTTTCCTTGCGAGTCACTCCCGTTAAGCTAGCACCGAGTGGCAGAGGCCTAAACCCCGGTCAAACCCGGACTTCACCCCGGTCTGCATGGCCGGAATACGGCACCTGATTCGCGGGCTTGGCATACCACCTCAACCGGGGAAATCAAAAGCTTGTCCCGTCGTATCGAAGGCTACTTGCAGGGGGTAGACTTGGGGGGGTACAGAGAGCGGAGACTGGAAGAAGGGGTGTGTGGCCGTGTGGGAACAATTCGGTGGAGTCCTGTCCTGGAAGCCCGCGCCCACCACCCGGCACACGACATCTCGCCTCGTCATTGCGTTCGTCTATCCAAGATGGCCTTGCTAGAGCCGATGGCCGCCACGGGAGCGCTATTGGACGGGTATGTACCCCGCGTCTTGGTCTTTAGTTGAACGGGAAGGGAAGTGGACAACGGAGGGGGTGAGGGGGCCAACTGGGTAGGGGGGATCTCGCGCGGGAATTCCGGTCTTGCGTCAAAACTAACGTACCTCTGATACTTACAGGCAGGTCGAAGGAGAGAAGTGTGTGAGAGAGAGGCAAAGATAGATACACAGTAGAGACCTGACGGAACGATAGGGCCGCGAGGGAGAGAGAATCGAACACACTTCCCTCTTTCGGGTTGCACGACTAAGCCCGCGGTATCTCGCATACCAAAGAAATGGGGCTCTGTATTGCGTCGTCGTCGTCACCTTGATATGGGAATATGGATACCACATACATTTCATTGCGACCCTTCACGTTCGGTCAACTCCTATCCTGCACAAGAAGCTGAGACCGAAAAGGTCCCACGCATGCGCTGCGTGCGCCAGAGAGAGGATCAGAGAAAGCCAAGTGTTCTATGTCTTGGATGGGAGAGCCTGTTATCTCAAGTCACCAATCCGGATGAGGAAATTCGATATGTGTTTTGCCGCCAAGCTTCCCGTGTACATAGACTGCCAATGCATGCAACCCCCAAGGACGTGCTTTAGGTACCAAGTGTCGGTGTTCGCTAAAAGGCTTTAGGACTTGCCTATTTTCTTGGCTCGACGCTTTTTCGACTACCGTAGTACTAGCCGTAGCATCTCACAGTCATCATACACATACCTCTCTATTAGTATCCCTATTACAGGGTAGTTAGTTCGAACCGTAGTTAACAAAGAGATCAATTAAACTATCTAGATATCTGCGTAAGTATAAAAAAGAAGTTCTAATTATAAGTTAGGCTAGCTACGATAATCGTAAATAGGGCCCCTAATTAGCCCCTACGCAGTCGGCTATATACCGCGGTCGAATTAGACTTCTAATCTAACACTAACTTTCTCTTTTTTTTATTAATTTAACTACTATAGTTAGAGGTATAATTCGACCTCGGGCCCGTTTACTAGGTCGTCTCCTTTTCCCCCTTTTTTCTATTTTTTTTATATAACCCATCCCTCTATTTGTATAATAACTTTTCCGCTACTTACGAATTACTTTAATCCCTTATTTAGTATTATTTTTATAAAAGCGTTTGCGAAGTTATTTTTATTATTAATCTAATAAATCTCGAGTATCTCGCGCCTTTTATACGATTACCTAAGGGCTATAATATTAATTATGAGCCTCTTTTCCTTCGTCGTTCTTAATTTAACAAGGCATTCGTATAGCGAATAGGAATCGGTATAAATAACCGTTAGAATAAGTAGAAGGCTAATTCGATCGGTAATCTTCCTTAGCGTTATTAAAATCGCGTAAGAAAAGTTAACGCCGTTAACTATATTATAAACCTCTAACGCTAGCACACTTCTCGTTACCCGCTTATTTTTAATTAACGAGTAGTAAATTATATTACCGTATATAGTAAATTCGCTCTCGCCTATACTCTTATTAGCTAGGATAATAATATACCCTAATTATAAAGTAAGGTCGTTATTATTCGTAAATAACCTATTAACGAAGACGTAAAGCTTACTAGTTATAAGGTCAATCGAGTAGTAAACGAGACCTTAATCGAGATTCGTTTATTACTACTTAAGCCGTTTATTAAGTACCTCGACGTCTCGTTTGGTTAGATCTATAGCCTATACTACCTTAGCGTAATTAAAAATTACCTCGGGCTAATAAATACTTATAATATATACCCCTCGCGCAAGCTTAGCTTTATACCGCTTCTTAATATTAGTTACGTTCGGGTCGACGAGGTTAATCTTCTCGCCCTACCCCTTTTACTAAAAAACGACGGTTTCCCTTTTGATTATAAGAATCCCGCCGTTAAATACTAGGGGGGTATTTATTATAAAGACCTCTTTTAGCTTCGCTACGAAGCCCGCTTTCTAAAGCTCCTTATCCTCCTTTTTTATAAAGTTAATATCGGATAGGCCTAATATATTATCGGTCTATATTCTAACGATCCTAAATTAGTCGCCTTCGTACTCCGCGACTAGTAAGCACGGGTCGTACGTAGAGGTAACTATTAATAGTTAATTAATATAAAAATCGTAGTAAGTGGCCTATTAATAGGTGCCCGATTTTGCGAGCCTATATAGTAGCTTAAGCACTTTAATAATCGTACTTTCTAGGTACTTACTAGCTATTTCCTTCGGTAGATAGGCTAGGATTTTCTTTATAAGCCCTGTAGCCGATTAGGTATATACCTAGGTAATATTACGGCTCTAAATCTCGTATCCCTTCTTCCGTAGCGATACTATTAATACTATTATTAATCGTTAGCTATAGTGCTATATAGTGGGCAATTATGTAAGTAGCGTCGCCTTTTTAATATTACCGTACCCCTAAATTACGTATTTAGACTTCTCGTACGGTTAGGGTGTTCCTTTTCTTTTAATTTTACGAACTATTCGCGATTTAAATATGCAGAGGTTTATATACTTTTTTAAATCGTAGAGGATAAATTAATAGACCCCTCGATCGCGCAGAGTATCTATTTCGATAAGATCTAATCCCTTATATAGCTTTTTAGTAGTTATAATTACGCCTTCTTTACGTAGTTTAACTACTAGCTCAAAATCGGCTTTCTCTTTTACTATATAAAAGGTATTAATTACCTCGTCGCTAGTAATAAATTACCGCGTTAGTACTTACTATCGTAATCTCCCGCGACGTATTAGTACCCTTTTAGTAATTTCCTCTTCCTCGTCGTCTATTAATACTACTACGACGATTTTATTAAGGATAATTTCCTATACCTCTACCGCGGGTTATATAGCTTCCCCTAGCTCTTCTTCTTCTTATAGGCTAGAAATTACCTCGATAGGATCTATATAATATAGTTTAACTACTATAATTAATACCTCGAGTAACTAGTCGCGATCTCTTATAACTATATAAGAACGCTCGTTAATAAAAATTAATTTATATAGCCTAGCCTATTATTAAATAATTTCGCGCTATACTCGTATATCCGAATTTAGGGGCATATTTAAATTAACCCCTATATCGGGCCTATTGCGCGCAGTAATTACTTTATTAACTTATTTTTTTACGCTTACTTCGCGCAGTACTTATATTACTTTTTTAACTACTTAAGCTCGCTAGCTTACGTCTAGCGACGGTAGCGAGGCTAAGGTCGTTCTTAGATATACTCTAAATACTAAAAGCGTCGATATAAGCCCGTTAGGCCCCATAGTATCGTTATAGTATTTAAATACCGTCTAGAGGTATTCGTCGTCGTTAGAATCGGGATTTTCCTCTTTAATAATTTTAAACGCTCTTTTTAATTACTAGTGCGCCCTTTCTACTTTTTTAATACTATAGTGCGCTTCGATAGGCACGACTTTTAACTATATACCGTAGGCCGTCGCATTTTCCTTAAATTCTATTAACTTAAAACTAGTATTAGCGTCGGTTCTAATACCGTCTAGCGGTCCCTAATATATATCGATCTAGCTTTTTCGTAGAGCTACCTATACTATTTTTACTTATAGATCCCGTAGGAATTGCCCTACTTAGAATAATATAGCCTCGTCGATTATATATAGGACCGGTCGACTATTTAAGTAGAAAATATCGACGACGATCTCCTAATTAAAGTTAAGCTTATTACGCAATTTAAATTTAAATCTGCGTAGGCTCTACGCATTTATTTAGTATTAATAGCATACTTTCGTTAACTACTCTAGCGCCCCTATTTTAATATTATTATTACCTAAATACTTTAAAAAGTTATATAGCCTCGCGACCGACGGGTAGCTAAATCTCTAGTATAGTCGTCTAAGCTTACTTTCCGTTAGGTAATTAATTAACTTCGTATTGTTAGTAAGCCTTATAAACGCGTACCCCTATCGTCGTTTAATTATTTCGAAGTACTTACGGCTAGAGATTCTGTTCCTCGTATTATTAAATATAATACCTAATCGATCTATATTTTTTAAATATAAGAGAAATGGGGTATTAACGGGTAGGATATAAAAAGTTATCGTTCCGAAGTACGTCTCTACTTTTACCGTACCTAGGGCGACGATTTCCTTACCTAGGCCGAAGCTAATCCTCGTAATACCCGCTATTAACGTATTAAGTATTACTAGCGCGATTTTCTATAGCGCCTAGAATTGCCCTTTTCCTCCTATTAACTATTATAATACCCCAGTATCTAAGATAATCCTATAGAAATTATCTAGGCTATACTTTTCGTTCGCATAGAATACCTATACGAGCTTAGTATTTAAGTAATCTAAGTAGTATAAAAAGGACCCCTCTAGCTACCCCTAGAATTACTTAGCACCCTATCTCTTTTTTTTAAATATTAAAAGAGTAGAATTCTGCGCTATTAGATTCGTCCTTTTACCTACCTCTATATCCGTTGTCTAAGGGACCTTCCCTTACTATCCGTAAATAAAAGCCTACTTATTAAGGGCTTCTACTACTTTTTATTCGTTTAGCTTCGTATATCCTCCCGAGGCTAACGGGGCGAAAAAAGAGTAGTTAATATCGTTAACTTCGTTATAATCTAATTCGTTAATATAGGGGGTAAGATCTTCTTTATTTTCCGAATCTTTTATAAAGTGCGGGTGCTTTAGGCCGCTAAATTAGCTACTTTCGCTAAGTTCCGTACCCCCGGATCTACCCTTATATATAACGAAGAATTAGTTAAATCGATAAGGGCTAGTTTTACTATCTACTACCCTCGATTTTCTATATTATTCGTACGATTTAGTACGCTTTTCTTCGGAGTAGTTACTTAACTAATATCTATCCTTTTTATAAATAAAATACTACTTCTTCCGTTACCCTGCTCGCGAGTTAAATCTCTACCTATTTAATAAATCTAAGATTCCCTACTAGTAATTGCCGTACTTAGCTTCCTTTCCTTTCTTATTATACGTTCGGTCGACCTAATGCTATTAATAAGGGCCGTCGTACGTTTAAAAATAAGTTTAGCGCGGCATTCTCGCCTTAATATTAAAACTAGATCTTAGCTTCGAGCAGAGCGTCTCGTAGTCTTCGGGTACTTAGTATAGAGTTATTTTCGCCTCTAAAACGCGCTAGATTACGGTATAAAGATATCCGACTTTCCGCTCGTTAGTCCCCTTATTTAGTTAGGTTTTCGCTAGCTTATTAATTCGATCGATAAGCTTTTCGAGGATTTCTACTCGCGATTTGCCCTCTATTATCCTAGCTACAGATACGAAAGAAATCGCTCGTAGCTTAGATAAGAGCTCTAGGTTCTTATTATAGGTCTCGAAGCGGCTTCGGATTACGTTAATTATGCTAAGAAAGTCGTTTCGATTAAGATTACGCACCGCTTCGTAGTAGTAATTAGAGGCTTTACCTACGAGTATAATATTAACTACCGAATAGTACTAGTGTTCCCTAATTCCGACTTTTTTATAATAATCGTAAAATATCGTTAAGGTTTCTTATAAGACCTTATACTTCCCCCCAGAATATAATTTCTCTTTCGGGAAGATCTTTTTAAAGTCTATGAACTGCCTCGTATTTATTATTAGATTTTCGGTATTTATATACGATCCCTGCGTCGCTACGTATTATTAATAACTTTAGGTAGTCTACCTCCTTTCTTACTAGCCGATTAGTACCGAATTTCGTATTAGTAGCGGCGACGAGCTATAGATCGAAATAGGCAGAATTATCGATTATTATACTTCTAGTACTATATTTTGCCTTTATATATCCTTTTATGATAACAGATTGCCGTTAGTAATTATAAGAAGGAAATCTAGGTCGTTTACCCTTTTTCTAAATTCGTTAAAGCGATTATACGCCCTATCGACTTATACCTAGGTCTATATTACGAATTCCTCTTCCGTAATCGTCGCTACTAGGATTTCGTAAGGTTCTCGCGATTATAATTACGCTAATAATACCCCTCGCCCATAAAGAAATCTATTAACCGCTTTTATAATTCTTAAGCTTGCGCTTACGAACTATTTATCTAGCTAATAGCTAAGGTCGTTTATAATCTCGTAAAATAGGGGTTACCCCTATAGCCCCTTTTTCTTATAGACCTTAGTTAAATAAATTAATACTACGTTAATTTACTTACCGTTAGGCTAATCTGCGATTTTATATATCCACGTCCCCTAATAGTCCGGGTTAATATTTACCTATTTATAAGGGATTGGGATTCTATTTAAAATCGGGTTTCGTCCTCTTCTTCTTTACCCTAACTCGCTAAGGGTCGTACTCTAGCTTATACCTATATTAGCGGTCGCTAGCGTATTTAATCTTAACGAGGATATATCTAATCCGCGCGCTGGTTATAATAAATCCGTACTTTCGCTACCCAACGAATTTATTAAGGTCTAAGAAATTCCCGCTTCCTCTCGCTATCTCGCTACTACTCTCATTTTTACTATTTCTAATAATTACTACTACCCTTCTAAATCGCTAGCTATCGTACTTACTAAGATCCTCCTTTTTATCTAATATAAAAGGGTAGGTTCTAGCAGTTCCTTTTAATAATAGTAGCGGTAGACGTTTATATTACTATAATAAGATATAGTAATTAGTCTCGGGATCTTTACTAGTTACCGATTTCTCAAAATTAGTAATCTTATACCGTAAGCTAGTATAAAAAAAAGCCCTTTAGCGGCCCTCTAGAGGATTTTTTTCTTTTCCCTTAGATCCTCGTCTTTTTAACCTTTTTTTAAGCTAATAGTGACTCTAGCGGGAGGTCGCAGGACCACTTTGGGGTAGCCGCCTTCTTCTTAAGTTAATCTCTAAGATCCATAATATTCTTAACTCGATATTATTAGGACCTCTAAATCCCCTCCTCCCTCGTTAAACCGTCCCCTATATTATATTCCTAAGTAATACCCGGGGGGTAGTTAAGGGAGCTACGAGGAGGTCGTCTAGATCGCGGGCTTAAGGGCGTACCTATAAGATCCCCGTAATAATAAACTTTTCTATATACCGTAAATCTCTTAGCTTAATAACTCCTATAGGGTCACCTTTGTTACTAAGTAAGAATATTTACGTTTAGAGATCCCCTTCTTCGATTGCGTAGTGCTCTTTTATACTATATTATTAAGCCCGTTCGTCGCGCTAGTTAATTAAGCGGGTAGTCGTTATATAGGGAATTCTTTTTACCAATTTAGCTAGTTAATTTCTAATCGCGGGCCGGCCGCGGGGAAGTTATTTAGTAAAAAAGGCTACTTAAGGCGACGGCAAAATATTAGTTACCTAAATAGTTCTGTTAACTAGCGTAGTTTAATATAATAAACGTCGACCTCTTATAAGTAATAAAGGGCTACGATTACTTAATTCCGTACGGTATTCGAAAATCGCCTCCTTTTTCATCTACTTCCGTAAGGTTAATTAGCACGAATCTCCTATCCCGTATAGTATTAAGAGGTCGTCTCTTCTACGTAGCGAGATACCTTACCGATCTACGATAATAGAATTTAATTACTAATTAGTATTAGTAGCCCTATTATAAGGTAGTTAGTTCGAACCGTAGTTAATAAAGAGATTAATTAAACTATCTAGATATTTACGTAGGTATAAAAAGGAGGTTCTAACCGTAGGTTAGGCTGGCTACGATAATCGTAAATAGGGCCCCTAATTGGCCCCTGCGCAGTCGGCTGTATGCCGCGGTCGAATTGGACTTCCAATCCGACACTCTCACTCACTTTCTCTCACTCATCACTCACATTCGTACATTACACACGTACACACCCAAAAATTCTGCCTTGACTGCCCATGAGGTCGGCCCGTTTTGTCTGCCGGTGGCGATCGTCCGTCCTTTTCAACGCCCTCGCTGTCTCACAAGATTCGATGTGCAACCTGCCAAGACTGGATCGTGCTTTGGTAAGTCGTCAATAGCCACGAGGAGGCCAAGAGACACCGGCACTTGGCAGTCGACTTAGCATTGCGGCTCTCAGATGCCAAGTGACGAGATATCGAGTCTAATACAAAGTCTAATGAGTGCAAACTCAAAATCAAACAAAATCAAGTGAATAAAGCGTTAAAACAAAGATGCGATGCTCATGGTTTCCCCTTCTTGTGAGATGACGAATGAGAGGGCGCGGTCCTTTCATCTCAGCTGACACGACTCCAACTCTGGCCTCCGTGCCCAGCTGCGTTCGTGCTTTACTTAGTAACTTCACACATAAGGTAGTGTGTGCTAATTATGTGGTGTTCTCTCTTACTCCAAATATTTCAACTGATCCTATTCTCGTCCCGTCCAGTAGCCATTGACTTTGATCCCCCAACCCTGGTGCACATGTGATCAACGTACCGTTTCTTTGCCACGCCACGCTAAGTACTATTCACAAGTCCTTTTCCTGCTATCCCACGCGGGATGGGTACCAGTCAGTTTCACTTTGAGTTGGATGGACGTCTGCACCCGACTAGTATCCAGGGACCAGACCTGAAGTTTTGCTTGTACATGTAGCTTATCATGTCCCTTTATTGGAGAAAAGTTGGAGTTTTGGTCTCATGTCTTCCTTGTCCCCAAGCTATTTGGCGTTCATCGCGGCGCGACTCCGCGCGAGGGGGCTGGCTGGCTGGTTGGCCTTGCTCGACGTAACGCAGACCTACCCAAACTCCCACCAATCTGAGGCTCTCGACACCTTCCATGGGCTGAACAGTGATCAAACTGCATTAGATCCGGTGTCATCGGCATGTGAGGGGATACCGAGTGTCGTCCGAAGGAGGGTACGGCAGTTCCTTGCCTAGATTGGGCCAAGTTGTGTACACACGCAGGAGCCCATGATGCTGCTGCGGTGGTGTTTTCTTGGCTCACGCCTCCCCCTCTTTCTCCTCTTGCCTTTTTTGCCTTCTCTCTACACGTATTGGATGGTACAGTTATCCGCCTACAAGGTTCGGTCGCTATCCCATGTGGTTGCTGTGTTGTACTGGGGGACGGGCAACTTGCGCAAGCGGGCAAGCTGCAATGCGCGGATCAGATGCGATGCAGCAAGCATATAGAACACCTCCATCAGCGTGGCGGGGGGAGGGGTCTGGCTGAACTACATTGTTATCTCTAGGATCAAGTCAAATATCGAATAGTTGAGACCGGATGAAGGTGATGACTTGACTCTTTCTTGAACAGATATAATCATCCCAACTGCTCTGAAACCATTTTGTCTGTTCCCATCACATCAGCCACCGACGGCCCCGGACACTTCTCTTTCCTCACTTTCCCTTTCTCATCTTTTTTCAAACAACGGCACTTTGGGTCCTTTCCTGCTGTCAAGATGGAGAAGATCACCCGAAAGGTCGAAAAGGTGAAGGACGAGTTCGCCACAGATGCCAGTATCGCACGAGCTCGTGACTTTGTCGTTCAGGGGGCACCAAAGCTTCCATCAGCCGCGGGAGTCTACCTTCTGGACAAGGTCCCAATCGTCCAGTGGCTTCCTCGATACAATCCGAAATGGCTCATCACCGACTTCATTGCTGGTCTGACCGTGGGCGTCATGCTCATCCCGCAGTCTCTAGCTTACGCAAAGATCGCAACTATTCCTATTGCCAACGGCCTGTACTCAAGTTGGCTTCCAGCTGCGTTTGCAGTTTTCATGGGAACATCAAAAGGTTTGTTTGCATATCTGTCTTGACTAATTCTTGTGGTTCTTAGTTTCTGACTCTTGGTCCGATGTATAGATCTTTCAACCGGACCGACCTCCATCTTAGGCCTCCTGACAGCTGAAATCGTGCGCGATCTCAGTGAGGAAGGATTCGACATCTCAGCCATTGCCTCATCCGTTGCCCTCATGGTCGGAGTCTACTCACTCGTCATCGGTCTCTTCGGCCTCGGATTCCTCCTGGACTACGTCTCATTCCCAGTCCTCACCGGATTCATCTCAGCCGCAGCCCTCGTCATCGCCTTTGGCCAAGTCGGATCCCTCGTCGGCCTGACAAACGTGCCATCCGGTGTCTTCAACGTTATTGGCGATGTCCTTCGTCGTCTGCCAAAATGGGACGGCGCAACGTGCGGAATCGGTTTCGGAACCCTGCTCATTCTCGTCATTCTTGAGAAGGTGGGCAAGAAGTACGGCAAGAGACACTTTGCTATCAAGCTCCTCGCCAATTCCAGAGCCGTCATGGTTTTGGTCGTCTTCACTCTCATCAGCTACCTCGTCAACCGCAACCGCGAGAAGTCAGACTACGCCTGGAAGGTCAGCCAAGTCAGCACCCACGGTATCACCCACCCCATCGTACCCGCCTCGAACTTGGTCCAGAAGGTCGCTACCAGAGCCGTTGCTCCCCTCGTTGCCAGCACTCTTGAGCACTTGGCTGTCGGCAAGGCGTTTGGCAGGAAGAACAACTACCAGATCGACCAGAGCCAGGAGTTCAACTACTTGGGTGTCGTCAACATTGTCAACAGTTTCTTCAGCACCATGCCTGTCGGTGGTGCCATGTCTCGAACCGCTGTTGCCTCTGAATGTGGTGTCAAGAGTCCTCTGACTGGCGCGGTCACCGCTGCCTTCATTCTCTTGACGCTTTACGTCTTATCTCCGGCCCTTTACTGGCTTCCCTCTGCAACTTTGTCGGCAATCATCGTGAGTTTCCATTGACCGTACTCGAAGAAGATCCACTAACAAAAGGTATAGATTATGGCAGTTGTCCATCTCTTCGGTCCTTTGTCCTTGTTCTACAAGTTCTGGCGCATCTCCTTCCCCGACTTTGTTGCCTCAATGGTTTCTTTCTGGGTTACCATCTTTGTCTCAGCCGAGATTGGCATTGGCGTTGCTGTATGTTTCCTCCTCTTCACAATACGACTTTCTTTGAACCATAACTGACTCTTCAAATCAAGGTCGCATGGAGCATCGTCTGGACTCTTCTCCGTTCCACCTTCGTCAAGCCCGAAATCCACTCCAGCAGCGCAGAAACCGCCACTTCTATTCCACAACCCATCACCCGCATCACCAGCGGCGGCGGTCGCCAAGTTACAGATGAACGCATGGAGAATGCGCGCATTTCCATTCCAGGCGATGCCATCGTCGTCGACTTCAACGACGCCATCTTCTTCCCCAACGCCGAGCGCGCAAAGACATCGACGCTCACGGCCATCAAGCTAGTATACCCGCGCGTTGAGAGCAGCCTTAGCCAAGACGACAGAGAAAGACACTGGAGTGTAGCAGCAGAGAAGCGCCTAGAGAGATTGAGAGCGCAAAAGCAGATTCGTCTCAAAGAGACGCCGCTTGCTATTGTTGTATGGGACTTCACCATGGTGCCATTTATCGATACATCAGGCATCATGACGTTGAAGGAGCTTAAGGATGAGATTAAGTTGCATTCTGGCAAGGGTGTGCAGATTCGCATGGTTGGCATGTCAGACAAGGTTCGGAGCAGATTCGTAAGGGCCAACTGGCATTTGGTCGATCTGGAGGAGTGGCGAGAGGAAGACGCGGACCTGGTGTACCCGACCATGGAGACTGCAATTTGGGATCGTGATGACGGCTCTGGAGCGGACATTTCGAGTGAGAAGAAGGGCTGAGCGTCGGATGAGCCGGAGCTTACAAGCCCTGTCTCCTTAGAACAGGCTTGATTTTAGCTTGGCCGCCCAAAGGTGACGGGAGTATGATTCATGAGTAACATAAACATTGCAGCTTACCAGATACCTATTTCTTACATTTATCTCGACATTACACAATCTTGCACATTGCCACAGGTTCTCGGCGTTGACCAAATTCTGGTTTTTGCTAATTCTTTAGGACGAAATACTGGTTAATTGCAAGACAAGCCGCACGTGTATGGCATCATGAAGCTTCTTGAGAGGGGAAATCTCTATTACTTTGGGAAATTGTGTTTATGCTTGATTCATTCGGGGAAACTGACACTCCATGTTCTTTCCATTCAACCATGCCCGAATCAATTCTCAGTTGCTGTACAATTCTTCAGCTCCCCATCCCATGTTTCCTTTCAATCTCAAGACCAGAGAACAGCATAGCCCACAATGGCAAGGACAACGACGACGAGAGCAGTACAAATAGCCAGATTGTGTCCCAGGGCACCCATTCTCTGGTTTCGGGTTGCCTGAGAAATGAACATCTCATCATATCGCATAATCTTCATCGTCAGCTCGTCGCATCTGTCCTGAAGCTCCTTGTGTCGCTGGTAGTGTTCGTCCTCAGAGGCCTTACTGCCGTGCTTAGAGGCGTCACGGGCGTCCTCGCAGAAAATGAGGTATTGAATTTGCTTGTCTTGGGTGGCTTGAGTCGTCTGGATTTGCTGTTGGGTGGCCTCGATCTGTTGTTGGCCTTTGTCCATACGCTCGACGTTTCTGTCCGTTTTCATTTGGCGTCCTTCAACTGCCTCCACTCGGCTCATCGCCGTGCGGTGATAGTGCACCGGATCTGTCTTGACTTGGAATTGATTCATGTCTTTCTTGAGCTGATTGCAAGTTTCCTCCATCTGCGCAACGCGTGACTCTAGCATCAGCATCGCCGTGTACTTATCGGCTGAGATGTCAGACTCCGTCTGGTTGTAGCTCGTATGATTGACTACAGAGTTCTTGAACTTGAATGTTAGAAGCTTAGCATAGAAATGGATTCCAGAGAGGACACAATACCTGCTGGTTCTGATGGACGGAGTCCTTGCCCTTGGCCGAAAGAGGGTCATCCTGTGTGAGTTTCTGCGCCCAGTCAGCTGGAGAATAGATATTATGCTGGTACGCCACACTCGAAGTTCTCAATGTCTGCATCTTGCTGCCTTCCTGAACCCTGATCATCGACGCCATACCAGGCAGGTCCCCGTTAAGCGCACGGAGCATCCTGATTTTCCTAACGGTTTGGTTCTAACCATCTGCCTGGCGCCCCCATCCCCATTTAAGGCCTAGATATTGGCACAGGCGCGGGCAGGTGTGGTTTCCAAGGCTTCCACGCCACGCGGTGGTTGAGAATTGGCGCCTCTCACCTCAGGCTTGATGGTAGGAAGAGCGGCCAATTCTTCTGACCACCGCGTGGCTTTCTTCCAAGCTCTCCGCAGGGACACCCGAAGGTGTCATCAGGGCCGTCCCACAAGAATCACCCCCAAAACGGGAGAGTAGGGAATGATCTCGAGCTGCTCTATTAGGGTATGACGACGACGAGACCGAACCCTCACGAGTCATCCCCCAGTCCATCGAACCGGAGGTTGACGCCACGTCCCGCACCCGATATCCGTCACTCGAAGGGCGATGCCCCGGCTCAAAGTAGAGTCGGTGACCGGTCCAAATGGTCCTGGCATCCACACATGCCTCAAGCTTGAGATATCGCCGGACTCCCGATACGTCATTTGCTTAGGACTCGGAGGGCAGGGCAACCACAGGAAGCGCAAGACGCAAAGAAAAACGAGGCTGGGACACAATGTGAATTGTGGGCGTACCTCATTGCCGTTGTCAGAGTCGACCTGTCGAACAGATGTCAGCAAAAGGGTTCACATGTTTTGAGGATGATGTCGAGGTCCAACTTACTGAATTGTCTGCCATATCATCCTGGCTCTCGGAATCATCGAATGAGTTGTCCTGTGTCTTCACCCAGTCAGCAAGGAAAACCTTACTGGTAAGCCCAACTCGTCATCCTCTATTGTGCCACGCCATTGAGATCCTGCATCTTTGCTGCCGCTACCACTACAATCTCGCCAAGATCGGTACTTCTTAACATCCATGGAGAAACACTTTTGGCTTGCGACACCTAGCTACCACGCGGTTCAACTTTTGACGGAAGGACGTTGCGGTTAGCTCAAGAACGCAACCGTGAGGAAGCGTTCCTGAGAACCCAGACATCGATGGGGACCCAGAATGTCACCTAGAAAAAGATCCAGATGTCGCGAGACTAGTCCTGAAAGATGGCTGGGACTAGCTCCATGAACCCGCCCGAAGGCGGAAGTTATAAGGGGGCACCTTTCACAGCCACACCCGGAAACGAGAGAGTAGGGTGTACCTCCAAGGCCCGCTACCCTGCTTGCCCAGCAGGACGGATTGGTGGCAACAAGTAACCGATTGGACCATCCCAGGACTTCCACGAGGGAAATCCGAGGTGGTTGAGACCATACCGCCCGAAGGCAGAACCGGAATGAAGAGGTGATTTGCCCCGACTGCCCACAGAAGGGTGACTGGCCTGTCCAAATGGCCCTGCCACCCTGGCAATTCACCTCTCCAATTCCGGGCTCCCGACGTCTCACCGAGAACAAATTCTCGGCCCGCTTAGGGTCCAATCGGCAAGATGGGCAGGTGGGAAGAGACACGAGAGAAGACGAGTCCGGGACGCAAATGAAAAGATTGCGGGCTTACCATGGTGTTGCTGCTGTGACAACGCTTCATTCTGGGAACCTCGATCTCGGAGGGAGGAGAGCAGGCCATCGCGAGGAAGATCTGGGTGAAATATTCGTCAGTGATGAGGAAAGAAAACCCGAGACTGAGATGAGAACTTGCGCTGAATTTCCAATCAATTCGGGCGAGAGAGATGAGAATGAGCCGATAATGACATGGCTGAGGTGAGGTGGAATGAAGAAAAAGCCGAGTGAGGGGATTGGCAGAGGAAGAGAAAAGAGGATCGAATGGAAGCAAAGCTGGAAGAAGGTCGACATTGCGAAGTGGGCAGCCAGAAAGGCGGTGGTGTTGGATTTGAGAAGAAGAAAAAGAAAGAGAAAGGTGTGAGGAAGAGAATGAGGAAGAGGAAGTGAGCTGTGGCAGACGGAAAAACCAACCAAGTGAGTCTGCCTGACCACCTACCCTCACGTGAGGGCGGTCTGAATATTTTGATTTTCGAGAGAAAAAAATAGGACGCGTGAGGGATGAAATATTGATGAAAAGTTGGGAGGGGGGGTGAGACGCGTGAGTTGAAGAGGAAGGAGCCAGAAAATCGGTCCCAACTGCTCAGACTGACGAGGTGTTGAGAAAGGAAATGGAAGAGTGATATTTGCGAAGGGAAGGGAAGGATGAGTAGAAAGAATGAGAAAAAGATAAATATCGTACCTTTGATCAAAATCATGAGCGACGCGTATCGCGAGATGAAGCCGTCGCCTCTTGTTGGGCGAAGCTGCTTTGTCGATGAGAAAGTGTTGTGGTGACGGAGAAGAAGAGGAAGAAGAAGAAAAAAATGAGAAGACCCCGAGGGTGGAAGAGGGAGAGAAGTTGGGGGTTAGAGGATGTGAGTTAGAAAAAGAGAAATCTCGGGCAGACCAAGGTGGGAGGGTCAAAATGGGCGCAGGGCGTAGACTTGCTGCCTCACGGGTAAGAATGAGGCATCTGGTGCGGTTCTAGACGCGTGTGAGAAGATGACGTCGGAAAGGTGAAGTAAACAGACGCGGCTTCTGGCTTCAGTCGAAGAAGGAGCAGACTCGAAGGGGAATCTAAGGAGACGAATGGGTCAATATCCAGGAGAACAAATCGCACGCCATCCAAGAATACGGGATAATGGAGATCAGAGTAACTGATCGAGAACAAATAATGAGAATACTGACCTCGTGGATAGGACTGCCCTTCTAGTCGCGCTTTGGCAACTGGGTGTGTGAAGTTGAGACTTGCTTTTACTAGGTGACGACAGGTCGAGGTACGATAACAAGACGTGATTTATTATTCGCAGACGGAAAAACCTCAGACAAACTATTTCTCAGCCCTAATGACTGTATTCTATTCGTATCCGCCGTTTATCTCAGGAGTACGACGAACGGCAAACACCATCCACAGCGAAGAAAAGGAGCCAGAAATAATATACCTTGAGCTGAAGCATGCTTCACAATGAAGCAATAGATATCTCCTAAGATTATTTCACTCATGCTCGTCCCTAGTGCATTGACGATGTTTTGGCCAGAATTCTGGTGATTTCACGGGGTCTCTCCTTTTCCTTGGCAAAGTGCGATGGGCATCTCCTCAAGTCTGGATGCTCGCATGTGGCCGGCGCATTGCTCCCAAATCAGACCAGGTGATCCTTCTCCGTGTAGTCTATCTCTTCCTCGTGTTTTATGTCGTCTGTTTTCGCCGCTTGACGGGGGCATTTGCATTTGACCTAGCGATTCTAGGTACTCAAGGGATGCCCATCGTTGCCTTTAAAGCGTCACGTCACGGTAAATCGCCGTTTTCTTCATTGGGCAAACCGCAGTATCGACAGCCGCGAAATTTCTGCGTGCCCAATCAACGGGAATTTCGGGTTTCCTTGGACTCGAGGGTAGCTTGATTGTGCCAATGTTATTGTACTGCTCTAGAGCATACGCAAGAGCTCACTGAGCCTAGCGGATAGCAAATGCTCGTCAAAGGCATGTCTTGGCATCATTGTTGTTCCCGGATCTCATCACCCTAATTAGCCTCCCAGAAAAGCGCGTTGTTGTGATAACTACTAACCTTAGGCCAGAGAATTTTTGTCGCGTCGGATACCTATTCGCAAGGCAGGTGCCAACGGGTGGATGGTCGTCCCCTCCTTCTACGTCAATTTCACAACTTCGATACTGGAGGTTCGATCAGTTCTCGCCGCATGGCTGTCAGCTTCTTACAACTTTGTAGTATTTGTTTCATACTTACTCTGCAAGACTATCTGTTCAACGAACAATTTGATGTGGTCAATGAGTTTGCGTAATCGGGGAAACTTGATGGAAAGCACAAAGACTTCCGTTTCCTTCGAGCAGAACTGGCCCCAAAGCTTACGCCTAATTAAAGCAATCTCAGGGAGGCTCAACAGCGCCAAACAATTACATTATGGAATTTCGAACAAGAAACGTTTTCATAATCAATTGGTCTGTTGCACTACACGCAGGTGACAACAGAGCCTACCGCACAGAAGCCTTGATCATCAGCTATATATGGCAAGTGTGACATGAGATCTGCCATTTTCATAGATGAAGATGGCCGTAAGTCAAAACACTTGGGGATCAAGTCCACTGTAAAACTTAGCTGGCACTCGTGTATATAGTTATACCATGATTACGCTCAGGAATTCTTGCTATCGGGTTTGTGTCGGGTTTGTTCGTCCATACCAGCAATTCTGTCAGATAATACCACTAGCCCCTTCAGTTCTCATCATCATGCCTCTTGTTGTCTCCTTCAAATCTCTCTTGAGCCTTTGCTAAGGCATGTTGGTTATCCAAGGAGTCTCCCATGGGCTACAATGAAGGCATTCAGCCACTCGAAGGACACATACGTACCCCTGAATGCCTTCTGGAAAACGTGATTCACGTTCGTTCTCTCATGAAAGACGCAATACTGTTCACCGCTGACCCCTAATTGGAAAAATAACCTACCTTCCTCTTTCACTACTGTATCCCGATCAGGACAACGTTGGAGGTGGGTCCTTGTCCTGGAATGCCCCCATCACCAACTTCACCTTTCAAAAAGTATAAAGATTCCTCTCTCTGGCTCTTTTCTTCCAATCCGCTTTCTCTCCTTACCGCACACAAGCTTTCCAGACTTTTTGCATTCGTCTCTCAACTCCTATTCACCACACAACTTGCCTTTTTCACGGGCCCAAGAGCACGCCTCTGTTAAGAAGGCATGTTCATGAAGAGCCTTTTTTTTCTACGTTATTACTGGGGAAACAATCTGACAATCTTGAATAGAATCACTTGATCACCACACGAACAATACACAACTCCTCAATCGCAATGTCTCACGGCACTTCTTCTATGAGCAGCAGCATGGCAGTCATGGTAAGGCCAAGCACCTTTTGATACCTGCAGGTCAGCACTAACAAAGACTACAGACTTCTGACACCGAAGACGACTTCGTTGTTGTCGACTCCAACAGCGAGATTGAGAAGCTCCAGAAGGAACACAAGCAAACCATGAAGGCTTTGGTCGACACGCACCTTGCGGAGCTGGCAATGTTGCGGGACAGCTGCAATAGACGCGCCGAGAATGCGATTCGCACCGCTGGTCTGTCCATTGACCGCAACAACGAGCGCCATCAGGACGAGGTCAGAGATCTGAAAAGGGCTCTCGCTGCCGAGCAGGCCAAAGTGGCTCATCTCATGACGGTGTGCCCTCCTCACCTCAGAGGTAGTGCTTCGCGCAGCTCCCAATAGAGATGGAGCCGATGGGAACCTCAAGTATCCCGCCATTATCTACATAGTTCAGTAGTCAGGCCGGGATTGTTTCACTCGCAAACAGGAGATAACCGATACAAGTGATACATTGAGACGGTCAGAGAAAGGTCGAAGAGCCTCAGCAATAAGATCGTGAATCAGTTGGCGACATGGCGCACATGTGAAGGTACCTATCTTGCATTGTTGGCTGATGCAAAGACATAGTATCTAGCAGGAAAGTCGTTCTACAATCCGTCATGGCCCACGATGTTTCCCTGAGTAGCCGATTGAAATTCATATCTTCCTTTCCCCTACGGCCATGTTTTCCAGTATATCCATGCCTTGAGAAGGCAACAAACTCGTCTAGGCAACGAGGGTAAGTTGGTGTCTTCTGGGCTCAATTGCTCCAAGCCTTTTGCTGCAGAAGGCAGTCTATCGCCTCGAGGGCTTTCGTGGCTTCATCCAAAGGATACGTGCTTGTATTGGTTGATTTAGATAGGGAGTCCCCGAGAGCCTTCGTTCTTATTGCAAGATTGCCTTTCGTCCATTAGGATTTGTGAAAATCCCACCACTCTTCGGACTGATGTGGACTCTGTGGATGGCAAATACTATCAGGACAGTCCTTTGGAATACGATCCGATTCCAGTTTATAGGGTGTTACAACTTTCTTCGGTTTAATGACTCTTCTCTACGTAGTCACACTTCCCTCCACATGCACCACGAAGTTTGTAGCACTTCGTGTCCATCTCGGACATCAACAACCTCAAAGCAGAACCACGCCCCAGTCATCTATACGACCAGTACGAGTAATTGCACCAAACCCCATACTTCAGAGTTCTTTCTGGCGAAGGATATTTCGCAAGGCCGAGACGTTTGCCACTTCTTACCGATCAGACGAGCGCAGCGAGCTATTATCAGATCTTCTTCAGGCCGATCCTCACAGGCAACCAATTTGGTGGCTTCTTCCGGCACTACAATGGTCGACAACAACACCTCGACCTACAGTGGTCTCAAGGTTAGTTTCACGCCTGGTTTTCAAGCTCCCGGGGTTCCTCGCGGAAACATCCCCATTGAGATGATCGCCTTACCTGCCCGAGCTGTTCTTCAAACCAAAGCAAGCACTGACAACGCGCAAATACACACAGTTCGTCCAATACGACGAGAAAGAGCACGAAAAGCTCTTCACGCAACTCATGGCCGACGACGAGAAAAAGGCCACGGAGCGCAGACTCGAAGGCAAAGACCTCATCGCCATCCTCATTACCTCCCGCGAAGAAGCCCTCTCCGAGCTAGCCCACTTCCAGATCCGCGCCAACAAGATCGCCCAAGCTAACAAGCGCGAAGTTTCCGAGCTTCACAGCAAGATCTCGGTCTCTTACGATGTGGCGCACACGAGCTACGCCCAGGCTCAGGAGTACTACGGCCACATTGATTACTACCGAAAGGAGAGTGAGCGCAAGGACGCCGTTATTCAGCAGTCGCAGCACGAGCTGGTGACTTTGCAGGCACAGCTCTTCCAGAAGACGCAGGAGGTGGCGGAACAGCAGGGTCAGTTAGATGAGGCTGTTGCCAAGAATAAGGAGCTTCTTGCTCAGTTGGAGGATGTTCGCAAGAAGGTTGACAGAATTATGAGAGCTTCGGAGGTTCCCTCCCCTTCTCCTTCGATTGGCTACGATCGGGAGCACAGCATGACGTAACGGATGTTTGGATCTTTGAATGAGACCTGGATGGTGGTCTACGATGGAAACCTGACAGCACAAGGAGTTTGACCATGTTCTGGCTTGGACTTGGCTTGGGCTGATGTTTCTGGAATGAAGGCTACTCCTTTGGCGAAGTAATAAACATACTGGCCGGCAATGAACTGAATACCGAATCATCGGAGAAAGTTCTTGATTCTCTGTGACGCTCCATCTCATAGCATCTTGAAGTTCTGAATATCTATTCATGGTATCAATACCTAGGTCGTACCTTGTCTGGGGCTCCAGTCGTCGAATACACAGCCACACCACCGAACAATCCAGACCGGTACCGCCATACGCCACGCCTTTCCCCTGCATACGGTTGGCCCCACCTCTTCAAAGGCGGTCACCCGATCGAGTTACCCCGGGACCCTCGTACACCGAGGATCGGCGGGGCAGTTTCTCGGTGAACAACAATTTTATTCGAGAAACCCATCCCACCCTGCCTCGCAAGTCCCATCGCCGACGGTGCATAGAACGACAGTCCTACCCGTCGCAACTCCAAGAACCCGCGACACTCGCAATTGAGCTACCCTCCCCCGGCTCAGCCACCCCACAAACTCAGCCAAGATGGCGTCTCAAGAACAGAACATGCCGTTCATCAGGAACCTGGCCTCCAGCGGTTCGTCCCCCGTCGCATCGCAATCTTCGGTCCCGAACCTGCCGTCGCGAACCTCCCAATCTTCCAGGCCAAACCCCCAGAGCAACTTCAACTGACTCCCTCGTGCCCCCCTAGACCGCAAACTCCGAACCCAAGCCCTGACCTCCCTCCAAACCTTCCTCGGCTCCCACCGCGCCCTCTCCCACCTCGAAGCCCTCAAGCTCTGGAAGGGCCTCTTCTACGCAATGTGGATGTGCGACCGCCCCATCCCGCAACAAAACCTCGCCTCCGAGCTCGCCGGCCTGACAGCCTGCCTCCGCAACGACGACGTGCCCACCTGGCTCGCCGCCTTCTGGGAGATCCTCTCCAAGCAGTGGACGGACATCGACGTCCTCCGCATGGAGAAGTTCCTCCTCCTCGTCAGACGCACGTTTACTTCGGGACTTCAGTGGGTCAAGGAGGGCGAGTACCAGGAAGCGAGGGTGGATGCGTTGCTGAAGGTGTACGGCGAGTGGCCGTTTGAGCTCGAGGGCGACTTGAGAAAGGTGCCGATCGGGCTAAGGCTCCACGGGCTTGATATCTGGGTTGACGAGCTGGATCGGTTGGAGATGCTCGAGGAGAAGGACGCCAAGGCGGTGGCGTTTGCCAAGAAGCTGAGCCAGCTTGTTGAGCCGTTGAGGAAGTCACCCGTCAAGACTGTGCGAGCCAAGGCCGCGGTCGTGGTTGAGGACGAGAGGCTGCCGTGGACGGAGAACACGGCTACCGAGGAGGCGGAGGCGGCAGATGGGGATGATGATGAATGGGGCGGCATTGACGATCAATAGAGGGGGTTTAGCACTCCCCTTGGCTTCGTGTCTTTGCATGGGATGGTGAACACGGCGTTGGTTGGATTTTACAAAAAGAAAGGGAGGCATGTCATTTTTGATGGAAGGATTCCGCGTGGGTTTCTGTTCCATGGGAAGCGGTGGTGGGAACCAAAAAGAGAAATCAGGTATTATGTGCAACGCTGTACTCTATAGTATACAGTGATATCCAATGGCTGCCCTTTTTGCCATCCTGGCCGCCTGCTCTTCCAGCCCGGCCCGACGATGGCTGTACTCTTCCCGTCTTCGTCTTGTTCTATCTGGGTATCTCGACTTTTGAAGAAACAAATCACTGCTCCCTACTCCGCTTCCGCTTCCTTCGTTTGCGGCCAAAAGGCCGTTGTGCCATGTCTTGGTTGGCCGTCTCGACCTCAATCACAGCCGGTGACACCATTTCGTCTCCCTTCACTGCGCAGATCTGGGGCGATCTCTTAGGGTAGGGACATCTTCTCCCAGCCCAAGGGACCTGGGGCTTCGTACTTGCCACGCTTCGAAATGACCCTGCCCAGACCGTGGTGAATCTCGGCCTGGAAGGGCTCAAAGGGCACCTTTTCACCGTCGATGCTGATGTAGCCGTCTTTCTGGTTCTTTGGAATGATTCTGTAGGCGGAAATCTTGCGGTACGATACCAAAGAGTTGTCAAAGAATTTTCCATTCTCCACAGACATTAGCATGCTCAGTTGGGCGCCGACTGACATGTCTCCGTCGATGCAGACAAGGTCCATCAGACCGTCATTGGCGAGAGCAGCGGCGAAGAAGTTGGCGTCGGCGGCCATGTATGCCATCTGGGGTGGTCAGTACGTAGTTCTTTCGGGGGACAATATCCAAGAGGCGGGCATGTCCAGTCAGACACCAAGAAAGGTGAGGCAGTGTACTTACATTTCCGCAATAAAAGTTGCCCATCTTGTCATGGGGTATCAGTTCCCATCCGTCTGGCAGAGCATCGTTGATGGTGCCGAATCTCAAAGGCGGCAGTCCCTCCTGGTCACCGAAAGGACTCGAAACAGCATCAGCATTCTCCGCTCTCGGAGGCTCGCTGGCGCCCGAATGTGTTACCGACGCGCTGCGCATGTACTCCTTGTAGTGCTTCTTGACGCCCGCTTTGTCCTCGATCTCGACCTTGACAGCCAAGTCGCAGGGGTAGCACTTCTTTTCGAATATTCTGACCAAGAAGCCCCAGGTGAAGCGCGCGCCGCCCATCCACCGCAAGTGCTCGGTAGCCAGGTCGCTCTCGGCCACTACGCCAAGGGCCTGACTCAAGAAACTGAGGGTGCGTCGGTCGCCCTGTGTGATGCTGACCAGATCCATTGGGGTCTCAACTCCCTTGATGATGGCAAGAGCGCAGATCGACGGTCGATACGAGTCGTAGAGATTGCAGCTCATCGCATTGCCCGAGCCGCAGGGAATGTGCGAGACAGCAATCTTGTGTAGCGCTTGCGACGCATCGGGCCGCTGACCCAGACCATTGAATACCTCGTGGGCCAAACCATCACCAGAGCAGGTGACAATCGTGTCGAACGCGTCCACGTCGACTTCCCGCGCTATTTCAAGAGCTTGGCCCGAGTAGGTGGTGTGCTCCACGTCCATGGGCATGCGCGCCGCCTTGAACAGAGGCTCGACGTCTACGCGCCACTTCTTTTCCGCGCCTCCCGGTCCGGCATGCGGGTTAACCAAGACCTTTGCTCTCTTGCATAGTTTCGCCGGGCCATATGCCTTTCTCATGAGGGTATCGATCCAGGACTTGACATCCGGGCTCTCCGTGTCGTTAACCGTAAAAGTCCATTTCGCTGCCTGTACTCGTTGCTTGCCGGCTTGTTTCGCGTAGTCGATTGTGAGGGTGTCTCCCGTCTGGTCGGCCCAGAGGACGTTGTACAAGGGGACGGTTTGCGTCGAGGGTGCTGCATTTTGCGGACCAGTGTTAGCAAGCTGGGAATGGGGGCCACGGAGGTCAATGACAACGGACCTGATGCGCCAAACCCAGCAAAACCGCAAGTCCGGTTGGCTTTGTTCGCTGTTGGGTCTTTGAAAAGGGGTCAGCTACCCGAGCGCATCGCCACAAGGTAGGTATATTGCAGGTTCCCACACACCATTCAGAAGGAGATTCTCCGAGGTTTGAGTCAAAGACTTGTTGCCGTCGACCTTGATCGTCTCTGGTGGGCCGTTTCTAGAGGCGGGCTTGCCGTAGGACTGGGAAGACTCGGAGATGGACTCGGTCCCGTTCGGGGCCGTATTGTGTTCCCCTGCGAGGGTGGCCATCGCGAAGTGTGCAAGGGTTGAAGAAGCGACAGACGAGCAGAAGCTGGCGGAACAGGCCGTTCACGTCAGGCGAGAGACAGAGTTATAGGCGAGCGAAGGTGATGAAGATGCAAAAGGAGATCGATCAGTACTAGCAGATGTCGCGACGAGACATGGTAGTCAGTCGTTGACTAGTTGTTGGTAACGGACGCTACAACGGCTGCTGTTGATGGAGTGGTCACGAGCTCCCGGGGGTTACGGGAGGGAAGAGAAGAGAAGAAGAGAATAAAGGTGAATTATTACTGCGCTGTTGTACCAAGCCGTAGGAGGAACTTGGGAAGAGAGGCGTTGGCGCAAGCGGAATAGGAATAGTTGAAAGGGAGTTGGGTTAGTCGAAGGCTAAGAGCACGTCCCGAGGCCCGTCGTCGACGAGGGAGAGGATTGAAGTCCAGGAAGGGAAATCGAACTTTGGTGCTAGTTGTGCTGGTGTATGCAGTAAGGTACCTTTACTGAGGAGCTGTAGGTCCAAGCAGAGAATTGAAGCGATACCCAGGGGGGAGCAACGAGCGACAAGCAACAGGAAAGAAAGTTACAGAGTACAAAACACCCAAGCCGGCGCTGTTCTGCTGCTGCAGGAAGGATGGCACGGTCACCCACCGGCAGCGGCAGCACGGATGAATCGGAGATTGAACTTCAGTTGCACTTGGTTCGGATAGGGCACTACTTGCTTTTCAACCATACCTACGTTGCATCTCATGTACCTCCCTAATGTGGTGGGCATTGATAGCAGAAATACGATAAGGTAAGCAAGCACGCGCAACACCAAGGAACCTGGCACCATGAGAATTGCATGGCACGGATGCGCGCTGTAGCTGGCCACGAGTTAAGGTACTTAGCACTTTAGGTACCGAAGTCGTTACCCAGGGGCCCGCGGCGCCCGTAGCGGCCGCCTGACCACGGCGGAGGTGCTCCCCCGGACGCACATCACACTCGTGATGCAACCGTAGGTACGGATAGATGCAACCATTCGAGGAGAGGGCGTCGATGGAAACCGAGATGTTCGGGTTTGGGAGGCATTGTGAGGTTGGCATGTGAGGTGCCTTTGGGGATGAAACTCCCCGTAAAGTCGGGGTGTAACTCCCCGTAAGGTCGGGCTGGACAGGTGACTGGAGGTGATGTAGACATCCCAATCGAGGTAGGTACAGCAGGCCAGGGCCGGACCAAACACCTTATCTAGGAGTGGCTTGAGGGGAAATGGACGCCAACAATGCGACACGTCTGTCCATTCGTCTTGGTGGTGTGAGTAAGCCGACCACTCACTGTCAGTCTGTCAGGTACCGGACGACTGTAGGACACCGGCGGAACAGCTTGCGCGATGCCCGACTCTCCCGCCTTGGCTGCGCTGGCGTTCGTTTCGTTCTCTGGAAGCAACTGGTATAAAGCTGCTGATGTCATGGTTCCTCAATCCAGGGCGGAAACAGTGGTCGTGCGTTGCAAGAGAAAGTCGTATGCCTTGGTGATCATTCATCAGACGATGGGCGAGCGGGCTGCGCGTTCCTCATGCTGCAAGTCCAAACGCCTCTTTGCATTGCTTTGGCCGAAAGTAATTCGATAAGAAGGAGAGAGAAGACGCAAGCTTGACTGGGCAGACAACAGAAAGCAAACAGGGGTACGGAGTACAGCCGTACAATGCCTTTATTGCTTTTTAGTCAGGCAAGTCAGACATGAGTAAGTACGTACCGCAATCCGCGCGATGGTGAATTCCAACCCTCCACGCCGGGCACGTATCGAAAACCTACGCGTAAAGAGAATGGCATTCATCGTCCGTCATCACCAAATTCTACCAAAATGCCTATTAAATTGCGGATAATACAGTACAACTTCCCCCTGCCTTACCTAAGCTTCCACTTTACCCATACTCTACCAGGTACGTACATACTTCCCCTCCAACGTAGCGGGAGCGGAGATTCCCTTATTGGCGACAGCACTGTAGCCCAGTTGAACGCACACCCAATGAGCTTCCCCCGCGTCGTCTAAATCAGGCAATAGTTGACCAATCAGCTGTGGGCCGTACCCTCTTTCGCTCAATTAGCAGGAAGATACCCAGTACGTACCTCGGCACCGCTCCAGATAGCGGATTGCTCACATTGATTGACTTTGGGTTCTCACATTGAACAACCTCTCATTGTTCAAGGGCCTCTTTGACTCACATCCCATTGCTCTCTCAGTGACTCAATTCATAAGTAAGGACACCCCTATGCAAGTCAATTGATCTCATCTGACCTTATCACAGCAATCTTCAACATCCCAACTTGTCAAAATCCAGTAACAAAACCAAAGTCCTCACAATAAATCAACCCCGCCATGGCCTCACAACCTCCGGTCGCGGGGTCCGACGCCGCCCTCCCGCTCATCGACATCAAACCGCTGCTCAAGAAACTCTGGCCCGTCCCGGACGCCGGCCTCGCCGTGAGCGCCGACGAGATCGCCGAGGCCATCTCCCACTTCTTCACCCACCAGGTCTCCGACACCCAGGCCGCCTCCCTCCTCATCGCCCTGCACTTCACCAACCTCGACCGCCGCGCCGACGTAATGGCCCGCTCCGCACACTACATGCGCCGCGCCGCCGCAAAGGTCGACTTTGACGATCTCTCTCGCGTGGTCAAGCAAAAGGCTCTCGGCGCGGGCACCTACGCCGGCGGACTGTGCGACATCGTCGGCACGGGAGGCGACGCCCACAACACATTCAACATCAGCACCACCGCCTCCATCCTCGCCTCCTCCCTCCTCTTGGTGGCCAAGCACGGCAACCGCGCCAGCACCTCAAAGTCCGGCTCCGCGGACCTCGTCAACAACATGCAGCCCCGCCCGCCCGTCCTCATGGCCGTCTCCCCAGAGACAATCTCACAAGTCTACGCCGCCACAAACTACGGCTTCCTCTTCGCCCCCGTCTTCCACCCGGGCATGCGCTACGTCGCGCCCATCCGCAAAGAACTCCCCTGGAGGACAATCTTCAACCTCCTCGGTCCCTTGGCGAACCCCGTCGAGGATATCCTCGAGGCCCGTGTCATCGGTGTAGCGAGGAAGGAGCTCGGCCCCGTCTTCCTCGAGGCCCTCAAGATTAGCGGTTCGAAAAAGGCCATGATCATTTGCGGCGAGGAGGAGCTGGACGAAGTCAGCTGCGCGGGTCCGACGCTGGTCTGGAGACTCAGTGAGGCGGCGGACGGTGAAGTGGTAGCGGATCACTTCAAGGTGCAGCCCAGCGATTTCGGCTTGGGAACGCACCCCCTCAACACCGTATCCCCCGGTAAAGAGCCGGCCGAGAATGCCGAGATTCTGAGGAGGATACTGGCGGGTGAGATGGCTGACGACGACCCCATTCTCGAGTTTGTGCTGATGAACGCCGCGACGCTGTTTGTCACGTCGGGTATCTGCGAGGCCGAGACGAGCAACATGGGCCCCGGCGACGACGGCCAGGTGATTACCGAAAGGGGCCCTGGCGGAGGTCGCTGGAAGGAGGGTGTGCGGAGGGCGCGCTGGGCTGTCAAGAGCGGTGAGGCCTGGAAGCAGTGGAAGGCGTTCGTCGACGTCACGAACGGCTTCAGTCAGTAGAGGTTGTGTAGATAAAGAGTGCTAGACCATGAGGACCAAAAAGTGTGATGACAGGGGTCAGCCAAGACAAAAAGGAAAGCAAGGAAATGGAACATCACGGCCTCAACACGAAATGCATCACGCAAAAAAAAAGTTGCTGCTGCTCAGACGAAATCTAGAGTCTCGTACGCTTTTTTTGTGGCCTTCTCTCTTCTATCACAACTTTTGATGATGCAACTATGTCCTTCATTTCGACAAATGCCGCAACGAAGCACGCGTCCATAGCCCGGCCCTTTACCCAGCCTTGGCTTCCAAATCACCGAGGGAACAAATCCGCCCATTACCGTTTGGAAACGCTTTCCCACTGTTCGGGTATCTGGCTGCACAAATCGCAATATTGAAACCGGCAACCCTGCCTTTATTTCCGCCTGAGCTGGTTCCATATCCTCCGAATTGGCGACAAAGGCGGGGGCTTGCGCTCCTAGGCAAAGAGGCTTACTTCAGGCCACCTCGCGTGCGCCTCCTTCTTGAGTGTCTCCGCCTCAGTGCTCCTCCACGCCTTCAAGAGGTTGTACACCTCAGTGGCAAGCTCAAAGGTGGCATCGGGAGCCTTGACGACGTTCGCAAGGTCGGCCTCGGCCTTGGCGCTGTCCTCTCCAAGCACTCTCCGTGTCTTGAGGGCCGCGACGATGTGAGTGGGCTTGGCCTTGTTGTCCGAGAGGAACTCTTCGTTGTACTTCTTCAAGTCACCGGCAGGGGGAGTGAACTCGGACTTGATTAGTTCTTGCACCTTTGCGGGCAAGCTCTCGAGTGCCGGGCGTACAACGTGAGCAAACTCGACAACGCGCTCGTGGACACCGGGATGCGAAGCATCAAGTGCGCGGGCGGCGTTGAGAGAACGCAGCGCAAGAACGTACTTCTCTGTAAACTTGTTAGTACTATTCAAAAGGGTAGTGTCGCCATGGTCAAACTTACTTCGGCGCAGATAAACATCGAAACCGGCGAATTGGGCGTTGATGTTTTGCGGGCTGAATTGCAGAAGAGGGGTGACGAATCGCATCGCCGCGCTGAGGGGCTCGGCCTCCAAAAGCTTCAGACCGAGAGGGTCCTCGTCCTTCTTCTTGGGCTCTTCGCTGGCGGGCTTGCCCTTATTAGGATCTTGCTTCGCCGCACGATCGGCCGCCTCCCTCTCCAGGCGCTGTTGCTCCTTCTTGGCCTTCTTCGCAGCCTTCTTTCTCTCAGAGGCATCATCGCCGTTTGCGTCACCGTTGACGCCGTTCGCTGCGGGGCGGTCGGCTCTCCTGAGGTAAATGGCGACGGCGTCCAAAGCGGCTCGTGAGTAGAAGGGGTGGTCTCTAAGGTGGTCCTCCCAACGGACCATATCTACGTAGGCACGAATCTGGCCCTTTCTCAGGGAAAAGCTGTGGAAATCGAACTGGTCTTCTTGCCAGACGTCGAAGATGTTGTGAACCGTGTGGAAGCGCTTGAGGGCCAAGGCATCATCACCCTGGCGAGCATACGCCTCACCATCCTCGGTAAGGAACCAGACGCATTGCATATCCAGGAGATCCGCGAGAGGGCCACCGACGGTGTCCGCCCTAGTAAAGAGGCCCACAGTCTTCAACGCCTGCTCAGTCTCGTTATTGCGCAGCTGATACTTGGCTGCCTTGGTGTTGATGTAACGATCGCGGGTATCCAAAGTGCGTGCCTTGTCCATAGTCTCAGATGCCTTTTGGAGGTTGCCCTGGTGCTTCCATATCCTAGCCTTGGTCATGGTGAAGTCGACGCTGTCGGGGACCTTCTCGATAGCCTTGTCGACGTACTCGTGAGCCTTCGTGAGATCGCGGCTGAGGTGGTAATTGTAGTGTTGGGCAAGGAAGTACAGAGCTGCGGCCTCTCCCTTTGAGCGATCGCCGTTGGTTGCTTCCGTGTTTGAGCTCGACTTGAGGTAGTCCTGGGCGAGGGCTTCGAGGGCCTCCTTCTTGGCAGAGTCGGAGTACAAGTGCTTCAGGTTAGCGAAAGTCGACGGAACACCCTTGTTGAACATGAGCGTCAAGTACTCCTTTGCCGCAGCACTGAAGTCGTCACCTGCCCGAGTTAGCACCTGTGAGTACAAAGACATGAACGAACACTTACCAGACAAGAAGTTCAGGGGTAGGCGGCGAGGAGCATCTGAGCGGGGGAACTTCTTGGCGTACTTCTCGTAAATCTCCTTTCTAGCAGCCGCATCACTGTCAGAAAAGGCGTGGGCGCTTTCCAGACCCTCAAAGTAAGCAGGACGGTCAGCGTTGCGCTCAACAAGAGCCTGCCATGCGGCAATAGCCTCCTCCTTCTTGCCCAGCTTGACCAGGTACTTGGCGCGCAGCTCCAAATACTCGAGCCTATCAAGGTTATGCTTAGCGGCACTCTCAAGATGCTCGAGGGCTCTCTGGTAGTCGCCCTGCTCGGCAATGATGGTGTTCTTGTACATGACGGCTTCGGAGTTCTCGTAGTCGCTACGGGAGGGCGTGGACTTGAGCGTTCCCTCGTAGGTGGTAAGGACGTTCTCGGCGGCGGACAGGTCACCTGACAAGTGGTGAGCGATAGCCAGCGCAGTCCAGCTCTGGCGCAGCTGGGGACGGGCCTGCAGCATGGCAGTGCGGCTTGAGATGTATCCGGCATAATCGCGCATCTGCACCTGAAGAATGGCAAGATCGCGCTGGATCTGCGTTGACTCGGGCTCGAGCTTCAGAGCGAACTTGTACGCCTTGATAGCCTCCTCGAAGTTCTTGTTGGCGCGGTACAGCAGACCGTAGACATGCCAGCAGATGTGCGACTTCATGTCCACCGTCAAAGCCTCCTTGCCCAGAGCAAAAGCCTCCTCTGTCTTACCCTGCGCATTCATGATCAGGGCCTTCATGGCCATTGTGTCGCCATGTTTGGGGTTCTTCTTGAGGATGAGGTCGGCGGACTTGAGACCGCGCTTGTACTGCTTGTCCTCATAGGCGCGGATGACGGCGCGAAAGAGGGAAGCCTCTTTCGAATTAAGAGGTTGCGGCATCGGATCGGTATTGGGCCGGGGATCGAATCGCCGGCACTGCGAAGAAAAGGAGACCGAGTCGTCGAGGAGGAAGCGACTTTTGGAAGGCTGAGACTATCCCAAAAAGTCGCTAGAGATGCAAACTCTTCGGAAGGCTGGTCCGCAGCAGTGTGTCTGGAGGGGTCCTCGGAGGTCAAGGAGGGGTAGCTAGCTGCAGCCGTGTGACGGAACCGAGCTACTGGCTAGGAATAAAAGCAGAGGACGGACAAGATACAAAGAGTAGAGGTCGGTTGTGTCGGGGACCGAGGACTCGTATCTTTTCGAGGGCGTGGGGTGGAAAGTCGAAGATTGGTCGTGTGCGAGTCCACGGACGGAGCTGCAAGTATTCACAAAGGTTTCGACGTAAACGGGTGGGATTCTGGATGGAAGACTCTGGCCACACACATGTTCCAAGGCTGAGCTGGCTGCCCTCCTTGGGGCTCAGTGCGCCGTCTTCGCCCTGCAGCGACCGCCACCACGGTGTCCGTACCATAACTGGGCCTCACCGTTTGGCGGGACGGCGGGCTTTTGGCGGGGCAAAATGAGTCCGGTCCCATTAGGTCCGTTTTCACCGCATCAAAATCGCACCACCAGTGGACGCATGCTCTGCGCACGTCCCGCTCAGTGACGGCCAATCCGCCGTTTTGGTGGGGGACGGTCAACCAAGGCCCTGGAAAAGGGATTGTGTACATCTCCGTGTTCCCTTACAATACTGATGCATGCCATGATTCGTGACGCATTGAATAGTTGAAGAAGACTAGAAAACTGACAACCTCCATGAAAGACCGCAGGATTCATGGTAAACTTCCTGTTGGACAAATCTCACCAACACAACTGATCTATGAATGCCCACCGTTGCCAAGTGAATGATCATGAAAAGCTAGAACATGACGCTTCCCTATGCTTAAAGTCTGGGACATGACGAGATGCCTCGAAGCACCCAGAGTTCCTATGATCTTCAGGGTCATGGAGCGCCAGAGTTCTCGTTCTCTGCGGCCTTTGCTGCTCTAACATATTTTCTTTCTCGGCCGAGCTTCAAATGGCTTGATATTACTTTGGTGTTTATTTTGTTTATATCTATCGTTATTCATGTGGCGTTATGTTACAAGGTTGGTACAATACGTGGTGGACATTTATACAATACTGGTACAGCCGCTGAGAAGGATGCAGTCTAGGGCCTACAAGCCATCGACTTTCCCAGCAGCTCTTGAGCGCCAACCCGCAAGAGCCTCCTCCCACGAATTAGCCGACTCCCCGCATCGCTGTTTGACCATATCCCACGTTCTTGTCCGCACAATGTTCTCCACGCCCTTCTCCTGCCGAATAAGCATCGCGAGTTGCTCCGTCCGAGGCTCACGAGGGAAGAACCGTCCAGAGTATGGATCCAAGCGTTCGTTGACAACTCGTTCCTTGTCCTTTGCAGCCTCAATCTGCCGTAACAGAACCTCCGGGTCGTCTGGGTCTGGACTTGTCGCAACCACTCCGCAATAGTGCAGGACTTCAGCTCGCGCATGCCATGTCGGGAAGAGCACCTGGTCCTTGAAGTTCTGACATGCTTGCGGGTCTATCTGTCGAGGGAAGGAACGCGGTGTTCGTTGTGAGGTCGAGGTAGGGTCGAAGCCGGCTCGCGCGGGTGTTACAAGCGCATTGAGGTTTTGAGTGATGGAGTCGTCGACCGTGGCACGAGACAGCCTTAGAAAGTCTTCAGAAGCACATTAGTGTCGATCATCTAGCAGTTCACGAACATGGTCCAGCTTACCCCTCAGAGCTCCTGTCGAGAAGCAGAACTGTGGTGTAAGATGGGGTTGGGCCGGCGGTTGGGTCATGATGTCGCCAGTCGGGGGGTTGGAGGGGACTGCGCCGGTCGTCGCGGATGACGACTCTTTCTTCCAGAGTATGTTCGCCAGCGTGGATATTGTTGTGAAGATACGCTTGGTTCGGAGGATAGCGATTCCAGGCGTCCCTGCTCAGCACGTATAGGGATCAAAAATCTCCAAAGACTTGGTTATTATGTGGTGACCACCGCAAACTCGATTACGTCGACGGAAAGCCGTAGGTACCTACGCAGTAAGCTTGAGTGGAAGCTTGGGGACATCTAGGGGTACGTATTCCTGAGGACGGGAACTTTGGAAGAGCTCCGACTGGGTGCCGGTGATAGGCCAATCATTTCTACGTTTGAAGACCCACCTCGAATCATCGAATCATTCAGGCCGGTCATGGTGGAGTCATAGCGGAAGATCCTCGGCGCGGAACGGATGGCCTGAGCTTCACGGAAACGTATCCACAACACGATATGGTCCAAGCTTCCAGGTAGGTATGTGGGAATTCAGGGATCAACTTTCTTCGTCGTTGGTTTGTCTCTGTGTCTCTCTGTCTCTCCCAGACTCCCACTTCTCGACCTCCCGCCCACGTGTGCCCGCTCAGACCCAGCACCAAGAGTCAAGACATTCTGCTTCAAAGCCACGCAGACATTGCTCTTTAGCGCCCTGTCAGATTTCGATAGTTCGAGAAGCCACGCAATAAATAGCAATCTTCAACCCCGCGAAATCAGTCTTGGATTCGCCACGGTGCTTTCTGACAAGTGTCAACCGCGTCTTCTGGCTTCAAGGTGAATCAACCCACGGATGCCATCCAGACCCCTGGGAAACACACGGACGACGATGCAGTTATCCCTACCCACGTCTAGCGCATGTCAAGGTTTGTCCTTTGCAACCCTACCAATATGGAGCCGTGGGAATCAAGTGCTGTTTCCACCTCCATGACGAGCCGGCCATCATCTCCCGGCTGATCTCAATATAACCGCCTCAAGCAATGAGCCTGGCGTGTTTCGACTTTCGTGTTTTCGTGGTTCCAACCAACCTACATTCTATCCGTCCTCAATGATGCGATTCTTGAACAATCTTCCCGAGGGGTCGTTGTCCTAGCGTGACCACCATGCCCTGACAAGCTCCCGGATTTCTGGGCTCGCCTGTTCTTCATCTCGCCAAATTGCACTCAATAGTCTCCCCTGGCTAGCATCGCCCCAAATACCGTATCGGGCGCGAACCGTTTGGTACTGGTTTGCTGAAGGAATGGGCCGTTGCCAGATTGGGTTCCCTGGCCCCGCGACATGTTTCCCCATCATCCCTCTTCTGATCCAACCTAAAAGAGGGCATTTCCTCCCGACTTCGAACACCGACGGGTCTGTTCTCCGATCTTGATGGAAATCCGCATAGAAATGTCCACCTGCTAAGGTGACCGGTCATGGACTCCCCGGGACGCCAGTCCGGCACCAGCCTGGCCGACCTGATACGCACATCACAGCTTCTTACCGATCGGTACAGTACTGTTGCCAATAGCCTCAATACGGCACCGGTGACGCTGTCTGATCTCGCCAAAGAATGTCGCGCCGTGACAGATGCTCTCCGACGATTCAAGTACCTGCGCGAAACGATACCGGAAACCCTCGTTTTCGATCCAGTCCTTCTCGACCAATCCTGCCAGGATGCCTTGGACTCGATCAACACAGACTTGTCGTCTCTCGACTTCTACAGTACGCGAATTCGCCCGGCGACGAGCGATAGTGCTGTCGACATGTCCTCGGGACAAATTACCATCATTTGGAACGAAGACTCTCTCAGGCAAATTCAACGCCAGCTCAAGACCAACCGTCAATCTCTTACATTTCTTCTTAATTGTGTTCCAAGGTATGTCAAACTCGGACCAGTTGCGCGGACGTTGCTCACCAAGACAGCGAACATGTGACATCCAAAAACCACTCCACATTCATGCACTCATCCCGCCTAGTGTCATGGGATTGTGCGATCAGCCCGGCAGTACTCAACAAAGGTAGTCGACTGCGTCTATCTACCATCGGTCCGCGACCAAGGCCAGAGGCAGAAACCACCCCCGTCAATGATTCCTTCGAAGTTCGTTCGGCTTTGAAGAGACTCAGGCCACCGCCGGGCATACTATACAAGCAGAGCATGAGAACAACGAAAGACTTACACGATGCAATCGATCGTGGAGACGTAGCCGCCGTGGTAAAGCTCCTGTTACAGCGCATCGATCCGAATGCGCCTCGCTTTGGCTCGAAACTTTGTCCTCTTCGTCGAGCTTTGAATCGCCAAATTCCATCTCTAGTAACTTTCATAGCTATCGCCGGAGCAGATCTCGAGAGTAGAGGAGACGAGGGCGACACAATCTTGATCACGACAATCAAGTATGGATACTCCGAGAAGGTCGTCTCACTATTGTGCGAACTCGGTGCAGATGTGAATGCCGTCGATACGCTGGGGTGCTCGCCAGTCCACTACGCCGCCATGTCAGCCAAAGACGATGACACCTTAGAGGTGCTCATCCGCGCTGGGGGCGAGGTTGACCGCAGGGATTTGGGAACACGAACGCCTCTTATAGCGGCTGTTCAAAATTACCGCTTCAACGCTATCGAAAAGCTTCTCGAATATGGTGCGGACCTGGAAGCCCGGCTACAAAATGGCAGAACAGCGCTCCATGTCGCCATATCTATGAGAAGCAGCCCGATGACGGAGTTCCTATCAGATCAGGGCGCCTACCTCGACCGACGTGTCAATGAGCACACCGCCTTGACGTACGCAATATCTACAGCTTGTCCGGATATCGCTGAGGTGCTGATAGGGGCCGGGGCCGACGTTAACTTGCCGAGCTCGAAGGGTAACTTTCCGTTGCTCGCGGCTGCCTCAGCCGGGGACTTACGCACCATGAAGCTTCTCCTCTCTCGTGGTGCCAATTTTGATGCTACCGGTAGCGAGGGGTACCTACCCATGCACATGGCAGCCCATAAGAATCGAGTCGAGGTGCTGCAACTTCTCTTTAAAGCTGGATCACAGATTGACCCAACGACAGAACATGGAGAGACGCCTCTCACCATCGCGATGCACTTGGGATGCTTCGAGGCTGCTCAATTTCTGATCGAGGTCGGTGCTGAGGTAGACCACTCCGCTCCTGGAGCAGAGAGAATCATATGCCAAGCTCTCAAAGCCGGCAACACGCGAATTGCAGTCGCTCTCATCCGAGGTGGTGCAGACCTCACAACCCCATTGTTGCGAAACTCCAGCATGACGCCGCTACATCTTGCAGCCCACTACGGACAGAACGACGTGCTTGCGACGATGATCAGTACGGGCGTCGACCTCGATACTAGGACCTGGCCAGGGTTCACCCCACTCTTCGCTGCCGCAAGGGCAGGGCACCTCGACACTGTGCGACTTCTCCTCGCCGCCGGGGCGTACCTCAGAGCTCGATCAATGTCAGGGGCGAACCTGATGTTCTTCGCCACAGCGCATCCCGCAATGATCAAGCTTCTGATAGAACTTGGATTAGATGTTCGTGAGCGCGATCATCACGGCGCAACACCGCTACATTATGCGGCTGTCAAGGGTCAGTATACGACAGTGAAGCTGTTGTTACAAAATGGCGCGAGGTTGGTTCATGCCAGCGCCGTCTTCGAGTCTCTTCAAGACTATAAAACGAAAGCGAAGTATCGCCAAGGTACTGCTGCAGGCCTCGCTAGACAGAAAGGTCACATGAAACTTGCGCGACTTATTGAGGGGTGGAAGTTCAAAACTTGATGCGCAGATACTCCCTTTGCTTCCACCTTTGCTGCCCACTAGCAGTGCATTTCCTATGTTGACCGAAGATCTATATTGATATCAGAAGATACCCCACGATTGCACGTAGGCGTTTTGTCAACGCGATGTGATCATCACTACTGGCCCACACGCCGTTTTCCTATTCCAATACAATGTTTACCATCTCTTCCTGCCATCTGAATTATGCGACTTGGTCTAAGACTAGGAAACGATATTAGAATCACAGCGTGCGAATTTCAAATATTCATCACCTCTTCCACTAGAAATGCGGAAAGAAATCAGACCACTCCGGGGTCTCATACAACGACGCAGGAGCCTCGCGCAGATTGATGAACGCCTCAATGACCAAGAAAACCCTCGCCACAACAAACAGCAACAGGACAAAACAAAGAACAAACGACTTTGCTGTCTTCATCCACGGTTTTTGGTACGTCGCTCCTGCCAGTTGCGCCCCCGGCGCCGCACCAGAAATGAACATATCAAACCGCGGCCAAACCTGTCGAGCGAGGAAGAAGATCCACAGCACCACGCCCGAGGATGTAATCACCAAAGACGCAGCCAGCCAGAGAGTCCGCTCAATCGTCGTCGGAAAGTGGTCGAGCCAGCCCGCAAGGTGAAGCCCGCCGTACGCTGCTGCCGTCAGAGCGAGGACCGACCGCAGGACGTCGCGGTGGATGTTGACTTGGCCTAGCCCGAGGTTCGACATGGACGGGAAGTTGACTATGTAAGGGACGAGGTAATCCGTCTCGCCGAGAAACACGCCAACGGTCGGCACGGAGGTGAAGTAGAATTGAGCATACGTCGGCCGGGAAATGCATTCTGCCCAGAGAGAATCTGCGGCTGACGCAGCTTGTGCCAATCGTCCTGGGTTGACGGGCATGTGAGGTTTCTCGTGTCTCTGTACATCTGCAAAGAGTCTTCGACAATAGATCGTACCATGCCGGAGATTGAGCTGAGTATAAGGTGAAGCGAAGTATATCTGCTGGCATTCCGGGGACACCGTCGGTTTCGCCTGGTCGATGTGGTACATGTATGCGGTTCGGGATACTCTTTTCCACTGAATGTCGACGTCCACAGGCGACGAGAAGGGACGAAGGTTACTGACGTCGAAGCCGAGAAACCTAGAGGGCTCCCTGGTGCCAGGTGAGCCGATGGACAGGTGGGTCGTGATGAGAATCTTGTCCTTGTTCTCCTTTCTGGCCCCTTCCGTGCCCACGTCTTCGGGCGGTATGTACATGAAGCACCGGATCTCAGTTACGCCGTTAACAGCGCTCATCGACGAGCAGAACATCATCAACGCCATGGCATCCTCGTTCCCCTCGTCCAGGACAGTGGGATCGAGCACATCCAGGGGCTTGCTCCACCATAGCAAATAAAGCATAGCAGCACAAGCAACGTGTCCGCAGGTGTTGATCTCGAGTAGCGAGACGGGCATTTTCTTCATGAGGCGGCCGATGACTTGGGCGACCATCCAGCCGGCCTGTATGCACACCAGCGACTTGGCCATCCAGTCCGCCTTGCTCTTATCCTGGATCTGCGACTCGTGAATCTGCGGCAGCTTTCCGACGAAGGATAAGAGCCTGATACCCTCCGGCGTGACCGTTACTCTCCTGAGCACCGTCTCGACCTCGGCAGAAGGCATATTGACGACGAACCCTCCCATCACGGCGTAAAAACACTGCGTCATGTCCCACGTATGCCTCGAAAACGTCCTCGTCTCCTCCCTATCGGCAGGTGTTCCATCTGCACCTGTACTCCCTTTCCGATCCGCAGCATCCTTTTCAATCTCTTTCTTGAGCCATCTTGCCACAATATACTGAGCCGCCGCCGTGGCGACCACGAGCTCCGGCGCGAAGATGCCGTAGAGGACCCACTTTGTCCGCTCCAACGACCGGCTCCGAAGGGTGGAGCGCGCGGCGGGGACGTTGAGGTGGAGGGCCGTCCAGACGCATATCGTGAGGGTGAGCACGCAGGAGCAGATCAGGCCAAAGGTGCCGCGACCGTTTGGTTCGGGAGCCCAGTTAGTCGTGGACGAGGGAGGGGCCGCTGCTGCGAAGGGAGGTGAGAGGAGGGGATAGGCTGCGACGGCGGAGATCATGAGCGTGGGTGGATGTGGTTATAGCAGATTGCATGTTTGCAAGCTTTAGTTGGAGTTTTCAGGCTGGGTCTTGGACCTGTCTAGGAGAGTCGTCCTTAAGATTATGGGAACTCGCGGCACCTATATCATGATTGACATACCATCAAGGAGGGTCGTACGAAAGCGAAGCCGCGGGAGCTGACCCCACGCCACAGGCGCTGACGGCACGCGCCGGATGCGCCTTACCGCCGGTGCATAGAGCTAGAAGCTGAAGCAGGGCATCGCCGCCACCAAGCAGGGTTCAGAGGCTGCAGAGCCAATGAACACGGATCACACTGCATCGCGATAAGAGGACGACCAAAGTCATTGAACATGGAAATGGAAATATGCGTTTTGTGGCGTTCTACCCACGCATTATTGGCAACCCTGACCAAATGCTTCATCAAAAATTCTATCACTCCAAAGGTTGCCTCCTTGTTAGAGCTAGAGGACAACAGCAGGCGAGAGATTGTGATGAATGACGCTACTTATGCTATTGCGCCACGTAAGTCGAAGTATCTCATTACTGGTTATGACTTTCCCGTAGTGACGCAGGCACCACAGCTGCTATGGGCTATGCCGGACGAATGTGATGGATGTCAAGTAGTAACTTAAAGTGAGATGAAATTGATTCATCCTCAATAAATTCCCAAGCAAATGTGTGTACATCCGTATCACTTGAATGGTCTCTCGTACCAGTACATGATTTCCCTAGAGATTATACTTGCATCAAACAGTACTATTAAAGTAGTACTGTTATTACGAGTTATAGCACGTAGTAATAGGCATACGGAGTATAGTAAAAGTAGCTTAATTATTAAAGTAGAAATAGATAAAAAGAAAAGGTCTATATATATAATATCTAAGATAGACACGTAATTTAGTACATAACGGGTACTTTATAAAATATAATTACTATCCTTATTACGTAACATACCCCCTAATTACTATTACTAAGGAGCTATTATACTTAAAATAAAATCTCTGAATACCCTTATAAAGGCCTAATTTAGTTAAATATAAATAAATAAAAAATAAGTATAAGAAATACGCGTCTTTTAAACTACGTTTATTATAAATATATCCCTTTATTTAAAATAAATAAAATCCTAATTTAGAATAGCGTATATTTTATTATTTTTAATATATAAATTACTAAGGGCAAGGCTACTTAGCCGCCTTATATATATCTAAATTTTCGTAACGTTACTTAGCTATTATTTTTCTTTTTCTTTTTAACTTTTTATAATTATTATAAATACCCCCGTTTATTATATATACGCGCCTATATTATTAAATTGTTTACTAATTTTATTTTAAATATAAATATTTAATATATTTAAAAATAATAATAAGTTTTATACAATTTCTATAATACTTTTTATATATATATTATATAATTTATTAAAAGTTTAAATAAATAATAATATTAACGAGCCCCTCTAAGTTATTATCCCCTTTTATAACTTCTTATTTATTTATTAAGGCTTAGTTACTAAGCTCTCCCTCCTTAGTTAAGAAGATATTAAAACTATTAATTAAAATACCGAGGACTTTATTAAGTTCGAGGCTCTTTTTAATAATTATAATAAAAGTAATAATAAAGTAAATAATAATAATAAGAGCTTTAATAAGCTTTTACTTATCCCCCTTTAGAGTTTAAAAATAAAAATAAGACTAATTTAAATAATAAGCCCTTTAAAAAGGGTATATTATATACTTATTATTTTAAGAGTTTATATTTAATATTATTTTAAGGTTTAAAAAACGTAAAGCTAGCTCTTTTTAAAAAGGTAATAAAAAGTAAAAAAGAATGCTAAAAAGTTAAAATACCCCCTATAATAAATATAGTTCTTTTTACTATTCTAAGCCTATTTAATATATACTTAGTTCTTAAAAAGCTTAAGAGAGAGGCTCTTAAAGAACGGGAGATTTAATATTTATTTTATTTTAAAATAGCTTTTTAATATACCGACCCTAAGGATAGTAGTTATTATTTTATAAGAAATAATAGCTAGTATATATATTATTTTAATAACTATTTAGCTAAAGGGTATATTAATATACTAATTATTTTATAACTAATAGCCTAGGCCCTTATTAAGGCTATTATAAATAGTATTTCTTTTTTTATAAATATATTATCCTTTTTTATTATTAAGAAGCGTAGTTTTAATTATAATTTTAATAAAATATTATTAAGCTCCGTAATATCGTTTACTAAATATATAATAATTAGAAGATATATAAAAACTATATCGGCTTTTATATAGAGAACTTTTTTAACGCGCGCCCCTAGTCCTTTTTTATACTTATTATAGTTGTTTATAACTAACTTCTTATTATATTATCTACTTTTATATTTTAAGTTATTAACTTAATAATTATTTTAACTCCCGCGCCCCCCGCTACCCTTATTACTCTTAATTTTATAAACTTCGAGGTATATAAAATACGTTTTTTAGTATATATACTAACCCTCCTCTTTAATAACACTATATTCTTAATAATCGTATACTTTATAAACTAAGAGTTTAAATAATAAGTATAAGCCTAGGTCTTATTTTTATATATATATACTTTATAAAATAAGGTTATTTTAAAAGTTTAAGCCTTCGGGTTATAAAAGGTTTTTATTTTATTTATTTTAGGCCTCCGGGCCGTACTTTAAGTTCTATTTATTATTTATTTTTAGGTATTAAGTTTTTTTAAATATAGCTTAAATTAATTATTTTTAATTATTTTAGCTATTTATAATAGCTTCTTACGTATTATAAAAGTTAAAAAGTATATAAAAATATTTAAACTTAGCTTATAAAAGGTTTTTAATAAGTCTATTTATTAATATATTTTTTATTAATATATAAGTAACTTCGAAGCTACTTTTAGCGTACTCTTATTTTAGCTATATATTTTATATATTAATATAGTAAAGTTAAGTAGCTATTCTTTCTCTTTCCCCTATAATAAGTTAAATCGTTTACTAATTATCGTAATTAATTAACTATATTTTTCTTAAGTTAAGGGTAATATCCTTAAAAAAGCGCTTTAGAGCTATAGTCTTTTTTATAGTTTTTTTAAAATAAAAAAGCTTAGCTTCGGTAGTTAACGTTATAACTATTACTTAGCGTACTAATTTCTATTAAATTAAGTTATTAAAAAAGAATATTATATATCCTTAAGATAATCGTCGTATTACCTCGTTATTTATAAAGCTAATATTTTTAATTAAAAATAATAATTACGTACTTAATATACTACCGTAATAGAGTATAAGATATTTTATTATATAGAAATATTAAATATAATAGTTAATTATTTTAATATAAGTTGCGCTTAGGTTAGTTAGGAACTATAATAGTTATAAACAAATAAAAATAACGTCTAGTTTAATTATAATAGTTATATAAAGTATATTCCTAACCTTCTCTTAGTAGCTTCTTATTTCCTTTTTTATTACTTACCCCTCGTTTAGTTTAAACTCTTCTTAAAGAAAAGGGGTAGCTAAATATAATAAATTTATAAAGTTAAAGCGCTTAATAACTCGCTTAATATATATATTATAAATAAAATAAACCTTACGAGTAGTACGGTTTTATAAAATCTATACTTTAAGAAAGTAATTAATCGGTCTATTCTCCTTAAGGTTAATATATTCTTTTATATTATTAATAATCCCCTAAGCCGCCTTTTAATCGTCTTAATAATATAAAATAATAAAGCTATTAATATAAAACACTAATATTACTTTTTTATTTATAGTTTAGTAAATATAGATCTCTTCGTAGCTATATATTATATTTATATTATAGAGTATAAAAATAAAAGTTTAAAATTAGAGAATTAGTAAGTTTTAGAGGCTATATAAAGCGTATTAGAGTTTATTTATTTTATTAATAACTTTATATCCCTTTAAGAGTTTAATAATTACTAACTTCTCGCTTTTAAGAGGCGCGTTAAAAAATACGTTAATAATATTATATTAGTCTATTTTAAGGTCGAATTAAGTAGTTATTATTATTATAAGCTTAAAGGCTTTTATAATAAGTATTAAAGCGTACGTATTTTATAAGGGGTTAAGTAGTTATATATTCCCCCTTATATATATATATATACTTTTACTTCGCTAACCTCGTTATTAACGTCGTATTTATAAGTATATACTTACTTTAATAAAAATAAGATCCCTTATTTAGGATTATAGTTAACCTCTTTTTATATACTAATATCCCTTAGCTTTTTTATTTTTATATTTATAATATCCCTAAGTAACTTTTATAGTTATAATAAGAGATATTTAATATTACTAAACTTTTTTAATAAGCTTTAGAAATTAATTTTAATAAGTCGTGGTTTCTAAATTCTTTTAGAGCGCTTTAAGTAGGTCTTATAAACTACTCTTTTTATTATTTAATAGAGTATTATATATCCTATATTACTTTTTTTTATAGTTTTTTATTAATTAAATATAAAAGTAAAAGAAAAGTAATCCTAGAGACGGTTATAATAATTACCGTCTCTTATATTTAAATATAAGAGCGTTATAAAGATATTATTATTAAAACGTTATAAAAGTTTATAGGCCCGGTTTAAATATCTAGGACCTAACGGAGCTTTACTTAGTACTTAATAAAGCGGTTTTTATAAACTCTATTTTTATATAATAATAGAGGTTTATTATAAGGGTTCCTTATTAACGTTAATTTTAGTATTAAGAATTATTTCTTTACGATTAATACTTTATTTACTACGTATTTCAGTATTTTATTAAGAGCTATTAAGAATTGAAAACTTAAGAATTTCTATAATATATATAAGCGCTCGTAAAAAGGATTATAAACTACGTAAAGCTATTTATAACTTAGTTATTATATTCCTTTTTTTATCCCTATTTCTAAGCTTATATAAGGGGGTTATTTTAGGGGTTAATAATAATAATAAGATTATATTAGCCTCTTTAGCCTTATTAACCGCACCTTAGAGTACGTTTATTAGTTACTTAGCGTCCTAAATAATTAAAAATCTAATAATAATACTATCCTTAACTATAGAGTTATTTTAAGTATTAGTATTTCTAAAGTCTAGATCTACTTCCCTCAGTACTCGAACTAACTTATTATTAGTATTAAAAAGTTCTTATATCTCTTAGATTATTAAATTTACTTATTTACTTATAATAGCTTATTCCTTATATATAGGATTATAAAAAACTTTTTTATTAAACTTAATATTTTTTATAATAAATACTTACTTAAGTGCGGGTACTTAGACCCTATATAAGTTATATATTTCTAGTATATATCTAACTAAGTATCCTATATACTTATAAAAAAGTATTTTAAACTCTTTTTAATATATACCCCTTTTACGATTCTTATAAAGAGGGTATACTTAATAGCTATATATAAAAGCTATTAAGATATAGGGTAATTAGTTTAGAATCCTATACTTAGTAACCCGTTTATTATTAATATTAATACTACTTTTATTAGTTAATTTTTATTATAATAAGTAAATCTCTTTTATTAGCCTTTTATAAAGTAATATTATAAATAAAAATTATTATTAGTATTATTTCGTCCTATAGATTCGTAAGGAAGTTTATAAAAAGGCGCATTTTATAAGCTTTAGTAATTACGAGTTAACTTACTCTTTTAGCGTTATTTACGGGTTCTTTTATATATAAAAATAAAAGTTCTATTTTAATTCCTAGCTTATTATACTATGTTTTATATACGCGTTTAACGTTTATAATTAGGAGGGCGGTCTTATTATTACTTTTAAAAAAGTAAATTAGAGTCCTTTTTTAATAATAAATTACTACCTCGAGGCTCTATAATATAAAAAGTACTTTCTTTTTTATTTTAATTTTTAAAAAGAACCCCCTAAGCTACTTATTATATTCGTTAGAAGTTATAAATATATATTATTATTTATTAAAAGATAGTTCGAAATAGAAGAGATCTTAATATATATAGTACTATAGTTATAAAGCTCTTTTTAAGAGTAGTTTTCTTAAGATTACTATTTTAGCTTCGGATAATATATATACTTTATACTTAACTTATAATAAAAGTTTAATATATATACTTCGAGTCTTATATAGTAATTAATAAAGAGTATTAGGTCTAAAATAACCTATTTTAAAGTACTAAAAGAGCGTACTATTAAACCTCTTATAAGTACGTTAATACAAGCGACGGAATTTTTTATAATTAATTAATAATATAATATTAGCTAGGCTTTATAAAATACGCTTAAGGTTTATAAAAAAAAGATAGGATTAGAGGAGCTTATATTCGAAAAAAACTAGATTATTTTTTTAAATAAGCTACTTTTTAATAATATTTTTATAAAGCGTTTTTTATTATAAAATATAATCTAAACTATAGTACTAAAGTGCGCTTTTATTTAGTAAAGTTTTTAAAATTATATTCATATAAAATCCCTTAATATAAGCGACGTTCTAAAGCTTTAAATCGTAAGTTCCCTTTCCCTTAGGTCCGTTTAGGACGCCCTTTATAATATAAATACTACGTATAGTAATAAGTAATATAGTAGTTCTTAATTTAATATAGTTTTTATTACTTAATAATACGTAACTCTTGGGTTTAAATAGGCTCTTATTATTAACTAAATATATTATTTTATAACTATTTATTATTATATTTTAAAAAAGAGGGTAAGTGCTACTTATAAAAGTATTAAAAATTACGTTTATTTCTAAGTCCTAACTCTTTATAAGTATAGTAATTACGTAGCCCTCGTCCTAGTTCATTAATAAGCTCGCTATAAGTTAGTTAGAGAATCTTTTTAAAAACCTAGGTTTTTAGGGGTTCTATCGTTCTTTAGCTAATTAGCTTTTTTAAGCTTATTATAAAGTAATTTTTATTTATTTAATTTAATAATAATAAGGACTTTTTTTATATAGCTCTTTAATATTCGTATTAATAACTTATTAGCGTTTTAGTTTATAAGTACCTATTTTAATTTTTAATACGCTATAAGGCGCTATAAATATACGTAATTATAAAAATATATAACGTTACCCTTATTATTTACGTTATTAATTAAGTTAAAGCGTTTAGTAAAAATAAAATAAGCCCCTCTTTAACTTAAAAGTCGTTTAGTATATACGTCCTAAATTACTAAACTAAATATATATATAATCTCCTTAAGGGTCCTTATATATGTTTTAAAAACTATTAATTTATTAAAAGTCTTATATATACGTTAGCCTTATATAAAATTAAGTCTTAACTCAACTATAACTAAAAAGCTAAGTACGGCGATCTTTTTATTAATTTTTAAAATATTATACGTTTTAGTTTAAAAATAAGTAAACTACTACTCCTTATATTAGTATTAGGGGTTAATTCTAGTTTTTATTTTATTAAAAGCTTATTAATATTCCTCTTAAACCGCATTCCTTATTATTAGTTTAGGGGGTATAAATTCCTATTTTAAATATTTAACGATTCGCTATATACTAAACTTAGTACCGTTTTTAATAATTTTTTAAAATACGTATTTATATAATATAGCGTTCACTAATTTTACTAATTATTAAGCGAGGACTTTAATATATATATTAATAATATTACGTTTATAAACTATAAGTTATTTATATTTAGTATCAAGCTCTTATTATTTTTAAATATTCTTAAGTATATAAATCCTTTTTATAAATATAATATAAAAATAGATTTATTTATATAAAATAAGTAATATAACTAGCTTTATAAAAAGAAACCTAGCTTAGTCCTATAAGTTACTCGTACTTAAAGAAGTTAAAAAGTTCGTATTAAGAATTATATTTAAAAGCTATTAATAAAGGATTTCTTAATTTTTTTAGTTATTCTTAAACGCCTTATAATAGGCTTAGTAAGCTCGTAATTCTTTTTTATTACGGGTTATTACTAATTATTTAAATTTAAAGGGTAAAATAAGCGTTATAGAGGGGTTAAGGAATATATTAGATTTTAGAGCGTTTAAATCGACGTATTTCTAAACTTTAATACCCTTATTTATAGCGCGAAGTATATTAAACTATTTAATCTAGTTATTACGGCTTATTAATTTAGCTTAGGTTAAAGTAAGTATAAGTAAGTTAGTTATTTTAAAGAGATTATAAGAATTATATTAATAAGTACGTTATCGTAGTATAGGGTTTTAATTAAGAGCTAGGCTTATAACTATTATAAGTTATAGTATATAATAATAGGTATACGGAGTATAATAAAAGCAGCTTAATTATTAAAATAGAAATAAATAAAAAGAAAAGGTCTATATATATAATATTTAAGATAGATACGTGATTTAGTACGTGACGGGCACTTTGTAAGGTGCGATTACTATCCCTATTACGTAACAACTGTCATCCTCCTAGTGAACACCTCACTTTGTATAGCAAGTGAACTGTCCCACGACTTAGCGTTCTATCCGATACTAAGTCTAAGAGTCAACTCACCTCAACTGTCGTCGTGCAGATGCCCTTTTCGTGCCGGATGTTCCTCGCAATGTACTCTCCGAACCTCTGGCCTGGGTTGCACCCCACAGAGGGCTCGAAGCACATGCCCATGCCGGCCAGAGTACTTGATGTCGCACGACATGATGCCGGCATCGGAGCGGCGTGAGCCGTCAAAATGGCGGTGCTAAGAACAGCTAAAGAAGAAATCGAGGATGGAAACATGGTGAAAGCTTATTGAATGACGTGTAGTTTGAGTTGAAGAGGAAAAAGGTTGGCTAACTTTTGCGAAGGTTTGCTATTCTATATCAACCTATATAAGATTGTATAATACAGTATCCTAGTCCAAAACTTATTGTACGTAAACGAATAACTTCTTTCATTCAATCAAAACCACTCATATACGAAATTTGTTCGTAAGTGGAAATGTACGGGGAGCGGACTTCAAGACGTTGTCGCGGGCCCGTGTGATGCGCGGATTCCCTGAGAGAAAGCCGAGACCGAACTAATAACCAGTCTGATTTATGGATATGAGGATTGCTGGGTTCCGCAATTTCTATGGGGGTCTCGGATCTGTGCGCTGAGGCTATCTGCCCCCTCTAATCAAAAGTCGCGAAAGCGCTCGATTAAAGGTGGGAAGGATAGCCATAAATCGGCTTCATCCGGCTTTTTGTGTACTTGGCGGTCTACAGGGCTGAAAGTTAAATTGATACATCCGTTTCCGACTATATTAGCTTAGTATTACTGGAGAATTATATTGTGCAGTCAATTAACTGGACAAAATCTCGTCAACGTTCTCTGATGTGGTTCTCTGACTCATGTCGTCGAGTTTGGCATATGAGCTTTAATGCTCCAAGACGGCAACATGCTGTGCTTGGTTCTATCAGAGCTCTTGGGCACATAACGAGTTGACAACAACAAATCGTTGCACGCTGCAAGTCGTATTGATGTAAAGGAGCTACATATGCGGATTGATCTAGGAAAGAGAAATCCTCGACTTAAGGACATTCAACAATAGTAGCTTACACGGAAGCGTCTTGATCGGCAGAAATATCGCCGAGAATGGCATCACAGCTTTTCTTTATCAGCTGTTCGGTTCATTAATTTGCCAACATCGCATGGAGAGATGCCACGTCTTTCGCATTGGCTGCAGCCACTCATATCTGACCTCAACACCTGGAGCCTGGCCCCGAGTGAATTCTCTCTCTGAAAGCTCTGAGTTTGATTAAAGCTTGCAACTCTCTGTCTCTAATTCCTTCAACTCAATGTTGCGCTAAACCTCTACTGCACTTTGTAAGTTTCTTCTGCCTTGTACAGACTGATATGTCTCAAAGGCGAATATGTCACTCGGATAAGAATACACCTGGTTAATTAGGGAAGCCCTTGATGACCACCTTGTCACACACGCTACGGCATAGGCAGTTCACATTTCCTATTCTCTTCTTTTTCAACACGCGCATATGGAATTACTTGTCGGACCAAACGATTTCTCGAAGCTACAAAGTCTAACGCATGGTGCGTAATGGCACACATCTCGCTCTAGCAAACATCAAGAGTTCTGGCGTCCGATACAACGTATTCTCAACCTCTTCCCACATTCTATTTGTTAAGTAGACGATGATAAACCTCTCTTTTGATCGTAACACCAAAACGGATCACGAGTAGTTATCCACTTCGGAGACCTGCAGCTTCTTAGACCCAGAACGGCCATATAAGTCGACCCACCCCCTTTTAGCCACCCCCCCCTTTTGGCCACCCTATTAAAACATGGTATTAAAACATCGCTACTAACTATACTTAATTAATTAACTATCTTCTACTACTATAATAATATAGTTATTATTCTCCCTAGGTAATTCGACCCTTATGAGTCGACTAGGACTAACTAGACGGTCGCTAGAGTCCTCCTAAGCTCTCTATATATCCTAGATATTCGCGAACCTAATATTTAGGTTTATTAGTATACTTTTCTTTTTCTATAGCCTTAATTAGTTAACTTTAGCTTCTAAAACTCAAATATAGTACTAAGATACTACTAAATAGTAGGCCTACTCGCTAAATACCTTTTTTATTCTTTTAAATAGTAGTCGTTAAGTATTATAGTTTAGACTAAGCTCTATAAATAACTTTAACTAATCGTAAAGCTCGCTAGCTTTTTTAAATATTAACTAGTTAATAATAAACGCCGCTAATATCTAATTAATAGCTTTTTTAGTATTACTAGTTACTTACTTAGTATTTACGGTCTTTTTAGTTAGTATAACTAGGTTAAATAGGACTATTAGATTAGTAAATAGTCTAGCTATATTAGGGGGATATAGTCTAGTTACTTTCTACTTACTTCGTATATTTAATAACGTTAAACTAGCTAAACGAGCTTTTTAATAATAGCTTAAGAAGTACCGCTTTCTAACGATAGTAAAATTGTTTACTATATCCCCCTACTAAGCTCCTTCTTATACTTAGACTTAATAGGTCTAAAAATAGCTATATTTAATAGCTAGAGGATATAGGAAGTATATAGTAATAAGAATAGTAAGTAGACGTTATTTCTATAGTATTCCTATATAAATTCTATCGTCGTATAACTCCTATAGCTATTTAAAACTAATAATTAAGGCTTATTAAGTATACTAAGCCCCCTAAAGGGGGGGGTCTTAGTTTATAATAAGAACACTATTTTTAACTATTTAAGGGTAGTCTTATTAGTCGTTTAGCTATTATTTATTATTATAAACTCTTAACTAGTATAAGGGTTAAGTTTAAATAAAAACTACTATTATTATACCGACTTTCCCTTATATATAACTAGTAGTTTAATAGCTTAACTATTAATAGAGATATACTCGATTATAAATACCTAAGTACGCGAACTAAGCTTTTTTTTTCGTATTACTATAGTCTCTACTTTGCCTAAAACTAGGCTATTAAATCCCTTACCCTCTAGGATATTAATCTTATTTATATTATACTTATTAGCTTATTTAATATTACTAATCTTTAGTATATTAAGTAATCTAAACTATAACTTAATTATATTAGTAATAGCCCTATTTAAATATTTTAAATCGATAGTACGACTTCTTTAGACTTTAATTAATAAGTTCCTCCTTAAGAAAGCGTTTATTTATCTTTTTTTAAGAGGATTTATATCCCCCTAGGATCTTAGAACTCGTTTAGCGAATTTTATAAGCTATTTATAAATTAGTATAACGCCTAGATTATACTAAATACGAACTTACTAAGCTAGCTAGTCTTTTTATTATAAAAAAAGCCTTTAGAAGTCTGCGAATACTATTACCCTTATTTAAAAGCCTCTCTTACGGTTATAAAGAGTTAACCTTAGAACTCCGAACTTAATTAAGGCCCGATTAACTAAGAGACCTCTTTTAATAGCCTTAAGAGCCTAAATAACTTTATTTTCGGTATATAAGACTATTATATATTAATAAATAAGTATATAAAAAAGAATTATATTTAGACGATTTTTATAATTATTATAGTAGTTTGAAAATCGTGGGTAGGGTTTTAATGCGGTGGCTGGGATGGAGAAATGGGGTGGCCAAAAGGGGGGGTGGCCAAAAGGGGTTGGGTCGACTTACCTACCATCGCTATTCGGCTGTGTGTTCTAGTGGATTATGATTTCTCGTTCACAAGTATGTGCACTTGATCCCGAGAAGGTCGCAGGTTCGAGCCCTGCCACGGTCATAGCATTATTTTTGGAAATGCGCTTTAACGTCTCCTGTCTTGTCCGTGACCTGTAGCTTATAGGTTGCTACGTCGTATAATTTCCCAAAGAATTTGCTCAAAACTATGTCTTGTTAACAGAAATCAATAATCCGGCTTTTCTGTCAGGCTGTCGGTCTATGTTTTGGTTGACTGGACTCATCTTAAGCCCCTATATCAAAGCTGCAAGGCAGAGTGCTGATTGGCAGTTTAGCTGCTCATTGAATATTATTTGATTATCTGCTTTGTCCTCAGGTCTGTTTTAAGATTCCAGGACCGATTACGCCCTCATTCTTTTGCTAGTCGCCCATATCAACATTGACATAAGTGGAGGAACCGGCACATCAATATACTAAGACGCCCTTCAGTCCTGGAAGTCCCTTTGAGCGACCCCATGACAAAATTTCTTGAACTAGTAAGCGGACGATGGTGCTTCTCGAGATATGGTCCTTTCTGTGCCTGTCCCATGCATAGGACTGCGTTTCCCGGTTAGCTCAGTTGCAGTCCCGCCGCCGTACCCAGCCTCTTCAAAAATGGTCCTCCTCTTTTTGCGTCCCAAGTATACCAAGGCAAGTACCAGGAGGACGGCCGCAACCACTGCGACGGCGATGCCTGTTATAGCTCCACTCGACATCCCGCTCTTCGTTGGTACTGTATCACCAAGTTGATCTTGCTGGCTCACAGAAGCGTTTCTTGCCGATACATGCTGCTCGACGGCAACTTCAACGGTTCTTGGTACGCTGAAGGTAGACAAGAGCCCAGTGGTTAGACCTTTCCTCTTAGCTGCATGTGCACAGGCTGACGATACAGCATCTCGAGCTCCTGTTGAGATTAAGTTGTCAGATGGTGTAGAAGAATGCCAATTGGTTGTCAGACTTACTCGGCATGTTTACTGGCGTGCGTCCAGCCAGACATGATATCAGGACCAATGTCATGGCCTCCTGTCCGTCTGTGTCACATGGACAGTGCAGATTGTCGAGTCCGCAGCCGATTCCTCGGATGCCGTCCCTGATACACGGAACATCATAGGTTGGCTGGTATCCAAAGTCCCCCGCATTTGTCGCGTGTAATGAGTAGATAAGGTCGTGAATAGGCAGTATCATGCTGGGACGAAATTTGATCTCATGTACGAGAGTGGCGAGCAGAAGAGAAGATGCATCACGGAAAAGGTGCATGCCCAAAGGATAATCAGAAGCATCCAGTAGCATCATATTATCATGGTTGCTGGCCTACCGTGCCTAAGGTACGAAGCCAAGCTGAGCCATCTGAGGGATTGGAGCGCCACGGTTATTGGAGACGGTGCGCGCCACGGTGACGATCTTCAAATCTAAACAAGCCACAGGTTTCCGGTTTCCCCTCCTTTGTCCACGTCGAGGACCAATCACTCCCCTTCTACTAGCATTGGAGAAGAAAGCATGTGCCGGCAATTGGAATCACGGGTATGCGGGTTCGACTAGTCTCTCTACCAGACTAAGCAAGCTTGGAGGTAGCTCCCTCTTTTTTTAGTAGACCGCCCTTCCTTGATGCACCATTGTCCCATGCAGCTCTAGAATACAGTGCCATCGCTCTTGATGAGAATTGGGCTTGACTTGGTCTGCGGCCGGAACTTTGCTGCCGTCTCCCGCCCAGATTTCCACGTCCCTGCCTCGAGCAGCTGTACCATGCTCAGCTCGACACCCTCTCCCATGCGAGATTGAATCTTGCCATAGAGGCTATCGATCAGGACCAACGTCATTGCCCTCCATTCCACGATGACATCGTCACCAGCCTCGAACATTGGCAGCTCGCTACCCGATGCTTTCAAGCCTCGGTCCAGTGTCTCCTTCTTCAGGGCCAAAACACCCATATCGACGAACAGGCCGCCGTTGCGGTACTCCGGCAAGGCCGTGAGAGAGCCAGCATTGACCCACTCCAGACCGAGTACCCGTTGGAATGGAACCATGAGGGAGTAGGTGAGCCACTGTGTCAGTTTGTGGAAAGGTTGAATGCCTGCCGCAGGGGAGTCGGAACTGCCGGCCTTTGCTCCCTTGCGTAAAGTACTCAACGGCCAGGCATCGCCGATGGGTGTTCCGCCAATAGTTGTGCGATCCTTGGGCCAAGCAGGAATCAAAAGAGTCTGGAGAATATCCCAGAGATAGAGCACATCAATCTTGGAGGACCCTTTGGCAGACTTCACCAGATAGTCTACTCGTCGTTAGCACGCAGAAAGTATTTCAGGGGCAGCAGCATCTAACGCACCGACAAGGTTGCCTGGGCGGCCTTCAGCTCCAAATACTTCGGGATGGGCCAAAAGTGACTCTCCCAGGCTGCGAAGGAGACCGGCGCGAGAGTCAACTCCCAGCATGGGGTTGCTGTCTGAAACCTGGAAACCCTCTGCTAGTGCACTTGTCTCCAAGCGCTCCAGGCCCTTTCCTGTGAGTAATAGTGGTTAGCACATGTCTTCAATATTGAAATAAGAGTTGCAAAGATTACCATCGACTATAGGGTTGGCCTTGTCTGTTGATGTTGTATAGGCCAAGGCGTTGAACATGTGGAGACTAGCCACGGCGATGCCCTCGCTGCGCTCATAAATCTGGTCGGTCTTGGGCTCCTTGTATCGCCAATGATCACCTGCCCCGGCATCCAAAAGCACAGACACAAAAAATAGGTCGATGAGACGACGGGTGACCTCGGTCTCGTCGCTTCCACTTGCTTTCCACTCTTCTATGATGTTGGTAACGCGGGGCACATTGCCGACTTCAAAGTGTTGCCAACGCCCATGAGGAGGGATTGTATGGAACTTGTCCGGGCCGTAGTCGCGCTAAAGAGCTCATGTTAGGCTTGCCGTACGAGGGTTTCGAAGTGAATGAAGAATTAGTCCCGACCTTGATAACTGAAGCCACGAAATCGACCACCTCATCCAGCTTGTCTTCATGAACTTCAAAGTGGCTCAAGTTCCCAGCTTTGGCAACATCCCCAACGATCTTCGCGCGCTCCCGGATGGCGCGCAGGGAGAGAAGGTACTTGACTTCGGAATCCATTGTGATCAATCTGAATAAGTTAAATGTGAGAATTAGTATGAAAGTGTTGAAACCCCCTCCGTGAGCGATGTATGCACGACGACAAAGGACAAGCAGGGCGACTCCGCACTTATCTAATAGGAGTCGCGGGGAGCTCCGACGATGTCACTGAGGAGGCGGTGGGCACCTGCGACGGCGCCCGGAGCGCCTTATCGGCCTGACAAACACTGAGACACTAACACCGCATCGGGCGCCGGCGGGTACTGGCGGCCCTCGCTTCGCATTCGGGCACTAATGCCTGTTGCTTGACTGTCAAGTGATGTCTGATGTTGTAAAGTAAGACATTCAAGTAATTCATTAAACCACAACATAGCCTCTATTCTAGCTCAATCGTTTACAACAGAATACCTTGAATCCCAGATCCCGATGTCTTGACGTTACCATCACTCATGACTTAGAGTAGAGTTTAGCCAACCCAAGTGGGTGCACAATGAAGTCATTCAGGGTCCAGGGACTATGGTGCTCATGGTCAAAGACTAACATATGGCATGATGTCTTCCGTTCTGCAAGTTCAATTGAATTCCTTGTCCTCGGTGAAGCTATCTATATCGCTTCTTTGTGGAGGGTTTGCGAACAGAGACACCGTTTTCTGAATGTCGTCCCAGGTGCCTGCTTGTAATGGACGAAGTAGGATATTGTGGCAACCCGCACTCTAAGGGAATCACAAGAAACACAATGAATGAATGAATTCATGGCATACCAATGTTATGGTACAACGGTGGCTTTTCATTGCTCACAATGCAAGCTCAGAAGCTCGCCCAACTTGCCAAAACCTGCGATAGACCGACATCCTCGCGGAATCACCAATTGTTATCGTCAGTGTAAGTCAATTACACCAGCAAATTAGGAGTGAGTTATTTTAGGCAAGCTGCAGCCTAAGTTTGTTTTAACCTAGAGAGACTAACGTATAATTCGTACGGTGACATTTTCATGCGTTTACTATCACTTCTGTAGTTACACAGCATTACATTGATCAAGGAGAAGGAAATATGATAACTGGTAACGGGGCCATCTTTACACAACTCCTCACAATGAAAGTCAGAACTTTCAGTCGATAGTATGTTACTCATGATGTTCGCGAACGCTTGAAGTAGAGGTCACATAAAGATCACGTGCTAGGCGGCCTCCGACTAAGGACATTCAGCCTCATTTCAATCAAACACCCATAGCTGCGCCTGAAAGATTTCTCCCGGCCGCTCTTCAAATTCCGGTAGAGTCTAGGAAATTCAGTAATCTCGCAATCAAGCCCGATCTAGATTCCTTTTCTTCAAAAATATCGCCTGGAATCCTCTAAGTAGGATATTATCCAACCAAATCGGACAGGGAAATGGATAGATTCTACGCCGAACGACACTTTCCCCACCCGTGGCGCAGCGAATCTTTACAACCTGCCGAATTTCCCGCGTTCTCGACCGCAGGTCACACGTGTCATCATTGTGCTTCAGCTCTTATATCAACATCAAGCGTTGCCCCCGAGAGAATCAATAGATGGGTGTCGCTACATAGCGACCCACTGAAGACACGCCAACGAGGGAGCCTTAGGTGGAGAAACCTTTTGCCTCATAACATGCGGCAGGTTGCCGCTGCTAACGCTGAAGGATGTCCATTCTTCGTCTGGATATGGGGACAGATCGAGAAGTCTAGGACACCGCCTGAGCAACTCTTGCGGACAAGGATTTGCTTGGTGATTGAATCTGTGAATGGAATCATCTCCGACGCTACTAAATGCTCGATTTTTCTGTCGACGAGCGACTACTCTTGGAGTCCAACAGGGGGTACTTTTGACATTGAGTCTGACGCGTGTAAGCTGAATTTTTATTGGCGGTAGCGCCCATTATCAGTACATCTTGCTGAGGCTGTACAGATGACCCCTCCGCGGATGATGCCGTAGGGCAAACCATAGATGGCGGTACCTTTTCAGAGAGCGGCATCGCTCAAATTCGTCGTCGACTCCAGGTATGCCTTGAATCACACCCGTCTTGTCGACAAGGAACAGGTACTCGGCCTCTGCGGTTCATCGAACTGTCCCCCGGGGACGAGAGAACTGTCCGTATTAGACAAGCCCATAGCAAAAGAGTTGACCCATACGTTGCTCTCTCCTACTGCTGGGGCCTGGACCAGACCATCAAGACCACTACAGTCAACTTGGCTCGACATCAGACAGGAATAGAAGTCAGAAACCTGCCCAAAACTATACAGGACGCGATTCATGTCACCCGACAATTGGGTGTAAAACTCCTCTGGGTTGATAGCCTCTGCATTGTTCAAAACGATCCTGCTCTTTTAGCCAGAGAGGTCGGTGACATGGCTCATTACTACGCCAACTCTATAATCACAATTTCCGCGGCAGTAGCGAAAAGTTGTGCTGAAGGATTCCTCAGCCCGCCTAACACGACAGGACCGGATGGTTATGTAGGATTCTACTTCCCTTTTTCCGGTGACCCTCGCCCAGATAACTCATCCAAAAGACGCTTCAAGCTCTTCCGTGGTGAGGCGCGAGACGAGATTGACCATATCGATACCCGGGCTTGGACGTTGCAAGAGTCTCTGTTGGCCACTCGGTTGGTCTCCTTTGGCACTCGCCGGATATCCTGGGCTTGTATGACCACTAGATTCGGTCCAAGCTCAGGTGCTGCATCACTCCGGGATAACATGTTCAAGACCCGCCACTGGGTGGGATACAGGGATAGGATCGCCCACAACAAAAGCTATGGCTGTAACCCAAGAAACCCCGAGCATCTAATCCCAGATCTTCATGCTATTCTTTATCCACCTCTCGAAGCAATCTTCCAGCTATGGTCCAAGGTTGTGGAAGAGTTCTCACAGCGGACACTCTCCGTTCCTGAAGACCGGCTGTTGGCCATCTCAGGAGTTGCCCAAACACTTGGAAACTTGGTCAACCCGTCGGGTGATATCGACACACCTCCATACGTTGCGGGGCTATGGAATACGCCTCTCCTCCCACTGCAACTCTTATGGATGCCAAAGAAGCCCCTCACTCCGCAGCTGTCTTCCTCCTACATAGCGCCGTCTTGGTCCTGGGCGAGCTTTCCAGGAGCCGTCGTCTGGCACTTGCCTGACTTGACCCACCTTGACTCGTGTATACATACACAATCTGGACAAGAAAAGAAAACGCCCTCGCTATTAGATAGCGAAGACTTCGTTGACTATAAGAAGCTAGCAATTACATCGCGGGCGGACGGCATAGGTCTCTCGCCATTGCCGGAAGTGGTCGCTGTCTCAGTGGAGCCTGTCATCGACGTCGCACCATATGGAGGTGTCGTATCAGGATGCATCACCTTACGAGGCAAGGCTTTTAGCCGTATGAACGAAGTCGTTGCGCCTTGGCATATCCAAATGCGCTTCGACTCTGGGGCAGAGTTGCATTCGTTAAAAGACTTGCCTTCGGAGTTCATTTGTTTCCATATACTTGGTTATGTGATAGAAGATGACATTCCGCTAGATCATCATGACCAGCGTCTAGGCAAAAACTCACAAGGTTTGATTCTTGGAAGGGCGCAAGATGGGACATACCGTCGTGTTGGACTCTACGTAGGCCTGGACATAGGCGACCGTCTGCGCATGATAGAAACTATGATAGAGGTCACACTACACTAGGATCTAGGTAACAAGGCTATGCGAATGATAATGGAAGCCAAAAAAGACATCTAATTCGTGTTTTGGGCGCTCTACGCTTACGGGTGAGATGGGTTGATGTTGACTTTTAGTTTCACTGGTCTGAAAGACGGAAAATGCACTGTTCAAAGGTCCAAGATCCGGGTGGCTGGTAGGCCCACGAATTAATCAGTTCTTCAAAGTACCCATCATATCTTATTCTGAGCTGAGATCGATGTTGATGTTATGGAAAGACCAACCGGGCCAAATCAAAAACGATAAGGCTTAGCCCAACGTGCATCATAAAGCAAGAGCGATGCCAAGGACGTTGAGATAGAGACTGCAGTACAGAGCAACGGTATAACACATTTCCGCCTATCACTTTGATGCCCATGACGTGATTAGCAGGGCATTCGCAGCTCAATTCAAGGTGGGATCTGCTCACGGATCGGAAAGCGCCTGCAAATCTGTCTTTACCCGGCCAATTTTCCCCCGCGATGATATACCCCGCGTCGCGGACCCATCACCGCGCGCATCGGGGGTTCGCCCGGACAGGCCCGAAGGCCGGGCGGAAGCTAGGACGCTTGTCTACAGGGGTGTTCTGACTTATTAGAGCTGGAAATTTGCACTCCTCGTCGGTCGCTTGTATAAGAGAGGCCGAGCTCCGTTTACAGACATGTAAGTCTTTGTGAGGTCGGCTACAAGTTCGAGGTAGCAAAGCTACATCTCTAACTTGACGCGATGAAGCTCCTCGCAAGAGCGACGCTGCTATTAGCAGCTGTCGTATCAGCCATCAAGAACCCAATTCTCCCAGGGTCAAGCTCACCATCCTCTCCAATCACCTCAAATTAACCTCACTAACACCTCCCCAGATGGAACCCCGACCCAGCCATTCTCCGCGTCGGAGACACCTACTACATGGCAGTCTCCTCCTTCACCTACTATCCCGGCATCCCAATCTACAAGTCCACAGACCTCGCAAATTGGGACCTCGTATCCCACGCCCTCCAAGACCCCTCCGTCCTCGCCCTCTATGGCGTCTCCGCCGGCGAGGGCGTCTGGGCCCCCTCCTTCTCCCACCACAACGGCCTCTTCTACATCACCTCCATGACGCGATGGGGCTCCGACCCGGACTCCCGCTCCTGGCCGCGGATATGGTACATCTCCTCCCCGGACCTCGTCACTTGGTCCCCTCTGACATGGGCGGAGCCTTACGGCATCGATCCGGATCTGTTTCACGACCCGGCTACGGGGAAGTCTCACCTCAACCTCATGGGGCCTAATAATAACTATGACCGGCTATGGGGCATAACACAATGCGAAATTGATCTCAGCACAGGAAAATGCATCGGTCCCTACCGTAATATCTGGAACGGAACACTTCCGCAACTGCCCAGCTCCAGACCAGAGGGTCCCAAGATGTTCAAGCGCGGGGAGTGGTACTACCTCCTCCTAGCGGAAGGCGGCACGAGTACAGGCCACCGCGCGACGATAGGCCGCTCAAAGTCACCCCAGGGCCCGTGGGAATCTTCCCCGACGAACCCGCTCATCTACAATGGCGCCGATCCGAAGCTCACGATGCAGTCGACTGGCCACGCAACGTTCACTGATACACCTGACGGAGAGTGGTACGCCTCCCTGTTAGCAAGACGGAACGTAAAGGGTGCCTCGCCTCTCGGTCGCGAGGCATTTCTGGTAAAGGTTGACTGGGAGGACGGGTGGCCGACGATGAATGGAGGGAAGCCTCTGTTATTGAGCGAGAGCGTCGACGGACCAGATCAGGAGTATCCCAAGGCGAAATGGGTTGATGATTTTACTGGCCCTGAGTTAGGCATCAGCTGGTACCAGCAGCGGACGCCGTACACGGAGAACTTCCGCCTGAAGGGTGCGGCGGCGACGGGTGGGTTCGGGAAGAGAGTGGTTGCCAACGACTCGGGGATCGTGTTCAATCCCAATGTTTTCACGCTCGGGGACCGGGATACGGCGGCTGCTGTGCTTCGAAAGCAGACGTCGTTGAACATGACTTTCTCAGCTAGACTGTCGTCGACGTCGGCTGGGCTGGGACCAAGGCAGTCGGTAGGAATTGCGTCGTATCTGAGTGAAGTCAATCATCAAGATATTGGCGTAAGAGGATGTTGGAATTCGACTGGGCTGTGCTTATACGTCGACCTCTTGCCAACTTCCACTGGTCCCACAACTCGATCTAATGTAGGTTCTCCCGCGTTCTCAAGTTGTTGACTGCCTACGTACTAATCTTTTCACCTTACCTCTAGTCAACAGAATACCCTCTCAGCGAGTCAACGATCTCCGCAGATCTAACACTTCACATCCGCGCCTCGCCTTTGGAATACTCCCTCGGCTACTCTCGCAGCAACGCGTCTTCGCCCACATGGTTGAAGACATTCAACTCCAAGCAGATGAGCTCGAACCCTGGGTATCCCAACTTCGAGGGCTCCATGTTCGCCCTCTTCGCCAGCGGGAATGGAGAGCCGTGGCCGTACGACGCTCCGGAGGTAGGCTTCAACCGCGTCGAGGAGGTATACTTTGACGAGGGTCTACCGGACTATGACAATTGGGCGTAGTGCTTGAACAAAGTCAAAGTGGGCCAACTCGATGGCTGCTCATTCACCTTCCCAGCTGCTTTACATATTCTTTGATCTTGTTCGTGTCGCAATTTCTTGTCTTGAGCTCGTTGAGCGAATACTTCAACTCCCCCACGCTCCTCAGCTGAGAGAATGGACATTAGTCTCAGGGCGCATGAACGAAGCCAACGTAAACTGGATCTTTTGGTTCATTCCTGCAGCGTGCGGCAGTACTTTCCGTCCAGCTTTTACGGTACTCTCCACGGGTGGCTGTAACAATATATAGGGCACTCTCATGATGGACACGTAGAAGACTTTCAGGCCCAGCGATCTTACTAGCGCCTCGAGTGGCTTAATGAGAGCTGGGTCGGCGGAGCAGACAATGAAATCAACTTGGTACCATTTTCGAGCTTCAATGTGCCTAAGCGCTGGTCCAATACAACGAGAGTTCCATCTCGCAGAGTCCATGGAGGAAGAACTATACCATAACGGATACCTGCCAGACGATGATGAGGCATAGGAACTGACAACCTGAGTGAGTACTGGATGATCTAGACGGTGTTAACGATATCTACTCTAGAGTCACCACGTAATGAGGTTTCTAAAGAAAGTCCATGCTCCTCGTCCGTTGGAAACGAACACGAACAACGATCTCCACGGCCTTTTGGTACCTCTATCATTAGGCGTATCCATGTATACTTGTCCTCTGCCCTGTTGCTATCAAAGTCGAAGACCGCTTGTGATTTCTCGTCGGCGGATGAGAGTATAAGTACCAACTTACCTGTCAACATCCCAAGATTCCATCAATGACAAGTAACATTGGTCCATTCTCTATGCTTAACGATGTGACCAGCCTTTATGTCGCAAGTCATTCCACTCGGCGAGATCTAAAACCAGGAGTTCTAAAAGACATTACAATCATAAGCAAAGTCCATCAGCAAAGAAGTATGCTATGCAGAATACCCCCTGGGGAATGACCGCTATTTACAAATACTATCTGTTCTCAGACGCCTTCATTGTGAGTTGGAAGGTAGAGCGTGGCCGTGCTCGGCGAGGCGACAAGATGCAGACACCAAATGCCACACTCCAATCAGCAGCGACTACTATACGCACTGGTGATCTGATCCTATCCCATGGATATAGAAGCCAGGCCGCAAATACCGTACAGCTGACTGTATTATCAATGCCGAGTTCATAGATATAAAGAGGCTGTAGAGTACTACTGCATTCGGAGGGCAGACAATAAAACGTGGGGATTGAAAGCTCTCCAAGTCTCACGAACATGCACGCTCGGAAAAGCCGGAAGTAGCAGAGATATTGACAAGACTGCCGTGTTGCGCAGCCAGAGATCGTCTCGGACTTGATGTCATACTTGGCCGACTTCAGTATAGGCGGTCCAGGCATTTGTAGATTGAGCCTCTGAAGGATACAGCACGCAGAGGGGCCAGAAGACAAGGTTATCGGCATTTGGGCAAGCAAAGACGGAAAGGATCTTCAGGCACAAAACGCTGGGGTCACGGCGCAACGGCAACGTGGTAATCCCTCGCAAAGTCCACCTGTGTATGAAGTTCTGACGGCTCATCATAGGTACGGATAGGAGAAAGGGGGTTACACAATGTCGTGTAACGCCTTTCTGGCGATCGGGCCTTTTTTTGCGGAAATGGAAGTCACTCCGAATGCGATATGTACACACAGTCATAATGTCGATTAGAAGACTGAGGAATTGCCTCAAGATAAAAAAGGGCGGACATGGTGATGGGGTCGCCAGGCCTCCGATACGGGCGGGGGAAGCACCCGGTTCGGCTGGCAATAATGACCTCGGAAGGTCTGCACTAACCTCGTGAGGGAAGTGCGTAGAAGCTCCGGATATGCGGGGAAACAAAAAGGTAAAAAGGGCGGTTGCAACGGTGGGCGATTAACGAAGCGACGCGACGCGACATGGTGCAGGCATGGGATGCCGGCTGTGCTATATCGATACCACCGTGGGGACGTTAAGAGCCATGGATATTTTGATGATTTTTGGGTAAGAGACGGAGCAAGCTGCGTGGCCAGAGATTGCGAATGAGATTGACGAAGCATTGCGTACATGCTCGATTCCCCAAAGAAGAGCTTGGGAATTCAATAGTTCTCTCGACCCCGGGGCGACGCATGAAGAAGCACGGACGATTAGAGATGAGTGTTGGAAACCCCCAATATTGGGTACGAGATGGAGGCTGAAAAAGGAGATGCTGGTCGGGTGTGGATGCGAGCATGGGTCATGCTAGGCGGGCAAGACAGAAGGCGGGATGAACGAAGTGCTTGTTTGCAGTGACGGGATGGCGGAATAAGCCAGCCGTACGGATATTGGTTGTTAGTCGTTGTTGACGACCTGACGGAGTAGTCGTGGCTGGCGGCGGTCTTGCGGATAGAGACGAAAGGGCCATCACTGAGATGACGGTGAAGCAGATCCCACGGGGATTGACGGGCATCGATTGACGGGCATCGATTGACGGGATAATCTCCCCGGCCGGTCTTCTTATTGGGACTTGTCATGCTCGCGGCGCAACAACTCCTATTAGTGCTTTGACATGTGCTCCGGAGCTCTACGGTGCGAAGGCCGGTGCTGGCTTGCAGGCAATAGATGTCCTAGGCAGATCTTTACAGGTGTCCAGTTCTTTGCATATGCTATGCTGTCTAGGACGCGTGATGAAAGTAATGTTGGCTGGTTGACACCGAGCAGACAATAGCCATATGCACTGGCCGAGGCAACTGGATATATTGGCAATGTGAAGCTTCGACTCGAATAGGACGCCAGGATAGTTTACCGGGCTTCGAGAACTCTACTTGGAGCAAGGGCGCGTGAGCGGGACATGGGGCCAACGGGGAGCTGCAAAGTCAACGAACACAAAGGGGGGGGGGGGGGGGGGGAAGAGGGGGAAAGGTAGGGGGGGGGGCCCCGGGGGGGGGGGGGGAGGGAAAAAGAGAAAAGGGGAGGAGGGGGGGGGGGGGGGAGGGGGGGGGGAGGGGGGGGGGGGGGGGGGGGGGGAGAACAGGTGATATGATAGGAGGGGGGCTCACCGGGAGTAGAGAGTAGAGCAAACAGGACAAGGTAGCACAGGAGAGACCAGGGCCGGGGATGGTATAGAGTGGGATAGATTGAGGAGGGTTTGGCCTGGAAGATGACGATGCAGAGCAGCAGAAGCTAGACTCAACTAGAGGGTCTCCGTAGTAAGACTCCGTGGTATGTATCCGTAGGGACGGAGACTGCGGCGGACTGAGTTGGGATTGCGGAAATCATCCAATGTTCTTTTGGATGAAGTTGACGACGTCCACGATATGACGATGATGTCGTCGGTCAACATTCTGCGGTCCAAGAGAGCAGAAGAGGGTTCGAAAGTGCAGGGCTGAAATTGAAGATGAGGTCAGTTCAAGGTAGCGCCTCAATGATCTGCTGCGAGTGTGGCTTTGGTGGAATTGCAACTTCATGCGAAGAGGTGCGGTACGAGGCGTTGAGAGCAACGATTTGCTGCATGGGGGGGTGGCCACGGTGGCTTGGCTGGGAGTGTTGAAATTGCATCGGATTTGCGAGAGTACGTGGAGGAGACGCGGCCAGACCAACCGGTGGGACATGCGGTCACGGTACCCCTTTACGTAACGCACATGTGAGACGGAGCTACTGCAGGTGCATTAGTGGCTGGAGAAGGAGGTAGTGGGACTTTTGACAGAAGTACCTCGGAGCCTGGAGGAGCTGGCAAGGCAAGTCTCCTTTTGGTACCTGATCGAGTGCGACGGGGGAATTGTAGTAGTAAGGTAGCGGTGCCTGCATCGGAGTCCTTTTTTTTGCTTCTCTTAGAACGGGTATTATTGATGATGAATATAGAAGGCAATTATATAGTCGTATTGCAAAGAGAGATTTCATCAAACATGTTGCCTTTTTCAACCTCGCTCGGTGTGACTGATGGACGAGTGTTGCACAAGTGTTGATTGTGCTATGCGACGGGACCTGCGAACTCGGTGCAGGCGGACCGAAGTGCAAAGTACCTTATTCGTGGGTATCCGTAAAGAAGGTACGGAGTATCCGCACCTGCCTTACCTTTTCATGGAGAAAGGTATGTAGGTACACACTACTGCGGCACGTGTGTGGTAAGGTAGAAAGACAGAGGATAGGTAGGTACGGAAACTCGTAGTTTATTCGTACCTGCCTGCCTTCCATTGTGAATGGCATCTGACTAAGACTGTCCCGTCGGCTGGGGATTGGACAGGCCGGGATGTTTGAAGGAGGGGAGGGGGGGCGGATGGTTCGATATTCACCTTGCAGTGAGCTTCCAGCCACAGAAAACGGGCCTGTCACTCGCTGGGCGACCTGGGTTCAAGGCTCGGGGGTGGCCAACACGGGGCCGACAGGAGTTGGGGAGACCCTCTTCCGAGTCACAGAATGAGTGGTTTCCTTCTGGATCGCGTCTAGGCAGGTTAGAGGTTATGAAAGACTCGACCGGTGACCTCTTACGCCTTTCTAACTTGTGTCAACCCGGAGGTCACAAGTGTCAAGTGGTTAAGCATCCAAGGGGGCAGACGGGAGTCGTCTTTTGACATGTTGTACCCCCTCATCTCATGATGTGGAAGAGGATAGGAAACAAAAGGATGGCTCCGTGCTCCGTACGCACCTCGGTATGCGTGGCATCAGGGCATGTCCCGGGCATCGGACCAAACAAGGCTGCAAGTGGCCCGGTTGAATCGATGGTGGAAGCAAGCTAGAGGCGTGTCGCGGGTAGAGGGACGATTCGGGAAGTTTTCCACGTCCACAGCCCAGTGGTTGCTGGATAGCAAGGTACCTAGCATAATATCCAACCTGGAGGTAATTAATAGTTGAGGTGAGCTTTGGATGAGTGTGGTGAGGTTCGGATACATCAAAAAGTACATGGGGTACATGAGGAGCGTCGAGAGTGAGACGGGGACGAACAGTGGCGGGGACGAACGGTGGCGGCTCGCTTTAGTGGAAAGGTCGGGACGAATTCCACTGGGCTAAAATCCCCTAGTGGTGCAGCAAACTGCAAAGAGCCCAAACGAGATGCTGTCAGTGTCAAAGTCGGCCATTTCCAGGTTGGCAGGCAATGGCAAGTTGGCTGAAGGTACCTAGGTAGATATCCTTGAGATGTCGATACTCGACGTGACTTTGAGGTCAGTTACCTCAATCTAGGTACCTTACCAGGTAAGGTAAGGTCGGTAAGGCACTGCGTGGTTACGTACCATTCTCGTGAATCCGAGCCAATCACGAAAATCAACAGATGGAAGGAGCAGGCCGAGTTCTAAGATGGAAGTTGCAGTCGGTGCTTGTGCCTTCCATTACTGTGTACCTTAATACTCCGTACCTTACTTACCTTACCTGAGGTACCTACCTTACCTTACTTGATGTGCTTACTTGCCCAACAGAGACCAAAGTTGGCAGGCGCCATGGACGTGGACAGCGGCCGTGCCATTTGATCAAATGAAACCGGTGTGAATTTCGCGCGTATTGGCGCCATCTTGTCTTTAGACTTTGCCTTCCGCGCGGCTGGTCCTTTCCTCTTTCTGCAAAGTTCACTTAGCACCATCGTTCCCTGCTGTGCTTGCCTATCGACTAAGTCGTGGCCTGCCTTACCTAAGACGAAGCAACGTGTGCAGGGACGGAAGAATCTCAAGAGGAGAAAAAAAAAGTCAATTAATTCAATTGATGATTGGCCACCGTACCTCGAGGTTACTGAGGAAGGTCGCACTACCCATAGGCAACCCAAGGAAGGTACCTTAGCTGAGCAGTAAGGTAAGTAAGTTTTAGCTTCCTTCCCGCTGACCTTTCCACACCTTGAGCTTGGCCCATTCCACCGAAATCTTTTTTTTTTTTTTCCCTCTTCCTTCCATCCCAAATCCTGCCTCCCCATCCCGCGCCTTTCCCGCCCACTTGTCCCGTCACTCCGTTCGCTTCTTTTCTTAATTCTCTTTGGGCCTTTGCCAACGTGCGGCGGCGGCGGCCACAATTGATCTCGAACGGCCCCCTGCAAACCCCGACACAATCGGTCAACCCTGACCCGCGTCTTTCTCTCCCAAACACTCTCCACCATCCTGGATACTGGACTGGGCAGCAAACGCTCCAAACACTCCAATCCTCCTACACTACGGAGTACCTTACGCACTACTCCGTACAGTACATACAGGCCAGCAAACCGGGTGTCCCAGCCGCCAGGCCAAGACTTCTCGTCGGCCCGTCAACCTGCGCCTGCGCCTTTGCCTTCACTTTCCGAATATCTGACCCACCCTCGAAAAGGAAGAAAGGGAAGGGAAAACAGAATAGGACCTTCACATCGCGCACTACCCACCACCCACCACAACGAGTACCTAGCAGCGCGACCACAACCACCAACAAACCAGTGACCAAAATTCCTTACTCCGTACATACACTACGAAAGCCAGCACAATTCACCCCCTCGTTCAAACTCACCCATGGGCATCCAATGCCTGTGCCTGTGCCTGTCGCCCGCGCTGTCTCCTCGTCTCGTTCCTTAACATCATCCGCCTCTTCTACCGCCTCCTTCTGATAGATCCACCCGCACCACCAATACGCCGTCTTCCCTGACCAATACCAGACACCATCTTATTCTCGACTGGCCTCGTCCCGACTCCGACCCCTCTTGCGGCTTGCGGCTTGCCTTCTCTGTAAGGTACGCGCAGGTACATTCGGAATCAAGACCACCTTACCCAGTCACCCAGTCACACCTCGCAGACTGCCATACCTACGGATACTTCGTACAGACTACAACCGGGTGCTCAAGGCTCAAGCTCAGAGCAGACGACGACGGATATACTCCGTACCCCGACCACCCCCTGGCCCCTCCGTCCTGCGCGCACGCGTGGAAACAGCCTGTTAGTGTTGGGGCCGAGAAACGGGAAGACGAGTCCCCTTCATCCAAGCAAGCATCCAGCATCCAAGCAATCCCAGGTCCAGGTCCTGCTCCCAGCACCAAGTACCCGCGCACCCAAGCACCCGTCGCGCGAAAATTGTGCAGATCTGGCTGGGCCGCTGGCTTGCTCGATTCTCCCTCTTCGCGCGCCGCTCCCTACCTTGCCTTAGTGCAGGCCTTCCTTCTCGGCCGACATCACAACACCCACCCGAACAACGTCGTCTGCCACTTTGCGCGCAAGACAATCTGTGCTTTGCTCTGCACTGCACACTGAAGGTGGACGTTGGCTTTGCACACTGCACTGCACATTCGACACACAGCAGCACAGGGGGTCCAGAACTGCAGGAGAAACTCCTGGCCATCCACAATCGCCCTTCTCCTCTCTTTCTCTGCTCGTCCCGGTCCCGAAAAGACCTCCTTCCGTGCTGCTGCTTGACGACACTGGTCCGAAAAGGCGCCCACCCCAAGTCGAATTCCTCCTTCGCACACACCCACAGGCACCCCTACGCGTACCCTTCCTTTCCTCCTCCTGCTGCCGCTCCTCCGCACCCCCTCCCGCCTCCTCCCAGTCAGTCCCGGGACCAGCAGCAAGTGGCAGCAGCAGTCGAGCCACAAGCAAGACTGGACACGAAAAAAAAAATCTCGCCTCGAGTCGCGACGCTGAGAACAGGGACCACGCACCAGGCACAGCTCCTGATCAACCTGCACCCAGGGTGTCGCGCATCCACGCTGCTGCTTCCTTCCATCCACGCCTCTTCCCCTGGTCGACCTCACAAGTCCAATCGTGGCTCCATAAAAATTTCTAATTAAAATCGAAATGGCTCAAGAAGACACCACAAGCATCAGCACAAGCAGCACAAGTGCCAGCACCTCCAGCGTGCCTGTACCTGTGCCTGCGCCTGTGCCTGTACCAGTTGTGCCTGATGTCAACGACGTCGCCGCTCCTAGTACGGATCCCTCGACAACCTCTACTAATTCTATCCTCCCCCCGACTACTTCGACCTCTCCTCTTCTTCCCGTCGCTTCTGCTCCTGCTCCTGCTCCTGCTCCTCTCTCCACGACACCGACCTTGACCTCCATCGAGACACCGACTCCCTCCACCGAGACCCCGTCCGTCGCGACTGCGAACGCGTCCGTACCTGGCACTGCTGCGGCACCTGCGATTGGTCCTTCGACCACGAGCGCGACTGCGACTGCGACTGCGACTGCGACTGAGTCTACTACGCCTGCGGTGGCAGCTCCTGCGCCTCTCCCTCCTCAGCAGAACGGTCAGCAGAACGGCGACGCGAGGGAGTCACACTCGCCCGGCATGGCGCATAATCAGCACCCTCATGGCTCCCAGAGAGGCTACCCGAGCCCCAATGCCTTCCCGTCACCTGGTCCTATGCCGCCGAACCAATATGCCTACCACCCTCAGCAGACGCAAGCTCAGGCGGACCCATATCGAGCCAGCCCTGGCGCGCCGATTCCTTCTCTGCCGAGCATGAAGAGCCTCGAACACCACTACCAACAAAGTGCGCCGCCGCCTCCTCAGACGATGTCGATGCAGATGCAGATGGCGCCCAACCAAGGCATGCAATACTACCTCCCGCCGGGAGTACAGAGCAACCCATATATGACGCAGGATCTCAACCACCTGAGGTATCAAATCCCCCACGGGCACGATCCTAGATTGATGCGCGGTCCCGGTGGGCCGAAGAAGGTATGTTTGAAGGGATATGCAAAGAGACGGAAGAAGGCTGCTCCGGCAGTAGCAGTGGCTCGTTTGGATAAAAGCTGACGGTTGGGGTTTACCTCTTTTTCTTACTAGGAGATCAAGCGCCGCACAAAGACAGGTTGCCTAACTTGTCGTAAACGCCGTATCAAGGTTAGTAATGGTTCTCGTGAAGTTCTGCTCTGTTTGTCCTTTTTTCCGTCTTTTTCATATCACCATATCCCCGCTACGAATTGGGCGTTGTCGAGGTAAAGAGGCAGTTGGGGAAATTTTCTCGAGACTCCCCATCCGAGAAAGCGCGCGCATGAAAGGCAACATTTTGAAAAGCTCGGGAATGCAAAAGATGGCAAAGAACCAAACAAACTTTACGATAAGCGAACCGAGTCGTGGTTTCGCCAAAAAAAAACGGTCGCTTGATGTTCGCTTGGTCTGGAGCTACTGCGAAGCGAGGACGGGAGCCATGCCTTTGAACCACGTTCCGGGATCGTGCCCGCGCCCACGCCCGCAGGGAGGAGCAATCTTCCGTTCCTGCAGAACCGACCGCCGCGCCCGCCTGCCCGGCAAGAAAAGCCCCTCCCCTCCTTCCTTCCCTTCCAGTTAAGCCTCCAAGCCTCCCAGCCTCCCAGCCTTGGTTGAGGCCTCAGGACAAGCGTCAAGCCACCACACCATAGAGAGAACCTGGACGGACACGCCTCCAAAAACTCCAAGCACCAGCCACCCTCACCCATCTGTCGCGACTGCCGCTACCTGAGCTGGGCCTAGCCTCGTCCCATCTGCGACATTCATCGACTCCAACTTCAATTCATTCACCTTACCTCATCATCACCCCCAATACACACACATCTCACACACAGCCCTACCATCGTCGCCCGCAAACGGCATCTGCATATTCACCCGTTGCATTTCCCCACTCTCATATTCCCAGTTGTCTTACACATACATACCCGTTGTCGTTCTCATTCCTCGCTCACGAGGCCACTCTTGGTTGAGCTCTTTTCTCAGTAAAAGCCGCCATTCTAACCATCTCTTATAGTGTGACGAGGCTCACCCCTCCTGCAACAACTGTAAAAAGTCGAAGCGAGAGTGTTTGGGATACGACCCCATCTTCAAGCAGCAGCCAGGTCCTTCCGTAATCCAGCCCGCTCCGAACGCCCAGCGGGTGCCGACGCCGACCATCCCGTCCGTGCCATCATCCGTCCCACCTCCGGTCCCGACTGTACCTTCAACGCCTGCCGCGCCTCAGGTCCCCGTGCCGGTAGCTCCATCAAACCCCTACGGAAACCAGCCCGCCGTCTTGCCCAGCTCGTATAATCCTCCCGTTCCATCTTCGCACGCCCCTCTCGATCCAGCCTTGAATTCTGCTGCGTCCGGCATCAAACCCGAGCCCACCGCCTACGACTTTGCGGCCCCGATAGATCCAGCTCTGCAAAACCTACCCGCCCCGGCAACGTTACATTCTACTCAGACTCAGTCGTTCTCGGGCGAGCAAAGGGCAGGCTTCGACAACCATCTCAGAGGTGCGACCCTCCCGCTATCATTGTACATGCCTTGTTCTCTTTCAGCCGTTGTTGCTTCGTTCTCAAACCCTCGTACTAACACGACCTACACAGCCACCAGAATGAAGGTCGATGACCTGATCGGCCTCCTGGGCCCCGCTGCTCCCACCCAGGAGATTGCCCTCACTCCCGAGCTACTCACCGAGATCATCAACGTCTATCGCGAGGTCTATGCTGTCGGTCTCCAGTCCTTCTTCGAGGCAAACTACTTCCAGAAGCAGGATGCCCAGGGAAAGTTTGCCTTTGAGCACAGCCAGCAACTCTTGCGCCAATTTGCCTCGTTCCTCAAGATTGTTCAGTCTGTCCCGGCCAATGACCACACCCAGATGACCCATTCTGGAGTTCTCGAGACTCGGTTGATCTGGGCCCTGGCCATCTTGCCATGCAATAGCGCTCCCCCTTCGTCCAACGCCGATGCCAAGGTTCTGCCACCTCCGGATGACCTGACAGAAGCAGCCAACCGAGTCAAGGTCATGGAGACCCTCCTCTGCGGCGACTTCTTGTCCTCAAATCCTCTCACACCTCCTGTTCCTGACACCCAGCCTCATCGCGAGCAGGAGTTTGAGTTCTGGTATAACCTTGCACAGTATCTGTGTTGTTACGACCCAGCAAAGCGTGATGAGGTTCTCGGCAAACTCAGAATGCAGCTCGGTGGAAGAGAGAACCGAGATCTCATCTACTCCATCGCCATCTCACGAGAGCTCTCTCCTCGCGTGGAAGTCGGTTTTGAGCGGAATGTGCCCCAGCATATGGATGAGTCCGACCCTAAGAACCGACTCTTCGTAGCGAACAAGTTCATTCAGGATGAGGCACAAGTGACCGGCGGAACAACAAACGTGGTCCGGCGATTCGGCGAGATTGCCATCAGAGCGTACATCAGTCCCGGGGTCAATATTGCGGCACACCCCCACCAGGCTGCTCCAGCACAGCCTTGATCATATTGATCCAACCAGATTTTTCGTTTTTTTCCTATCAGCATTCACACTCTGCAGCATTTTCCAGGCTCAAAGGGGGCGGGGGAGAACCAAAAATCGTGTATTTTCAAAGGCGTTCACAGGGATGGGAGGGAAGCATGGCTTTCTTCCCTTTTGTGCTTTTCAATTTCCTTTTTGCATCAAAGCATACGGGCGGCAATACGCTGCTGCTCGTCCTATAGTTTCACGGCCGACGGCATCATCTTGTACAAGTAGTTCCCCCCTAAAAACTAGTGATTATTCAGGCATGGCGGCGGTGTGGCGGGAAGAAAAAGAAAAAGTGGTTTTTGAGTGCAGCAGTGATTTGGGGGATGGGAGGCTTGGTAGAGGTCTCCCGTAGAGCTTTCCTGGGAGGAAGCTACCAACCCTTTCTGGACCTAGAGGCTGCTGATACTCTGTACGATATTAGACAGCATGGCCTTGGTCCTGGATTTGGGAGGTCAGTAGAAATCAAGAAATTCTGAACTAGCATCGTTGTGTCTGGTGAGATGCCATAAGGTTTCTGGTTATGCCACTTGAGGTTGATAATCGAAGGTAAAGTTGGATGACAAGTATCGCGAGGCTGCAATCGACGATGATGACGTTGACTGAGATGTCGACCACCCGGCCAGACGCAGGACCAACATATTGATATTGAGGACCCTTTGCAGCGATGAGATGCGGGGATCATGCAAGTCACCACGATTGAAGAGCCTGGCCGGCGATTAGCGAGGTTCGATGCAGATTCGGAAATGCATGCTACTCTTTCGCCAAACCTCTTTTTGCCAAGATGCCTTTTCTTGGGGTCCATGCGATGTCGGCCATGTTTTTTATTATTCGAATTTGGTTGTGGTGTTGAAACTCGAGATGCGAAATTTTCCGGTCCTTTTACCTAAGGAAAACCTTGCGTTTGTCGTATTTACGACCAGCTTCGGATCTCGAGGTGGAACTGTTAGGGTTACCGAATTTGGCAATTTTTACAATCAAAAGAGCTCATGGCGACTCGGCGCTTCCGGGATATTTTCGAAGGACCAGAGTTGCTCTTCGTTTTCAATTATTCTCATCATTATCATCCAACTACCGGTACGCTTCACGAATTCTACTCGACGTTTCACTCCCAACTGTAGGTCTTACAATCACTCGCCTCACCGTTGAGTCAGGTAGTGGATATTCGAAAGCCCGACAGACAGTCATCTAACATACCATCGTAGTGAGAGTTCTGCCAACGGAACAAAACCGGTTCCCGTTGACAAGAAAAGAAAAGGCGTTCTTGCCAGTACCATCGCGTGGGCTCGCGGAATTCCGCTAAACTGCAGAACTGCTGAAAACAGCACAAACGGGCTGTTAGTAAGCGCCAAGTGCAAACTACATATATACGCTTTCCCACTTGTCTCGAATCTGAGAGGAAACTCACGATGAGTTTCTCCTTCTCACCGTGGCTTCACGATTCACATCCCACTTACACGAAGATGAAATCCCCCATCCCGGATTACCTCAACCGCGTCCTGGAGAATGCGCGACCCAACGAGGCCGGCGCCCCAGCGGGCTACATTGACGTGCTCGCCAAAGCGGACACGTCCAAAATGGCCGTCGCCCTCGCCATGGTAGACGGGAACCTCTACTCGGCAGGCGACGACCGCGTCGAGTTCTCCATCCAGTCCATCTCCAAGGCCTTTGTCTACGCTCTCGCCATAGAGGACGCGGGCCTCCCCGCCGTCCTCGAAAAGATCGGCGTCGAGCCCTCGGGCGACGCCTTCAACCGCCTCTCCCTCGAGCGCGGGTCCAACAGGCCCATGAACCCCATGATCAACGCCGGCGCCATCACGGCGCACTCCCTCGTCGTGTCCCCCTCCGCGACGCTGGAACAGCGCACAGAACGCATCCTCTCCGCCCTCTCGCGCCTCGCGGGCCGCCAGCTGCACGTAGACGAACAAGTCTACGAGGCGGAACTCAAAGACGCGGACCGCAACATGGGCATCGGGTACATGCTCAAAGCCGCGGGCATCATCACCTGCGACCCGCGCGAGGCCGTAAAGGGGTACATCCGGCAGTGCTCCATCAGCGTCAACGTCCGCGACCTGGCCGTCATGGCCGCCACGCTCTCCAACGGCGGCGTGCAGCCTCTGACGGGCGAGTCCGTCATCCCGCAGACGAGCGTGAGGCAGGTCTTGTCGGTGATGACCACGTGCGGCATGTACGACGCCGCGGGCGACTGGGTCTCCAACGTCGGGATCCCCGCGAAATCGGGCGTCGCGGGCGGGATCATCGGCGCGTTGCCGGGGCAGGTCGGGCTCGCTTCTTTCTCGCCCAAGCTTGACGAGCGGGGGAACAGCGTGCGCGGGGTGGCCATGTGCGAGCAGCTCTCGCGCGATATGGGCTTGCACATGATGGACGTGAGCCAGATTGCCAGCGCGACGGTGAGGACTTCGGTGGCGACGCTCGTTGCGGGAGCGCATGAGCCGCATAACCCGAACTGTCAGCGGGAGGTGGTCATTTTCAGTCTGCGCGGCGCGGTGCGGTTTGCTGGGTCAGAGAGGTTGACGAGGGCGCTGGCGAGGGAGCTGGGGTCGCCGGATCCGGAGGATCCCGGGTCGGGACGGCATGAGAATGCGTGTGCGGTTGTTTTCTCGTTTCGGGATGCGTATTCGTTGAATAACATCGCCAAGAGGATCGTTCATGAGAACATTCGGAGGTTACTGCTGGATGAGCGGAGTGTTGTTGTGGTTGACCCGAACGGGGTGTTGGGGATGGAGGTTGACGCGGAGGGGGAGAAGAAGCCGCACCCACACGTATTCAAGTCTGAGAAGGATGCGAGGGATTTCATTGGAGGAATGGGTTGTCAGGCTGTATTTAAGGAGGACAGTTGGTGATTATCGCAGTGCTTTAATGATACCATTTTCATATCTGACCTATTGGGAGATGTTGGTTGCCACTCTTGACTTGTGGGGAGTTATCTAGGGCATTGTGAGAAATGAGGAAATCTGATGATGAGAAGCTTCATGATACGCCGAGATTCAAGTGCAACATGTCATGTAAGCTTGCTTTTGACAACCAGCCATTCCAAGATGGTGTGCACTATATAGTTCGTAAAGGTTATTAAACACAAGCACGGTGCCCTAGACTTGAGCCTTCTCAAGACAAGCAGATCATGTTTCGATCTCTTGTCAAATATCCTGCGTCAACCAGACAGTACGTAAATGATTGTTGGAGGCTTTTCTAATGCACTCACTATTCGATGAGCCCACCCTGTCTTTCTGAGAGCATTAGATGTCGTCTTGCCTGCAGCTCAGAGCTACAGTGTCTCCCGGGATAATTCCACAGGACTCATGAGAATCACCGGTCGTATGACTCGAAGCCACCCCCCTCTCTTGATAGCAATCTCTATTCTTCTGGCTCTATCACGCTCAGATGACGTTGGCCTACCCATCTCAATATACGCACTCTAGGAAACAGACCGCTGGCTGAATTTGTCCAACTAGATCCTACAAACAGTTGGAAAGTGTTGAGAGCCTCTCTCATGGAAGAAGCTGACTCATTTGAGGACTGCCCATGCTTGCACAGAAGCTACTCGGTCTTCTCCTCGAAGAAATTGGAGCGTACCTTATGACACGGCCCTCGACTCGGGGCTGAGATAGAATGCCAGGTCCGGTGGGGTGCCTTTCACGCCCTCTCACGCCCTGTAGAGACACATTCTCTAAACTGTTGGATATCCCTGTGAGTAGAAACCTGCAAGCTCGTATCAGAGTTCTCAATAGAGATATGAATCACCTCAACCGTCTTCAGTCCTCCCGAGCACGACTTGTTGGCGAGATTGTTGGAAGAGAACGAGAACGAGTTTGGGCGACCAGTTGAGCTCAACCCCGCTGATCAACCCCCACTTTCCCAATTGAGTCGACTCCCCAATGGGAAAGCCACCCCGCGCCGCTGTATCTCAACTCCGACTTCGCGGCATCAACTCGGCGAGGTGACGAAACTTACTCTAACCTCATATTTCACCATCACAAGTCAGGTTGACTAGTCTAGTGAGTTGTCCTCTTACGTCAAGCGCCAGCACAACATCTCTTGATTTCAGAAGATCTTTGGCTTGTGAAGAAAGCGACGTGATGGGATGGACGTGATTATCTGGAGCTAACCAATATTTCCCATACTCAAGTTTGCAATTCCATCAAAGGACAAACACTTCTCAAGAGAAGTCGATTTCAAGCCAATTGCTTCAACTACCGCAATCATGTCAAAGCCCATAGTCCTCCAACTGGGCCAAATCGAGCAGTACGCCATCCTCCGTCTTCCATTCAGACGATTGTCGTCTCATGCTCCCGAATCAACCTTCAGCCTCGTATTCACATCCTCCCACTACAACCCCTACATCACCCTTCCTCATCTCAACCAGACGCCCCAAACCAAAGCTAACAAACACAACCCAAAAGCGCCCACGACACCTGGGCCTCCCTCGCCGACGTCGCCCAAATCATCAAGCCAAAGGCCACCAATCGCGCCGAGTTCCTCGAGGAGTGCAAATCCGGCGCCCTCGACGGCGTAAAGGCAATCTACCGCACTTTTGCAAGCGTCCACATCACCGGCCGCATCGATGCCGAGCTCGTCGCCGCTCTTCCCTCCAGCGTAGGCTTCATCTGCCACAATGGTGAGCCTCCCTCCTCTTCTTCCACCTCACACGCTCAGAAGACGCCCGATATCATGCATTTCCCATCACGAATCCCTCAGTAGTAGCAGTAGATCAGACGCCACATGCTAAACAACACCAAGGCGCCGGCTACGACCAAATCGACATCCCAGCCTGCACATCCCGCTCCCCCGACCCCATCCTCGTCTCAAACACACCCACCGCAGTCGACGACGCAACAGCAGACATTGCAATCTTCCTCATCCTCGGCGCCCTCCGCAACCTCAACGCCTCCATCCTCTCCATCCGCGATGGGAAGTGGAAAGGTCAACCCCCTCCCCCGCTAGGCCGCGACCCCCAAGGCAAAGTCCTAGGCATCCTCGGTATGGGCGGCATCGGGCGCAACATGGCCAAGAAGGCAAGGGCGTTTGGCATGGAGGTGCGGTATTTCAACCGTACGAGGCTCGAGGGCCATTTGGAGGAGGAGTGTGGTGCCAGTTATGTTGATTTCGAGACGTTGTTGCGGGAGAGTGATGTGATTTCTCTCAACCTGCCTCTAAACGTACGTAACCCCCCCCCCCCCGGGGGGCAATTTTCCTCTTCATCACCACTGACAAGAAAAGGCCCACACCCGCCACATAATCTCAACCCCGCAATTCGACCTCATGAAACCCGGCGTGGTGGTAGTAAACACGGCCCGCGGCGCCGTCATCGACGAAGCCGCGCTCGTCGCGGCCCTCGATTCCGGAAAAGTCGCCAGCGCGGGCCTCGACGTCTTTGAGAACGAGCCCGAGGTCCACCCCGGCCTTCTCGCCAACCCCAACGTGCTGATTGTCCCGCACATGGGCACCTGGACGCTCGAGACAAGCGTCAAGATGGAGAAGTGGGCTATTGGGAATGTAAGGAGGGCGGTGACGGAGGAGAAGCTGGATAGTGTTGTTGTTGAGCAAAAGGGGCTTGTTGGTTAGAGGGGTGGCGGACGAGAAAGAAGGTGGTAAACGGTCTCTGGTAGAGGTTTTGTTCCTGAAGATAGTAAAAAAGTAGCGAAAATGAGGTTGCCCATGTAATTGGAAGTAACACGAGATATGTAGTCCAAAACACGTAGAGCCTAGGAAAAGACTGCCTTGTTATCGTCTGACATGGATGTTAGATAGACACCAGCTTGGAACATATTCTACAATAACATCCCCAATGTCTGGGTTAGAATAAGTAACTCACCCAAGTTACATTGTGCCTCATGGACGTATACTACATGGTATACGTACCGAAGAAGGGCGAGTCCCTGTGCGAGACCACCGGATTCCCGACTACATATGCTGACCTATGGTCCATAGAACGGAAGTTAAAGCAAGGATTTCTAGACGAACTATTGCTGAGGGATTGAGACAGATGGTATCCCAGAGCCCTCATTGCGGTACCAGGTCCAAGTCAAGTGTTCTGTGCGCATTTACCAAGGCGCACTTGTCTAAGTTTCGGGGCGTAACTAGCGAGTGCGGTAAGAATTGAGGGTAAACCTGCACTCAGCATGCAGTTCTACGCATCGAATGTCTAGATGTGAACGTGGCAAGAATTAGACAGTACGAGGGCACAAATCAATAGGCACAATCAAAGTTGTTGCTCGAAAGACGCATATATTCATCTATGCGGACCGCGGTTGACGGGCCCTAGTCGTCGAGTTGTCTACCCATAACCCCTAATCCCATGTCCGGGGGTTGAGTCCCTTGTTTTTTCCCGCTCCCCAAGAGTCGGGCCGAAGAAAGCAAAATACAGATGCCATGGTCTGGGGAATCACTATTCACAAGCCAACGCCTTTTTTTTGTTGAAAAATCTCGCAGCCAGGCCCCCCAAGCTTTTTGAGTTTCCAGCCCGTAACCGCCCCCAGCCGAGATTCCCTTCCCAGATGTGTCATGCAAGTCATGCTGTTGAGAACACACATTGCCAAATGTTATGGTGTACGCTCGTTGAAGTCATTAGTCGGAATGTTGAAGAAATCCAGTCGCTAAAAGATTGGACGATACAAAGAGGAAGCCGCTTAGTAGCGGTAGATGTCGCTCTTGTAGGGACCCTCAACGGTGATGCTGAGGTAGTCGGCCTGGGTCTTGGTGAGCTCGGTGAGCTCAACGTTGACGTGGGACAGGTGGAGTCTGGCGACCTCCTCGTCAAGGACCTTGGGGAGGACGTAGACACCAACATCGAGCTTGCCAGCCTTGGCGAACTCGACGTACTTCTGGCCCCAGGCGGCGTCACCGGACTTGTACAGCATGATCTGGGCAAGAACCTGGTTGGTGAAGGAGCAGGACATGACGAAGGAGGAGTGACCGGTGGCACAGCCAAGGTTGACCAGACGACCCTCGGCAAGGAGGATGATGTGGCGGCCGTTCTTCATCAGGAAGCGGTCGACCTGGGGCTTGATGTTCTGGACGCTCTGGGCGTTGGCCTTGAGCCAGGCGACGTCGATCTCGATGTCGAAGTGACCAATGTCTGGAGGGAGGGGGTTAGTCAACTGGACTGGAGAAGAAACAGAGAACAAGAGGAATGAACGTACTGCAGACAATGGCGTCGTTGGGCATGACGTCGAAGTGAGCGCCAGTCAGGATGTCGCGGCAGCCAGTGGTGGTGACGAAGATCTGACCGCGGGGAGCGGCCTTCTCCATGGTGGTGACCTCGTAGCCGGCCATGGCGGCCTGGAGGGCGTTGATGGGGTCAATCTCGGTGACAATGACACGAGCGCCCATGGTGTGCAGAGCCTGGGCGCAGCCTTTGCCGACATCACCGAATCCAGCGACGACGGCGACCTTGCCGGCAACCATGACGTCGGTAGCACGCTTGATTCCGTCAATGAGGGACTCGCGGCAGCCGTACAGGTTGTCGAACTTGGACTTGGTGACGGAGTCGTTGACGTTGATGGAGGGCACAAGGAGCTTGCCGTCCTTGAGCATCTTGTAGAGGTGGTGGACACCGGTGGTGGTCTCCTCAGAGACACCGTAGCAGCCCTTGAGCATCTCGGGGTACTTCTCGTGGACGAGGTGGGTCAGATCACCACCGTCGTCGAGGATAAGGTTGAGCTTCTGGCCATCCTTGAAGGCGGACAGCTGCTGCTCCAAGCACCAGTTGTACTCCTCCTCGGTCTCACCCTTCCAGGCGAAGACGGGGACACCGGCAGCGGCAATGGCAGCAGCGGCGTGGTCCTGGGTGGAGAAGATGTTGCAGGAAGTCCAGGTAACCTCAGCACCAAGAGCAGTGAGGGTCTCGATGAGGACGGCGGTCTGGATGGTCATGTGCAAGCAACCGGCGATACGGGCACCCTTGAGAGGCTGGTCGGCAGCGTACTTGGCGCGAGTCTGCATAAGACCGGGCATCTCGTTCTCGGCGAGCTCGATCTCCTTGCGGCCGAAGGCGGCAAGGGACAGGTCAGCGACCTTGAACTTGTTGGCGGGGGCAGCCATTGTGAAGTTTATGGTGATGGTAAAAGGTGGTTTGGGGAGGAGGAAAGGGGTATAGAGGAGGAAGAAGAGAAGAAGAGAGGATGAAGAAGGAGAGCAGGAGGAGAAGATTCAAGAGGTAGTTGGCGGGGGGAGGGCAGGTAGAAGAAGTAAAAAAAAAAGGCTTTTGGACTTTGGAGGGGTTCAGACACGGACAGGGACGGCAGGAAGGCAGGGCGGTGTGTGAGTGCCTGAGTGGGAGTGCCAGAAGTGGGAGGGATGCGGGATGCGAGGGATGAGATGTCGGGAATCCAGACTGCCCTGAGGTAAGGTACCTTGGGTAGGTGAGAAATCTCTGCTGCTCCTGCTGTGTCAACAAAAAGTACCTCCTTCTTGCCTTTTTTTGCCTTCTTGGTGTTGCTGTGTGTCGGCGAAGCGCGGCGTAAGGTACGGTGATAAAAAAAAAAAAAAAGGTACTTGTCTCTACATGATCTCCGTACCTACTTCACAAGTTCACAAGTTCAGACTGAGGTATCCGCAGGTGGCCAGTGGTGGGAAGGAGGGGTAAAAAAGTGACTGGGGGACGGGGACTTCCTGCCTTTGCAGCAGGCCAGCAGCCCACCTGAAGCCTGAGGCGGGGCAAAAAACTTCACAATTCGATCCAATGCTCTTTCCTCCTCACCCACGCCGTGCCTTCCAATTGACTGAAGTCTCGAGGTGTGGCAGGCGGGGTGGGGTTTTGCCAGTGTCTGGTCGTTGTCTGGGCACCTCGTCCTCAACAGTGGACACGCCATGCTGCTCTACTGGTCACCGATGCTCAGTCTGCTGGTCATGGCTCCGCGAGACTTTGGAGCTGATACAAGACGATAGCAACAAGTACATGCTATCTGTCCATCAGTGCTGTTCACAACCCAAGTACACCAGGTACTGAGGTGGAAAAGACGGACATGCCCCTCGGCTGATGATAGCTCCGACACCTAAGGTACTGACTGCTGCTATCCCTCGCCATAACTCGGGTCCAACAATGCAACAGATGTACATTCCCTCCGTCACATATCTGACAATCAGACTTTCTCAAGGGCCCCAGAACACTTCCCTTTTGAGCTCCTCTCAGACCATTTCCATGCGGTGAAAGGAGGCAAAAGAGGAGGGGCAATGTACCTACCCTACCATGCCGTAGCTAAGGTACGGATACGAATCAGATAGCTCGGCTTCCATTCCCCGGTACTTTTTTTTTGGTTCTTTTTTTCTGCCAGACTTTTCTCTCCGGTCTGCTGTCACTGGCTGAGGTACTGGCTGAGGTGTCAGTTATTGTCTGGCCCAAGACACCGACTCCTGTCTCATCCAACGTCGTTCAATTGGCGTTTTGCATTTCCCCCTACCCTTCCCTTCCAAGTTCCATTCGAAGCTCCCATTTTTGATAAGCCACAAAGAGCGGCGCATATGGAAGGGAAAGGGAGGGCTAGACCTAAGGGAGCAAGCTCTGGAATGTAAGCTCTACCTAGGTAGGTCCCTTGAGTAGGTACCTCTGGTACCGGTAGCTCACCTCACCTCAGTCCAGGGAAGGCCCTTATTACGTTACCACTCGGAAACACAACTGCGGAAGCTCAGAGCAGCCCGTAGGCCGGGCCCGACCTGCTCGGAGGTAAGCATGTAAGGTAGCTTAGGTAAGGTAAGGTTAGGTCGGGTAATTAGAAAAAATACTGCCAATGTGAGTGAATTCAGTGGGAAAAGATACATTGGCCTCGCTCAATCGGCTTGGGGTGGGCGGCGAAGGTACATGCAGATCTGATAGGGAGCAGGTACCTACCCTGATGGAGAAGACGGGCACCTCAGAAAAATACGGAAATGTGCCCCTCATTGACATTCAATTTTTTTTTTCCATCTGGCCAGCAACAGCTTCAGGGCCAGCCGCTTGTGCCCGCCCGCGCCGCGCCAGGCGTGCCGCCGAGACTCAATCTGAGAGGTTGACCTCTTTTTGTTTCCCCTTGTTTTACCGTTTTCCTGCGCTAGTCCCTTTTAGGCGTGAAACCCCTCGATTTGTGCCCCACCAACCATCGCCCTCGGGGAACACAAACGCACCACGTACCTCACTTCAGGACCTCTCCCTCTCGAGTAGACTGACTTTGGGCAGTATCCTCAACGGGACCAGACGAATCATGCAAGACAGGGCTGTCAAAGCTAATAAGGACCAATAAGTACACTCTGTCGCTAATATATAGCATGGGTTATGGACGATACTAGGGGTGGTATTTGGGACGAGGCGTCTGAAGCCGACTTGTCCGGAGACATACGCGGATGCTTCATCTTTGCTGTTCAATGTGCTTGATTCCATCTTCTGCTCTACGGACGAGTATCCGCGTGCAAATCTAGCTAGGTAGCACCTCACCGCTGGGCCACATACAACTTGATGTTACCGCCGATGGACGCAGTCGATAACCCACTACTTGGCCGTGTTTTCTTTGACTCGTGTGTCCGGACGTATCATCTCCCAGGTAGAACGACAGCCCCGAACCGCTGATATCCAATGTCCATACCACAACAGCTTCGTCTTTTGACAGCCTCGCGGCTTCAAGATACCCTTTACTCGCAAGGCTTCACTCGACGTCGGCCGTAGACCGTGTTAGGCCCGAAATATGCCGTGGCCCAGGGAGGAAAGCCCGTCGCTCTGGAATGCAAGAAAAGACATCGAATATCGACTCAGTACACACTGCCTGGGACTAATTACCGTAACGCCGTTTCGAATGCTTTGATCCGCTGCCCCAGATCATTCATCATTCCCAGAACACCTGTTCTCTAAGGTAATTCCTCTCTTTTTTGTGTCTGCCCTCGCCTCGACTCTGCTCTCCTCCTCTGCACTGCACTCCCCATTCTTCGTCTCTCGCCGGCCTTCCGTTTTTGGTTCTTGTCCGTCCACATCCACGGAGCCGCGCAATGATGACCCAAGCCTGCCTTAGGCGTCCATCTAAGCCCGCTTGGGCAGCAGGTTCTCCCTGACGGCAAACATCTTGGCGCTGATGTTGGCCGTGAATCCGTCCACCTGCTTGCTGTACTGCTCCACCTGCTTCGCGTTCAACATGCCCTCCAACCGGCTGGGCTCCTGAGGCAGCTTGAACAGCCTCTGCCACTCGTCCTCGGGCAGCGGCGCCTGCTTGGCCGCCGCGCGCGCCGCGTTCTCCGCCTTGCGCTTGGTCTGCCACTGCGTGATCTTGGCCTGCTCGCGGCCGAGCTGGCGCTGGTAGAACTGGAAGTTGTTGAGGTCGGTGTAGTGGGACTCGATGCTCTCGAGCAGGAGGTCGCACGTCTTCTCGAGGAAGGGGTCTATCGAGAGGTCGAGGTTCTCGACCGAGGGGTGGAGCTGCTGCTTGAGGGGGTCGTCGCGCAGATCCGACAAAGAGTTGGGCGACTCGATCTTGTCCTGCTCGGGGAGGCCGGGAAGCTGGTGCAGGAATGAGGTCAGAAGGTGGGTGTTGTGAATCTCGACGGGGAGCTCGGCGAGAATGTCCTTGAAGGTGAGCTTGGAGGCTTTCAGGCTATAATGAGAAATGTCAGCATCCCAGTCGGTTTCCAAATCTTCATTTATAACACAGTCAACATACCTCTCAGTCGTGAACTTGCCCTCCTTGTATGCCGCCATGAATGCCGGGGTGAGCTTGAAAGCGCGCAGGCTCAGGGAGCCCTGGGAGCTGCGGCTGACGTCGTGGACGAGGGCGACTGTCCGCTCGTTGTCCTTCTGGTAGTGGTACTGGTTCTCGATGAAGCTAAGGTTGACAAAGTTGCCCATGGCAGCGCTGGTGTACCAGCCGACGTTGTTAGCGTCGACGTTGACCTCCTTCAGGTGCTTGATCATGTCGTTCTGGTAGACAATGTTGGCCTTCTGGCGGGGAGCAGCGGCAGCGAGGGCCGAGGCATCGTTCTGGTGGCTGTTTTGGTGGCTGTCGGTGCTTGCGACGTCGACCGTGGGGAACTGGAAGGTGTTTGTGATCTCGAGGAGACCGTCGGCGTCCATGCCGACGATGGAACCGGTGGCGGTCGTGGGGAAGGTCGCGGAGCCATGCTTGACGATTTTCATCACCACCTAGAGACACGTCTGAGGTTAGCGACATTACACATCCTCTACCATATATCCCTCCATCATGACTGCACTGCAGCATGAAGCCCCAATGTGAGGAGAGGTGGGGCAGAATTCGGGCAGGACTCACAAGGGCCTCAACGCGGACCGCCGTGAGCGGCACCTCCTTGATAACGTCACCCATATTTGCGATACGATCGGAGAAAGATTCGTGCAGGTTCAAAAATTCGGTGGCCTGGTTTTGAGTCTGCGGCAGCGGGATCGTTGGTGTCGCGTTAACTTGGCGGTCGGAATTCGAGGAGAGGGGCGGCAGTCGTCTCGTCGTGTTGCGAAATATCGAACTTTTCGCTACAACGAATTGTGGGAGGGATTGTGGGCTGTCGGGCGGTGTCAGGCGGCAGAGTTCACTGGAGAAAAGGTCATGTGATATGTTCACCCCCTTCAAGCTCCGTTAAGCCCACCCCCTCCGGACCGGCCGTGGACGGACCCACACCGCCGTCTTTCTCTCCCACGGTGATCCGTAACAGATTCCACACGCCACGTCCTGAATGGGAGGGCATCCCACTCATTGCCCCCACGCCGAAAGCACTCAAGTCGAGTTTAAATTCAACGTCGTCTCATCTTGTCGTCCTGCGCTTCCCTCCTTCCATCTTCCTCTTCATAACCTGGCCCATTCGACTCTCCTGCTCCTGAGCATCATTTTGCGATATCACTCGGGGGGTGTTATGTGCCCATGTCGGGTTGTACATGTCGATAAAATGAAAATGGTACATTACAGCCGTGAATCAGCACCTCTGGGAGTCCGAGCTCTCTCACCTGCTTCAGTATTCGCCATCCCCTCGTCTTTCGCTTCATCAGCCAGAATGATTTGCAACAGGACCATCACTTGGATGCAAGTGTAAGGTGGGATAGGTACGGCGCGTTGGATCTATGCGTTTGTCTATTACGCTATCTATGGAGGAAAAGCCAATGGTTTCTTGGCTGTATAATGCTAAAGTATTCAAGTGCGCCCATGTCATACCCTCTTATGCCGCGTACCATACGCTCTGTTTGTGGTGTCTCATTGCTCATTGACCAGTCCGATTGCGACATTTTCTCCAAATCACCAAACGCCGCAAATAGCCACTTTTGTTTTACCTGCCCGTCCGTCTGAAAGAGGGTGCTCTCAGTCAACCCAATCGACAATCTCCCAGCTTTCGGCCCCGTCACGAACGATGAGGCGGTGTCGATCAATCTTCCAGAACGAGTACATGGACGCTGTCGCACGACTTGCTCGACGATGAGCCTGACCGTGGCCGGCTTTGACGGCATCTGGTCTCGACCGCCAGACGCACGTTGCCAAATTTCTTCCTTCTGAGTCGGGACTTCCGAACCAATATCTGCGGGCGAGTTAGTCTCTTGTCCTTCTTTGTCTCTATTTCCTCGTCAATTCTCTTACTTCAAGAATCCCCCGAATTGGTTGGCTTCGGCATGCGCGGCCTTGTCCAAAACGCCGAGATCTTCATAGATTGTTGATGGCGGGATCGTCGAGCGGAATGCCACAATGTAAAAGGAAGTTTCCTTGAATGTTTTTCCAGTGGATTGGACGAGGCGCTTGAGCTCGCCGAGAACTTGGTCCCAATTGAAGGATTCAACGTAGCCGGCCGTGGCGTAGTCCGCGCGGAGGCACTCCATCTGAGACAGCGCCCTGGCGAGGAGGGCGTTTTCATCATCCAGGGTCTCGAGATCTAGCAAGTGCTCTGGTTCTGTGTAGGGAGAGTGGACGAGGAATCTGTCCGTGTTGTTGATGTCGACCTCAGCTATGTTGATGGCTGTATTCTCCTTGATGCTTTGGGCCAGAAGGTCGACGCCCAATGGGGCCGTGGTCACAACGGCAGTCATGATGACGATCCGGAGCAATGCCTCTGTGATTGTGCTGGAATGAAGAGCCCGGGTGGCTTTGAGCTGTTGGATCAAGGTATCCCAGAGGGCGCTTGAAGGAATTGCCGAGAAATGATGTGGGTGAAGAGCAACGAGCGAGTGGTGTAAGGGGCAGACTCGGCTCAGCACAAGTTGAGGCTACGTTATGGTGTTTCGTTATCTGGAATAGAAAGACGACAAACATCTGAAAACCAAAAAGACGAAAGGACGAAAATGAGCGTCGAGTCTGAAATATAAGAACAGAACAGCACAGCACAGCACACCATCCAGAGTCAGAGACGTGTCGGGCAGGGGGCGTCGAGGAAACGTCTTTTCGACACAGGATTGCCTAACCCAAGCCCAGGTGGGTCGGGAGCGACTAACACCTTACACACCGTCGAGCGACTCGGTGCGAGTCAAGTGCAGCTGACCAACCCGGTGTGCCGGTCAAAGAAGCGGTGTTCATCCCTCAACCATGCTTAGGGAGTCTGGGACCCCTTTTCCTGGGCTGTTGCATGGGACTGGACTTTGCCTAGGTAGCAAATCTGCGACCCGGGTGGGCAGCCAGGCGGGCACGGCGGGCTAATCCAAGATATGGATCATCTCAAAAAGAGAAGAGGAAGAAAAAAAAGAATTTCGCCGGACGTTTGCATGCTATGCAGTAGGGGGGAAGCATGCAAGCATGGGACAGCCATGGATGGTGCGGTTCGGTACGGAGTACGGACGGTACCAGTGGGCGCAAAGGAGCGACCAGTTTTGGAGGGATTGCGCAATCGGATGTGGTTCTGATGCCAGAGACGTGTGTAATTTTGGATATGATGCGCAATGCGCCTCTTGAGATTTGGACTCGGTTTTTTTAGACTTTTAATTTTATTGGCACGGCCATTTGGAGAAAACGGTAAAGGAAGGGAGTTGAGTTACACAAAAGTACGGGACACTTGAGTTACGTTTGCTAATTGTCAAAGCAGAAGCGCAACAAGAGCACCAAAGAAAGGGAAAACATGGAGTGATGGGCATACACATGTTAATTTGGGGCCAGAAACTCACCAGAAAAAGTCTCGGGGTGAACGACAAAGGATGGCTCGCCCGTCTCTGGAGAAAAGAACGGATCTGGATTTGGTTCTGGCGGTGGTATTGCTTTAGAAGCCCAGACGAAGAGTTGGAGCAGCGAGTTCCCCCGCATTCTTCACTGACGCTACACTGGGCCTAAAACGTCTAGCCGTAGGGCTAACAAAAAGGGTGAGGTGGATGGGATGGTTTGGCAACGTTGGTCGAGTTAAGGTACCTTATGGTAAATGGAGGAAAAGAAGCAAAAGCTTGTGGGCGCCCTCAAGGTGCCGCGGTGCCTATCTTTTTGCCTTCATCTCTGCATTCTGACTTTTTAGGGGCCGGCAGAGTTGCAACTTGTGCTCTATCACACCGAAACTATTGGCCGACAACTTTTTGCATCGGCAGGCTGGCGTATCCCGGCATCAACGTACCGGCGGGTAAATATCCACCCCAACAATGCGGCAACATTGGATTGTCAACGAGGTGGTCGGGTGTCAATGTTCAGGCCGTGTTTCGGAGACTCTTATGTCTTCCTCAATCACTCCCGTCGCTTCACTTTGTCTCCCTATACCATATTTGCGACTTTCAACAACGAACGACCAGACGATTTGGCACGCCGTAACTCTCATGCATCTCGTATCATTGCCGCCTTTGCTAAGTTGATGCTGATAACAGGAACCTAATTCTGTAGATACACGTATCCGGGGAGATACACTTACAGCAAACTTTCTTAGGTTCCTGCCGTCGTCACCGCCGGTTGTTATCTCTCCAAATGCACCCTGCTAATCTCACATATGCACGTTTTCTGCTGCTTCTCTTCCGCCCGTTCTTACAGCCCTCCGACAACTTCCGATTCGTCCTTGCCCCGGGTGAGCCATACCTTTGACATTTCGTACGTGCCCAGGTAGAGACCGCTGCCGACGGCCGTCCACACGGCACGCAAACCTCCACCGCGGAACAATCCGCGCACGCCGTGTCGTCGATACACGTCCCGCGTCACCTCTAAGCTGCCGCGCTTCGGCTTCGACCTAGGACTCGCCGATTTCTCAACATGTGAAGGCGACGAATTGCTGTGGCTGTGGCTGTTATCGCCGGCTTCTCCCGCGCTCAGCATCATCCGCGTCTTGACGACGTCGCTCGGCGTAGTGATGAAGGCCGCAAACGCGCCCGCTGCGCCCGCGCTGGTCCCCGTGACTACGGCTGTTTCTACGAGGCCTTGCTCTTCGCCCTCTGCCCTCCCTTGCGACCGAGAGGTCCAGAATGTTTTTCGCACATGCTCAAAGATGGGGAATTGAATCGCGGTAAAGGGGAGGTTGCGCGCGACGAGGGCTGTGTAGCCGGAGAAGAGACGCCTCTGCGCCCCGGAACTTGTGACCTGTCGCAGGGCCTCGAGGGATGTTGATCGCCTGGTACCGTTGCTGCTGTTGTCTTGCTTCCGTAACATTTGCGCATTTTGTTTGATGACTTCTGCTGGTGCGAGAACTAGGCATGAGCCCATCTCTGCGATGGCCGAGGCCGAGGCATGCACAAACGGCTGAGGGAGCAAATCAGTGCTGGAGATGGTTTTCTTCATGCTTTCATACGTGGCGAAGAATATCCCGGCTGGCAAGTTTACAAGCTTATCAGTACCGTTCATATCGTATCTCGCCGTGATGCGCGAGAATGTATGGGAGACTTGGTGTACTAACCTGCCGGTAATGTGGCTAGCACCACACTCCCAATGCCCTGGTAGAGGCCCCGGAAGAGGGGCGCTTTGCTTCCTGATGTCGAGGCATACGTCTTGACAAAGTCTTGGCTCTGATATCTGGTCTTGATGGTGTCCAGATGGTAGACGAGACAGTCTACTGTGAACGCCGCCGCAGCACCGGCCTGGATCTGTCAGTCAGGAGTGAGGGCTCAACCGCCCCAGGTAGGATGTACTCACAGCGTATATCTCATACATTTTGGAATGATCTCAAATATCTTGACACCTATATGTATGAGACGCAGTGCTCATGTCTTTGAGAGAAACCTCAAATTTCGGTGGGTTCGGCGATGTCACTGGAGCGACGAATGACATCATCCTTGCTGAATTGGGCTCAGTCCAGTGCCCTTGATCGTACCTGCCCTGAGGCATCTGAAAATGACGATTCATTTCACTACATCTGGAGTTCTGTTACTTGAGCTTTATAATACTGCCTTGATTCGTTTGAAGAAAACATCACAAGAGATAAATCTACAAAGACATAACATCTCAGCTTCTACAACTGCTCGAATTCATTGACACTGAACACCACCTTGATAGGTCAGGTAGAGTGAGTGAGTGGCTGGAGCTGTAAGGTGGCTGAGGTGGACCCCTGGAGCGATAAGATAAGGGACAGAAAGTGCCCCGCCCCCACCATGCGCAGGTGTGCCGCGCCGGGCGATTGATTGACTCTTACCAAAACTTTTTTCTCCTCCGCCTTCGTTTTTTTCTTCTCGCCGCAAAACACGACCGCCAACAACACGCATATTCTCCTTTTCCAGCAAGCAAGCAAGCACTTCAAGATGGCGAGCGCTATTGAAGCCGAGGCTGAGGCGCCTCACAACATGTTTGACGTACGTCTACTCCCTTCGCCCTCATCAATGCCCCCCAATACGACCCCCAGGAACTTTGACTATGTGGAACCCGCTGCCCACAACACATCGCGATCACCGACACGACCAGCCAGTACCTCGAAAAAGTGCTGGAATCCTCGAAACCGACCTCCCGAACTCTTCTATTCACGTGAATATTGGCATTGAGTCGACATCGCGAATCGAAATACCCTGCGACAGTCTTGGATCACGACTACTGCTGCGTGCGCGAATGCAACACAGCTTAAGGGCCTAGTGGGAGTCATATCAGAGGAGTCGAAAAGCAGCGGTCAACCGACCGCGCAGAACCTCCTCAATACTAGAACTCGTATACTCGGGCACGCGACGAGCTTTGGCACACAGCTCGCGCCTATCGAACTCTTCCACTCGAACTCTCGATTCTCCACACAACCGCAATAAACGAGTCACCAAGCGCCAATGATGTCGATACAGTCAAAGTTCTTCGGGGTTGCAAAAGTCATGTTCATTTCGGATAACTGACAAACTGCGTTCCAGACCATCCTCGTTCTCGACTTTGGTTCCCAGACCAGCCATCTCATCCTCCGTCGCCTGAGATCCCTCAAGGTCTACGCTGAGATGCTGCCCTGCACAACCAAGCTGGCCGATCTTCCTTTCAAGCCCAAGGGTATCGTGTTGTCTGGCGGCCCCTCGTCCGTCTACGACCAGGACTCTCCTCGTAAGGAAACCTCTTGAGAAAGTAGAGTAGAGCTCTTTCTGATACTGTAAAGACGTCGACCCCGCGATCTTTGATCTCGGTGTTCCCATTTTGGGTATCTGGTATGTTAGCCAACACCTTCGTAGCGGAATCATGTACTTATCGATGTGTGCAGCTACGGTTGCCAGGTAATGCTCGATCCGATATATCTCCCATGCTTTCGACTGCACGAGGACGCTTTTTCGTCTTACACCAAGACTCCGGCGGTACATTCTATCGAGACGAATAGCCGGCTAATTATGTGCAGGAACTCGCCTGGAGAATCAACGCCAAGAATGTGGCCCGCGGAGAGGCCCGAGGTCAGTCACTCTTGGGGGATCAAGTTGGATTATAGAACAGTCACTCTGACCTGTCCATTATGCAGAGTACGGTCACGCCGATGTCACTATCCTCAACTCCGGCAACTCCCACACCGATCGCCTCTTCGCTGGTCTGGGAGAGACAATGCAAGGTGAGCCTCCAAATATTTTAGAATTCCCCTCATACTCTGTTGCCCAATGCTGACTTTCACGGTAGCATACATGAGTCACTTCGACAAGGTAAATCAGCCTGAGTAGAGAGCATTTGGACGTTCCGAAGCAGTTTTTCTGAAATCAATGCAGTTGGTGGCTCTTCCCGAAGGATTCACCGTCGTTGCAAGCACGGCAAACTCTGAGTATGCCGGAATCGCCCACCAGACCAAGCCAATTTACGGTATGTCGATCCCGATCAAAATCCAACGTTATGCAGTCTGGCGAACCCACGCCATCTCGTTCCATCAGTTATCATCGTCTCTGCGCTTTGGACTATGGCTGACTTGATACTCTGAATCCTACAGGCGTCCAATTCCACCCTGAGCTGGTTTGTCCTACTAAATTCCCCTGAACCTTTGTAGAAATACGACTAACTCTGCATAGGAGCACGTAAGTTGAATGACTTCCGAAATTCCCCTTAGTACGGAGGCATTTTCCTCGCCGAATACGGCGATCATATTCCGGCGATCAGCATGGCGCCCGTTATGGGACCATTGATTATTATGGAGGACCGCCGGCTCAGACGCCGTCCGCACAGTTTTGATGACACGAACGCACACTGACATAGCAACTTAGACACCTCGCGGTAGTGAGATCCTGAAGAACTTCGCCGTTGATATCAGTGGCGCCAGACCCAACTGGGTGATGGAGGATTTCATTCAGAAGGAGATCATCCGCATCAGACACCTTGTCGGCGACAAGGCACAGGTCATCGGCGCTGTCTCTGGAGGTGTCGACTCCACTGTCGCCGCCAAGCTTATGAAGGAAGCGATTGGTATGACTGGATGCTCATCCAAGAAACTCAGGGGGAGACTAATCTTTCATCAGGCGACCGCTTCCACGCCATCCTCGTCGACAACGGTAAGCACTCCAGCACCATAATCAGCGCGTACCGGTATACTGAGTTCATTGTGATAGGCGTCATGCGTCTCAACGAGTGTGAGCAGGTCAAGGAGACTCTTGAGAAGCACCTTGGCATTAATCTCACCGTCGCTGACGGAGCTGAGTTGTTCCTTGGCCGCCTGAAGGGTGTCACCGAGCCCGAGAAGAAGCGCAAGATGTCAGTATGCTTGATTACATGTATTGACCTCTCTAATACGGTAGCAGCATCGGCGCAACCTTCATCGACCTTTTCGAAAAGGAGGCTCTTAGATTGGAGAAGGAGGCCGAGAACACCGAGAATGCCGGACCCATCACTTGGTTCCTCCAGGGCACACTTTACCCCGATCTTATCGAGTCCCTCTCCTTCAAGGGGCCCAGTGCGACTATCAAATCTCACCACAACACCGGCGGACTTCCGGAGAAGATGAAGGTAAAGATTTTTCTGAAGCGGCTGGAGTGTTTACGGGAATGAGGTCTTCCGCTTCCCTGGTCGCTAGACCACACCGCTTCCATTTTCTGTCCTCTGTTTACTCTAGCTGACTTTCTTGCAGCTCAAACTCATCGAGCCCCTCAGAGAATTGGTTCGTTTCCCCAAATCCTCTTCCGTCCTCATCCTGTGATCTGTCACACTCGGATGACAGTAGGACATGTACTCAAAGCGGGGTTGTGTCTATTTGGCCGACACGAAACTGCGTCGCACTTTCACTGCATTTTCGCTTTCGCTCAGAGTATTTTCTACGTCCCATACTGACTCCCGCAAATAGTTCAAAGATGAGGTTAGAGAGTTCGGCAGACAGTTGGGCATCCACCAAGATCTGGTCATGCGTCACCCGTTCCCCGGCCCCGGTGTAAGTACCAGATCGCCAGCCGTCCAACACGTAGCTAGTCTAACACCAGTCAGATTGCCATCCGCATTATTGGAGAGGTGACACCCGAGAGAGTCGCCATTGCCCGTGCTGCCGACAACATCTTCATTTCTATGATCAAGGAAGCCGGAATCTACAATGAGGTGAGTGTCAGCCCTTTGATTTTCCTGGGATAGTCGCTTACCATTTTGTAGATGTCCCAAGCATATGCTGCTGTGGACTCCAACAAGGGTATGTTGCCAGACTTTTTGGTGTTCAAAATCCGTCACACCGGCCGGTTTCTTTGCTAACGAATGATATCTCTGCAGCTGTTGGAGTTCAAGGTGATGCCAGAGTATGTCCCTCCCTTCCGATATGTGAATAAAGCAGACGACTGACTTTCCTAGGTTTACGGCTACATTATCATGTAAGCGCCATCACTAAAGCGCCTCCTGCTAGCAACCTTGCTTGCTTGTCTCCCTGGTCATCTCCCCCGATCAATCAACTGACAATAATTCTTAGTCTCCGCGCCGTTAAGACTCTGGACTTCATGTCCGCGGAGCCTTACGAGTTCGACTTCAACCTCCTTAAGAGGGTATGACTAGCTCCTCCTCCTCTTCATTATCTATGGTTGCTGACTTTGAATCCTTCAGATCTCGACCCGTATCATCAACGAAGTTGACGGCGTCGCCCGCTGCACATACGACATCACGTCGAAGCCCCCCGGAACGATCGAAATGGGTTCGTAGCTTGAATCACCTGTCTCATCTTTGCAAGTACTCGTTAGGACCCATCGCTAACTGAGAACAGAGTAAAAATTGGGAATTTTGGATAGAACAAGTAGACTCAGGCTTGCAAACTCACGTCTTTTTTTCGTCAAAACTTTGGATCCCTCGGTGAAATTCAGTCGAGCCGAACCATGGCATGGGTTATGCGCGAGGACGAACTAGAATGTTGCCGCACAAGCCACGTTGGACGAGAGTTATATCGTCCGTCTTCGTGTTTTCACCTCGCATCGTCATTGCTCAGATTGCATCTCATGGAGCATTTTGACGACTTCTACGTCGTCAATTTCTTCTCTCGACCGCAACCAACGTGAAAGCAAGATAGCTTGCGATCCAGCAATGGCCAAAGCAGACACTGTTTGGCGTGCCCAAGCTAGTCAGCAGTCCACGCATGTCGATCACCCTAGTCTGCGAAACCATCCCGCTAACAGAAACAGATGTGCCGGTAGCACCACTTTGAATTCGCTGGCGTCCAACCCAAATCACACCAATGATGGAGAACTTCCTCGGTTTCTGCTGAGAGCCAAGAACCTTGAGCATCTTTGCTGCACATCTACGACGTGACGAGTGTCATTCGTCTCTGGAAAGGTCTTCATTCCAGCCTTGGCGATGTCGCACCGCTTCGAAAGCCTCTTTCAACGATGCAGCAGCGGCACGTCAAGCTGCACCGCCGGTCATCGGCCGAAACGCCCCAACAGCACCATACAATCAACCTGGAAGCACCAGCAAGATACGGGAGGCAGATTTTCAAGGCCCGCTGACTGCGGATTTGCCCTGCAAGAAAACCCGGGTCTGCTTGCTGTCAAGCTCGGTCTTGCAGATCTCATCCGGGCGGGGCGGTCCCATCTCCATGCTGTGCCACCGCCTTGACATCTCGAGTTTGGTTTCACGAAATTTGATGTCATGTTAGAGAAAGAGAGAACGACAGACACTTCTTTCGCGACCGAATGAGTTGATATTGGAAGCAGCTTTACTCTGTTCTAGAAAATCCCACAATTCGCAACGTCGCACGAAACGCGCCCCGTTTTTAGATTGTTGTGTTGACTCATTTGCCATGTGGTCTTCCAAAAAGGCGCTGCTGAAAAGTTGAGGCGAGCGCCTCAGGAACAAGGGGAAGATGGACTCAGGTTTTGCCTCGTTTCCTGCCCCTGTCTTGGATCACGAATCTCAGCCACCTCGGCTCCAGCTGCGAAGAAGACGAGCAAATGAGGGCAAGAAGGCGTGGTCTCCACGCGATATTCACGTTCGATAGCCCGTCCTCGTCCACCTCGAGGCCTTCTAGATCAGCGCCTCACTATATTCTTTGGAGTCTTGTATCCCCACATTCATATATCGCCTCCTCGTGGCCTCCGGGGACGAAATTCGCAACCCGGGATCCGAACAGAGACAACGCCACGGGCTCGATAGAACATTCCAAAAGGGTTTCTGTTACATTTCGAAATCGTTAGTTTCAACGATGGAAGGCCAGGATTAGCCATCACGGGGGGTAAATGGGCTGACTGTCCAGGCCCAGCTGAGGTCTTGAAAGGCAGCCATGGCTTGGAGAGTCTCATGCAATGGCGTTGGCGAGCCACGCGAGTTGCGCGCTCAAGATTCGGCCGCGGAGAAATTGGCAATAAATTACGCCGTATGACAGACGAGAGAGGCACACACATAACACGCACACACTTAGGGAATACACGCACACTTGGCGGATGAGGCCCAATAGTCTCGTGATGCATCCGCGCCTATCGCCGAATGGGAGACATTTCACGACTGGTGGGTGTGAATCGCCTCACTCAAAATGGCTAAGTGTTGGTCCGGAGGATACACTCCTTCGAGTTTGCCGACTTACGCCCAAATGCGCCTCTATGGTTGCTGATCATTCGCAGAAAGCTAGCTGCAATCAGCCGTCAGTTGTATTCATTAGCCAACTTTGTGTCATTTCTTGCGTATAATGTCGCGGATCGTGATCTACAGATAATTACTCAATCGGTGCCGTACGTCTGTGTACTCCGATGGATCGGTACCGTGTAACTGGTCCTTGGGCCGAGGTTTTGGGAGAGAGAGTGTGTGTGAGGGTTAGAACACAAACCAAACACCAGGCAGAGAGAGACAGACCCCTCATCGACGATTGAAGCCGTTTGTGTGGGAAAAGGTTAACTTGAGCGGGAAACGGCCGTGCATGTTGTAAGTGAGAAGTGAGAGATTCCTCAGCTCAGCCTCCTCCTCACCAACAACATTTCGGCCAGCTAACAATATCGGTCCCGAGGACTGCCCTCCATGTCAGATGGAATGGCAGCGCTAGGACGCTCTCACCGCCGTCATCCCCCACTTTCGTAAAATCCAATGCCCGTTTACTGCCTCGTGTGCAAAATCCCCATGCTTCGTAAACGAACAAGTGTTGACATTGCGGTGGCTTTGGGAACCATAGAGCTTGCCCCTTTATTCGGGGGCTGAACAACATTTCTCGACAACCAGCCCTTACCAATGGATTCAGCCCAAGTTGCACCAGCCTGCCTGAGACAGCATGTACCACCCCTCCTCAACACATAGTGGTGGTTGTTGATTGTATTACCTCGAGCACGAGGTTGACTGATGTGCAATCATCTTGTTGGAGGGAGGCGGGCCCATGTGGCTGCTCCAGAAGGAAGGGGAACCAGTGTGTCCAATATCAGACGGTGATGCAAAGCCAAATCAGGAAGATGGACGTCCACGGCAGGGCTCAGCTCTCTCCAAAACACTAAGTCGTCCTAAGATTTCTGTGGTCTGGAGTCTATTGTCCTTTATTCCCTTTGTTTTACATTGGAGTGTTATAAAGTTGGAGGGTTCGTCCACTCTTTTTTTTGGCTTTCCCGTCTGGAAGATCATCAACAACCACTTAACTGGCGCTTAAACTTAGTCATTCGCTTGGATGCCGATGCCGCCATCACCAATTTTCACTCAAAGACTCCACTCTGACTCGCACTTGGAATACCACCGATCTACAGACACACTAAAGTTACTATACCTTATTCTCACTTCTATACTTTAAGCCTCTTTGGGTTCCGTACCCTCAAAAGTCTTGGGGAAAAGAAGAAGTAGTAGTATTCGACTTCCCCGGTCGACATTCCTGTCTTACCAATCTCAACTTACATACTTACACACATACTCACACACGACAAAATGGCGTGTCCATTCCTTCAGGGCACGCTCGCCCAGCCGCCGCGGCAAATCTCAGCGGAACAAGAGTTCGCCAACATCCGCTCACAATATCCATCTCTCTCTTCGACGGGCTGCACGACAAAGTTTTGCCAGTCCGGTCGGATGACGCACATGGACGAGGAGCGCGTTGGCCGGAATCAGTCCTACGCCCAAGTCCGCGAGGATGCGCTCGACTTCCTCCAGCAAATGCACAAGGACGGTCTCATTGACACGGAGCAGCTTCACCACCGGGCACACGAGGTCCTTCAGGAGATTCAAAAGAACTCGACAGAGGGCAAGTTCACAACGGCGTCCGAATGCGGATCGGAGGCGCCACCGGCAGCAACGGTTGGCTTGGTGGGTGGCCTTTGGACGCAGACTTTTGAAGAACTCGAGTTCGGGCTTCGGACGGCTTGGAAGCATGCTCGGAAGTGCATCATGCGATCAGAGTATAGCAACTTGAGGTATGAGAAAGATTCGGATGTGATGTCGAGTTATTTACTAATAGTCTTTGGCAGGCTATGCGACCTGAGACATGTTCGCACAAGCAAAAAGATGGCCGAGACTCTCATTGAGAACTTGAGAGTGGCCTACAACTCGGGTGAAATCAACCCGACAGTCTTTGTCTTCCCTCCCAGAGACATTGACAGCCGCGGTCCCATGATCTGGAACTCGCAACTCTTGTCCTTTGCAGGGGTAAGTCTTTCTACCTCCCAGTATGACAACCGATCAACTGACTAACACGGCCAAGTACCAACAATCAAACGGCACAATCCTCGGAGACCCCGCCAACGTGGAACTCACAAACGCCATCATCGAGCTCGGCTGGACACCGCCGCGCTTCCGCTCACAATGGGATCTGCTTCCCCTCGTCACCATGGCCGAGGGAGAAGAGCCCGTCATCACCGAGCTCCCCAAGGACGCATTCCCTCTGGTACATATCCGCCATCCCAAGCACCCTGAGCTCGAGACCCTTGGCCTGCGTTGGGTTCCCGCGCCGGCACTCAGCCGCCTTGGCTTCAGTATCGGCGGTGTCCAGTACACCGCTGCGCCCTTTATTGGATGGTGAGTTGAACTTGTTTTGAGGTGCAAGAATTACATCATTGACAAAGCAAACGCAGGTTCATGGACGCCGAGATCGGTGTTCGCAACCTCGCAGATTCCTTCCGCTACAACGCGCTTCCGCAGGTCGCCAAGGCGATTGGCTTGGTCGATGGCGATGTAGATGACCTCCCCGACTACGAGCGTCTGGCGGTGCTGGTAAGCATCTCTTACATATTGCTTACATCTGAGATGCGTCTGCTAACATTACCAACAAGTCCCGCGCGCAGCTCGAGCTCAACTACGCCACATACTGGTCTTTCGCTCAGGCCGGTGTCAGAATGTCAGATTCCCTTGGCGCGGCCGAGCAATTCGCCCAGTTCGATGACGAGCACCTCATGAACAACGGCTTCCGCCTCCCCTCTGACCCGTACTGGCTGGCACCGCCTCAAGGATCCATCATTCCCATCTGGCACCGCGGCGGCTCACCAAACTACCAACCAAAGCCCTTGATCTGCCGCCACGCCCAAGATCCCATCAAGGCCTGGCGCCGGCAACGACGGGCCCGCCCCGCGGCGCGGCCTTCTCACCACTACGCCTCGGACACGAAGCTCAACATCTCCATCCCCGTGGTGCCCTCCATCTCCCTCACGAGGCCCGTCACGCCAGTCTCCCCCTTCGGCACCGCCTCCTCCCCGTCGACGTTTCTCCCCATCCCTCCTCCGGCTTCGCAGCAGCAGCAGCAGCAGGCCTTCAGGCCCACCACGCCCCTGACGCCGTTAAGCCCCCGGGGGCCCGGGCGCAGGATCTACATCGGATTCTGCAGCTCGGGCAACGTCGCGATCAAGCTTTGCAAGAGGCTGTGCGCGCAGCTGCAGCACGCGTGCGACATCAACCCCAAGTTGGGGTCCGTCGTGGTGCCGTGCACGCTCAACGCCCTGCCCATCTCCATGGTCGAGCCCGATGACGTGCTGGTCATCGTCGCCAGCACGACGGGTCGCGGCGAGATCCCACAGAACGGCAAGGCCTTCGCCGACGCGCTGGCGAGGAATCCCAAGGCCATCTCGTGCCAGTATGCCATCTTTGCGAACGGCTCCCTCGAGTACGCCGATACCTACAACCAGGCCGCCATGGACATTGAGGAGCTTCTGAGCAAAGGTGATGCCCAGAGACTCATTGGTATGCGCGAAGCCGACACCGCGACAGAGAACCCTCCGTGGTCCGTCCTCGGCCAGTTCTTCGATCAGGTTCTCGCGGGGCTCCAAAAGTCAAGCCCGCCACAAGAAGAGAACAAGACGAGTGACGTGCAGCGGACCGCTCGCCAGGTCAGACCCTTTGACACCCGTCCGTGGTTTCAGGCAAAGGTCGTCGGACAGCCTGTCCTTGGCACCGCTCCGGACGGCATGAAGAGGGTCACCCTCGACCTGGGCGATCGCGAGTACCCGACCATGGGCAGCGTCTGGATTCTGCCGCCAAACTCCCAGAACAAGGTGTCTCGCGTCCTGGGCGCTCTCGGCGTGCAGGCCGAAGAGCGGCTTAGTCTTCCCGGTGAGCCTACCGTAGGCGAGTTCTTCCAGCGGTTTGCCGACTTGGACCAGCCTTTCAAGTCTACACAGTGGGCAGAGTGGCTGTCTCTTCCGCAGCCGGAGACGTTGGCCAAGGTTCCTATTGAGAATGTGGTCCACCAGATTCCTGCCAACTGGAGACAGACCGTGACGCTGGATGCGCTGTGCAACGCGATGCCGACGATCCAGCCGAGGGAATACTCCATTGCCTCTGACGGTTCGAGAACGAAGCAAAAGAATGGAAACACGCTGGATCTCTTGGTGCAGCACCACGCCAACGGCAAGTTCTCGGACAAGTACCTCAACTGCTTCGAGACCTTTGGTGCCGCGACCTGCAAGATCCGCCCTTCATCGCACCTGCAGGCCATGGCCGAGAACCAGGACAAGCCGATGATTGTGTTCACAACGGGATCCGGCATGGCCCCCGTCCGCGGACTCCTGCAGAACCGTCTCCAGCGTCTTCGGTCCTCGGGCGACAAGTCCGCCAAGGGCCCCGCGATCAGCCTCTTCGCCGGCTTCAAGGCGGCCGACGAGTCTCTCGTGCGCGAAGCGGTGCAGGAAGCAAGCGAGGCGGGCATTCTCGATATCCTCAGGTTGACGGGGAGTAACAAGGAGAAGAGGAGGGCGCAGGATGCGATGCTCGAGGCTGGTGTCCGGGAGAAGCTGGTCAAGAACATCGAGGATGGCGCTCTCGTGTTTGCGTGCGCTAGGCCGAGGGCCGTTGATGATTTCTTGAACAATTTGAGCGAGGTGTTGGGTCGGGATGCTAGAGAGGTGTTGGGCGATCGGTTTGTTGCTGATGTTTACCAGCCTGCTACTTGAGGGCGTTTCTTGATTCTTTTCTCATTTTCCTTTTTTTTCTCCCATCATGGCATGCGCATTATAGATTAGACGGCGGATTGGATCGATTCAAAGCGAGGCGTTGGCGGATTTCATAATGTCACAAGATGAGGGAATAGTCGAGTATTTTATGTAGAAGTACTTCAAGAAAAGTCATATCAAAACTTGACCAACAACTCTGTCTTCATGTGGCACCATAAATGCTGTAACTGGGCTTTACTTGTGCTTTTAGGTCTGCGTAGTTTCTTCTGAATGTGTTTTTTTTTTTTTTTGAATGCAATCAAAATGCATTTCGGATGGCTGGGCCTTCATTACCCTATAATCGAGACCAGATTATCGTCCAGAACATCTGGTCACCATTCCACTCAGGCATATTACTTTCTTCCCACTTGCGCTTTTCCAGTTTGCGTTGCAGATGTGCATTTGATTTACAGCCTTTCGGCAGATTCATAACTGTTGTACATCATGATCATAACAACCATACAATGCTTGGTATCCTTCCATCCGTAAAAGTAATCCCTATCAGACTCCCGAACCCTCACCCTTTACCGAGGGTTCTCAGCCTCGGCAGAAGCCTGCGTCACGCTCTCAGGCGCAATGTTCCCCTCCGCCGAGATGCTATCCGGCACGCTCTCAGGAACATAGTAATCCGAACCGCGGAACTTCTCCCCGCCAACACCAGGCGCCTTAGTGCCTACATTATTCCGCACGGCACCCTCGCCCTGCAGCAAGATATCATCTTTCTGGTCCTGCGTGCCGAGCGAAGAAATCTTCTTGGCGGGGACGACGTCGTCGTCGTTGTCGGCCGGGTTCTTGGGCGGCTGCTCGGGCTTGTACGAGACGTTGTTGATCGGGTCGCCCTGGACGGTGACGGTGGCGCCCGGGAAGCGGTTCTCCGTCTGGATGTTGGAGACGCCGGCGTCGTCGTTGCCCTGGGGGCGGGCGGCGCCCGTCTTGGATTGGTATGTGTTCATGTCGAGTTGGGCCTGAGCTGCCGTCTCCATGAGCTGATCCTTTGAGGGTGCCATTTTGTATGTTGTTATTGTAGGATATGGTTTGAGTCGTGGTTTGAAATGTTGGGTATAAGTGAAATGAAATAGCGGGTGCTTATGAACCAGTTGTTTGAAGGTTGTGTTTGGAGGTTTGGTTTGCTTGAGATTGCAATGATGAGCAGGCATTCCACGGTCTGCAATCATCAACTTATGTAGTCTTCGTCGAGTCTCATTCAGGCTTGCCGTCTCATGTCAAACCTGGCGACGTCATCTTCGTGATATCACCCATCGCTGTGCGATGAAATCACTGCATCCGCCAAAATGTGGTGCTGGTGGGGACGGTTTTATCTCATCGATATCTCATCGACACTGATCGAACTGGCCAGATGGTATGCCGCCACCGCATTATCGTCCAAACTCCAGAGACCCTCGATGCAGCCATGATTAAAACAGAAAATCCACGGTTTGACGTAGGGGTGATATCAGTACCCCTTTAAAGCTTTGCTGCGTGATCGGCGCTATACATAGGATGAATCTGAGTGAGCGGGCCGGCCCCGGTGTGCTCCGTTCCTTCGGGCACTTTGCTCCGGAAAGCTGTTGAGGCCCAGTGCTGGCCAGCCTGGAATTCTGTTGTAAGCTCGCATCTAGCACACTCACTTCATATTGCCCAATCTGAACTCATCTTTCAAGTGAAGAACTAGGTATCATTTGACTCTGCGTTATAGCCTTGAACCCCAAGTAAGGGTGGTCTATGTTTCTTTTTTTTCAATCAAAGCCAGCACAGCGTGCTTTCAAGATGACTTCGATGCACGCTGTGATGGTGGAACATGTGAGTGCCCAACTGCCTCCTGCAAGTCACATCCTAGGCTTGAAAATCTTGAACCACAAAATCCCTCCGATTCATCAACGCCTTATTGCCGATGCTATTGCTCGGCCCCTGGCTCAAAAGAACGCCCAAAACTAACCGTCGGTGCCGCTGCTGCGGAAAGTGGCGCATAGTGCAGCATAGTGATGGGTCAGATCGAGCACGTTCTGAGGGAGGCTGGTAGCTTGGATGATGCTTCTGATCTTGACTGCACCCTCGTCCTCAATGAGTGTCCGAACTGTATGGAGGAGCTCTGGTGAGAACTCAGAGTACCATCTGTACTGCCAGGTGACGAGACGAATGACCGACGCGACCGTTTCGCGAGTGTTCTTGCCCTCCTCAAACACGCGAAGGATGCCAGTCAAGGCCTTAGGGCTGAATCTTGCGGCGAGGCACGCTCTATAGGCCTCGACAGCTTCTTCTGGGTGTTGAAGTCTTTCCGCCAGAGAGCCTAGAATTTCCCACTCCTCAGCCGACTTCTTATACTGCATGGATTGCGCGCGATACTGGGCCATTTGTGTGCGCCAGATCGTGTAGACGCGCAGATCCTCATACAACACCATGAAGAGGCTGTCAAGCCAGCGCTCGCAAAGCCGCTTGTTGTTCAGCTTAGAGAGATGGTCGTCGGTCTGCGCACCCTGATAAGTGTTAACTTGGCTTCAGCCAAGGGGAAGACTGAACACTTACATTCTCCGCATCGCCCTTCAGTTCACCGGGGTCGATGGCATGGGTAGGCTTCTCTACAGCCTCTGTCTGTCCATTTGGTGCCAATGTCTCGGCAGTAGAATCAGTATCCGCTGGCTTCGCCTTCTTCTCCTCATCTCCCTCTTCGTCGTCACTTTCCGAGTCTGATCGGTCGCCATTTGTTGTCGGGTCTGGGGTTCCACGAAGGCCGTCGGTGCTGGGGTTACGCTGAGGCTGCGAGGTTTCCTGCTTCTCGGAGCGGTATTCGTCCTCCATGACAAAGACTGTGCTTCTAATCTTGAGAAGCTGATCCCATCCAATCTTTGAAGTCATCTCGGTCAGGATGCCGTAAGCCTGCTTGAAGGTTCCCTTATAAACCGAAGCACGAAGGTTCAGGAGACTAGCATCGACCTGTTCAGAGTATCTAGACTCGGGTTCACTGTCGATCTCATCCAAGCGGGTCTCGGGAAGAGTTGGGAGGTGAACATCCTTCGGCTCAGGCATTTGAGGCGCGTCCTTGTCCTGGTATGTGAACATGGGGCAAGAGTTGAGGATGGTCAGGGCATTCTCCCAGTCCTCCATTGCCACGTAGACTTGCGCCAGTCTCGCCCATGTGCCGAATTCACTAGGAGCGGCAATGGTACTGCGGTCGGCGCAGCCCAGGGCCAAGCGAAGTCTCTCTTCCTTCAACTCTGGCGTTGCGGCTGTCTGCGCCTTTCTGAGGAGGAACTCGGCTTGCGTATCGAGCATAACATAGTCCATCGGCGACTCTTTGAGTGCCTGATGCAGCACCTTGACACCTTGGACTTCCTCGTTGCCCATAAAGAGGACCTTGGCCAAGAGGGAGGAGACCTCGATGTTTTGGTCTCTGAGTTTCTCGAAGAGGTTGATGCCGGAAGCATGGCGTCCCGTGGTCTGAAAGTACTTCAAGAGGCCTGCGGTCAGGTGGTTCGAGACATTGTTCGGCACTTGAACGACAGAGTCTGAGCCCAGCTGCCAGCCTACGATACCATTAGCACAGAAACCCTGAATGTTCTCAAATATATGGGTACCTCGGAAGAAAAGCTGCTCGGCGGCGCCGAGGAAGCGGTGTTCGGTTTCGGTGTTGGTAACAGGGTTGTATCTGCGCACACCCATAATCTTCCGAATCGTCTCTCCGCTACCATCATCCGCGTAAGAGTAGGCTCGAAGGACACTGCACAGGTAGGTCTCCAGCCACAAGTCATCCGTCGCCTTGCGCTTCTCGCCTCGCTCGTCCACACAGTAGCTTTCGACAGTTCCAGGGATCGTTACATGAACCCGCATGTCGAGTCGAGAGAAGGCATTGTAACAGCTAGCAGTGAATTAGCTACTTGAACTCTGTGTTGATGTTGAAAAGGTTCGCGTACCAGTAGAGACCTTCCGAAATCTTCGTTTGCACAGCCTGGCCATGCTCGCGGTAGGTCAGGGTGTTGATGTAGGCAGCAAGACTGGCCGAGGACGAAGCGTCGACGCCGGTGACGTGGTGGTAGACTCCGATCTACAGCAGGATGCTAATTAGCACAGCTATAGGTTTGTTGGATGTGGATTATCATTTACCTGCTTGCCAGGGTTTCTCGTGGCCTGCTTCAGGAGATGGACAAGATCGGGAGGGCCAAGCTCCCGAAGGGAGATGAGGGATTCGGTTCGGGCTTCAATTGATTCAGAGAGAATCTCCTCGGTAAGCCTGGCAAACAGATTAGAATTAGAAGCAGTGAACGGATGGAATGGGGATGGTAGACTAACTCGGGCACAGCCGGCGCAACCATGGCGGCGGTTGTTGCGTGTCAAGCTTTGGCGGCGCGCAGTGTGGAAGCAACGTTCTCGATGAGGATGGACTGGATACGGTGTTATGAGCGAACGATTCGATGCATGTGTGCGCGCAGGAGAAGGCGCCTATGAGCGATTCTGGCCCGCACGCTCGAGAGAATGGCTGGGAGTAGAGGGATGGATGTTGGTGATTGGAGGCGGTTCGAGGTGTGGTCGGTGAGATTGACGAGGGATGGAGGATTGACGTGCACAGCTTGTGCAATGGAGTTGGAGGTGGGATTGCGGCGTGAGGCGTGAACTGGACACTTGGGGAAAGAAGGTAGGTAGGTAGGTGGTGACGGTAGGCACTGTGGGCAAGCTTGGACTCCACGACTCTCTGTATCCTTCTCAGATAGGTACTTACTTACCTGCTCCGTATTCCGTGCTCCGTACGTGTGCCAGGAGTCTAGGACTGGGAACCTTTTGCCAGCTTGCCAGCTTGGAACACCTCGATAATGATTGACGTTGTGCAACTGACAAGGGAGTTGAGGCCTGTCATTGGCAGGGGACAGACGTGATGGAGAGCAGATGGAGCTGCCACGCTGCTTTGCTGGAGGTGATTGACAGGGCCAACCGCCAAAGAGCCACGATTTAATTAGACCACGGGCGCTTTCCCAAGTTCCATTCGGCGGCCGGCGGGACTCAAACGTGGCCGGGGCCTGAATCGGGTGGGTCCAACGCACCTCTACGCAGTAGGCTCTAGGTGTGAGGTGGTTTGCGGCTTGCCGCATTGCCATGTTCCTGAGGTGCTGAGATGCTAGCTGGTACCGAGTTGGATGCTTACGTAAGGCACCTCGCTTGAGTCGCTGCACGGACACTCGAACAGCGCAACCCCCTGAGCCTTGGCCTAATTGTCCTGTACGGATACAGAGTAAACTACCTGAGGTATACTTATCAGCCTATCAGGGAGTTTGGAGCTGGAAGCTAGAAGCTAACCCCTGGCCAGAGTCTGACGCGAAAGCTGCAAGTGCCCTGTGGGCTCTCCCTTCCACTACCTACCTTACCTACCTAGGTAGCTGGTGTAGTGCGATACGTACCGCCAGCAAGCAACCAATTTAACGTTCCTGAATTCAGGTCGCGTCAATCCTCGAAGCCACGCGCATCGATTTTCCCCGAGGTCATTATGGCTGCGCATTCGTCTAGAACCACATCCTTTTGAACATCCGATCCCCTCCTTCACATCGCACGTTATTATATATAGTAGATCGTCGTTATAATCAATCCGGTCGCAAGACCCTGCCGACAATATGGTTCGTATATGAAATGTCATCGAATATTTGCCCTTGCGACCAAAGCTAACCCCAATATGTAGCCGGCTTTCCAAGCGATCAACGTCGAAGCCGAGGAGAACTCGGATGATGAGGTCGACACCACCCGCGAGCTTCATGTACGCGCCGATGTATCACTCCGATATTCCAACCCATACTGACTACTTCTCAGGTCGATGAAGCTCTCAAGCGCTTCCAGAATGCCCTGAAGCTGCATGCTCAAGGCCCTCGATTCTTCGACGAAGCTTCCGACGCCTACGACGATCTCTTCAAGTCCGAAATCTTCAAATACCCCGAGGCTTCTACCGAGTACGAAAGGGCAGAAAGGCAGCCAGATCAATTACTCGCCGATCCCGCTCTTGCCGGCACTCTCGATCTTCAATCTGCCGATGTTGATACCACCGGCAGCAGTCTTCCTCAAGCCTTCTTCCTTGCATACAAGAACCGCGGTCAATTTCTCCTTGATCGCACCCGACATGCCGCCCGAGCCGTCGGAGACGGTGCGTCGTCTTACTTCGAGAAAGACGATGCCCTCCAAAATATGCATAGCGCTCTGGTCGACTTCAATGCCGCTCTTGACCGCGATCCGTCCGATGCAGAGTTGTGGCGTCGTACAGCCCGTGTTGCTGCATCGTTGAAGAGCTCCAGAATCAACAGATACTGCCTCGAAGCTGCTATCGAACTCGACGATGACCCCGCTGTTCTCGAGGTCGAGCCACCATCTTTGGCAGAAGGATTCGCCGGTCAACAACTCAAGGACCAGCTGCAAGCCCTGTCGGATGAGATCGCCTTGTCTCACCCCATCATGGGTCCTTGGGTGAAGAGAGACATGCCCGACTTCATCAAACGACACATTGATCCCATGCCGTATTTGCCGAATCCGACAAAGGAAACTGGGTCCGCCCGCACCAATGTCGAGGAAGCAGGCCTCGCCCGTCTTACTGTAGAGGTCCCAACTGCATCATGGGCCGACTTGGGTATGGCACTCGTGCAGTTCATACTCGAAATGGGGCAGACAAGCCGCGGCATTGTCATTGAGCTTCCTGAAACGGATGACGATGATGACGTGGTTATGGAAAGCCAACCAGAGCAGGAAGTACAAGCAAACGGCTCGGATGGCAAAGAAAAGGGCGAGAACTCGGCACAGGAGGACAAGCAGGAAACTACGAGAAAGACAGAGAGCGTGGAGCCCGCTGCGAAGGAAACCCCCAAACCTGCCGAGAGCACTCGCAAGGGTCGAAGCGCCTCCCAGCCCTCTCGAAAGCGATCCCATTCAGCAGCTGGCAATCCCGAGGGCCAAGAGGAGGAGAGCCTCGTCGAAAAAAGGAGTAAGCGTATTAGGAGGCGAGAGACAGCAGCCGCAGAAGAAGTTCCGGACCCAAGTGCCGTGCTTGCGTCCCAGCTGGCCCCTTATCAAGCCACCGACCAAAATTTGTTCCAGGCTACTAAGAACATGCTGGAAAACATCGGAGTCACGAATCAGGACACTCTAGACCGCATCAGCGAAGTGTTGGACTCCCTTGCTGCAGAGGAACGCGGCGCTTCCATAAAAAACCAAGCGACCTTGGATCTCCGCAATGCGATCGTCTCTTTCAGCGAAGAGAATGCGAAAATCTTGCTCAACAAACAGGCACAGGCATCACTAAGCTTGTCTTCTTTCCTTGAGCATGCCAAAGGGGGTTCTCAGAAGATGTCAATCATACCACCCTTCAAGGAGACGCAGGGCATCACTGCTTTTGTAAAGCGCGTAAATTCCTCCTGGATGACTGCCCAGGATGTTGCGTACGAATGGATCAAGACGATATGTCCCAGCTATCTCCAAACGAAGTGGTCAGATGTCTTGAAGACGGCCGTCGTCCAAGTCATCAGTAGGTTCGATCAGGATATCCTTCAAGCCATCAACTACGACTTGGACCGCGCGAGACAATCAGACGATGCGAACAAGGAATTTGGGTTTGTTAAACACATCGTCGAGATGCTCTTCGAGATTCACCTTGACGTGTATGAGAGAATCACCAACCCCAATAGTGTCGTTGACTACAGCATCCGCGTTGAAGCCAGGGGTCGCTTGGGTCGGTGGCTAGACATGGCTTCAGCTTTGCTGAGGGACGCCGCAGAAGAAGGCAACGAAGACTTGACTGGCCGCTTCCTCTGGGCTGCCATCTTTTCCACGACTCTTACGGAGAACGCGTCGAGAGAGTACATTCTGCAGTGCTGGACCAGTTTACGAGATTTTCTCGCAGAAAGTGGGATTGATCAACTACTACTTCCGAATAATCCGGTGATACCTGAAATTTCGGAGGCGGCGGCCGATAGAGAGATCTCTAAGCTGACCACTATGGACTTCTTCCTCGGACTCTTCCAGGACAATGTTAGCGACCCAGTTGCCGTCATTGATAACCTTGAGCCCGTCCTCAATCCAGGGTCTGTTTACGTCACCCTGCCATCCGAGGATTCGGCAGAAGACGGAGAAGAGGCATCTGGCCGCTCCAATACGAAGAAAGTGCCCATCATGGAGTGTGCAAGCCAAAGCCTCCAGGATCTTTGGAGGTTTTTGTTGGGAACTAGCACGGAACTGCGTCTTTTCCTCTGGACACGACTTAGCGACGCGTATGCCAGCATCAAATATTCGACGAAACAGTTCTCATGCCAGCTCAAAGCCATCGAGATGCTCACGGCGGACTTGGAAAGCGACAGTTATCTCAAGAACGCTCCAGAAACTAGACCGCCGTTAGTGTTGAAGATGCTCAAATCGCTGGATGATCTACTGATCACGGCACTTTCGTTGGCTTTGAATGATAGCTCCGCGTACGACATTGTCGATGAAGACCATCTCAAATCGACATCGGCTGCTCTCATCAAATTGAGCTGCATGCTTCACGTATCGGCAATGCATGAGGACGAAATTCGCATCGGTATGACACGTGTCCCGCCGAGTAGTCCCTCATTCCAGCCTTTCCTCAACAAGCTGCGTGAGATTCAAGTGCGTGTATGGTGCCTCCAGTACACGGTCGTCAAGGTCGGTGTAAACCAAAACGGAAAGATATTCCCGAATCCTGAGATGGAGTTGGCAGACTTTTTGTCTGCAATCCATCAGGTAATTGGGCTCAGGAAATGCTGTAAAGCCTCAAACAAGATTTTCTTGAAGATGATGCGGGTTGAGTTGCTCAAGTTCAAGAAGATTGAAAACTGGGAAGACTATCTTGGGCAAGTGCTTTACGACCTCCACGGTCTCAAACTTGGTGTCGGTGTTGGAGAGGTTCAGGACCATGGCTGCCCCCCGGAGAAACTCGAGAAGCGCAACGCCATGCAGCTTGTGGACAAGATTACGGTCCTGGCAAGGAGGATGCCCCGAAAGGACCTTCTCAAGTCAGACCTCAAAACGACCATCGAGCACATGCAAGGAGCCATTGGACAGACAAAGTCGACGCCTCAGATGATTCACAACCTGAGGAACTTTACCGAGTATCTGAAGCGGCCGATCCACCCCCTTCGGCTTTACCAAGCCCTCACCGGCGGTGTTCAGTTGGACGTCGTAGCTGTAAACACTCCCGAAAGCGCCCTAGCCAGGCACGGCTGGTTCTTCCTCCTAGGCATGATTGCCCTGACGAGGTTCAAGCAAGTGGATTTGAGCAAGCGGCAAACACCAGGTGCAACTGACGACTTGCGGCTCGCGGCCACTTTCTTGCGGCTGCAACTTCAGTTCACTCCAGATAAGTGGGATGCCTGGTTCCGCCTAGCCGAGTGCTTCGACTACGAGCTCGATGAGGCTGTGTTGTGGTCGGCCGACAAGATGAACAAGGAACGCGGCGAATTGCTCAAATTCCAGCGGAATTCGATTCATTGCTATACTCTAGCGTTGTCTAACTCTTGGGAGGCAGAGATCGATGACGAGGACGAGGATCCGCTCTACGAGCTCTATCATAACTTTGCTATGCGCCTGTACGCATCCAGCCGCGAGCCTCTTGCTATGGAGCCCTTCCAACATGCGGACCAAGAGAGATTCTTCATCGAAAGCGAGGGAAATGGAACCTTCCAAAGGGTCCTTCACGACCAGATGCAAGACTACAAAGTCTGGAAATACGCAGCTGGCTTGTTCAAACGGGCCATGAGGCGTAAACCAATGGACGGGAGGTTCGTTGTCCTTTACAATTACGCCGAACCTTGACTGACTCTGAACAGGAATCCGTACATGCTTACCAAATGTTTGTGGAAAATGTACCAGAAGCCCATTGACCAGCTTAGCAAAAAGGACCGGGAGACCCGCCCATCACTTGAGTACTTGATTTCGGCCCTCGAACACGCTGTCGAAGTTGTTGCGGCGGTGCCCAAATCGCGGCATAGCGATCCTATCCTGGAGCCGCACTACAAGATCGTCTCGATAGTGTACAAGCTGGTTGTTCGGGGCGAGTTGAAGCCACAAGAGGGCGCAGACATTCTGTCGAGGCAACCATTTGGTATGGAACTCGGAGACGATATCACTCTTGACGACAACGAAGATTGGGAGGAATATGTGATCCGGAATTTGCATCACTTACGGGATAAGGACAAGTCCAACTGGCAGCACCGTATCATTATGCGTCATGCCCGCCTGCTTTTCGATGAGGATGGCGAATCACCCGAGCTTGTGCAAGCCAAGGCAGCCTTCAATGTCCTTCGAGAATCCATGTTTACCAAGACAATGGTTATGAATGTCTGGAAGTGCGACGCGGAGCGTTCTGGGCGCCACCACGTCTATACGTCCCAGTATATCCGCTTCATGGTCAAGATTTTGGTGGTTATGAACGACCGAGTGAATTTGGAAATGGTTCTCAGGCGACTTCGGAAGAAGGGCGCCGACTTCTACCACTTTGGCGACTTGTGGCAGATGTGCTCCATGGCTTACCTTAGACTTCTACGTCAGGGCTTCCAAATTTCCCCTACGTTGGAAGACGCTTTCAAGTCGACATCGATGGAAGAGCTGGAGATCATGGCGGATCGTATCACGGAGTGGGCCGGAGGTCCGGCAACGGACATTCCCGCCTTCAACTGCTTGAAGGAGACGATTGAGTTGAAGAAGCTCAACGGCGGCCTCATGAAGGCTGGGGCAATTGACGACCTAATCAACGACTGTTACGCCATCATCTACCAGGAGATTGGCCCTTCGCTGCCCGGCCCTGAGCCTCACGAAGTTCTCGAAGCACGTGCTAGGGCTCGTGCCAGAGAAGAGGCCGATGGCGGGATCGAGCTCAAGCCATCCACTTCCTTGGGCAACCTGCTGAACCCATCATCGGCGCAAGACTCGGGAGCCAATGGTGAAGGTGATAAGACGGCATCGGCACTTGAGGCAGCACCCAGGCGCAGGGCGGGCGTTCGTCGGCCTGATATCATTCGTAAGGCGGAACAGGCGTTTGCCCGGTACGGTGAAGCGCCAAAGCCATCAGTTGCTCCTTCCAAATCTCGTGTGGGTTCGGTTTCGAGTGGCAGGAACGGAACGCGCACTCCCGTTGGAGACGCCGGGGAGGCCAGTGATACCGAGGAGCTCAACGAAGGAGACACTGTCGAAGAGATCGAGGACACGGAGATGAAGGACGACACTGCCATGGATGTTGATGAAGCGGACGAAACGCTTGCACAGGCCACGGCAGCGTCCAGTCCGCGGGGCAGCATTCACGATTCTGCAGATGATGAGAGTGAACTTAGCGATGTTCCGGATGACTGGGATGAGCAGCCCCCTCCTTCACTCATGTTCCCTAATCTCAGGAAGAGCGTGGATTCAGGTCGCGCCGAAGAGGCGAATAACTCTAGTGATGGCGATGACGAAGAGGGCGAAGACGGTGAAGAGGAAGGAGAAGAAGAAGAGGGCGACGGCGAGGAGGTTGAGGAAGGTGAGGAAGGCGAGGAGGTTGAGGAGGGCGACGAAGCTGAAGAAGGTGAAGAGGGTGAGGAAGGCGATGAGGCCGAAGAAGGCGAAGAAGGCGAAGAAGGCGAAGAAGGCGAAGAAGGCGAAGAAGGCGAAGAAGGCGAAGAGGGCGAAGAGGGCGAAGAGGGTGAAGAGGGCGAAGAGGGTGAAGAGGGTGAAGAGGGTGAAGAGGGTGAAGAGGGTGAAGAGGGTGAAGAGGGTGAAGAGGGCGAAGAGGGTGAAGATGGCGAGGAGACCGAAGAAGCTGAAGAAGGTGATGAGGAAGAAGAGGCCGAAGATGGAGAGGAGGGTGATGAAGATGAGGAAGCCGAAGAGGGTGAAGATGAGGAAGTCGAGGAGGGCGAAGGCGATGGCGAAGAGGAAGAGGAAGAGGAAGAAGAAGAGGGAGAGGAAGACGAAGACGAGGATGCGTAGAACACTCGACAGTCTTCAGAAACCTTGGCGGACGTCGGGAAGTAATTTCTTGGTGTACAGGTGTTTTTTGTCACAGTGTTTTCTCCTTAGTCACATCGGATACTGCGCCGGCTAGGTCGTGTCAAGGCGAGTGTGTTTAACAGTCAGAGGTTATCTATAGTAAGTGCGATTCATGAGAAGCACACAGTCATCAGCGTATGGGGTATCCATATATATGAGATGCTCAAAACATGAATTCGAACAGTTGAAGTAATCCCATGTCGTTGATTGCGAGATCACTTTAAGATCAAGAACTTAGGTCTCTACACCACTTCCCTGTTCATCTCTATAAGGCAGCAAGCTCGTATTCATGTGCACCATTTGGAAGGTAAAGAAGGAGGACTGCCGCCACACGGTGGAGCGCGGGACAGACATATGTTCGCGGGGCAGGACTCGCGGTCGGTGTCTGTCGAGATTGAGGTATGAGACGCGCTGGGAGGTGGGATATTGCGATGCGTGCTTGAGGGATGTTGAGAGGCGGAATCATTATGGATATGCTTGAACATTAGAGGAGTCTGGCGTTCAAGCCGGATTTTGGTTTGGATTACTCGCTCTTTGGCAAAAAGCTGCAAGGTGCCAGCTCTCAAGATGCTACCTATAAGCCATAAGATTGCATCTTCTCTCTTGAATTCCTCCAGAGTTTTACTTCCTGTTCTCGCCTGAGTAAGTGTCCGCTTCACAAGGGCAAAATATGACCAAGCTTGCCTATTCGATGTGACAGAGTGCCCAACAGTACATAGATGCTTGCCTTAGCTTCAGACGGCAGTTTCTCCGTTATTGTCGCGAACCCAAGGTCTACAGCTTTGTTTTGGATCTTCTCAATCATAATAATTGAAGCAGTTAGATGAACCGAGAAATCCAGAAACTTTTGGGACAAAACACAGTCGTCAAGTAAGAGGTTATTCTCGCCAAGCTTGACTTCAGCTCGGTGGGCAGAGTTGCTATGGGGGTGCATCTCAATCCCACCTAAGCCCACGGGACGTACGGTAAGCTAATCCCACACCCCACCTCCGATGCCAGGGCCAGCATTACGCCTTCCCAGTGCCGCCTGTTCAGCCCGCCGCACCCAGCAAGCAAAGCAACAGCAACGCCAGCCAGCCAGCCAGCCGCAGCCGGCAACTTCCGCCCGTCGACAACCTTCCACCACCGACCGTCCGCCCGCGTTGCCTGTTACCTATCCATCGCCTGCAAGCAAGCTAGCTCCTCCCAACACCATCACCATCACCAATCCGCAACTCCAACACCACAAACCCACCACAATCACAACCAGCGACACCGCGAAACCTGCGAAACCCACGAAAAAAAAAAAAAAAAACTACTCTAGGAATCCGGTCAATCTCACCCTTCAGTCGACGACAATCGCAATCTCGCACAACCGAGAGGGAGCGCAAGGCATTCCTCAATCCACCACCACAAAGACACACATCCCACACAATGGCCTCAGACGCAAAGCCCCAGGACAAGACCGCCTCCGCCGCGGACCCAAAGGCCGACGAGACGACGCAGCAGCAGGCGGCGGCGGCGAAGAAGCCCGCGCTCGGCGAGGACGACGAATTTGAGGATTTCCCCGTCGACGGTACGTCTCTTTCACCCTTCATTGTCGATAATCTCCTTTCCATAGTGTTTGAAGGAGCATCTACTGCTTCGGCTTTACTATGATGGGGGGATGATGATGGCATCACTTGGTCCATCTGTTCCATCGTAACCTCGAGCTACGTTGGAGCGGCATCATCATTCCCGGCCATCATAGACACGCCACACTATTCTATCTGCTTTGTTTGCGAAGAAAGAACCAAATGCTAACGTATCTACCACAGACTGGCCCCAGGAAGAGACCGAGGCAGCTGCGGGCGGCGGTGGCTCGACGCAGCACCTGTGGGAGGAGAGCTGGGACGACGATGACACGACCGACGACTTCTCGGCGCAGTTGAAGTATGGCAAATCCCCCACCCTTCGAGACCACCTTCCTAATGAGAGTACTGACAACACCACAGGGAAGAGTTGAAGAAGGTCGAGGCATCCAAGAGACGATAAGCCACTCACGGTGTGTGTGTGTGTGGGGTACGATGATAGGAGGCGGAATGACGCATGGGTGGACTTGGTGGGAATCACGGCATAGACTACACTACGTAACGAGCTCTATACGACTGGCGACATACCAGGAATGAAATCACAACTGGGCACACGAGGTTTTCCAAATTTCCCTTGGGGTTTCCCTGTGGAACGAGACGTGTCTCTACTTTTACTGTTTATTTGATATCGTGACGTTTAATGATCCTAGGACATGACACGAGGGCATTACGTTCATCATGAGCGCCCCTCCTTTTTCCCGGGCATGGGCTTCTGCGTTCGTTGCATTCCCGCACGCGCATTTCTTTCATCCCGAGTCCTAAAGACTGGCCTTACCAGGCCGGCCTTTTCCCATCTATCAGACCGATCAAGTCCATAGAGGTTTCGTTCTCCACTGTACGAGGAATGATTTACTTACTCGACAGAGCAGTGACACCGGGCAGTTCCTTGCCCTCGAGAAGCTCCAAGCTGGCACCACCGCCGGTGGAGACGTGGCTGAGCTTGCTCTCGACACCGTACTTGGCGGCAACGGTGGCCGTGTCCCCACCGCCGATGATGACAATCTTGCCGCCCTCGGCAGCGGCGACGGCGGCATCGAGCGTCGACTTGGTGCCGGTGGCAAAGTTGTCAAACTCAAAGACACCAGCGGGGCCGTTCCAGAGGATGGTCTTGGAGTCGTTAATGGCCTGCTTATAGAGCTCAATGGACTTGGGGCCGCAATCGAGACCCATCCAGCCGTCGGGGATGCCGGACTCGTCAGTGGCAGAGCCGACCTTGGCGTCCTTGTCGAACTTGTCGGCGGTGACGTAGTCGACGGGGAGGACGAGCTTGACATTGTTGGCCTTGGCCTTCTCGACGAGCTTGCCGACGGTCTTGGAGCCGGACTCGTCAAAGAGGGAGTCACCAATGCTGACGTTCTCGAGGGTCTTCTTGAAGGTGAAGGCCATGCCACCGCAGACGATGAGGGTGTTGACCTTGTCCAGCAGGTTGTCGATGAGCTGGATCTTGTCAGAGACCTTGGCGCCACCGAGGATGGCGAGGAAGGGGCGCTGGGGGTTCTCGAGGGCCTTGGCGAAGTACTCGAGCTCCTTCTTCATGAGGAAACCGGAGGCCTTCTGGGGCAGGTCGACACCGACCATGGAGGAGTGGGCGCGGTGAGCAGTGCCAAAGGCGTCGTCTGGTTGGACATGTCAGCTTCTGAGACAAGACGGGGTTCTCAACGGCAACCAAGAGTCATGGACATACTGATGAAGACATCACCGAGGGCAGTGAGGCCCTTGCGGAACTCCTCAACCTTGGCCTTGTCGGCCTTGGTCTTGTTGCCCTCCTTGTCCTTGGCGGAACCCTCCTCCTCAATGTGGAAGCGCAGGTTCTCAAGGAGGACAACCTGGCCGTCGGTGGCCTTGTTGACGAGATCCTCAACGTCCTTGCCGACGCAGTTGTTGGCGAACTGGACGTTCTTGCCGAGCAGCTTCTCGAGCTCGGGGACGACGGGCTGCAGGCTGTACTTGGGGTTCTCCTGTCCATTGGGACGGCCCAAGTGAGACATCAGGACGACGGCCTTGGCGCCATTGTCGATGGCGTACTTGATGGTGGGGACGGCACCGGCAATACGCTGGTTGTTGGTGATCTTCTTGTCGGCGTCGAGGGGGACGTTGAAGTCGACCTAGGTGAGGGGTCAGCAAGGGGAGTCCGACCTTCCGGCTTAGTGGACCGTGGCTTTTGAAAGCGTGCCCAGCGTTCCCGGTGTATTCCAATGCCGTCAGAGGAAGCATGTGCAGAGTGGCCGAGTCGAATACCCGCGGCTCGTCCCGTATCGCCAGAACACGGAACGGGTGTGAGGTGATACCCGGGATCAGGCGCGGGTGCGGGTGGCATGGTGGCATGGTGGGGTAATTTGAGCAGCAGCGCAGCGCCGCAGCAGCAACAAAGGCACCACCAACACCAAAACCGTCCCCAGCAACGCTCAAGGCCAGGACATTAACATGGTAAGAGTGGCACGACTTACGCGAATGAGGACGCGCTTGCCCTTGAGATCGACGTCGGTGATGGAGAGCTTGTTGGCGAGAGACATGATTGCGGTTGTGAGGGGCGCAAATGTGTGAGGATGAAGGGTAGAGTTGAAGGTTGAAGAAGTAGAAAGAGGAAGAAGAAGAGGAGGGGAGGGAATGCGTTGAGGAAGTAGTAAAAGGTCTGAGGTATATTTAGCTAAGGTAGCTACCACACACACACACACGCTACTTACCTTGCCCAAGGTGGGATGGCTGGACCTGATGGAGTGATTGAGGGAGGGACTGGACACCACGCCGGACACTTCTAAGAACAGCGCGGGCAGGGGGGTAAAACATGCAGTAATCAGTCAATTCGAGTGGTTCAACACGGGCACCTCACGTTGGGAAGCTTGCAATGGTGGGGTGCTGCTGTTACTGCCAGTCAGTGCCAGTGACTTGGACGCTACTGATACGCAGTAAGGCAGAGCAAGCAGGATGGAAGGAGGGGCATTTTTGCTCGGCGGTTTTTTGCATGACTTTTTTTTTTCTGTTGGCGGGGTTGATTTTCGGCCCTGCTGCTGCAAGCCTGCAAGTACTGTACCTTATCCATGGGTGGTAGATACCCAGATTGGGCGTATCAGTGGGGGGAGCTTTGCTTACCTACCTTACCTTAGGTGCCCTGTCCAGTGCTTTTTCACTGAATCGGCCAGCTGCGACAACGGGGGTGCTGGTGCTTGCGGCCTGCCCCGCCATGGGTGTGTGACGTGATGGTAGTCTGATACCTCACAGAAACTGCGCTTTCCTCAACCAATCCCCCGGTCACGGCCGTCCACCCGGGATCAACGGACCGTAGCCAAAATACCTATCGCCCGATACTAGAGACATGACATGGAAGGCAAGGCAAAACACACGGAAAGACCATGCAGCATCTTGGCTATCTTATGGTTCCGTTTCAGACGCTATTGTTGGTACATGGCAGTCCTGACCCGAGGACTGTGCACCAAACCTGCTGTGGTATTTTATAGCAACAATTTTCAACAGGCAAGGTGACCGGGGTTTGCTCTCAGTGACAAGCTTCAAAATATCACCGAGAGATCCGCCGGTCCAAAATCGGAGCCATTACAACATTCTCAGACCACACCTCCTCCAAAGCATCAGATATCATGAATGAACCGTTTTGTTCAATTTCGTTGCGTTTAACAACTGCTGACTACAAAAGAGAGACGATAAAAAGAGGGCCTTCCTAAATCAATGTCGGACCCCAAAACACCAGACGCCTGTACCGTCGCAGCAGCCGATGCCGTTAATGCCGTTGCTGTCTTTTTTTTCTTTATAACGATCGAACATATTCTAAGTACGACTGTGCTTCATTGGTATAACCTTCTCGTATGCTCGCCATGGTGTCGACCAGACCCGTCCCATACCGACCTGCAGACCGAAGATACGAGGAAATCAAGTATAAATAAGGAATTTAGCTAAGACGAATGTGGTCGTCCTCGCGGGCGCCGGGGCGGTTATCGACCTCGGTAGATGAGTTGGTGAGGGAGAGGTAGGCGGTCCAGGCAATACCGATCGTAGAGACGAAGGGCTACGTAGTGTTAGCATGTGTTCCAAGTGTTTCCCGTTCAGCTTTTCAAACTTACCAGTTGGAACTGCATGGGCATCAGGCGGAAGTTGACAACCTGCACGGCAGGCCAGACGATGAAGTTTGCCTTCAACGTGGGAATGTACATGTCGCGCAGCTTGCTCATAACGGCACGGCGTCCACCGCCCTCCGCGACAGTCATGACAGAGAAGAAGCAGAGCAGACCAAAGGGGGCAAAGATGAGCTGATCAAAGGCGACTCTCTGCATGGCAGGGACGAAGGCGCTGGTCTTGGTGATGGGGAAAGTGGCCGACAGGAACTTGAACCAGCGGAACTGGAGGGGCGCCATGCCGAAACCGTAGGCCATGAAGCGAGTCAGGCGCTCGAAGTCGAAGGGGGGAGGCAGGCTGCTGATGTTGGGAATGAGGTCCTTCTCGTAAAAGGGGTTCTTGCGGTCGAGGTCGTGGATTTCGATCGCGATGCCATCGTCCTTGTCGACGCCGCCGGGCTTACGGACGGCCTTCAGGCGAAGGGCGGTTACTGTCTGGGCGGTCGTATCGGCGATACCACCGAGGATGGCGTTGGTCACCATCATGGTGAGCACTGTTGCGACAATAGAGTCAGTATGGATGATAGATTGTACTGTGGCGAACTCTGGATGTGGGAGCCTTGGAGGCACGTACGTGGCCGTTCATCGTAGTATTGGTTGAACTTGGACACCAACCGGGCGACGAGCGCCATTTCGATAAGAATGATGATTGCGTGAAGCAGTGGCTAACAGTAGGTTCGTAGGTCAGCGCAAAGTTGACTTAATCAGGTGCGGCGCGATAGGCGTAGATGCAAGAGATGCAGCGATAGGAGACAGCGCAAGCGCAAGTGGTAGTACGGAGGTGGCGGACGGGAAAGCAAGACAGCCAAGCAAAGATTCAGATTCAACCGTGTGAGGAATGTTCTAGGGGCAACACGAAAAGCAACGAATGGAGCAGGCAGGTAGGTACGACAGTGCTATGGAAGGGGTTGGCATACGAGGCGTCCATAAATGTATTTGCTGTTGACAGCTCGGACAATGCGACGGCGAGAGAGTTCCCACGACATGGTGACGGATTACGCAGAGGAGGCGCCCGGGGTGGGAAAGAGGTTCTAGAAGAAGGAAATGATAAAAAAGAATAAGATGAGAGAAGGAGGCGGCGACCGGGCGGTGGTTCGGTTCTGTTGGTTTGTGCTTTTGGCTTCGGGTTGGGGCAGCCGGATCGATAAGGTGCGCCGCTATCGATTCGTTTATTGCCTCTCAGAAGTGAGGTAACGATTTGGCAAGCAAATCGACAGGCGATGGGAGGGATGAGAAATATGGTCGAGGGTGACGAGGACCCTTGGATGTGCTTTCTACAGGCGGAGGCTTCGAAAGGCTGGGTACGGGAAGTGACGAGTGACGAATGACGACACCGTAGCGAGAAAAGGGTACTGATGTGCTTCGTTGTGGCGCACGGGAGGCGGATGATTGGCCGGTATCGCTGGTTTGGGTGATTTGGAGGGGAGGCGACGGAGGTTTTGTTCCCGCTGGTCTGACAGAAAGCAGAAAGACGGTTGACCGAGAGAGTCGGGGAGGCGAGACCGATGAAGCAGCAGCGATGAAGAAGAAGGATCTTCAAACTTGGCGAGAGTAATGTAGGACGGATGCGACGGGGGTTATCATTAGGAGAGGACAGACCAGCGCAGGAAATGGGAGGGACAGGATCTAAAAGAAATGGAGCAATGCAATGGCAGGCACGGCAGGTCATGAAGCGCGCTGCAACCGAGAAAGATTGATCCTGGTTGTTTTTTGCCTCGCTCGAGTGGTAAAGAAGAGGCGGGAATAAGACGATGGAATGGTGCTGCAGGTTTGCTGCTTTGCGTGCTTCAAAGCAATGGAACTTTAAAAGATACAACCGACAAGTACTCCGTATCTTCCTGTCCTCTACCTTACTGCGGTAGGTATGTCCGTCCACGAAAAGAAGGTGAGGCATCAGCAGAGCTCTTTCCTCCCTCCTGTCTGCGAAATCATCGGCGGATAGTCGGCCCAAGCCACACCTTCCTCAGGATTAACACTGTGTCGTTGGCGCCTTCCGCTTCCCCACAGATCACCATCAGGCAGAACCGCAACCACCCAGGCTGGCTAAAAATGGATCTTGGCCAGTGTCTCAAGGCTCAAGTTTGGACAGAAACATGGGGCAGACAACGACACTGCGGATGGACAGCGGGCCTCAAGAGCTCCCCGACGGGCCCCGACCCTACCGAAGCCGCACCCCTCCGTATGCCGCACAGTGCATTTACCAGCCCACGCCCCCCACCAGCTCCTTCCCGCATCCTCCTGGGTCCTCTCACCGTTCAATGCCCATTCAAGGTCGCTCACCACCTCACCTCACTCACTCACCCACTCACTCACTTACACCGACCCTCACAACCTCATTCCTCAGACTAACAGTGTTATGTATTCATCCAAACAACAACCTCGTGTGTGAGGCACCTTAGTCAGATGGAACAGCACACACTCCCATCCACAAACTTCATCTGTTTCTTCAAACCGACTGATACCCTGCACAGAAACCCCAAACACGACTTTTGCTCTCCCGATCAATGCTCCCGTTTCATACACGCGTACAATCGTGGGGTAACCGCTGTTTTCCACTCCCATCGCATGGCTAGTGACGTACCAGGGTGAAGCTTCTTTATTCACCACTTGCTTTCCAACTAAGTACCAGCTTGTCGTGTTTGTGTGCTTGTCAAGCTTTTTCGTTCAAGACCTCCCGTAGAACGGACCGGCGTGTGAACAAGTCACTTGCCTTCTCAACAATCTCATGTGTCCAAAGGCCATGACTATGACGCCCTCCCGCCTCGCGCCCAATCGAAACAGAGTTACGGAACGGCGCTGCAGTGAAAGCATGAGCTTGTTAAACATAGGGGTCCTGCCTAGCAGGATGAACCCTGACCATCTTACCTGATCGCGGCATACCACTTTGTTTAATCTGTCACATTTTGTTTCCCAACGCCTCCCTCCTGCTTAATCTCTCGAGAATAATGGTTGAAAAGTATGAAGAGATGAAGACACCCTTCGACTGAGTCGGGGCATTCACCGTGTCAATGCTACCATCTACAAGCTGCCGGCCGCCGGCAACGTCAACACCATCGCAACATACTTCCCGGACAGATGCCTCCCTTTTCCGCAACCTGATGCAGCTGGCTTCTCGGGAGCCGGGTAATTGCTGTCAAGCTGAACAGTAGAAGAAAGGGGCTCGCAACTGGTGGATGTGCTAAGTGTTTGAGGGGCACTTTCCATGGAGCCCACTCCAGTCGTTTGCTGTAGCTATCACAGTCAAAAGTCACATCAAGTCAAGCATTACCAGTAACAGCAGACTGGCCAGTAAGCTGAGAACAGGAGCAAAAGCATACGGAGAAGAATACTTTCACAGCCTTGTTCACTCACAGCAGTTACCAACGAGTCAAGTGAGACTTGAGGCCACCCCAAGGGCCAACTCAAGTTGAATTCCGTAACCTTCGGGTATTTTTGAATTATCATTAGTATCGAAACTATTCTGTTTCAAGCAGCAGTTCATATCCCCCTGCCACTTGCGACTACTGCTCTTGTGCCCATGCTCAACGGCAGCTATCCGAAGTCCGGACCGCAGCTCTTCAGACTTCAACCTAGACCTCCCTGTTCTCAGTGCGACGCACCGGCCTACTTTTCCAAGTAGACATTGACAGACGAGCGCGAGTATCCAAACGTCTTGGGCCACTGGCTGTAATCCGGCTCAAACAGGACGGCGTCGTTGCAGTCACTTCCCAAGCTCGTGTTGTTCAACCACGCTATCAAAAGAGTCAGCATCTCAGTTCACAACCAGTAAACAGAAAAGACTAGTGCTCACCAGGCTCCCAGTACCAAACACCCTGTCCAAGACCCTTGGGCGTCTCCCTCACAGTCTTGAGCAGCTTCTTCATCCACTGCACCTGACCATCAACATTGTACGGGATACTCGGCTCCGACGACTCGGGGATCGGGTTCCACTGCCCGTTGCAGATGGCAGGGTAATCCGTCTCGACAACCTGCATCGGCTTGCCGTACTTCTCTCCGAGCACCTTGAGCGTGTTCTTGAGGTTCGCAAACGTCGCCGACGTGCCGTAGAACGGGTAAAAGCTGAACCCGAAGCTGTCCCACGCCGACAGCGGCACCCCGTTGTCGACGAGCGCGCCGTACCACCGCTCCTGCAGCGTCAGGTTCCAGCCGTTGTCGAGGTGGATCATGACCTCGGGCTTGGGCACGCCCGCGCACGTCGCGTCTTTCACGCCCGCCCGCGCGGCCTTGTAGAGCGTCGCAAAGTTGGTAAAGTTCTTGACCAGCGCCGACCACGGCTGCACGTCGACGTTCACCTGACCCAGAGGCCACAGCGTGCCGTGGCGGAGCTCGTTGCCCAACGACACGATATCCAGCGTCACGCCGGCGTCCTTGAAGGCGACGAGCGTCTCGCGGACGTAGTTGCGCAGCGTGCCGGCCAGGGGCTCCAGCTGCGTCGGCCACGCCGCGGGCAGCGGCTGCTTCTGCGGGTCGGCCCAGCTGTCGGCGAAGTGGAAGTCCAAGAAGATGCGCTGGCCCTTGGCCTGGAAGCGCTTGGCCAGGTCGATGGTGTAGTTGAGGCCGTAGGTCCCGTCAGGCGGGTTCACCCACAGGCGGAGACGGACGGCGTTCATGCCGCCGTCGGCGAGGATGTCGTCGGCCGGGCGAGTCGCGTTGCCGCGCGCCGTGTCAATGTAGATGTTTTGGTTCTCCTCGAGCATCTTGAGAGAGCTCAGGTCGTGGCCTTTGTAGAAAAAGGGCTTGCCGTGACCGGGGCCGGGGCTGTTTGCGTTTCTTCATGTTAGCCTCCTGTTATCATTGTTCCAGTGCCTCAAGGTGTGTGTTTTCGATGTAAGTGATGAAATTAAGTGGTGAGAACGTACTTGACGGGCTCCGGGGCCGGAACAGCCGTGACCAGAGCCGTGAGGCTGAGGAGAGAGAGCAACTTCATGATGAGATGTTATCACAGCGGTTGAGACACACAAAGAGCCAATCCTCCAGCCCTTCCCTCGACGACGCAACAGCCGTGTTATATATCAATCGCAACAACCCCCTCACCGCCCACCGGGCTAGGCATCAGGTCGAACCATGATTTCACCACTCTGGCAAGGGTTCAAAATAAACGCAAGCGAGCTGTCAGTCGTCACGGGTCTCGGCAATCTCTGTTTTTTTCCTTTCACTTCTCGGGCCAATGTGACCATTCGACGGAAGATTTCCAACGGGCAGAAGCACTCAAGACGGCAGGCAAAGCAGCAGCTGACAGAATGGAGACGGCCCGAACTGCGGGGACTCATCGCGGGGTTACCGGGGGAGACCCCAGACTCGGCACGCTGACGATTGGTGCGCCTGCGCGAGCTGGAGGTGGTGGGCCCCTGCTCGCCCGCAATTTTCGGATATTGTGCCTCCAACGAGTTACAGTAGCAACAATAGCTTCGTTGGTCTGGCTGGGGGTGCCAAGTTCCAGCAGTCTGGGCCTCGACGTGGGTGGCCGTTGGCATCATCAGGTGACGGGGGCGGGGATGAAGCTTCGAGAAAAACATATTGGAATTGGGGGGCCCAGCCAACGTGCCAGCCTCTCCCAGACCTTGAACCAACCCTTTCACGGCCCTTTCGGATCTCGCAACCGAGGTTTATCACGTCGAAGCTCCGGATATTGATATAGCCTTGATAATTACGTTCCATTTGTGGTTAAGCTTAACCATCGGCTAAGACGCGGGTCCAGTCGAACTTCCTCCATTTCTTCTTGAAACCCTCGACTCTCCGGTCACCCTTGTTCCACCGTCCTTGTTTCTTGATCACGTCCGGGCCGACGTCTAGGATGCCCCCGATTATCTCCCTTGCAAAAAGGTCTCCTCTCGGCCAGCGGTCAGAGTTCTCGACAATGTGCCCGAGGCCGCCGTCGAGCGTGAACCACGCGTGAAAGTAGGGCATTTCTTTTGCGATGCTCCTCCGGAACGCCATCCTGCCCATGCCATCTCTTGCCTTGGCGGCCGTGTCAATGATCTTCCGGTGCTGCGACCACTCATCTTCCGTGGTGAGGAAGGCCTCTTTAAAGTAGGCCGGAGCCGTCGCGCCCTCTTCGTACGGGATCGGCACAGCCATCATGGCCGCGTGGAGATGCCTCTGCGGCGTGGCTGCATTCTCGTAGAAAATGACTTCTTGGCCCTTTTCGTGGTACATTCTCGTCAGAGACTTCATAAAGTTTCGAATTTCTTCCCATTCGTCGTCGTCACACTCCAGCAGGTTCTTGCGGTGTGCCATGGGTGTAATCACAGCGCCGCCTTCGCTGACCTCAGGTTCCGTAGGCAGTGTCAGGAATACGCGCGTGGCAAGAGAGATGACCGGTGCCAGAGGAGGCTGTCCCTTGTCTTCGTGATGGCACAACGGACAATTATCCAGAATCCGTGACACCTTTTGATATTCGTTGACGGCCACATTCTTGAGGTTGACCTCGGACTTGTGAACTCGCTTGGCGAGCTTGTCCGCATTCTCGTCCATGTAATCGAGGTCGTCGTCAAACTTGCCGTCCTTGGCAATGCGCTCAGCGAGCCGCATACCTTCGCCGCCTGCTTGACCGCGGGTCCTGCGCTCCTCGCGAACCATGTCTTCGATTGACATGTCCTCGTTGGCTTCAACGTTCCCGCGCTCTCGCCCACGCTTGTTTTCGATGGCCTTGACCTCACCACGAGTTCCTGCCAGCATTCGGTTATCCATGACACCAAGAACAACAGACTGCGGCCCGTTCGTGGCAAAATTTGCTGCGGCTTGATTGTACTCGGCTTCCAATTTGGCAGCATCCGGTGATCTGCGAAGCTTCGCCTTCATCATCTGAGCTCGCAATCTGTTCAAGGCGGTCTGGTCTATGGGCGTATGCTGCATGGCATTGTCGGGTATGATGACGCCCTGTTCCACATCGTGGGTATCGTCTCGTGCGGCGGGTGTCTCGTCTTGTCGGTGTTTCTCCATGCGCTCGCGATAAAGGTCTCCCGTAGGCTTCTCCTTACCCGCGTAACCACTTCCATACACCTTGCGCCTGTCCATCTCGATCTTTTCCTCTCTCGCGTCGTCGAATTCTTGCAAATCACCAAATCTCTCCAGAGCAACATCTTCAACCGACCGGCCAGACTCCTCAGCCATGGAGTAGACACCCTTAAGCTTCGTCAAGCGCCACTGAGAGCCATTGTCTCCGAATTTGTAATTGACCGTCCGCTCTTTTGCCGCGGCCTTCTCATCCGATGTCGGGATATTCTCCACTTCAGCGAAGTCTCTGTTGATTTCTCTGTCGTGAATGACTCTCGGAGCCTCTTCCTTTGGTGGTGGCTTAACCTCCTTCTGTTTCCGCTGGACGTAGTCGATGTCAAGGGCCGACGGCGCAGTCATCCAAGAATCGCGCATGAGCGGTGCCTCTGCATTCTTGGAGTTTTGCGGTGTTTCTTCGTCCGGAATAGGCAAGTCCTCTTTCGGATCTGATGTCTTTTCGTGGGTGTCCGTCCGCCGCTCGTCGTCTCTTTCTCTGTGCCTATGCCTCGATCGCCGCTCCTCGTCGTCCTTTTCATGACGAGAGCGCTTGTGTCTGTGGCCATCATCCCCATCTTCTTCATGGCGACGGGATCTGTGCTGTCGATGCCTTTCGTGGTCTCGGTCGCGGTCGCCATCTCGACTCCGGTGTGTATCGCGATCGCGTTCCCGATGTCTGTCAGAAGACCGATCGCGGTGATGGTGATGGTGACTGCGCTGCTTCTTCCTCTGTCGACGCTCTTCTTTCTCGCGCTCGATGCGCTCCTTCTCGCCCTTCTCTGCTGCCAGGGCCTTTTCGAATTCGTCGAGGCCGTCCATCATTGCTGTGCCTAGAGGTGGGAAGCTTGCTAGTTGACGATGGAGCTACCAGCTGCAATGGCCTGTTTTTCTGCAGGTTCCCTAAATGAATTGGCGACGCGGGAGGAACGTCACTTTCCCAGCACGGGCCATCAAGATTCTGGCAATGACAGGGGGTGTCTGATTAGGTAGTCGTTATGTACAACTTACAGGGGGGTTTCGTTCATTCCGACGCCCCGCGCGGGGCACTCAGCTCTTGCAACTCTTCCAGAACTTTTTTCTTAGCGACCGCCCGTAAGAGAACCAAACACTCCGTGGAAGAGCCGCACGCGAATTTCCATCACCACATCAGAATGGCTTCAACATCCGCAGAAACCCCCGCCGAGAATGCGGCCACCCAGACCCCGACTGCCATCGTCGTCGTCGGCATGGCCGGTAAGGAATACACAACCTCGTCTTGCGCTCACTGTGTCGCTGACCAATACTACCAGGCTCAGGCAAGACGACCTTTATGCGACGCATCAACTCATACCTGCACGGCAAGCAAGATCCTCCCTACGTTATCAACCTGGATCCCGCGGTGCTCAACGTCCCTTTCGAAAGCAACATTGACATCCGTGACTCGGTGAACTATGAGGAGGTCATGAAGCAGTACAACCTGGGGCCGAACGGTGGTATCCTGACGTCCCTAAACCTCTTCGCGACAAAGGTCGATCAAATCGTCAACCTGCTCGACAAGCGTGCTGCGCCAGACCCTGCAAACCCCGACAAGAAGCCCATCAAGAACATCCTTGTCGATACGCGTACGTCTACTAAATACCTAGGCAGACTCTCTCTTTGCTAACACTGCTGCAGCCGGACAAATTGAGGTTTTCGTTTGGTCCGCCAGTGGAACCATTCTTCTCGAGTCTCTCGCGTCCTCCTTCCCGACCGTCATCGCCTACGTTATCGATACCCCTCGAACCACCTCCACGAGCACATTCATGTCCAACATGCTGTACGCTTGCAGTATTCTCTACAAGACCAAGCTCCCCATGATCTTGGTCTTCAACAAGACCGACGTGCAAGACGCAACGTTTGCCAAGGAGTGGATGACGGATTTCGAGGCGTTCCAGCAAGCTCTCCAGCAAGACGAGATGAGCGACGTCATTGGCGGCTACGAAACGTCTGAGGGTGGCAGCGGCGGCTCCGGCTACATGGGCAGTCTCCTCAACTCCATGAGTCTCATGCTCGAGGAGTTCTACTCCCACCTCAGCTTTGTCCCCGTCAGCTCCCGCCTCGGAACGGGCATGGACGAGTTCTTCGCTGCGGTGGAGGAGAAGGCTGAGGAATTCAAGCAGGACTACCTCCCCGAGCTGAAGCGCAGGCGCGAGGAGCGTGAAGAAAAGAAGCGTCTGGCCCGCGATCACGAGGTGGAGAAGATGATGAAGGGTATGTCGGTGGACGCAGGCAAGAAGCCAATGGTTGTCAAGCCCGTGGACGACGATGATGATGGCGTTGATGTCGCCAGCGATGTGGACGACGACGACATGCCGGATGACGAGGATGACCGCGAGGGCCTTCAGGCCCGGTACGAGGCGGCCATGGAGGCTGAGGGCGACTCCATCATGGCTGATGGCAGTTTTGCAAAGTACCTGCACACGCGACCGACATGAGACGTCACAGCACACACGCGCGGGTCACATTTATTTGATATAGAATGAACGAACAATCGGGCAAGGGGATGGCGTTTTAGATGGTTGCTGCATTATCATGAGATACCTCGAAAAGAAAAAAAGGAGAAGGAAAAGGTGCAGAAGAATGCCTTGCTCTATGAATTGAATTTGGTCCCCCCACCTTGAACTCCCCAGCCCTTGCGCATCACATGCGTTGTGGCTTTGCTTTGATAGTTGGCTGTTTGTCATACATGTCCCTCGTATGAGACTCTTTCCCTGCTGAAGAATATGCGGCTCTCTTGCAGGCAGCCAAGACTCTCTTCCCATGCAGTCTCGAGTCTACCACCTCGTGTGTCGTCCAATTCCGACTCTCGAATGCGCAGCACCACATCGCTACTGCTGTCCCGCTCCTCCAGCGTACACACGTCGCGCGAATATCAAATCCTCTCTCTAAATCTCTTCTCCAATCATCTCGCCTCGAACTGAACCATTCTATCCCACACAGTCAGTCTACGCTCTCCTAACACCACATTCCCTGCCCGTCTCCATGGCATGTAAGAACTCACCTCTTGGTCCGTTCCTTGTAAAGAATACGACAACCGCACTCCTTGCATCTGATGGGATCGGCGCGACGCAGCTGGAACTTGAGACCGCAATCGCCGCAGAGATATTGCATCTGGGGGCCCTCGGAGCCGTAAGACTGATAGGCGGCGGCGCTGGGCGCGGAGGCGGCGCCAGCGGTGGGGACTTGGTAGGCTTCGCGGGACATGTTGTGGTGGTTTTTGTCCTTCGGAAGGATAGAGTGCGGCGGCGGAGAGATTCGTTGCGTTCGGGTGGGTATGGCGCGTCGGATATTGAAGTTTTGGCGATTTTTCTTCAGAGAGGCGGCGGGATTGGAAATGCAGGCAGAAGGCGTGGTGGGGCTGGGATGACAATTTGTCAGGCGGTGAAGGCGCATAGAAACGGCAGAAGAAAGAAGAATGTTGGGCGGTGTGCAGCCGGTGGTGGAGCTCTGATGAATCAGGTGGGGCGTCTAAGCTGGCCCACTTCCCGAGGTTATCGCTTGCTATCCGTACCTTCCCCCGTAAGTTACCTACCTACCTCACTGCCGCCCTGATTTCCTGGGGGAGAGAGAGCTTCCCGGTGGTTTGGAAGAAACATCTCTTGGACGCCGTAGCTTGTCCAACAAACCTCGCGTCTTTCGCATCGCCCTCTAGATTTCGGTTCTTTCCTCACTAGTCTGATAGAATTCCTTCGAACTCTGTAATACTTTCAAAGCGACGACACCAGACAACGCAGCGGGCGTTTCTAGACTCCCCCAACACATCTACACCCCCGATAATGCCAAAGCTCTCCCCGGCTTTCCACACAACCACAAAAAACACGATACCGCCCCCGACCACCCCATCATGACACCAAACTCCCAATTCGACGCGGGCGTATCCCACCCAGAAGGCCAATGCCCGTTCTGCGTAATCGCAACAGAATACCCTCCCTACGACCCCTCCAAACCCCCACAAGACGAAGGCGACAATTCGACCCTCGACCCAAACCGCATCCCCACGCCCGCCTTCGTCGTCCTCTCCACGCCTCTCCTCATCGCCTTTCTCGACATTCTCCCGCTATCCCGCGGCCACCTTCTCCTCTGCCCGCGCGCCCACCGCCCGAAACTCACCGACGCCTCGCCCGACGAGTCGGCCGAGATGGGCCGGTACCTGCGCGTGCTGTCCAACGCCCTGGCGCGCACGACGGGCGTGGAGGACTGGAACGTGGTGCAGAACAACGGAGCCGCGGCGGCGCAGGTCGTGATGCACATGCACTTCCACCTCATTCCGCGACCCGAGATCCGCGCGAGCGGGCGGTATAGCGAGAGCTTCACCATGTTTGGGCGGGGCCGGAGGGAAGAGCTGGACGATGAGGACGCGGAGCATTTTGCAAAGGAGCTGCGGGAGAACGTGGCTGATATCTTGAGGGAAGAGAAGCACAAGCCGAAACTTTGATGGGCGGGTTTTGATGAGTGCGACGAAGAGTTTTTTGCTTCTTTTTTTTTTAAAAAAGATTCGTTTATTCATTTCATGTATATCAAGGACTATCATGTCCTAGCTGCCTATGCGTAGCAGCATGTCTTATCACGCCGTAGCGTTGTTTCGTTTCTTTTTAAACTCATTATGTGAGTCCACCACTTTTTTCTCACTCATTACACTGCTACCCGGACTGAACATTTACTCATCATCGCCGAAGAAGACCTTGACACCGTCGGGAAGGAAGGTGCCGTCGCAGACCTTGAAGCGGTCGGAGATGGCGGAGATCTTCTTGAACTCGTCATCGGTGAGGGACCAACCGTCGAGGTCGTAGTTGGCCTTGATGCGGCCCTCAGAGACGGACTTGGGGATGACGCTGACGTCTCTGGCCAAGCCCCACTGGAGGAGGACTTGCTGGGGAGTGCGGTCCTTGGACTTTGCAATCTCGAGGAGAGTCTGGTTGGTGTAAAGAGGTGAGTCGGTGCTGCCCAGGCACGAGTAGGCGGTGGCGTGGATGCCCTTTGACTTGCAGTAGTCGAGGAGCTTGGGGGAGGGGTTGCAGGGGTGAAGCTCGATCTGGTTGACGGCGGGGACGATCTGGGTCTATTGTTAGTACGGACAGTTCTGGAGAAGTCCAAGAGAAAGGGAAATACCTTGGTGGAGGGATCGTTGAGGAGGCGCTCGAGGTGGGTGAGGCCAAAGTTGGAGACACCAATGTTCTTGACCTTGCCGGTGTCGACGAGCTTCTGCAGCTCGCGCCAGGTGTCGACGTAGTCCCAGTCGGGGTAGTGCTTCTTGAGGTCGTCGGGGTCGGTGCTGGAGGGCCAGTGCATGAGGTAGAGGTCGACGTAGTCGGTCTGGAGGTTCTCGAGGGACTTTGTAATGGCCTCGGGGACGCGCTTGTGCCAGGGGTTGTCGAGCTTGGTGGTGAGCCAAATCTGCTCGCGGGGGACGCCCGAGGCAATGATGCCGTCGCCGACCTCCTTCTCGTTCTGGTAGGCGAAAGCGGTATCAATGTGGCGGTAGCCGTTCTTCAGGGCAGCCTCGACGGCGAGCTTGACCTGGTTGGGGCCGGACTGCCAGGTTCCCAGGCCAATGGCGGGGATCTTGGCACCCGTGTTGAGGGTGAAGGTGCGGGAGGTCTGGGACATTTTGGGCAGTGTTTGAGGTGTAGACTATAGAGTCGGGGGTATCTTGGAATAGAAAGTAAAAGACTCAATATGAGAAGAGAGAGGAGTTATCGTGGAATAGCAAGAGACTCTTCGGGAAGGGATGGGGGAGAGCTCTTTTGTATGTGATCAAGACGGCGGGAAATCATGTAAGCAGGCAGTTGGAAGCTATGACTTAGATGATACCTAATGAGCTCGGTATCCTTTGCACCTGGCCTTTTTTGTTTGGTCGCATATCTATCTACCTATCTACCCGCCATGTACTCTACTTAGTACCTGAAGTGCTGTGTAAGTGTGGAAGGTGAGGTTAGTGTCAATCGGAGTACTTGCGTTCGGTAGATAACGCTCCTAAGCGCGAGGTATCTATTTCTCCTGTCTCTCCTTCCCTCTCTCTACATAGGTAGATAGGTACACGAGGTAGGTGGTGAAGGAGAGGAAGGTCCAGTCCATTGAGTTGTTTGGCCCCCGCCAACCCCTGATCCTGCCCCCTCCACAGAGAGTACGGAGCACAAAGTTGCCCCTCCCCCCACCTCGTGTGCGCCTGGGAATGACGCAGGAGCAACGGGGGACCGGGGGTTGTATCTTTCTCTCTCTTTTTTTTCTATTTTCTATGCGCGTTGGATGCGCCTAAATGCGCCGGGGCGCGGGCACTTGCCGACCTGTGACCCGCCAGCCTATCCGCTTCCAGCGTTTGTGTTTCTGTCGTCTTGTACCTTCTTTTACTTGTCTGTATCATTGGATCTTTTACCTGTTAGATGTGGCAGTTTGGTTCCTGCCGTGGTGCCGCTATCCCCGAGGGAGCAGTTCTACCAGTTGAATCTTCCTCCAGCCCTCTATCTCTCGGTCCGTTACCCCCTCTTACACATCGAGAGAGGAATCCATGCCATATGCCTCCATTACTCTCACTGTGTCATTGACAACTCGGCGGGGCGAGTACATAGAGGGGCAAAGATACAAGAAATAAAGACGCGGCCGGGGGATTCGCGCCGAGCAGAGAAACCCAAGCCAGCCTGGACCTAGTCACCGTCAGCCGTTTCGTTTCCAACACGCCTGATTGGCACCGCTTGTTACCCGTCCCAATCCGCGTCGCTGGTACCGGGCAAATGTACACCGACGCGCCATAACCTTTTTTTTCGACATGCCCTTTCACATAAAATCCACACTCGCCCCGTTGACGTCGACTCTGCCGGGCCAACAGGACGCCAGGACGTCACATATGCGCCGACTACCACATTGTCATAATAATCTTGAATTCAATGCGCATCTAGTTGTGGACTTCTGACGCCCAGTTCCCGGGCCTGCGGAACCTGGGCGCAGACCTGGCGTCTCTTTTGCGCACCACTGCAGCCGCACGAATGTCTTGCCAGGAAACCAACTATCCCCCACCTTGCCACGACTCTTTACATTCTGTGACACTTGTGTTGTTTCTTCTTTCTTGAAGAATAATGATGTGAAGAAAGAATATGCTAGAATACTATGGAAAGGAGCTCATCCCCTCTGGCTTCTTCCCCCCTCTTCTGCTCACGTTTTCTCAACATTCCAAGCCTCTTCTTGTTTCATACTTTGCTCTATCTTATTACTATTGCGCAAGACTATAGACGAAGTCGACCAAGTCTCCAAGCGCTTCCCGTCGTTTGAGTGAAGATGCGAGCGCAGATTTGGCTCTCAGAGAGCCAGTAACCGTCACACTTCATCTCCCATATCGAAGCCGCTCTGTCTATCCCTGTTGTAAAGGTTCTCTCTCTGGCAATGACCATAATCCAAGACTTTGATCCATTAAACGTGGTTATGAAAGACGTACCTGGTCTGAGGTACTGCCGGTCACTGCTATCATCTCTCATGAGTGATACCAAGCCTTCTACCAAGGCCTCTTACAAGAGCTGGTCAAATGTCAGGACGAGTCGATGGCGAGTAATCAAGCAATGCTTCACATGGAATATAAGACACAACGATATGTAGTTGGTTTAAGCACAACGTCACATTAGATCCCCGAGACTCGGGCCGATCGCCTTCAGCCGGATAGTTCATTCGGCAATGCCCAGATTGTCCCGGTTCGAGGTACCCAACTGACCCCATCAGTGGCGTGATCGTCGAATGAGATGAGCTTACCGGAATGGACTCGATGTATCCGTAGCCGATTACGGTATCAAGTCGGCAGAGTCATTGAGGTAAGTGTGGCCTGCTTGATCAATTGTTTCATCACAACGCGCCTTTGATTACAGCCTGGATACTGGCTTAGGCTGGTAAGGTCCATTTCATCGTACATTGCTTGCCGTTGAAGTCTACTCAGCCGTGACAGAGACTGGCTACCCAATACGCAGAGACCAGGCCTGCTTCAGAATACATCTAGCTAGCCCCTGCCCCGTCTAGCCAAATACAAGCCTCGGCACGAATCTACTGATGTACCCTTGCTCGCTTCATTCAAGCCACCCCGTTCTAGTGCTAGGGGTTGTTCATCATGGTACATGTTGCGCCATGTACTGTGGTCTCTTTTCCAGCTGATGTAGGAAAAATCGGAAGTAGTCTATCCACTGACTGAGACGGCCAGCATCATTGGGAGGAGCTAGCTTGCTTGCAGGTGATGGAAGTAAACGCCCCTTAGGTAGCAGGGCGACAATGGGAGGTTATCAACAGGCAGAGGCTGCTGGCTACGCTTGCGGTGATGTTACTTGCTGGGTATGCCGGGTGGACAAGGCAAGGAGGGGTAAGCAGGCGGTAATGGGACTTGAGAGACAGGCTACCTTCGTCCTATCGGGCTCATCGATATTCAGAAGGCATTTGACAACATCACCTTATCTCTACCCATCATCTTCTCCTCTTTTCAACCTCACACATAGTACGCAAAACAATGTCTATAAACCCTCGCTCTAGCCACTATGAGACGCTCCTAAGCATTTACCACCACTCTGATCACATAGGAAAAGCACATGCTCACTGATAGCATACAAGAACATGAACAAATTTTAGAAATACAGGCACTTAGGTAGTCTAGTGGCTCTCGTTTTCTAAGACTATTGATAGAGTATTCTATATAGAATAGGCCCAGTCTAAGAGATGTAGAATGCTATAGTATTATCGGAAGGTAATACCACTATGAAGCAGTAAGAAATATACATTCTCGTAGGATGCATTCTCCGGTGGATCCTACGAGATATTCTTGGACTCCCAAACACTTGCGCAGACCTATGGACACTATAGAACGTAAGATAAACTTGCTATTACAATACTCTTTACTAGTGCTTTTATACGAATACTGAGAACGTATTCTCCGAGAGTTGGAGCCGAATGTCGTGCGGGAACTCTGGCGTGCCACCAGGTTTCAGCGTTTTGTATGTGGTTCTAAGGGCAATTCGTCTAGATACATCTTGCCTGATGAGTCGAGCGAGCTGTACATTGCGTGGTAGAAATACCAAGAGTTTTGAGCGGGATCCTGCTCAAATAAGTAGCAAAACTCAAAAATAATGACCACGTTGGACCGCACATAATCTAGTCAGTATCGAGTTCCAAACGCTCAAGAGCTTGTGATTTTCGGACTATTCGCTGTCATTTTGTGTTTCTAGTGACAGAAACATGTAATTTTTGAATGGTCATGTGAGCGAGAGGCAGATAGAATGATTTACAGGGCCCTTAGCTGGTGACTCTTAATCATGAAGTTATCTACGAGGAAACCGGAGCCTTGCCTTGTTATGCCGCGGCCGCCGAACGTCCATATCATCAAGCACGCCTTGCTCCCCATATTCTACTGGAAGTCTTTGCTTCATCGGTACTCGTTATCAAGTTTTTGTTCTGTATTGATCGAGAGTGAACAGGGAGAACGCCGAGCGAAAAGTAGGTTCGCAAGCCCGCCAATGACCACTACAGTAATGGACGAGGTTTCGAACATCTGCCGAACCAAGCTGCAACCAGTCAGCTTTTCTATGTCATTCAATACCCATAGAATCCAGGAACCACTCAGGCCCAGGCTGGAAACCCTTCTCCATCGCCTCACCACCAACCTCCACCAATTTGAGCATCGCCACTCCGTTGACACAGCACATGCGACCACACCCACTGGAGAACTCGGGATCCCGTCCGCTCTCCTATCGATAAACCAGCGAGGGCCGGAGTAGTAGTCGGGTCGGAGACGACCGGCGAATGCCCGGTGTTGCATGTATCTTTTGCCTTTTGTGCTAGCAAGCACTCTGGTTGGCAAAAGTGGCGCGCACAGCGAATGACCCATTCGTTCATCGACGATGGCGAGAATTCTCCCGTCGCGAGATGCCAGCCTTTTCCCCCTTTCCCTCGCTCTCTCTCTTCCTTTTCCGCAGCCGAAGATGTCAACCCCCCGGCCGACCGGCCCCCTCCCGCCCATCGTGAGCGGATCCCCGGAACCCAACCCTCAGCCGAGAAGCCGAACGGAAGGCCCGGCCCTTTTTTTAGCCCCCAAGACTGGCCCCCCCTAATCGAACGTCGCTCAAAAGGCCGACGGGGACCTTTTATGCGGCCAGTCAGCACCCATCTTCTCCTGCACTCGGCAATCAAACCAACCAGGGAGCACGCACATACAGAGGACCAACATCTTTCTTCGAAAAGGGTTGGAAAAGGGGGAGTCATACTTCATTGGATAAGGTAGGTGCAAGTAGGCGCGAAAAAGAGCAGGCCGAGTAGGTGTCGGGTATCGGGTATGTCTGCATCTCAATTGACACCCAATCTATAGAAAATGAATGAAGAATATCTCACATCTTGTCCCCCGAATTGCTGGTCCTACCTTTGGGGTTTCTCTCGACGCAAATGTTCCCAAAGTTTCCCCCTCAGTCCGAAGGAAAGGACACGAAACGAACTACATCCGTGCGCTCAGAGCGACCCAAGTGGTTGGCATGTGAGGGCCATTGCTGAAGACTGTCGCATTCTGTCGCAAGTTGAAAACAGCTCATAGGTATTTACATCGCGTACAGAAGATGTTGATTTACATCAGATTGTCATTGACAGAACATCCCGGATGAAGGTGCATCGCATCACATCACGGAGGAAACGCCATAAAAGTAGGATGCTGTTGAGACACCCCTTCTTACACCATAATCGATCACTCGACAAACCGATAGCCGCACATGAAAGGACCGATGGAGTTTAAGTATAAGATTGATACTGCTATATAGAACACACGACGACTCTACTCCTCGGCGTCGCCGCCAGCAGCAACAGCCTTAGCGGCATCACCGTTGGTAGCAGCAGGTGCCTCAGCAGCCTTGACATCGCCCTTGGCCGGAGCGTCCTCGACGCCGTTGGCAGCCTCCTCGTCGGCATCGGCCTCCTCTTCCTCTTCTTCAGCGTTGTCTTCACCCTCGGGCTCGTCTTCAGCCTCTTCCTCCTCATCGGCGGCCTCTTCAGCGTCGGCCGCATCATCCGTGGCAGCGGTCTCGGTCTTCCGCTTCTTCGATGGAGGAGCTTTCTCTGTGGGTCCTGCACGTTAGCTGTCTGTCCTAGATGTATTGGCTTATAGGGCGCTGTCGAGCGGGCTTACCGTCTACGCCGTTGGCGTCTCCGTCTTCCTCGGCATCTCCCTCTTCCTCCTCGTCTTCCTCCTCTTCCTCGACGTCGTCATCACCCTCCTCTCCGTCTTCCTCTGATTCATACCTGATGGGCGAGCCTTGTTAGTTGTGTGGTTGAGGGAGATGGTATGCCGGACAGCGGCTGTGTACGCGAAAATGCTTCCAGAACCCTGGATGGGCCCGGCGCATAGCTATGACAATATTGGAGCTTCAATGACAAGAACGCTCTGTCTGCGCGTACAAGTTCGAGGTCGGAGTAGAAACATCACTCGATGTTTACTACTCTCGAAGAAGGTCGACGGCACGGGCAGGATAGGAACGACTTACTCCTCTTCCTCTTCACCGTCGTCATCGGGAAGGGAGACAAGCTCCTCCTCCTCTTCTTGCTTTCTCTTGCGGGTGGACATTGTGTGATGAAGCTCCGGAGGGTTCAATTGGGTGTGTTAGGTTGTCTCGGGATGAGATTTCAGTAGGAGACAAGCAAGAGAGGGATGGGAAGAGAGAGAGATATGTAGGAGAAGTAAAGAGAGAAGAGAGAGAGAGAGTTGGGGGATGGCCAGGACGAAAGGTAGGCAAGGTAGGTAGGTTGGCGCAAGGAAAGCTATGGGGGGAGGACGGGGCAAGGTCAAAGGTGGGTGGGTGCGAGTCGACTGGTGGTAGCTCTGGCTCTCTGGGAGCGCAATGGGCGGGCGCGAGGAAGAGAAGAGAGGAGGGAGAGTGCGAGGCAGTGTGGTGCGGTGTGGTGCGTTGCGGTGCGCAAGAGAGTGAGGACTGAGGAGGGGGGTAGGGGAGCTCCCTCTCTCAGCTCCGTGGTGCGCCTTGTGCCATACTGTTTGCGAGGGAGCGTGTGCGAGGCAGAGCCGGCCGGAGGTAGTAAGGTAAAGAGCCAAAGCCTGTAGGTCCCAAGGAACAAAGTGCCAGAGACTTTGAGCCGGAGCAACACCCAGTCCCGCTTCACCCAGTCACCCAGTCAGGCCCAGAGACAAGAACTAGGCCAGGACTGAGAGGAGGGAGGCCAAAGGTGGATGGATGGGTGGAGGACTGAAGGGTGGCTGGGGGAGCTTCGAGTCGATTGTCGGGGGGTGCAAGCCGGCGACTGAGGGGAGAGAGAGAGAGAAAGACGAGACGAGACGACCAGCGGACGGGGAGACTGGAGAGACGTGAGCGCAAGAGACGGGAGAGAGAAAGAGAATCGCGCGAGGGCGAGGGTGCGCGGGCGGCGCGGGCGTGAACGTAGGCGTGCGCGGAGGAATCGGGGTTGGGTGGAAGATCCAAACAGGGAACCAAGCAGACTGGCGCGGCGCAAGTTGGTCGACGGTCAGCTTTCGAACTCGGAGTCTGACGCTCTGGTTGGTCCGTCGAGCAGGAGGAGCTCGGACCTTTCTGGGGAAGCAACAGCATCACCATCCCTGCCCGGACCTAAGGTGCGTGCAGCAAGCAGCAGCATCACCGAGGTGGGAGAGAAGAAGACGAAGCTCCGATCCTGTGCCCTCAGAGAAGAGAAGAGAGCCCTCCCCTCTTCCCGCCCAGAGTCCTCCCCAATATCCCTCTCTCAGTCTTCCCCCTTTCTGCCTCCAACTTGCGTTGCTCTCGGTTGCTGCTGGTGTCCCCCTGTGTCAATCAAAAGCCGTATCCGTAGCTGAAAGTTGTAGCTGGGAAAGCCAATGGCAGTCCTCAATCGCTAGCAATTTCTCGATGTGTACACACCCTTGGTGTGAAGGAGTAAACCATGATAGCTGACCGCACGCTGACGTGATTCTACCCGGAACGGGACGTCATGAACGCCGTCATCACGTGCACTAGACTCCCGAGTCCAAGTACCAACCTAAGCCCCGTCCAGTGACTCCAGTCCATCCGGGTCGCAAAGGCAATTCCGCTCCGTCTTTAATCCGTCACTGCTTGGCAGACGCCTGACCGGACTCTTTGCTCAAGTCTGCACTTACAGCCTTGAGGCTCGATAGCGAATGTCCTTAAGACCAGCGCATGCCGTAGTCGAGCTGACGTAGAATTGACAGACTGAGAGATATGGAAAAGGTAGCGAGTCCGTCCATTGAGTCAACAATGACTGGAAGGGATCCTCCAAGAAGGGCGGATCCGAAAGGAGAGATATGAGCTGCTTCGCCATACTGGCAGAAGAGCGCGTCGCGTACGTGACGTGTGACCACACTCACAAAGTGCTCCCATGCTGCAGAGGCTGTCCTGACTTGCCAACACGTGCTACTCAGCACTGGTTGCGACTTGCATCCTAAACCGACAAGGGTTGTGTAAAAGTGTGAGAAGCAGGCGGCAAGGCTTCAAAGCACCCACCATTCGCCTGCTGATTTTGCCCATCATGTTTGGCGGGTGCTACCGACGGTGACGGGCAACAAGTGTTCCTTCCTCTATCTCTTATCGGTTTGTCGCAAGATCATAGCTACTTACCTATTAGCCGCTCGGGTAGGATGACCGAGAGTTGGAAAAAGAAAGAGTTGCCTCTTGGCAGTAGGTACTCCGTAGTTGGACCACAAAGCTGACTAGTCCAAAGGTTGAAGGTTCCCCTCATGGTGTTTCTAGGGAGGATGAGACATTGCCGATCTGATATCTTTAATTGGCTGACGTGTCGATAGTCCGAGGCAAGGGAAAGCCATAACGGCAACAGAAAGAGGTTATAGAAAGCTCGGGGACGGGACAGCCCGAAGAGATATGGGCTGAACGTTTTCCGTGGCCAGTGCTCTGCGTGTTCCTGAGATGGCCGAGCTCGTTCCTGACTATGCTTATGGTGTGTATGGTTGTGGAGTCTACTGAGAAAGTTGGGTAGTATCCGGCTCTCCGGAAACATTTCGGAGTTGGCATAGCTTCAGCCAAGGCCCAAGGGAGAGGTATGATGAACTTTGGAGGCATCTGGGCTGGACTCGCCCATCGGAGCAGCCGCCGAAAGTGTCCATCGATGACACGTCGGCGATGCGCGGAAGATGGCGGCCTAGAGAATTGCGCGATAGCAGATAGTGTTTGTGACTTTGTGTTCGTACTGGAGCGGGGCAGCGTGTGAAGATGGATTGTCTTGATTGCTCGAAAGAAACAGGTAAGAAAACTGGAACAGGAATTTCAACCCTCAACTCTCAAGCTCGAGTGCTCTGTCACGAGGATCGAGATGGAATTCGGGCGAGGCGAAGCGAGAAAATAAACGAGAACAACTTCTCCATGCCTTGTTTGTGATGGAGCCGATGATCGAGATCAATGTAGTAGCGGCCGGCGTGAGAAGGGATGATGCATGCCCGCTGGTAGTGATATGCATGAGAACCGCCAGATTGGTACCCGTTGTCCCTCCTAGCGGCGAAGGACCGAAGGCTTCGTGGGAGAGCATCTAGGGTACTTTTGCTGAATGAAAACATCTTACTTGGGACATGACCTCTGTTCTCTCGAGTGAGAGTCTCCTTCGCCATTGAACTTGGCACAATGAGAAGCAATCCTAACCGAAGCCAAGGCCATGCTGTTGGCGGGAAAAGAAAATGCCCAAGACCGTTTAGTCGGTCCGCATTCCATAACTGGTTGTCAAACAGAAAGCATCTCCAAATGGAGAAAAGTAGCAGAATAGGGTCATGAGAGAAAAAGAAATTAGTAGAGACCAGAGAGCCCTGCCAACGGCGTTTTCTGGGTCCAAAGCACGACGGGTTGAGAAAGAAAAACCTGAGGAAAACAGAGCCTCTCCTGCCTGATGCATACGGAGTACTCCATAGAAGAGAATGGATCATCAAGCTGAAAATGACGATGGCGGTGCAGATTTTCGCTGGGAGACGGCTCAAAGAGGGAGAGTCGGCCAGTGAGGATCGTTACGGTACGCTACCGGGCCCTGGGCCGGGAAATTGTAAAGTGATTGGGCAGTGGATGATGAATACTCGTTTGGGAATAGCTTCAGGCACCAGGGGCACTAGCAAACCCTCTTCCCGCGAAGTGGAATAGCCAGCAAGCCTAAGGTGGAGGGCCGGCCCCAAACTGTCCCAGTGGGAAGGGCCGCCGGCGCCGGACAGGAGACAGGCCTTGTTCACTGGCCCCTGCAGGTAACGGCGCTGCTTGAGCCCCCTGCAAGCGGTTGCGTTGCGTCTCAGCGACTGATATCGGGACGTTGCGGCGTTTGCTGGTGGTGAGAGTTGGTCTTGTTCCTCTGACTTTGGTGTCTCCATGGCATCCAACGGCACGAAGTACGCATGTTCGTTCGGATATGTATGAGATATCGATAAGGTCGTGTTGCTACTCCCTGGTCCTCGAGTACGGATACCTGTGAACGAGGGTCAATAATGCGACACCATGCCATGAGAGTGCTTATCGAAGTCACCCACCGCCCGTGTTTCCCCTGTCCAGACCTTAAGGGTTGGGTAAAGTTCTTCCCTGTGCCTGTGTAGGTACCCTGTCGCTATCGATTTTTTCCCTTCTCGCCAACTCGTGAGTGGGCGTCATATCGAAATATTGTTGTACGTTCCGGATGCGCGAGCCAGGCAGGGAAATGGTCAAGGCGCTGTAATAATAACACCCAGGGTGTTATTGGGCGCGGGTGATGCAAGGGAGGCGAGAAACCCGCTGGAAGAAACATGAGACGACGGTACACATGCCATCAGGTGAATTTGGTGGCAGATGCAGGTACTCTTGTCCAAGAGCCACATCCCGAGTTGATGGATTCTGCTTCTCGAAGGAAGAAACGGGGACGTGACCAGGAAGAAGAGGACCGTGGACATGGGCGACCAGGGCGACATGGGGCCTTGGAAACAGGCGCCGACCGACTTGACCAGGCTTAGGTGGAATGCTGAGAGATGATTGACGAGTGACTGCGGGGAAGGATGGCACCTTGGTCCTTAGTAGCAGGTGTGCGAAATTTGGTGACGATATGGATGGAGTGATGAATCGGATTGATGAGATTTTCTCAGCACCTGTACAAAGTACGCCTGGAAGCTTGTGAGAAGCGACGATTTGGGGGAAACAAGAGTCGAGGATGGGCTGCAAAAGTGGCGCTGGCACCAGCTCTGACTGACTCTCTTCTCTCACCGTCTTTAATCAATCTGTGTCGTTGCGAGGGGGCTCATGTTGGCTGTTGGTTTTTTGGATCTTGGTCTTGGTCCTAGTCTCGGTCTCGGTAGGAGGAAGACGTGGATAACTGACTCCATTCCATGTTAATTGCAACCCTTCGGCGCTGGCGGCTATCTCTCAGTGTCCGCTCCCGCGACCGTACGGATAGAATAGATTCAATGTCAGTACGGATACTCCGTATGTTGCGGAGTATTATGGCGTAGGTGTCCCTGTTCAGTGGTAACTTGGTAAGTAAGCATACGAGCAGCGTAGAAAGGTAGAGATTGAGGTGTCTGCTCACCATCATAAGCGGAAGGTTGGAATTTGATAACAAATTGCCTTGGCGTATTCTCTGATGGTCCGTCCGCTTCACAAAAAAAGAAGTTGGTGGATGAGCATATTGAATTTCCAGACGTTAGGGATTATGATACCGAGGGAGTGACCACGTCAGGCGAAGGACAAGCGAGAGAGCAAGGGGAAAGCGAGGACGATCCAAGTCTATCCAATCTCCTCATCTTATTCAGTCGTCTTTTCCTTCCTTGTTCTTTTGGCCATTGTTGCTGTCGTCGTCTCTCGTCTTCACCTTCCATCATCTTTGTGGCTCGTTCCTCCCTTCCCTCCCATCCCTCCTTCTCTACCTTACTTTACCTTACCTTGTACTACTACCTAATTATTTCCTGCACCTTCCTGCATTTGTCTGCTGAGGGACCTACTTCTGCACTTGCACCTGCACTTGCACCTTCCCGCCCGCTGCACCTGCAACTTGCGTCCGCACTGGCATCCAATCGCTCCTTCCTCTTTCTTAATCCACCATCAGTGCAGACTACAACGCCAACAGCAAGAGCGACATCAACCCAGGGCAGCTTCCTCGTCGTTGTTTCTAGCGGCTCTTTCCCTCCTTGATGCAGCCCTGGTTGTTCCTTGCCTCCTTCTAAAATTGTTTCCCGTTTTTTTTCGGCATCCGACGCCGCGCTTCTCGTCGGCGCAATTGGCCCGAATTTCAACATCTTTTTTTTCTTTCCCTTTTCCTCTCTCCTCTTTCTTCTCATCCCGTCCGTTCGTTCACCTGGGACTTCGGTTTGTCTTGCACTTTCTTTCCTGTCTACTTCTCCTCAAGGTGCCAAGCAGAGCACCGCAAACTTCCCATTCGTTCCATCGCTCGGCCACTCTCGACCGTATTTCAACCTACTCGCACTCTGACTGCACGATACTGAGACGATCCGTCTGTCAAAGAGTAACCAATCACCAACCGTTTCCGATACCCGACCGCCGTTCTTTCTTTGCTTCTACCTCGTGGCAGCGTCGCCCAAAATCTGACGCACGAGTCAATCGCCCTTTCGTCTCCGAGATACTTCAGACTTGGCGCCGCCACGAATGCCCAACTCGCCCTGATACTTTCAGTGCCACCAAAACAAAAAGAAGGAGACCAACGCCTTGCACAATTGGGGACTGGAACCCTTGAGGGATCCCGTCATCGTTTCTCGACCTTCGACAAGTCCTCTTTTTTTTTTCTTTCTTTCTTGTTTTCATGTTCCCGTTCTGGGCTTGAACCAATGACGACGCCCCCGTCTGGGTCCAAACGCTCGCTTCAGTTTTAGCATCTTCATCTGCGACAACAGGCATCCGCCCCCAAAGGAGATTCAGGTCACCCCCCAAAACACTTCCGCCAACCACCATCCTTTTGTCCAATCTAATCCAATATCTCTGGCCGACTGGGGACTTTCAGAGGAGCACTGGAGACCTGCCACAACACCACAATACTACCCAGCGTGCCAGCCTACCGCACCACCCGGATCGGATACCGCTCCCTTGCTTTCTCCTCACTTTGCCGACCACGGCGAAAGACGACGACAATCTACTACATCTGCAATTAATCCGTCTGTACCTGCCTGAGCGCCTCGTCGCCGGCTCTCTGCATCTGTTGTTTCGCAACTCCCGGCCTGCTACCTCCCAGCTCAAACGACGCCCATTGACTCAGCCGTTGGTCGATCTCTGACGTCCAACTTCACCCCTTACATCCAGCCCCCAGTTTGCATGCGCATGCGCATGAACTGTACTCAGGGTGTCACCTCGTCTCCTACGCCCTGTGACGCTGGAAACCTGCCATTCCTTGCTTGACTCGTCCCGATAGTCACCCTTTTTTCTGCACCACATTCGCACCGACCGTTCTTCATCCCGCCATATCCCGGCTACCAGCAGCGATCAACCACTGGAACCAGCCCCGCCCGACCAATACCCGTCGCGACTTGCTGAGACTATTCAAAGAGGGTTGCTGCCAAACGCAAGGTTTATGCATGTGCCGCAATGCTATCGTCAGGAACGCTTTTGACTGCCCTACCACAATCAACTTGCAAAACCATTACAGATACTTGACTTTGCTATCGTAACACCAGTTACAATCAACTACTTCTTTGCCGACAAAGAGACCCGCAAAGGAACACCGTCACTTGCAGTCTCAACGCGTTCTCTGCGAATCCAATTGCTCGAGTAAAACTTGCTGCTGCCATATAACGGCCCGGGGAGTCAGCCACGATGACCCTCATGGCCATGGCAGCGGACTCTGGCCATCCCGACGCCCAGATCACCCCCGGAGCCATGGCGGATCAGGACCCTACCGTCCAGCGCCAGAATAGCATGAAGCATCGCCAATTCGGTATTTATGCTTCAAGGCGGACCCATCCGAAACCCATCTCAACTTCTGACGTTCCAGAGCGTCCCAACTCCGACTTCCCAGCAGCCTACCCACCACATGCACATCCCTTGCCCACGTCCCCTCCTCGCTGGGACTCGCTCGCCAATAACTCGAGCAATTTTGGGATGCAACAAAACTCGACGAACCCCCAGTCGCAGCCTCAATCCCCTCGACGTCCTACCTATGATTCCGCCCAGCACTACCCCTCCTCCCCTACGTTCCCCTCGCTGGCACCGAGGCCGGGTCATGACCTTGACGACGACTTGAGCGCCGACGAATGGACAAGCAGAGCCGCTCGCTCGATCAGATCCCCGATCCCGTACGACGAAGACGACCGTTCCTCGATCGACACCATGCAGGTCGACAACTTCTCTCGCCCGAGAAGGCCGAGCATCAAGCAACCGATACAAGACTCATACCGACCTCGGGCCACATACTCTCCTTCAGAGCCGCGTTCTGACCCCAATTCGCACCATCAAGCATGGCCGCGGCCACGGGGTCAGTCCGGATCATCTGCAAGGTCGGCCTCGACGTTTGCCTCGATTCCAGCATCGGGAGGTGACCTCTATGAACCTCGCGCCCCCTCTCGTCTACGAAGTGCCCCGCCTCCGTCAGGCCTCACCCGTCCTCCAATGGCCTACGGTCGTGTCGACAGCTCGAGCTCTGGCCTATCTACATATGCCAGGGAGGCACCATGGATGAGTGGTGAAGACGAGATGAGATCGAGTTACAGATCTCAGATGACTGCGTCCAGTGCACAGGGAACGTACGTGACGGAAAGAAGCAGTGTTCTCACCAAGAATAGCTCGATTCCATCGCTGTACGCTAACGGGGAGGAACTTAGTGTCGACGACGTTATGGGGATGTACGAAAAGGGCTTCCGAGATGACTCGAGCCCCGAAGACCACGACGACGACGACGTGCGTCCCGTTCCGGCGGCGGAGATCAACAGGCGGAACACGAGAATGTTGGAGGCTCTGAGTCAACCATTGACCGCAGCCGCCGCTACCTCATTGACTGTCCCGACTTCGGACACAATTGTTCGCGAATCGACCGAGATGTTCAGGGTATCCGAATACCCAGCATCTTTGCCAAAGGAGCTCGGCTTGACGGACTATGATCGAAACGACGATAATAAAGATACTAATGAGAAGCGAGACTCTGCGAAGTCTCTCCAGGCCGACACACCAGCTACGCCACCGCAGCTGAACAGCCCATCAACCTCTTCTGGGCGAACGGCCGTAGATCTCGAGCCGGTCGAGATCGAGGACCCAGGCGCGCGAGACCGATATGGCTTCAAGAAGGCCAACCAACACATCACCAGGAAACAGTATGATGCCTGGGACAAGGGTTACTCTGACTACCTCGACCGACGGCGCAAGAAATGGACTACGTTCATGAAGGAAAGTGGACTGATGACGAACCAACCTGAACGATTCCCTCCCCATAGTGCGAAGGCGAAACGTTTTGTGCGGAAAGGCATTCCGCCGGAGTGGAGAGGTGCTGCCTGGTTTTACTATGCAGGAGGCCCCGCCATTTTGGCAAAACATTCAGGTCTATACGATACTCTCCTGCAGAAGAAGGCTAAAGACATCGACGTCGAGGCTATTGAGCGAGATCTTCACCGGACATTCCCGGACAACGTCAAGTTCAAGCCTGCAAGCATGGCGTCGAAGCCAAACACGGAACCAACTCGGGACATTCAGTCAACGGACGACTCCGAGAGCGATGCCAAGAATGAGCCTGTGATTATCACTTCCCTGAGACGGGTCCTGCACGCATTTGCTATTTACAACCCACGCATCGGATACTGCCAAAGTCTCAACTTCCTCGCTGGCCTGCTCCTTCTGTTCATGGACTCGGAAGAAAAGGCCTTCTGGCTGTTGAATGTCATCACTCGCCTATACCTACCCGGCACCCACGAGATGAGCCTCGAAGGCTCCAAGGTGGACCTTGGTGTCTTGATGAATGCCATTAGGGAGTCCATGCCTGCTGTCTGGGCCAAGATTGGCGACGATATGGAAGGGGACCCGAACGCAGCGAGGCCGGCAAAGCCAGTGAAAAAGCCGAGGGTCAGAAGAAAGAACCAACCCAGCATCTCGTCCAACCGTCTCCCCCCCATCACACTTTGCATGACGGCGTGGTTTATGAGCTGTTTCATTGGCACCCTGCCTATTGAGAGCACATTGCGTGTATGGGACGTCATCTTTTACGAAGGCTCCAAGACTCTTTTCCGCATTGCCTTGGCTATCTTCAAGCTTGGAGAAAACGAGGTTCGATCTGTCACGGATCCCATGGAGATGTTTTCCGTGATCCAGGCTATGCCTCGCAAGCTGCTGGACGCCAATGCACTAATGGAGGCTTGTTTCAAGCGCCGCAACGGTTTTGGGCACATCAGCCAAGATACAATCGATACGCAGCGGGAAGAACGGCGTGTAAAAGTCCAGACGGAGCATCAAAGAGCCGCCACGTACGCAGGCGCTGTGGACAGCGCCAACGCTACGGAAGCCGAAGGCGAGGTCCGTAGAAAAGGCACCATTTTTGGACGTAGGAGGCTGGGCAGATCAGCAGAGGTATCGTGAGCCCGCCACAGAGGAGGAACAAAAGTTGCATGCATGCATTAAGCCACGGCGTTTGAGGGAATATTTGCATTTCAAGGGTAATGACTACATGGCATGCGGCACCATTGGGAAGCGAAAACGGATATCATTCTAGAAGAGGGCGGCGCGGTTACGCCCCTAGCATATTGGATTTTTGGTTCGGCATAGAACATATGTGGAGGAAGTGCCCGAACGGGTGAAGAACAGTCTCACCAAGTTGTAGATATGATGTCTGTTAGCATCACACAATGCTCAAGCCTTTTCTTTGTGCCCCTTGATTCCTGCGAGTCTTCATAACTGGTGCTATTCGTTTCTCTAAAAAGCTGTTATGAGCACCGCTTCGAGTATTCAGATGATCACAATGCCATTATGCCCATTCCAGGAGGTGATGATGAGTGATTTGATTCAGCGTCCTGTAACAATCTAATATGAACGCCGTCCTAGATAAAGTGCACAATATGGGACAGTCCAGACTACCGATCCACGCAATGGATCGGTTGTTGGCTGCCAAAGCTCTGCTCATGCCCTCTGAAAGTCTAGAGACTATTCCAAATCCATGAGAAAAGCATGGAACAACTTGAAATCCCATCTCCCCAACGCCGGTAATGCTCACTGTCTGGACCGACCAACGCCGCCGTTTTTCATATTCTTTGCCTGAGTCACTCGAACAAAATGATTGGGAACCCCAGGAACTTCGTCATTCTCTGTAGAGCTCTTGTAGTGTTCTGGTCGTGCTTACGTCCTCTTCTGCCCCGCCGTGGCTGAGAAGACACTACGCACATCGTGCTATACCTGGCCATGATGCTCGCTTCATTTGGCAGGCGCTTCAGAGGCGGCAAAGCTAGCCGGGCCCTTTGCGTAGCGCGTGACGTACTGCTTTGCATTCTTCTCAAACTCGGGGCGGTTATTCTTGAACTCGTCGGCGATGCGGGCCTCGAGGGGGTCGTCGGGCAGGGGTTCAACGAGGAGGGAGCGGACGGCCTCGAGGACGGCGGCGAGCTTGGTGGCGGGCTTCCAGTTTTCGGATTTGAGCATGCCGAGGCAGATGTTGCCGTTGGCGTCGTTTGTGATGTTGGGATGGTAGATGCGGGTGGCGAACTTGACGACGGGGGCCTTGAAGGGGTAGTCCTTAGGGAGGTCGACGAGGACGGCAAAGGTGCCGCCTGCGTAGGGGGTGTTTTCGGGGCCGGTGAGGGAGACGTGCCAGGCGTGGAGGTCGGAGTCGCGGGCGAGGGTGATTGTCATGCCCGTGGGAGGGGTGGTGGTGACTTCGGTTAGTTCCTGCGCGTGTGGTTTCGGGGGTTAGTCAAGGATGGTGGTGGTTTGTAGGGGAGGATTTGGGGGTTGCGGGAGGGAGTTTGGTATACCTTGGCGATGCGCTTGCTCGACATGATGGGCGATATTGCGTGTTGGTTGTGTATTCTGGAGTGTTGATGCTGGGACTGAGTTTGGGTAGGTGATCGGTGAGCTTTGCCGAGTGGGAACCGGGAACCCTCAAGGTTGTAAGCTCTCGAAAAATAGCTGAATGGTGGGGCTTTGGAGGGTGGAAGAGCTGTCGACTGATAACGTTTGGGAGGAGAACTATCCTGCTAGATTTTCAGGCAGTTCCGCACGCCGGATACTGGTAGCAGAAATGGCAGACAGAGTGTCGAGGTTGGTGATGATGTTGGCGACGATGTCGTTTCCAGATTGGCAGTGGTGTTCTGCTTCGGGGTGGAAAAGTACGTACCTAGTCAGCTTGGTGTCTCGGCCGATGGCGGGGTAGCTGCCTCAGAGGCGTGGTGGGGTGAGGTCAGAGGCAGCCAGGCCGGAGCGTCGCAGTGCCAAGGGCGGTTCTTCTTACCTTCCTTACCTTACACTCATTATGAGCCCAGCTCAAGGTAAGGTAGTGACGCAGCGGGGTAAAGACTCACACGGCGCCACTATTTAACTGAGGCATCAGGGAATCGAGATTCATTCAGGTACCGGAGACTTGAGAAAAGCAGAGCCTATGCATCAATGGCCAACTATCCTTCATACTCCTGTTCTTCAGCCTGCTTTATGGGCTTACTATCCAAGTGGTTGTCTAATGGGCCAATCTCAGTGATATAAAGACAAAATACTTACTACCAATATTTTGACAAGCAATTGACTTGTGCGAGCAGACAGCACTCTCAGCCATGAGATGCCTCGAGTTCAACCCTTTTTGTGTTCATTCCATTACTGATATCGATTATCTAGTACATCTTCCATCTCATTGGGGCGTCAAGATCTCGCTTCAAGTGAATTACAGTCTTTGAACGTCTAGATTCGGAGTTGCACACATGGACTACTTGCATTAAGATGGAACATCGTAGCGACAATGACACTCTCTGGACTGGTGACCCTTTTATACCACGCTTTATTATACACGCAACAGGTCCTTTCCAGCCTCTAATGCAATGGCTTTCAAACACTGGTCAACAAATCCCACTCAGATGGTAACTAAAGACGAAGCGAGATGTTGGTACCAAGAGTTAATGTAGAAGGCCTGTCGACTTTCTCAAGATCGTTCGCCTTCTCACTCTACGGAGGATGCCTATACCTCTACTTATGGCTATCACCTTTTCCTCCCACGTTACCTCTTGGCAGCGGCTGCCTGTGTTCCTCATCCATATTGAGGGGACTGAGCACGCGAGCCCACTACTGTGTGGGTTGCGCGGCTTGCTTGCGAGGCACCGACGCGGCCGAGGACCAAGGGACAAAACGAGCCGAGCACGTTATGCATATCCTGAAGGGGGAAATTGCTTACCATCTAAGATCTTTGCATCGGGACGGATGTATGGGGAGTTGAGATGAAGGAAACTTCCGTCAGTCGACGCTCAATGATGCCGTAGATAGAACTTTACTATCTTTCAAGTGTCACGGACGTTTTCTATTCATCGTTCTCTCAACTAGGTCATCCGGTTGAGAACACCATTGCCATTCCATCTGTACAAGTAAAGGACATGGCAAACCTTGGACATGTGACTTTCTGACATGTTTCCCCTATTCTAGTTAACCAGCCATGCTGTGCATGCTGACCAGACGGTCGGAGAAGGACCAAGGAAAACGCCGCCAGCTTCTGCCTGCAATGCAAGATGCAGTAGCGGATGATCTCTTGGCTAGGGTACCTTGGGTCCGCACCTTGGGCGATGCCCAGGCCCTAGGCTGCTTAGCAATGGCGTCTCCCGGCGTTGATTCGAGTTGAGTCTCGGAGACTTTGAATCATCGCTTCCCGCGCGTGAATGCCAGAGGGATCAGTCCAGACTAGCTCATACGCATCGTCAGGGCTTCCCGGCTGCTTCTCACTATTCCTATGTCCAGCTTTCACTGAGCGAAAAAAATTATTCACCGTACGACATAGGCAAGTTCATTCTCGTGTGAAGATGCGAAAATTATTCAACAAACAGTATAATGAAAGTGGCTGATGAGGACCGGAGCGGAGGGAGTAAAGGCACGCGCCCCCGATGTAACTCGGGGATTGCCAGCAGCCGAACGACCCGATAACCCCGGGGCCATCCTCCACTGACCGCAGTGTTGGATTAGTGACAATCAATGAGCTATCCAACTATCCGTGGATATCTTGGGGCCGATGGATCAAGGGCACACCAAAGTGCGAATGCGGATGCGGAAGCGGCAGGCTCAGCCACCACTCAAAGGCACGGAATACGACGCTACTTCTGCACAGGTCGTAACTTTCTTCTTCTGCTCACCCTCTCCAGCGAGTCCAGTCTCTCTTCTGGTTCTCACTAGCGGGTCTTCCCTGGTAAAGTGGCCCTGAAGCTGTGGAGGAAAGCTGTGTGATTCATCACTCAACCCTCTTGTGAAGGAGCCCTACCTATCTCACCAATGGGGGGGTCAGAAGAATTGGCCGCTTTTCCCAGGCCCGATGCTTGAAAGACCGGCCAATTTCTCCGTCCCTGCTTGCTCACCTAGAGCTTTTTCCAAAGAGCTCACCACAACTTCCGTATGGGTACGTTCGTGAATCGGAGCTGCGCCTCTCTTTAAGGGAATAATACTCCGGCCGATGGAGCCGGATCTGCCTACAGCAACGCCTTACAGGTTCTCTCTAGAGTCGTCTCTGTACCCATTGTACCCATAGACTCAATGTATACACCAACCAACATACATCTACCCAACGCTCACGAGCACCGGCACCATCCTATCCCATCCCATCCAGCAACACCCCCGTCCCAATTCTCGACCGGTGGACTCGCCGGCGCATGAACGAATAACCCTTAGCTCCAGCTCTAGGAACCCATCCGAGCCCATTCTCTCAACCTCCCTCCCCCGTGCCCCGCGCCACCTGGATCGAAGGTACAACTGCTTTGAGGCCCGGTCACCCCTCTCCGACCTCACCTCTTCATGCCCTGGAGCCGCGGATACGTGTATTTGGCAGTTCTTCGTAAACTGCACGGTAACGCGCAACGCTCACCGCATATACTACACCCACTTTGTCAAAGCACCCCTGGCCCATCTCACTCTTGCCTGTCAATGACGGTCGTTGCGAACTCTTGGCCCAACTGACGCCGCTTCTGTATTACTGAAGGTAATGACCTTTGCGTACTGTTCACTGGTTCAGTACGTGCACCCCTGACCTGTTCAACAACTGATGCGCTCTCACTCGCCGCTCACCTAAGCCTTTTTCATGCATGTACTCGACCATGCCTTGCCGTGGCTTGGCTTATTTGTTCCCTTTTCTTACCTCATGCTGTTGTTGTTAAGCCAGCCTTTCTAACTTTCTCACCTTATCGTCAGCAGTCACGTCAACGTCGTCACCAGCAAGAGCTCGTCCTCCAGCCTTGCCTTTACCCCATGATACCGAGGACATCCGGACATCTCTTCTGATCCTAAGAGCTCTCGTCTTCCACAAGCAAGAGATCCACCAGCAGCACAAGCTCACCGAGTGACGGAGCACGCGCTCTCGACCGCTTTCGGCTCTCACTTCTCCATCTCAGTTTTTAGCTTCCCACGTCTTTGTCTCCATCTCTATCCTCGCCGAACAGCGCCATTTATCGAGCACCCTTGCGTCCGTTTTTTATTCCCAGCCAGCTCCGGGTTGCCACCAAAAAAAAATAGGGACGAAATCGAAGCTCCCACCAGAGAGCTCCAGACTGGTACACTCGCACTCACAAACACCCACAAGCGCACAAAACAAAGCCAACTCACTCACTCACTCACACGAGGCGGCCAAACTAGGCAAAAGACGTCATCCCCTTCGCCAATCGGCATTCCAGATTCGGACTCTGTCGACCCGTGTTTGTTTCAGCGCCCAAAGTCCGCCGCTGGGGATCCACGGCCCTTTTTGCCTGCCGCGAGCTTCTCTCACTCTCACTCTCACACTCTGTCAGCGACTCGCCGGAGCACTTCCGGTTTCTAGTCATCCCCGTCGACTTCCCGAGGTCCCGACTCAGTGACAACCCAAGCAGCCCGTCTCGTGAATATTTGTTCTTCTTGTAGTTGGGCCACGTTGCATTCTGCCCGTAGGAAATACATACGCACTCACTCTTGGCCCTTCTCATCACGCTTTCAGTATGAGTAGACTGGGCTCGTGGTTCCGCTCGGCGGGCAAGGTAAGCAGCAATGCGAGCCCGGCCGCGTCGTCAGTCAACCTCTCCTCCAAGGAGCTTTCCGCCAAGGAAATGGCCGATATCGAAGAGGCCATGGTAGCCGCCGCCTTCATCATGAACGACGACATTGACGGCGCCGAGGAACGTCTGCGCAAGGGCGACTCGGCCTTCCACCAGCTGGGCCTGGCCATGACGACGTTCCTCCGCTCCGTGCTCGGGTTCGAAAAGGAGGTCATGAACGAGGCCTCAAAACGGCTGGCCGACACGGAAGCTAAAGCATGGGCGGATTACAAAAAGGCAGAACGGGACGCCACGAGCAGTAGGATCTACGCGCCGGGCACCGAGTTCCTGCTCATCCATGCCGAGTCGCAGCTCATGGCGGCCGTCGTGGCCGTGTTGCACGAGAGTCTGACGGAAGCTCTGAAGGGGTTCTATAAGCTCCGCAAGGCGTTTGTCACCCTTGACAGCATCATGATGCAGGAGGCCAAGGCGCTGGAGAAGGACAAGAACAAGGCTGACCCGCCGCCGCTGCGGCAACGGATGAGCGAGGAGAAGATGCCCGGCAGCTTTGACGACGAGGAGTTTGCCGACCTGGAGCGCAAGTCCGATAGCGACATCGAGTTTGTAGACGCCAGCGAGGTCTCCAAATCGGGAGCGGTCACCCCGGCAGAGAAGAAGGTGAACGGCTCAGCGACGTTGGAGGCACCGGCGCAGGACCTGGCCGCGCTCAGTCTTGACTCCGGCACATCAACACCCTCAGGCGATGCCAAGCTTGCCCCCCTCCAGGTATCCTCGCAAATGGCCGACGACTCGGACACCGACTCTGGCGTCTTCTCGAACCCCGTCGACGCATTCATCCACAGCGGTGCAAACATGTGCTTCGGCATGCTGCTCTTCATGCTCAGTATGGTCCCGCCCGCCTTCTCTCGCCTACTGTACGTTGTCGGCTTCCGGGGCGACCGCGAGCGCGGCGTGCGCATGCTCTGGAAGAGCACCCAGTTCGACAACCTAAACGGCGCCGTGTCCGGTCTGATCCTCCTGGGCTACTACAACGGGCTGCTGGGCCAGGCGGACATCACGCCCGCGGAACGGGACTTTGACGCAGACGCCGAGATGGTCGGGTACCCCGCGCAAAAGTGCGAGGCCCTCCTCGCCTCCATGCGGACGCGGTACCCCGACTCCCGCCTCTGGCGCGTGGAGGAAGCCCGCGTCCTGGCGCAGCAGCGCAACCTCGCCGACGCCATCAAACTTCTCACGACAGGCCAGGAGTCCAAGATGCGTCAGGTCACGGCCCTTAACGCCTTTGAGCTCGCTCTGGCGGCCATGTCACATCAGGACTGGGAGCTCATGCAGAAGACGTTCCTCCGCTGCCTCGAGCTCAACGACTGGAGCCACACGCTGTACTACTACATGGCCGGGTGCGCCGAGCTGGAACTGTACCGCGACGCCTTCCACGCCGAGAAGAAGGACGAGGACGAGATGCGCCGCCGCAAGAAGAAGGCCGAGGAGCTGTTCCGCAAGGCGCCGACGACGGCAGGACGGAAGAAGTTTATGGCGCGCCAGCTGCCTTTTGATACCTTCATCACGCGCAAGATTCAAAAGTGGGAGGAGCGCGCAAAGGAGTTCAAGGTCGATCTGGCGGATGCCGTCTGCGTCAGCCCCGCGCAGGAAATGGTCAGCTTGTGGAATGGTACAAAGAGGATGAACGACGAGGAGCTGCATATGTCAATCAAGAGCCTGGGATGGGAGCGGTGTACTCTGCCGGCCGAGGCCCTGGAGAAGGTCAAGAAGACGCCCGACGAGGCTTCCATCCGGTCGATTTGCCTTGCGGCTATCTACAGGACCCTGGGACGCTTCGAGGACGCGAGGACAATTCTGCAGACGGAAGTACTCAACGCAGACAGGTACGTTGGATGGTCACCTTTGAGAAGGGATATTCGCAAGACTGATACTAACGACATGACAGAGCGGCATTCAAGGGCCCGACAAAGGACGAGTATCCCCTGCCGACAGCCCACTACGAGATGGCCGCCGTGGCCTGGTTCGAGTGCTGCCAACCCGAGAAGCGTCAGGCCGCGGCGGACGAGCCCACAGACGCCGAGGGTCAGGTCAAGGCGGTGGCTGACTACCGCAAGAAGAAGATGAACGAGTGCCAGGAGTGGCTCGACAAGGTCGTCGCGTGGGAGGCGTTTGTGTTTGATGCCAGGTTGGGCATGCGTGTGCAGGCGGCGCTGGAGACGCTCAAGTGGTTCAAGAAGAAGAACAACTGGGCATAGAAGGGTGGTAGGCAGCATTTTGATTCACTGGATTTTCTTTACACATATACAGGAGCCGGCCTTTGGGCGCATTGGATCAGGGACCTGGCGGACTGGAACACACGGTTTGGTGTAGACTTCGTCGGTATATATGTAAGATACTTAGACGTGTTTGGCGATTTGGGGGGGTATCCTCGAAACAGATAAGAAGCAAATGCATTCAACGCACAGCAAAGCCATTCAAACTCACAAGAGAAGAAATAAGAAACTAGTAAAATCCTCCTTAGTTGCTCTTCTTACCCTTGCGTCCGCGGCCCTTCTTCAACTCCTGGATGCCACCTTGCACGAATCCAACACCATTGTTGGCCGCCCTCTCACTCCGCTCTTTGATTCGGTGCTTCTCTGCCTCGGCTTTCATATCATCAATCACGTCCTGCCCCTCGCTCGTGCCATGAGCCCAGTCCAACACGCCCCAAGCACCAAAGTTTCCGTCCCCTTGCCCCGCATAGTGAATCGCTGTCCGACGCGTGATTCCGCCCATGACGATACCCGGAACGACGCTGTACCCAGACATAGCCATGGTCTCCTCGATGGTACAGAACCCAACGAACAGAAAGTAAGTCAACAGATGGGGACGAAGAACCACGGCCGGTACGAAGATCGGAACGATGCGATGGAGCAGGAACGGGATTGGGTGGTCGGCGAAGAGCATCAGCGAGAACGGCGGCGCGGCGCGAGCATGGGCGTACGAAGCATGAAGCTTGCCTACACGCGTAGAAGTGAGGCGTCTGCCGTGGGAATGTAAGATGCGCGTGTGGATGTAGTATGTCAGAACCTCGCGCGCGACGATGAGGAAGGCGACGTGCTTCAGGAGCTGGAACGGCAGCGGCAGGGCCGAGGATGCGCGGAAGAGGGGCTCGTGGAAGTAGGATGCGTACGCCAGGCTTGTGGCCCCCTCGAGAGCGGCGGATAGGGCAAGGTTGAAGAGGGCGAGGGCGAGGGTCTTGAGGAGGGTTGGGCCATGGGTTGGCGGGAGGGCTGCGGCGCCGGCTGTCTTTATTGACTCGGAGAGGGAGGGGAGGAGGGTGTCGAAAAGGAGGAAGGCGAGGGAGGGGATGAGCCAGAGGATGAGGCGGATGGCTACGGCGCCGAGAAGCTGGATCTTGAGGGGACCGTGGGAGAGGATGAGGGTTGTCCAGGTCATGTAGAAGAAGAGGAGGTTGAGAGAGGTCGTCCAGGAGGTTATGGAGGGGGCGAGGAAGTAGGAGACTATCGGGAGGGAGAGCAGGATGTCCATGGCGTTGAGTGTGACGGATGAGGTGAGCTGTTGTTGTGAGATGAGACGAGTTTGGCTGTGGTCAGGTGTAAGTGAAGTGAGAGCCGGGTAAGTGAGTCCGATCGAGGGGAACGAAGCCAACGTCTTTGATGAAGATGTCAGTCTCAAGATTGAGAACAGCGATAGACTCTGCGACTCGGTAAAGAACTCATGGCTCTGGTGATAGAGCTGCGCTGTTGGATGGGAGGGCGCGTCGTAAATAAGCAGCAGTAGCATCATCCAGGCGCACGTTGGCAGCCATGACGTAGCGCCGCATGGGTGTGTCGATTTTTGCGTCCCACCATAAACTAGCGCCAGAGCTGCATCAAACAGGGTATCTTGAGTTGAGTGAGACCTGAGAGTGTTTCTCCCAACGTTGAAACCTAGGTTATCGATCAAACGTCAAGCACACCGTAGAGGAAGGAGGCTGTTTCCCTAAACGTCCATGGCCGGACTGCATTCCGACCTCATCGCGGACTGCTTGACCCCACTTTGCTCCGTCGTACCGGCCCGGAGCTGGTCTTGGAGAATCATGGCCCGAGAGCTTGCTTTAAGACGGTCCGTCTTGATCATACATTTCGCAGGGTCGACGTTCTGCCTTGCTTTGCTCCTCGACCTGCACAAAACTTACCCTGACTATTCGCTCCACAAATTGGTCAGTGATAGACAATCTTCTAGAGTTCATTAAATTTCAGCTGTAATCGCTCTCTTAGGTCTCGCCCTCTCCAGTATTATCTCCAGTATTAGTCCTCGCTGGTCTGCGGTTTTTTTTTTTGTTGCCCTGGATTTTACCAGGGGGGCTGATGGGAATAGGCAGGACAAGGAGCAAAGAGTTCAAGGCCAGGCCGGCAGAAGGGGGTGTGTTGTCTAAAAGCAAATCTAATTGAGGAAGTGTCCAACACAACTCTAAATAGTCTAGACCATAGCAGGATGTCATCTCTCCATCACTTTCTTATCCTGATACCTCTAGCCTTGTAAAAGGTGACATCTCTCACTTGAAGTTGGCCAAGTTGATTTCCTCAGGTCGGCCAGCAACGGCACAACACAAACAGAGCAATCAGACAGTATGAGAACTGGAAATAAAGCTAGGTAGACAGGCCCAGTGGGTCCTTCCTCAAGCGCAAAAGGGCAAAAAACCTCACAAACACCCCCAAAACTACCAAAAAACTATCGACGAAGACAAGATTCGAACTTGCGCGACCGAAGCCATGTGCTACAAAGCTCTGAAACTACAGAGTTAATTCGAGGCACACCCATTAACCACTCTGGCACTTCGCCTGATTTGATGACCATTCAGGGTCTTGTTGTGGACTGAGTTGGGCTAGACGAGGTTCTGTGGATATGCGGGTGGATATCGGGGCGGGTGGGCTTGCGTGCGCATGTCTTGGATCGAGATCCGCACTGGGACTCAGCCGCAGATAAGATTGGCATCAGTCAAGCGGGAAGCGGCATTATGAAATTGTTGTGGCTGTTGTGCAATTTACATGGAAGTTGCTATGCTATGAGAGGGTTGTCTTGTGTATTTGATTCTCATTACCTTACTTGTTCAACTTCCCGCTCATCTATCTATATACTTCAAATGAAACCTAGACAACTGAAAGGGTAGGGGAGGGACAAGACAAAGGTGGGATATGGTATTCCACGTATATGGCCACAGACTATGTTTTTCACCAAGTTTCCGTCCCTCTGAAAGATTGACTGCTGTGCGCATGTGTCTGAGAGACTTTTTTTCTCATCCCATGCTGGTAGGCCGTAGCAGGTGAGCTATCATCTACGATACCTTTACTACATGTTCAATTATGTATGCAGTCATTGTAAGATCCAAACGAGTAACGACACTGGATGGTTTGTGAGGGTTCTCCAAAGGCAATGAAACCTTGACGACTTCAAGGCAACAAGGTAGTCGGTCTAGCACTCATAAAAGGAAAAGAGCCACAAGAAAGTCGTCAGACATTGCCAAAAGACAGCAATTTTCACAAAGGAGATCGTATTAACACATTACTCGGTGTTTGTCCGCAGCTGCTGTGCGGTAAAACAAGCCGATGCTGTACTACTGCTATATGCTATGGAGCGATGCTCTTCAACAATGGCCGCTTCATTAAATAACCCTGCCGGCCCTGGTGTCTTTTCCCTTACGGCTTCGGAACCCCTTCGAAGCTCGTCCCCAGGACTCCCAATCAACCAACCAGCCCGCCCTAAGCCTGCAGACGCGCTCGACGCCGATGCCACACAAAAAGGTATCCAGCCACGCATCGTACATGGGCCGCCTGAGAATAATTACAAAACTCCCCCCTACGTAGGTATTGGATATAAATCAGAGGTGTAGGTCAAATCATCAATGGTTCAAGGTCATTCAAGTGTCCAAGGTAGAAAGAAAGAAAGAAAGGAGAAAAATGTGACCGTAAAATGGGGGAATCCCTGACCTCAACATCGAGGTCCCCTTACCGCGTACCAGTTCTCCGGCCGCGGTCGTCCTTTTTGGAAGTGGCTCGCAGCCAGTCGTCCCACTCTTTGCTAATCTCCATGAGCACCGCGCCCATGACACCAGCGCTCGCCATCAAGCCGTGGCCTTCGCCTTCGAGAACGCGCACCTCGCAGCGCTTCATCGTCTTGCCAAGCCATTTGACATTGTCAACCGGCACACGGGTATCACGGCTGCCGTGGTGTATAACGACAGGCCGTGTGATATCAACGTACCGGAAACCAATCGTATGCCTGCGTTCCAGGCAGACCAGTAGGTCGACGGCGGGGTTAGCTCCTGTTGTGGCCAGCTCCCAAATGGCGTGCGTCAATCTCGTGTCGTAGATTGTCTGACGTTCTTTATCCATCAACGCATCCGACGCAGCAGCAATGACCTGTGCATCGGCATCGTAGTGCCCTTGCGCTGATGCCGTGCCGGTGGGCCTGATTCTATCCATGGTCTCTGTGGCGGGCAGCGTGGGTCTGCCAGACAGGTCGTCACCCGTGCTGTTGCGATCAAAATTCAAGCCAAGGTTTTCCTTGTCGAGGTGGGGTGTCGTGTCCCGCTTGCTCCCATGCGTCGCCGGGGTGTCCCGGCCAGTGGTCGCGGTGGATTTACGCTTGCTGCGTCTAGGGTTCTTGGGCAGCGAGCTGGTGATGGAGCTACTCGTCGCAGACATGAACGAGCTGTTGGCAGCCTTCAAGAAAGTCGTCGGGAGCGCTCGCAGGATGCGTTGCGAAGTAGGAATCGCGTTGGTTGGTGGTAACGCCTGCGACGTGCCAAAAACGTTCATCTGTGACGGCGGGATCCAGGGCGCGAGCAAATGGATCTTGCCCCGAATGTGTTGGGGCATTCGGAGAGCAGTAGCCAGCGCATAAATGGCGCCGGCAGAGTGGGCGAGAATCGAAAATTTGGTAATCTTGAGCGCCTGACAAATGGCATAAACATCATCGGGCCAGCTGAGCGGCGTCGCGGTTCCATCGGCGTACGACTCGCTATCGCCCACGCCAGGTCTGTCGGGTGTAATGAGGCGAAGCTTCAGCGTCAACGCGAGCTCGTCGTAAAAGGCCGTGATATATCTCGTCAATCCCATCCCCACACAGCAAAACACAGCCGAGCCATCTGCATCTCCCACCTCGGAAAAGGAAATCACACGCCCGGTCTGCGGGTGTCGGATCTTTTGTGACAGGCGAGGAGAACACAGATACGACTCGACGGCGTCGTCAATCGAGTCTGCACTGCGGGGACGCTCATACCCTGCTGGCATGCTGTTGCGTGGATCGGGCGAGGCTGCCGAGTTGCGTGAGCTCGCCTGCGACTCATCTCCCTTGGGACTCAGCGGCTGAGATAGCCGCTTAAGCCTGGAGCTACTGCGCTTCATCTTGATGGCTTCACCTGCGTCTGGGGCCTCGCGTGTTGATTTGCGCCTACTATTCCGGTCGGCGATCTGCTCATCCCGACGACGACCTTGAGCGACAGCGGGGAACGGTGCACTATCCTCCACGTCCTCTTCTTCAAATAACGGTCTCGTTGATAGAAAGTTCTCGGTATGCCTGGATTCGAAGAATGGGCGGCTGAAAGACCTTCCGGATGCGTCGGCCGATGCTCTAGCGAGGTCGTTTTCGGAAGCGTGGCGAGACAAGTGTTTCCGCCTCGGTGCCTCCCTTGAAGAGGTCTGTTCCTCTCCTTCAAATATTATTTCGTTGGTGCTATTGGCGCTTTCTCTCTTTGATCTAGAGGATCTCGTAGAGGATCTCTTTGCATTCGCTCCCGTCTTGAAGAGAGACGAGTCTCGCGCGGGTATCGTTCTAGGGCTGGTGGTGGTTTCGGGGCCTGGGCTCGGCATTTCGTGGTGTTTGCGGGCGCTTCCACGGGTGGGAGAGTCTGGTGTGTAGGTAGGTTCTTCGCTGATGGGCGTCTCGGCTAGGAAGGGATCGGGTCGTAGGGAGGCTCCGGTGAAGCTGCTGGAACTGCGGTCGCCAATACTCGCGCGCTTCTTCTCTTCCTTTTCTCGTAGTCGCTCCTTGGAACTCATGTACATCAATCCCCTGTGACTTCTGCCCTGCTTCTTACCCCAACTGTCAAATGAGCGCTGTCTCTTGAGCTCTGGGGTGGGCGCAGAGCCACGTTCTACAGAAAGATTGCCTATGCTCTGCGCATCATCCCGTGACCCAAGTGAGCCTTTGGAAGAGGGCCTCGAAGAACTTCGCAAGAGGGACTTGAGGCCACCAGATCCGTCGCGGGCGGGTGAGGACTTGGGGGCGGTCAAGGGCGAGAATCCGGAGGGCGGTTTGGCGGTTCGAATAACGGGGGCGGATGCGGCGATCTCGTCGAGTGGCAGGTCTTCTTTCCGGAGTTGTTCGAGGGAGGGCTGGTGAAAGGCGCCGTAGTCGACTCCAAAGCTGCCTTGGCGAGGGGTTGCGGGAACTGATAGGCTCGGGGTGCTGCGCTCAAAGTGTTGATCGGCGGGCTTGGTTATGACGGCAAAGCTGGTGATGAGAGAAGAGATGACCTCGGGAGAGCTGGGAACAGCATCGGCGTGGCGCGACGGAGGAGGTGGTGGAAGAGAGCGGTTCCGCGGTTGAGGTTCAGGGGTTTGAAGATTCCGGTAGCGCTGGGGGATAGGGGGGATTGAGTTTGGATCGTAGTCGTCCATGGCGACGCAGGGAGAAAGAAAGAGGTTACGGGTAGTCGACGGACCACGCCAGACCAGACCAAAGTGCCCGAACCAGACCAGCAGACCACGCGAGCGCAGGACGACACGGAACCGGCCTCAGGATCCAGGAGAGGGCACGGAACAGTTGCTGGACTGACTGCTGCGGTAGGCGGGCGGTCGGGGCGGCGTGCGTGTGGTGGGCAGCAGGTAGAAAGGCTGCAGTGTGCAGTGTGCAGTATGCAGTACCGTTCGGAAGCAGAGTCGTACAGCAAGAGTACTCTGTACGTACAAACAACCCGACGGGTGGTGAGATGGGATGAGAAGAGGGTCCGGGTGGCAGCTGCAACTGCGACTGCGACGGTGACTGTGACAGACCCAGCAGGAACAATGGAAACGGTGAACTAGGGCGGCCGCGAGCCCCCCTTACCGTGCGTCGATCGGGATCCGGGCTGCACCACGGCCCACGAGTGTCGGCGGATTGGCGAGGAAAGGGATAGGATCTCACTCTGGGTCGGGTGTAGAGAAAGGCCCGGAAAGGGTCGCGTCTTTTCGCTAGTACTGAACACCGGCGGCGAGAACGAGAACGTGACCAGCAGACGTTGGCGCAGGTACACGGAGTCGGTAAGGTCGACAAGCCTGGCGTGCCTGGCAAGGTATGGTGGTTTGGTACGGCTACGGGACCGCAGACGCACGAGGAAAGGCGCGGGCGACCAACTGCGAGTGGTGGATAGAGCCAGGGAGACTCTGGAGCGTCCGGTGTCCAGAACCAGCGAGGCCGGCGTCTGTGTTCATGCAGGATGACCAGCAGCGGTCGCGAGGTAGCTGTCAGGTACTGGCGGCGTACTGCATGTAGTGTGAAGGAAAGCAAAAAAGGTATGGATCTGGCGTCTTGGTACGAGTACGTTGATGCGGGCAGCGGTGGCTGCAGCTGCAGACAGGGTGAAGCGGAGCGCGTTCGGGATAGCGTCTCTGGTTTTCTTGCGGATTGTCTCGTCTTGTCTCGATTCTCGCGTTGATCGACCGAGGCGAGGAGATCAAGAGAAGGGGGCCGTGCTCGAATTTTTCTTGGTTGTCTTCTAATTATGATTGCGGCTTTGCGGCCTTGCCCTCAAAAGTATGGTTATGCCCCTGGAATTGTTAAAATTCACTTTTTGTCCGCCCCTTGCGCTCGATCAGATGAGATTGAGAAGAGAGATGGTGGGTGGGTGGGTGTTGTTGGACGTGTGATTGGCAGTGGTGCGTGGGTTGGAATTGGGCGGAATGATTGACACAGTCCGACTCCAGATCGATTAATTGGTTGCTCCGAGTGACGACAATGTATGGTTGACAGGCAAGACTCTTAATTCTGGGCGTTGATCTCTCTGCCCTTGGCTAGATCGGGGATGGAGGAAGGATTTAGTCGATAAGGGGGGGTCAGGCAGAAAAATTGAGAGCAAGCCGAGAGAAAAGGGAAAGGCGATGGAAGCGCGGAAGACGTGGGAAGCCAAAAGTCAGGCTCAGTCAGATTGATCCAGTTGCCCAGCGTCGCATTGACAGGTGAAAGAAAGGAAAGCGGCGGCGGCGGCGGCCCAAAGACAAACCCAAAGGGCGTTCAATCTTGAAAATGCGAGATGTATCCGTAGGTATTCGTATTCCATAAGGTAGCCCAAGCCAAGGCAGCAAGTCAGAAAGTATGTGTCAATGGGAAAATGACGGACAGTCGGACAAAAGTGTATGACCTGAATTATTGATTGCGCTCCCTCATCTCACCGGAAGGTAATATTGGGTGGTCTGTCGAATAAGGTGGTGGTTGTGACTGAACATGGCGCAACGGCCGTATTATTAGCCCCAGAATGGTATTATTGACCCCCAAGCCCCCCCTTCTGCTGGGGAATGCGTCTCTGTTTTCGCAGTGTGCATTAAATCGTCTTGCGTGGTGCGGCGTCACCACTGGGATGGCTGCGCAATGCCGATTGCACATCAGACAAGATAGCAGGGACGCAAGGGCGAATCATGTTCCGCCTGGCATGCTGCGTACGCAGGATGAAGGAGTCGAAGAACGCTGCTACCCAGGGGAATGGTACTGGATAAGACTGGATAAAAACGAGACGAGGGAGGGATGAGTGCCGTATGACGATGGGCGTCCAACTTTGGCTTGCTCCTCGCCTGCACCCACTCTCAACTGCGTATTCGAAGGAACTTTTTGACGATGACGAGGGCAACGAGGGTGAGATGGGTAAATTAAAGTGGAAGATGAACGGAAGGAAAAAGAAGATTCGCTCATCCACAGACCCGTACCTGTACGAATAAGCCCGCTGCCCAATGCTGAGATGCAGTGGAAGGTGTATCTTGCTGCAGTGGAAGTGCGATGGAAGGCTCCTGCCTGTGTCTGAAGTCGACCCCTCCAGGTGCAAATCTCGGTCCAGGTGCACGGGACCGAAAGAGTGGGGTAAATGACAGGGGCCGCCCGGGGCCAAAATTCGTGAGGAAGGAACGGGAGGTCACCAGTGACGATAGCTTCAGAGTCCCGTCGCAACTGCCCTGCCTTGCGGGATAGGTACGTCGTCCTTCGTCACAATGGAAGGAAGGATTTTCCATAAATTTGATACTTGTCACACTTGTCAGCTTGAAACAGTCCAGTCAACTCAATCCCTCCTTCCTCTGCAAACAAATACCTAAACAAAAACAAGAAAGAGTAACTGCTAAACGGTAAACCACGTGTTATGGGCAAGCCGCAAAAACTCCAAAAAAAAAAGGGTTCAATTTTACCCCTGGCCCAAAGCTCCGGCAATTGACCAATCCCAACTGCAGTCTTTCAGCCCCCGCTTTTCCGGCCCGGTGCGGATACCAACAAGGGCCCTGTCCACTCGGTGGGAACAAGGGACGGGAATTCCATCCGAGGAATTGCAATACAGAGAAGCTCGCAGCATCCAATTACTCAAGCCGAGAAGACAAAACCAGAACGCAAACAAACACGAAGGCGGCGGAAGAACGCGGGGTCGGACGCACGACGCTGAAATCGCTAACAATAGAGAAGCTTTTCTTTCCCGGCAAACGTTCCGGGGTGCTCAGCTCCCGAAAGTCTTGACGGACTTGAGACGAGCTGAGCAAACCTACGCCAAGGACTAGGAGATCAATGGCAAACCTACCCCTCGTGTTTTACCACTGCTGCCAAAGTGGCTCTCTCAGTGGCGAATTCGGTCAATACGCTACTAAAGCTGGGTTCGATTAAATGTCGTTGGGTCGCACGAACGCCGGGGCAACACAGGTCGTTCTCGAAGGGTTCGAAATGGGTAATGAAGAATGAACATTCAGGTAAACTCCAAGTTAAGCCCAACACCACAACATCCAGACGGGCGAAAGCAACTATATATCCCACGCCTCACCGAACCCTGCCGTGCCTACCCAGCATGCGAGGGGTTACACACGATCTCCCTCCGAGTCTCGGTTCTGGTGCAGCGCCCGCCCGTCCCTGATTAACCTGTCTCTCATTTAGTCAGTCTGCATCACATCACACTTTGCTGCACCGATGGCACGCTGGCAAGGCCCCAAAGCCTAACGTAGTCGCCGCCCGAGTCCCGCGGTCTCATTGTGTCGTGCAGATTGACTAGTTTCGCGCCTGACGTCGTTTCCCACCCGCAAATTGTCTCATCGGCCAATGTTTATAGTTTGGAAGGGACTCGGGGACCTAGTGTATGAGAGAAGATTGCGCAAAAGGGAAATCGGGATCTGCAGAGGACGCTCCATCTTGCTAATGACTTGTATACTTCCTACAACATCTGTAGTGACATCTACAAACAGACTTGTCTACAATGTTCCAAAGAAACAGAAACGTGCTAGTCGGAGCAGCCTCACTCAAGTGCCGAACTTTGGGGGTTCATATCCACCACACAGGCCACAGAGCCGAGTCGGCGCCTCGATAACCAAGAGGCAGGTTACATCTGTACCACAGCTCCCAGGCACCGCCGCGCCAGAGGAGACGAACGTGCAACATCACGCCGGCGACGTCGCACGTTACCCGGGTCGCTTGGGTAGCGAGTGGTACTTACCGCCACGAACGAGCGCAGATGTCTGTGCCTCGTGGCGAGACAAAACAACAAAAACAACAACAACAATATTGACGCGGCGAAAGAGCTGAGAAACGATCATAATGTTAAATCAAAAGTGTGCTTACGTGCGAATACTCCTTGATTATACAGATAGTTGCAGTCGTGTTTTATGTCTCGCTACATTGTCGAATGGGGATCGGCGCTCGTTTGAGGTTCTTGTCTCTCTTGGAAAAGCAAGTAAATGGGCTGATGGCCATTGTATGACTGCTTTTTCTCATGTTGTCTCTGGTCGCCTGACGATCGTTGAGGCAACTTGAACCTATGATCGAAACTTCTGGAAAGTGTGCGGATCGTCAGAGGAGCCATGGCATTAGTGACTGGTCAACTGCAATTTGATAGAAACTCTTGCATCGTAATGGTTACGATGTGCTTGAAATTTTGACTGGGTATAGGCTCGTCAGTCACTTTACACGCGGGGGTATATATCAAGAGATCCAATCGCACAGGGCACATGGTCACTTGGAAACATGCAAACAGTCACACAGATCAAGAGGAACAATTCATGAGGTGGCCGAAATTTCTCATTACCACGCCCTGACGAGGGCTCAAGCCAGGTCCAAGAGAACCAATCCACTAGGGATGATATTCCCAATCCGCCTAGGCTATATCGCAAAAGCAGGAACCAATGCAGAAAACCGCGTGAAAAAACAAGAGTTGCATCCTCCTAAAATTCCCAGAGACAAATGAGATCCGAAAGCATGTGGTGTGTTAAGTCGTTCAGTCTTGACATGCTTTGTTTGCTTGGGAGATTTTCCGTTTTTTTGGTTGTTGTTGAGTTGTTGATTTGGCAAGGCCGGAAGAGAAAGAGCGCAAAAGTCTGCTCCTTGTTGCGCTATTGAGAGATTGTACATGATCTTTTCCTCGGCCTGCCCTGGAGTCGGAGGCGGGCACATCCCGTACGTATCCTCAAGACATCCGTAATCTCAGAAAAATGATGGAAAGAAGACAAAAAACACAATCTGTTATGGTAGCTGGCACCAAACTCATGTGCCCCGGTATGTCTAATACCGTAAACGCCCAAAATCCGTTGTTCCCGATGGAGAGATGAGAGTTGTTGTTGGAGTTGCGCCGTCCCCCTGTAAATTGTCGTTCCCAAGTAAGCAGAGTAGTTGAAGAGTGGAACAAACTTGGTGCTGGGGTTGGTGTCTTTTTTTTTGTCATTGTTTTGTGTTTTTGTGTAAAATCAAAAGGTAACAAGTCTCTTCTCCGTTTCGACTTCCTCCTTTTTTCGCTCTCTGATGAGCCGTTTGAGCCGTTCCCTTACCACCTACGAGTGAACGTGGAGTAGAGTACTAGAGCTCAGAAGGGGGTAGACGCCAGTGATTGGTAAAATGGAGAGAGAGAAAAACCGCCCGGGCCCGGTATATCCTGTATTTGGGGGAATCTTTATTCCAGAAGATGCGGAAGAGAGTGTTGAAAGCAAGAAGAGCGGGAGGAGAGTGAATCTCGTTTGCGGGGGGGTATTAGTCCTCCTCGACTCCGGTAATCCACCAGAAAGGTTTATTCGGCCAACCTCGATGAGAAGTGGAGATGGGTTTTCAGAAAGAAAAGACAGCTCCCAAATGGTGACGTTTCCAATCTGGTGTGGGAGAGAGGGGAGAAAGTGACGTGCCGGCATGAAAAGCAGACCTCCGTGGGATCGCGGTTCTCAGACAACCTCCTATCCTTGTGATGCAAATCCGGAAGGCAAAGGACCAAAATGACAAGAAAAATAACCGTGTTAAACGCCGTGACAGTACCATGATCGCTTTTGTACATGTGTTTTCTGGCTGTGTCTGGCCGAGAGTCAACTCAACCAACAAGACCAAAAAAAGTCAACCGAAACCTCTCAGACGGTCTTGGGTGTTCGCGCGTTGCTGTGGTCGATAACGTCGTCGAGGTGGTTGCACATGGCCACGAACAGGTCAAAGAAGAGCTTGCTACCGCCGCGCTCCATCTCGGCTTGCATGGTTCCGCTCCTCTTGAAAGTCTTGCGACATCTGATGATCAGAGCGAGGTAGTGAGCGCGCAGCCGGGAGTCCGAGTCGGGGGTGTGGGCGTAGGCGTACTGGGCGGAGCGCAGGATGGTGCCGATATCAATACCGGACTGGAGACCCTGCTTGCGCAGAGCCAGGCGCTTGAGCTCCTCGAGCCCGTACCGCTCCGCAGCGCAGTAGATGACGGTGTCGCGGAGGATGTGTTGCCCGCAGCCCGAGACAAAGATTGTTGCCTCACTCGCGGTGGTACCGGTGGTTGTCGATGTGGGAGTGGAGGGAACGGCGGCTGCGCGGCCGCCTCGGGGGGTGTTTTCGGGGTTGGGGGAAGTTTGGGGAGTTCCTCTGACGGCGTCCTCGAGCTCCCAAGAGTTGCGGTGCCTGTTGTGGACGAGGCGGGGGTAGTAGTCACCCTTGTAGAGGTACTCGAGGACGGAGGAGAAGATCTCGGGTTCTTCGTCGGGGAGGGATATTCTCTTGCTCTGCGACTCGAAGAACTGGCCTCGACAGGCGGCCTCGAAGAAGGGCGACTGGAAGAGGACGTCCTCGTGAGCAGCAAACAGTCGACCCTCGCGTCCCACGGTCAAGGTGACGATGGGTGAAGGGGCCACGGACTTGCCCGTCTTGGTCGGCAGCGGCGCGGGGGCGGCTGGTGGGGCCATGGCGGGCTTCTCGTTGACGGACTGCTGCATTTTCGATAGCTTCTGGTGATCCCGGATCGAGCTTGACTTCTTCAGCCTGGACGTCTTGTCGACACGGACGTTGGGGTCTTGCGACCTGAAGGTACGCTTGAACAACGACATGACGGTTGTGGTTTGCTAAGAGAGAGCGGGCGTTGTAGGCCCGAAGAAGTTGTTGTTGTTGCTGATGCTGATGTTGTTGTTCTGATTAAGGAATGACAACTCGAATGGGAAACGATAGAGTAAAGACTAGGGAAGCTGAGACGATGGAGAGCGCGTTGCCCAGGGACCTTATATGTCTTTGTCTATGGGATGAGAAGACTTGTAGAGAGCGACGAAATGAGCGAATAGAGGAGAGGGAGGAATGACGAAGTTGGAGGGGTGTTCGGATTGGAGGGGGGAGGGGGGGATAGAGCGAGAGAGAGAAGAGAGTGAGAGAAGTGAGGGACGAGTGACACACAAAAAGATTGACTAGGGGTCCGGGGTGAGAGATGCCTCCTGTGGAAAGGGAATTCAGTAACGAACGACCCAAGGAGGTATTCCCAACTTGCAACTTTGCGACCCTTTTTTGGTTGTGGTTGAGGGGGGGAGGGGGAGAACAAGAGGGAAGAGGGGTGGATTGCGGAGGGGGGGCTTTCATATTTATACCATCACGTTAAGTTGGTGATGTTCTTAGGCTGGATCTTTTCTTTGGCAGGGTATCATTGGCTGGCGTATTCCCAACCGCCGCATTTCTGGGTGGCGGCGGGAGGTGTGTTGCGTAGTGCGAGCCGCGTGTTTGATAGGACGAACACCAAGCACACCCGTCCCTACTGCCAGTTCCAAGTGATCACTGGCAAGTACTCGTAAGCACCATCTTCACGCCAGAAGGTACTTGGTGTTCAGCAGGCAGGGTAAACAACTGGCGCGCGTTGCTGACGCTTGAGAGGGAAACCTGGAACTGGTGCAAAGAGCTGAACGGCCATGAACGCTGTTGGGGCACATTACCAGCTGCGGACCGGGCAGACATGGACAGCCCAGGCAGCATCTCAGCCTAACCACGACCAAAATGGAACGTCGGGGATGTCAGTGACTTCACCCGCGGTACTTGCCAACTGCCAGTCTGCCACTCAGCTTTCACCGTTGCAGACTGTTAGGCTCTCTCTTCTCTGTGCTTCACCAATGGAACAAGGACATGGAAGCAGTGAGTGACTTCAGCATGGCAGCAAGTACCTTACTCGCAAGTTGCAACGGCTCTATGACTGGACGGATACGCAATGGCAGACTGACACGAATGATTGTGGGAGGAATACGTATCTTTTCTCAGGGTATCCGCCATGGAACCGCCGCGCCTCCAACCGGGGAGTAGCCGCTAAGGCACCCGACACTTTCCCCTTTGCCTCAAGAGCCAGACCTAAACGTTAAGTCTAACTACCTATCTGAGGTACCTCGTTGTACAGCGTGTCTATGCAAGTGCCAGAAGTACTTTGCAATAACACATGCCGGTACTTGTGGAGGCTCCCCTGGAACAAAACGGTCACCGGCCATCGGCCCTGGGCCCAGACCAGAAACCTCCCCCTCCCCTCCGTGCCTTCTCCGACCCCCCCGAGATTGGGAACGGGCCTCCCGGTGCGTTGGCAGACTGGATCTGAAGTACTTGGGTACCTCTGGGCAGGTATCTTTCTTCACCTCATGTTCTCAATTGGGCATGGCTCAGGTACATCCATCTTGTACCTCTTGTTCCTTCTCCCGAATCCGCCAAGAGACAATCGGAAGGGTCCAAAGTCGGGAATGGCGGCCCAAGAAACCTCATCCCGAGACACCTCACCATCCTCGCATGCGCTGTCGTCAGGACCGCACGTGAGGTCATCGCAACGCGGGGCTCCCTCAGTTGCGCGAGTCCTTGGTGGTTCTTCTCATTTCCCTCTTTCAGACTCGACACCTCAGGATTGTGTTACCTCCTGAACACCTCGGGACATCATCTCAGGAGTCAAACGATACCTGCCCCATGGATCCCTCATGGACACCAGAAGAAGTCGCCAGAAGGCGGTCGACGACCCTTGGCACCATCATTGGCTCGTTGCCCGGGTCATGAGCACCCATACCCTCATCAAAGTGCCCAACAACCTACCTTACCTAGATTCCGTGATCGATAAGGTATCCGACTGATTCGGCCAAGCTGCCAACTCACTGACGGCTCGACATCTGCCCTTCCGGTTGGTGAGTTCGTCGTCTGGACATGCCGCCCACGGTTGCCATGGTTGCCATCTACTCTGTCCTCGCAGGATCGGGACTGCTCGAGATGCTGCACCCTCTGCACCTCTGCATCTCTCCCCTCATCGCCGCCTCCCCCGGATCGCCCAAGCTTCCGCCCTGCCACGCGGGATTGGATAGAGCCTCATGCTCTCTGCAATACTTGGAGACCTGAACTTGCGTGTAGGTGCCTTACCACGCAGTTCCTCCTCCCAGTTCAAGGCCTTTCCACGACTGAGAGCTCGCCAGCGTCTACCTTCTCTCCCCAGACTGCTTCACATTGGTCTCAGTAGCGCCGTCGTGAACGCATTCAGACCTCACTGTCTCACTAGCCACAACCTAACTTTATTTCATCCAAACCACTCTGAACCCCATCCAAATTCAAACTCGCTCAAAGCCGCATGAACGACAATTCTCTTCCATAATCAGTCACCTACCTACGGATACCTCAGTCAGTTCTGACTTGCCAGGCCAGTCATGCCGTTGCTTCGGACTCAACTTCTAGAATCCCCCGTTCGGCTCGTCTCGACTCTCAACCCCTCCTCCTCCTTCTCAGCCCAACATCCCAGTATTGGTCTCTTTGGTCCATGGATCGATCCACGAACCCTTGCAACCAAACCCCTCCTCTTGCTCCCCCCTCCCACTTCCTCCTCGGACAAAATCACATCGTCGACTTTGCGTCCCTCTTCGAGATTGGCGTTTGCCGCTAGTCGGGCAGATTCAGGCACAAAACCACCGCCGCCAATCATCAAGAGCCACCGCGACCCCGTCCCGCTCGCTTGTCTGCCCCAATCCCTGCTCTCCGCCTGTCTTCATCGTCGGTAAGCCCAGTGACCTGCATCACCGCCTCAACACCGCTCCTTGCCCCCAGCTCCATGATCCTTCCATCGCTCTTCCCCTCGCGTCCCGTCCCGTCAACGCCCATGATACCATTGCCTGCCAACCTTAGTCGTGGATTCCCCTTCCAAGTTCCCAGCAATCACAATTCATTCGTCAGACAGTGCCTCGGTCCCTGGAGATCTAGGAATTGCGTGTTGGAAGTCATAATGCTCTAGGTTATTTTGGTAATCGTATGTTCACCCTCCCTGGCATCTTGCCCTCCACCGCCTCGAGCGGTACACTACACCATCCTCGACTCCAGCCCGATGCATGCCTTATCAATCCTACATTCTGAGGCATCCGTCCACTGTACCTATCAACGACGCATGGCCAAGCCCGATGGAACCGGCCACCACCGCCGTGCTCACCGCCCGACGCCTGCCCCGTTCATCTCCGACAAGACCCGTCTAGACCGAAAGTCCCTCAGTGGCCCGCCACCGCAGCAGCGGCGGCAACCCGTCTCGTGTGGGCAGCTCGGGCCATGTTCTCGCGCATACCAACGAGACCGTACATGAATGCGTACACTAGTCGACAAGTCAGTATAATCTTGGTCAAAGTCACCAGGTACCAGAGGGAACCCACTGATGGGAGCAAGGATTACAAATCCAATCGACGATGCCACAACGGCCTCACGGGATCCGACATTCTTCTCGTTCAGCCAGTAAAAGGCATCGGCGCCAGTCTCGACTTTGCCGATGGCTGCCCAACCGAGATAGAGACCCGCGAAGAAGATGACGCCCAAAGTGTGTGCGCCAACGCCCTGCCCGTTTCATTCGTGTCAGTGGATGTTTCTTGCCTCAGGTGCAAGGCAACTCACAAAGGGGCGCTTGATGCTGTTGAGCCAGAAGATCTCAATGAGAGAGACGGCTGATGTGATGCCGAAGAGGTTGATGATTACAAAGGCCTTGTACCAGCCCTTTCCGAAAATCTCCGTGACTGAGATTAGGGTATTAGACCAAGTCAACATCAACAAGATGTCATGGCTTACAAGGTTCATGTGGCCCATTCTTGTGTGAGTCTTCCAAGCTGGTCCATTCGGATGCAAAAGCGTCTCCAATCATGTCGGCCATGGCGGAGCCTCCGGATGGCTGAGGCTTGGGGGGCTCTCCCGTGTTCTTGTCGTCGTGCTCCAAGGTAACAAACCAGTAGATGACTGTGTTCATGAAGGTAAAAACAGTTGTGATGGTGTAGAACAAGGTGAAGTAGAACTGCTTGCGAAGACTGGCCATGTCGTAAGGCAGTGACAGGGTTCTCAATGCCCAGTACTCCCAGCCAGTACTGGTCTCCTCGATATGTGGATGATAGAGATGAGTGTAGGTCCAGCCCTAGGATTAATGATCGAGGTCAGCAACAAGCCATAACTCAGAATTCCTACGCTGTAGGCTGACATACCAGTACAACCGCATGGTAGGCCAAGAGTAGAGAAAAGGTGACGACGGAGAAGTCAAAGACCACTCGCCAGTCAGAGTAGGGAGACTCTTCTTTTCTCAGCTTGTAGTCAAGAACCGTAGCTCCGACTGCGGTCAGGTAAGCAACGATACCACCTCGAACCCAGCACAAGTGGTTCTGGGAGAAGGATCGCCAGGGTGAATGGCATGCTCTTAGAAACGCAGGCTAAAGAAGTTAGGTTAATTGAAGCCGTGAATATGCCTAGCAATCGACAATCGAGCATACATGGTCTTGAACCTGGCCATAGGATGCCGGCGTGGGCAGGCCATGTCCATCATGGTAATCCGATTGCCCGTGGAGCAACGGAGTGGTGACGGAGGCGTCCATCACGATGGCTTCTAACGGAGGCTAGGCAGGATACTGAAGAGAGGTCGTCGAAGTTTGGAATCTGAGAGAGATGATGGTTTGGGTGCCCTGATAATGCTTGATCTACAGAAGAAGGCTGACGGCTTGTTGGCAAACACCAGGCAAAGAGCTTGAGAAAAAGACTGAGAGAGGGATGTCAGGTCGAGGAGCGGGGGGATGCGATGGGATAACGTAGGACAGGGACATGTGGAATATTTCAGAAGGGACCTGCTGCCTTCCATCTGTCAGTGAAGCTGCGACTGCCGATGTTGGCTGTGACATCCAAAGAAGGAAGTCATGTCTGACATATGTGCCTGTCTCGTTCATCCACAATGGCGGAAGGAAGTGAGTGATCTGTGAAGTCCCGGTTGAGGTTTAGGAAGGAAGGTAACGGGCAGCGTCGGTTGTCAGTCAGTCAGGAAGACATTATGCGTGCCACTTGTGGTACATAAAAAGTGAGCTATTGATACCAGCGCTGTGACTTGATATTGGGAAACCCACGACGGGTGCTGGTGAGTTCTTATATTTAACTTGACCTGCGAATATCCTAACTCCACCTATGGTGAGTAGGAGCTCATCGTGTTTGACTTGTAGCAAATTCCTGCAAGACGACTGGTATCCTATGCATGTTATGGTGTACATTTAACTCAATTGCTGCTTAAGCTGCAGGAATGCTTTGTATACCATGACTTCTGTGGTTCTCCCTACGAAGAAGATGCAGCTTGCAGCTTGGAGATGTTAGATGACTCACTGGACCAGAGAGCTCCAAGCAGAAGGAGAATAAACGGTGGTCTGTGCACCACGCCCGTCTTGAGCCGACCGTTGGTGAGAACCGATAAGATAAGTAGAGTACGTACCTCAGGATCTCCATTGACACGTTCCACGTCTGCAAAACAGCTGGCCTGTGCTCTTGCTCTTGCTTCCAGCTTCATGGAAGGTGCGTTGCTGGCCAGAACTCAACTCCAAACTGACCATCACGACCCGAGACCTGCCACCACCGACGACGCTACCAACAACACCGCCCGCACTTATCAGAATCGCCGGAAACATGTTGTCGAGTCTCGGAAACCCGCGCCAGGCAGCGTCACAACTGCTCAACTTTGCGCTGATCCTCTCGACTGCCTTTATGGTGTGCACATTGGCCTTCCCCAAAGAAGCTCTTGCTAACTCCAGTGGCAGATGTGGAAGGGTCTTTCCGTGATTTCCGATTCCCCCAGTCCGATTGTAGTCGTTCTCAGTGGTTCCATGGAGCCTGCCTTTCAGAGAGGCGATCTCCTTTTCCTTTGGAACCGCAACCTGATCCAGGAAACCGACGTTGGCGAGATCGTTGTCTACGAAGTCAAGGGCAAGAATATTCCCATTGTCCACAGAGTGGTTCGCAGATTCGGCTCTGGGTAAGCTACTCGTACACTCCGTCTCCCATTGCTTTCCTTGCTAACCGAGAGGCTCGTTATAGACCGGAAGCGAAGCTCCTTACCAAGGGCGACAACAACAACTCCGATGACACTGGTTCGTGGCTCCCTCCCTTCGAGTTCTCCGTGATGTGAGTAAAGACTGATCCAAAGCAGAGCTCTATGCCAAGGATCAGGACTACCTTGTGCGCAAGGATATCATCGGCAGCGTCGTCGCATACATCCCCTTCGTCGGCTACGTTACGATCCTCCTTTCAGAATATCCGTGGTTGAAGACGGCAATGCTGGGAATAATGGGCTTGGTCGTGGTGCTGCAGAGAGAGTAGACTCGTCATTATGGCCAGAAAATTGATACTCACATTCGAAACCAGTCAGGAGCCATCGAGCGACAGAATCGCGAAAGCCGCTGCAGAGACCAACACGATTGGAGAAACAGCCCATTTGCGGCTTTTTTTGGGTAGCCGTGACGGTGATACTTGGATTGATTGATGTCGATGACCGATGGGGCCTCGGTCTTGTACGTGAGATTTGGCGGGGCTTTTGCCAGCCACCGCTGCGCTTCTGTGAACCGAGACAGACATCCTGAGGATTTACCATTGTACAGCTGGCACCCAAGGCTGGGGTTTACAGAGATGAGAGAATCATATTGTCAGGTCTCATAGTGGGAAAACCTTCAGCGCAGCAACTACCGAGGTCCAGGCGTTAGACACAATATGTCTTCCATTCCCTCGAGGACCGTTATTCCCTCGATCTCGCAATCGTAGTGCATCTTCAGCTCTCGTCGCACGAACCGGGGTTTCTTTGTGTCTAGGCAGCCAACGGCACAGCTGACAGGGTTCTGCTTAAGGCCCATATGAGCCAAAATTGTGGTCCAATGGCAAGACCCTGATCTCCGCCGCCAACTGGTTCTAGCCAGGGGCGCCGTCCTTTTTGGGACGCGATTGTTACCGCGCCGGTGCCTGTATCATGCACCAAACCGTTAGAAGAGCGGCACAGTCGTGCGATAAAATGAGCCAAAATTCCGGTGCCAAAAATTTAAACCAACGCCTGTGTCTCTTGCTCCTTTTCGGTTCGTGTTGAAAAGCGCCATCGGTTTTGTTGCCGCTCATTTTGCGGTTCGGACTACACCAGAATCGTGGACTCTCGTGTTGTAAAGTCGCTGTCGAAGTGTGTAAGACGCTCACTAAGCCACTCAAATTCATCATGGCTTCAACGCAGTACGCACCACAGTCGCAGTACGCACCACCTGATGGCTTCGAAGGCTACGTGCCATACGCGCAACAAGCTCCTCAAGAAATCCCATTCAACGCAAAATGGCACCGAGCAAAGATTGTCATTCGCGGCTTCAATATTGCGTTCAGCGCCATCGTCCTCGGCATCTCGCTCTCTCTCATATTTTACTCATTCTCGAGTTCATTCTATCTTGTATTCAGTGGATTCCCCGTAAGCAGTGTGCTCCTAGCATGACGATTCAATGTCGGGGACATGAGATATCTAACCCGCTTTTAGGCAGCCGCTCTTGTGTGTTGGGAAACCTCTGAACTCATCACCATCTGCGCGAGAGGCGGGAGGCGTGGAATCCACCCCGGTGCTCACGTCGGAATGCACTTGCTCTTCTGGCTCGTCTTCATGGTGGCCACTGGATGGGAGATTGCAAACATCATCCTCCGCGATGGTCCGCGGTCGTGGGTGTTGAGTGGTGGCCAGGTCACCTCTATGCAGGATACTGTAATGGCGTTCACTGCCCTCTTGTTGTTAGTACTCGATATGAGTTTTTCGAAAAGCCTCGGGATGATCGCTAACACCTCATAGTATCGACAATTTCACCCTCTTCGTCCGCGCCTGTATTGAATGCAAGCAGCGCAATGCTCGCCCTCCTCCCGTTTATATGGTGCCTATCAACGGGCCGCCGCCGATGCAGCCTGCAGGTTCATACCAGCCCTACCCGTACTCGCCGCAGCAATCTTCTTTTCAACCGCAGCATGACAAAGGGCAAATGTCAGGAGCCAATGTTGGTACAACTGAGAGGATAGCCGAAACCGGCCCAGACGGGACGTACTACGGTCCCGGAAGCCGAGCTTGATCGAGCACTGTTGGATGAGAGCTGCGGAGGACCTTGGATGCTTGGTATGGAAAACGGATGATACCCAAATGTTGCAATTAGGGGGCTGGATTCCATCGAGCAATGGAGTACAATGTTCATGACGTTAGACCATGTCATACTAGACTTAATTACATAATCTATAATCACAACTTCGATTGCCTATGACCATTGCATCTTTGAAGATGTGCATTGTACCGTTTTTGAGCACCGAAATTGTCATAGATACATTCTTTATATTTATTTTTAGGCTGGGAGGGTATCGAGCTACCCTGTTTGACGCTCACTCAGACCACTGCACGTCAAAGTCCTTGAACTGAACCTCAAGATCGCTCTTGGCATCTTTGGCAGGCCGAGCAACCAAAGCGCCAACGGTCAGATTCCAATCCTTGCCAGTGCAGTCATCGTCTCCAAAAACCCAGCAAATCTCACGCAGCGGCACCTTGGTGCCGTCCTGCTTCACGTAGTACACCCAGAAGCTCGGGCCCATGAAGTCGCGCTCCTGCTCGATGAGCACAGTGATGCTCTTGGTGTCCTCAAAGGCGGCGAGAGGGGTAATGCTCCAGTCGGCCCAGCGGTCGCAGGCAACGGTGCTGAGCTGTGGCGTGCCTTGGTAGTACTCCAGGCCGGTCTTGATCCATCTCTTCTCGCGGCCAGAGTTAGAGTCAAAGGTGACGATGAGGCCTGCCTGGTCGTACTGTTCGGTCCAGTCTGCGGTGAATGTAATTTTGGCAGACTTGAATTGGCTTAGGGGCTTGGCCGGAACCGTTTTTGTGGGAGCTAAGTTTGTTAACTTGCGGCATATGTTAGGAGCGAGTCTAAGTTACCATCGTAGACGTTGTGAGCAGGCGGCTTCTTCCATACGTCTGTGTTGGGGGCAGCGGAAAGGGTAAAGGAAGACATGATTGACTAGATTAAGGTATCTTGATTGTGTTGTACTCGCCAAGAATAAAAAGAGTAAATGTGTATAAATTGCGTGGATATACTGAAGTTGAGAAAATGAGGCAGAGAATAGTGATGGGTGCTTGGAGGTTTAAATAGGCTTGAGCGAGAATGGTATTACGGCTCGTTCTGCACCGGACACTTCAATGAAGATGGCGTGAGAGTTACCAAGTAAGCTACCTACTTGGTGACTTCCCGCACTTGCCCCGCAGTAAGCAACACGAAGTATTCATACTTGTAGAATGTTTGCCGATCTAAGGTGTCATGCAGGGTCTCTTCACCTTGTGTCGTTGTGACGGTGCAATGGGCCGATAAGCCGCCCATACCGAAACCGATTTCTCAGTACTTAATGCGCAATTGGGTTTACGGGCTTTTCATAAGGGCCAGTAACACGAAGAATCATGGTTAGGAGTAGTTTGTAGCGCTATAGACCTGAAAGGAGAAGCCCCGTGAATCTTCATTCCCGCTTAGAATGCTTATGAATACAAAGAGGCCTCATGATCAGGACAAGTGTCGAGAGAATGTTCCCTTGGACCTACATGTCACTGATCAAGTTGCCCCGCGATTCCCTCAGTACGCGGGGCAAAGCAGAAGTGACTCGGCCCGCAGGTGGAAGAGCTTGAGGGATTGGCTGGCGCCGGTTACTAGCGGAGTCTCCGCCGATAGGCATTGTATCTGTATCTGCTGGGAATACTGCCTGATTTGGAAGCAGTTCCCGCAAGGTAAATTCAACTGATCGAGTTCTCCAAGTTGATGACAGGCATTGTTCAGTTAGGAGGACAGAGAATCTCCACATCAGTGAGGCTATATTGATGTGATGTTGCTGGAAGTATCTCCAGTGCGTCGTTGGAATATTTTAGTTGTGCAGACGGACGCAGATTCGAACCAGCAGCTCTGGAACAAACACGAAAAAGTGGATATTCCCTTTTATGGAAGGTAACGGAGATTGACTCAGCAAATGCCTACATCCCACCACTGACTGCGCACCGGCCTTCCATCTCACAAACGTGCACCTTCCCCCGCTCGACCATCTCGTCGCCAACCCCACAAAATTTCCCATTCTTCACCTCATTCCGCCGACCACCAGTATCCCTCTGCAGACACCGCAGACAAGCTATAGCAGACTCCATCTTCAATTCACTTACACTCTATTCGCCCATCGTATTATTCCTGCCCACATCACCGAACGCGTCGACAAACCTCGCACCAAGCCACGCCTGCGCACGTCATTGCTTTTATCCACGTCGTCTGAGGTGTGAAGGCGAAGCAGACTGGCAACCTCTGTAGCCTAGTGCTGGAGGAAAGGGGATGTTCACGAGGCCATTCGCAGCTCCGTAATACGCATCTCCCAAACGCCCATGCTGCAAACAACTCTTTCTTTCTCGACAAAATTCTCCTAGGCCTCCCAAAATCCCCGCGAGTCGCCTCCGCCTTCGCAAGGTGCCCCTCGTCGAAACAATGTCTTCCTTCCTAACGCCCACCAAAAAGTCCCAAAAGCCGGCTGCTAAGTCGAAGCCTTTCCAACCACCGAACCGCATTCGAGCCATTCGTGAGCAAGCCGAACGACAGCAAGCTAGCGCCGCCGCCGCCGCAGCCAACGCTGCTGCTCAGGCACAACAGAACCGAGCAAGACCCCCTACTGTCGCCATCTCGAACCGCCCACAATGTCCGAACAAGGCCTGTGTCAAGCCCAATGTCGTCGATGGCATCTGTCAAACCTGCGGTCGTGTCGCCGATGACAGCAACATTGTTGCCGAAGTTCAGTTTGGCGAGACTTCTTCCGGTGCTGCCATGGTACAGGGAAGCTATATCGCCGCCGACCAAGCTGGCGTGAGGAGCATGGGCCCGGCCTTTCGCCGTGTTGGTGGTTCCGACGACAGAGAGAAGACCATCCGCGAGGCTCGCGCCCTGATGCAGGGTTATGCTCAGCGCCTCAATCTCAGCGATAACACTGTCAACACCGCTGTGCAGTGTTTCAAGCTTGCCTCCCAGTCAGGTTTCACACAGGGTCGAAAGATCATCACCGTCGCAGCTGTATGCCTCTACGCTGCATGCAGAATGGAAAGGCCGTGTCGCGTTATGCTCATCGATATCGGCGACATTATCCAGGTCAACGTGTTTGTATTAGGAAGAACCTTCAAAGCCTTGACCAAGACTCTTTGCCTCTTCCCAAGCGGAGAGTCTCCGGTCTTCCCGGAAGACATCATCTACCGATTCGCCTCCAAGCTCGAATTCAAGCATATGACCAATCGCGTCGCCGAGGACGCTGTCCGCCTTGTCCGTCGCATGAAGCAAGATTGGATCGTCATGGGCCGTCGTCCATCCGGTATCTGTGGAGCGTGTCTTCTGATGGCTGCTCGAATGCACAACTTCCGGCGAACCGTTCGGGAAGTTGTATACATTGTCAAAGTCACGAACCACACCATCCAGGAACGTCTCGAGGAGTTCAATGTGACAGAGACCAGTAAAATGACGGTGGAAGACTTCTTGTCCCAAGATTTCGGCTCTAGCTCTCATGACCCCCCGTCTTTCTACCGGAACACCGAGGCTTGGCAAGCGCAGCAGGCAGAGCTTGGCAAGAAGCGGAAGCGAACTATCACAGACGACGGTGATAACAACAGGACGACACCTGCGCCCTCTCTGCCACCGCCTGATTTATCTGCAGCACCGACTATTGAGTATCGTCGAGATAAGGACGGCTACATTATCCCCCCTCTCCCGTCCAAAATTGCCGTCAACGAGCCGGCTTTAAGGGATGCTAACAGCACCCAACATCTTGAGGGCCTGGCTCAAGAATTCGGCGACGCGGAGAAGGAAAATGAAGAGTCATCACAGACGGATGCTGGCAGTGAAAAGACGCGGCAACCGAAGCCGTCGTTGCCAATCAACGAAGAGTGGGAGGAAGATGAGGCAGAGATGGAAGATCAGATCTCGGAAATTATGAATGATCCCGAGACCTACGAGCACGCAAAAGCTTTCAGCAACGCCGAGCAGCGAGCTCGCATCCACTCGATCTGGGCCCTCCAGCAGCAACCAGACAAGTCTGTCTCAATGGCGCCCGAGGTTGGCGAAGACGAGTTCGCCGATGATCCTGAAGTTGCGAACTGCATGTTGACTCCTGATGAGATCAAGATCAAGGAGCTTCTGTGGGTCAATGAAAACAAAGACTGGCTGCGCGCATCGCAGGAGCGTCTGTTCCGCAAGAAGCTGGAGGAGAAGAAGCCTAAGAAGGATCGCAAGCGGAAGAAGCGCCCTCGTATTGGCGAAGGCCAGACGACACCTGCCAGCACACCAGGCGAGGCTGCTGTGAATGTCATGAAGGAGCGTGGTTTCTCGAAGCGCATCAACTACGAGGCTATCCGACAGATGTTCGACGTCGCTGGTCAAGGTGACCCGGGCTCCCGGCCTGAGAGTGAAGCTGCGAGCCGTCCTACGAGCAAGGCGCCTAGTGTCGTGGACGACCACTACGACGAAGAAGAAGAAGAAATCGAGCCCATTGATGGCGACGGGGGCCATGAGCACCAAGACGACGAGTACGGTGGTGGGGATGACTACGATGACATGGGCGACGAATCCCACATGTACGATGAGGACGATCAGGGGGTGGGTGAAGACGATGACGACGACGACTTTGGTCTCAATGACGACGATGAGTGAGCATACTCAGTCGCGCAATGTCTTGTCTTTTAGGAATTGGGCCAATCGTGGAGGATGGCTTGCTTGTAGTTGATACCCCATGAGCTTCGAATATGTCGAGGCCCCGGCTGCGCTGCCCCCACGTATGATTGCGCGTCTTATGGATAGAGCATCTTAGACCAGAACAGCAATCTGCATAGACTTTTTGGCAGGACCTGTCGACTCAACTGGCGTGTTTGTGATATTCACTGCCCCCAACATCTTCACCATCAGCTCCGATGGTTTGAAAGCTACCCCGCTTCCGCACTTGCGACATCCTTTTGGACGATCCCTGACATCCATAGTGTTGTGAAATCACAAAAGCTACCATGTCAACGAGTCACAAGATTGGAAATTGCGGACGCACCTAGCTTCCTTCACCTGCCTTTCCGGCTGTCATTGAATTCCGGCATGTCCAAGACACCGGGCCGTCCGCGCTGCGCGCGGAAGTTATTTCGCGACAAAGTCAGTATAGCAGGTTCGTTCAGCGTTACAAGCCTCCGAGCTTTATATCCTTATGTACCTTTATGAGGTAGGATTGTTCAGCAAGCTAGCTTTACCTGTTGCTCTCGCTAAGTCCATTTCAACGTAAACAAATCGTGATTGTGTCAAAATTTAAGGAAGCTGAATACTGACACTTTCACGGCACGTTCTGCTATCTCGAGTTGCATGGATGGTGACTAGCTGTCTCCCATATGGCCACAGCTTAGAGTTACTTGTGGAACAGCAAGCTGGAGTCTACGCCCTCAAAAGCTATCATTCTTGGTTTCAAAGCAACTATATACGGAAGTTTTCACGTCGCCAGGCATCACTCACTAATCAATCGCGTTCTCTAAGAGCCGACTTTCAAATTCAAACCCAGGCAATCAGCCTGACCGGCGAGAAATCATTCGCCTACGCCAGTGGATTTTATGATGACATCACATCTTTCGATACTATTTCAATACTACAATTGGAAACATGAACGAAGAGACCTATCTCGTTCGTCTTAGGCTTAGGTTATAACATTTATCCAGTGCCCAAAGGTAAGTTCAACTTTCTGTTTCGACGTGCAATGAGATACATTCATGAGATGCCGATCAGCGATCAAACTTCAAAATGCGTGCCCCTTGCCAATCTAGATAACTAGCTTTATAATCTCCTATGACGAATGAATATCCGTTCTATCATGTTGTGGATTCACCAAGTCCGAGATGAGCACTCACCTTACAATAAGTTCTGAGATCAGACATAGAGCTTCTTCACGATGGGAGAAAGCTTACATCCTCGTTTTTGAACATGATAGACTGGATTTTCGTTTCTAGTATCTTGCCAGAAAACTCCGTTTAACGTTGAGTGTCACCGAAGTAAGGCTGCTTCAAAGCGTCAACTTTTGCTATGGCGGATTCCCTCTTCGAAAGGGGCTCTCGAAGAAGCTTTCGAGTCTTCATCTGTAACAAACCATTATCCATATGTTGTGTACATTATCATGCTTTAGTAGACAACCTACCAGCAGCTAATCTTGGCCGTAGAAGTTTGAAGAATCGCACCAATAGGTGCACCTAATGCTGCAGCTTCTGCTTCGATGCTAGTGAGCGTCTCAGCAACTCGGTCTTCTCGTTCAAGAAGCGGCGCAATTTAAGAATTATGCACCGGAATTTGACTGTGTTCAATAATCCTAGAGGCCACGGCTGCATCAAATTTGATTTATGTTACCCTGAAGAGGTACAACAATATCCAGCATCGCCTCCACTTTGTTCGAAGATGTGCCTCTGCACCGCAGCATCAACTTCCTTCTGAACAACGCTAAGCAGAGACAGAGAGAAGTCAAACATGTAATGAGAAATTTGGAAGACCTCCGTCAAAAGCTATGCAATCACCGAAGGTTATTCTTTCGTCGATTACAGCGGCACAGCCGTTAGTAACATCTCATTCATCTTGACAAGTATCATGATCTTAAACACCTCGAAGCGAGGGCAACCTGTTAAAGCCTGTTGGCCTTCGTACAATGATACTAACCTATATCAAATTGACTAACAGCCTCAAACTAACAGTCTCCAAACTTCCAAGTATTGAAGCCCCTGAGCGATTGGCATGAGTCGGCATCAGGTCACGGTCAAGGTGATTGCAGGAGAATGATACCACCGTACTAGAACAGAAATATCGAAGCACTCGAATGTTTCGAATTCGGAGTGAACCCATCACTAAAAAGTCAAAGTGTACCGAACTGGCTTCATTCACTATATATTTACTGAAAATCCTTCATATACAACGCTATCCATTGCTCCCAACCTCAGTCTGCTCAGTGACGTGCATCCTATCCTTCGGTCCTCAAGCATATCCAGTCTCGAGATGCTTAGCAACCCTTAAGAGCATCCTTCTTGTTCTGCTGGTTCTGGTCGATACCCCCAGAGAATTCCTTCTCCATCTGGGCGATGGTATCCAGATCAGCGTTGTTGCCCGTGAGACCCTGAGCCTGCTTCAACTCGGTAGCCTGTGCGTTTTGGACCTATAATGACTTGTCAGATTGCTGTTTTTTACCGCTTCACTGTGTGGGGTAAAAGTCCGAACGTACCTTCTTCAGACCCGGAATTGCGGCGTTACCCTTGGGAGCGATCTTCTGGTTCTCGGCGCGGACATCCGCTCCAGACTTGACAGTAGCGACGAGCTTGGTCTTAGCCTGGTCGAACTGACCCTTGTTCCCAGACTGAACAGCCTTCTTCACAGCAGCGACATCCTTCTGCTCTTGCTTCTGGATGGAGATGTTCTTGTCGATACCAGTAGCCAGCTTCTTGGCAGCAGCGCACTCGTCAGCGGTAGGCCTGGTGTTTCCTCCGGTTCCGTTCTTCGTGGCCTTGGTGGTCTGGCCCTTGTTGGTGTTGCCGTTGTTGTTGGTCTTCGTCTTAGTGCCCTTAGTTCCGTTGTTGTTATTATTCTTATTCTTGTTCTTGTCGGCGGCGTCTTGCGCAGCGACGGCTTCTACCGGCGCCGGCGCGGGCAGAGCAATGACGAAAGTGAAGAGAAGGAAGAGAGAGAGGAGAAGCTGAGTGTAACGCATCTTGAATAATAGTGTTTAGTGATCTAAGTGATAGGCGTGATATGATCTAAAGAATGTAGAGGGTGAAGAGCCTTTAGTAGTAGGACTTGATGAACTGGAAAGAGACTGAGTTGATGATCCCAAAGCCAGAATTGAGAGTTTCTTTGATTGAATTATATAGCCCAACCTTCCGAGCAAAATTCGGACACGGCCACTTACACCCAGTTTCCATCGCGTCGTCATCTCAAACGATTAGGCGAACATACTTCGTCCGAGTACGCCGAAGACCCTGTCCGCCGCCCGATGGGAAGCAACTCAGTCCCAGTCATCGCGATGCTTTCAGGGGTCGTTTCGCTCTCGGGTGAAGCTTCAATTCACAATGTGGGTGTCCACAACGGTCACCCCGCGCGCATCGCCCGGCCCGTCTGATGTCTGAACCGAGAGAGACAAGCTTTGGGGTGGATTCGAAGGAGAAGAAGGTTTACCCGCAAGTGTTTTGGGCTGATCTTTTGAGCCAGTCGCTGGCTGGGATCGCCGCACATCGCGTTTCACCTCGCTCGCCTTGGGGCTGCTCTGTATACGAATTTTCTGCTCAATGCGTCAAGACACCAACCAGAATCGTTCCCATCGCGCGAGCTTCTTGAGTGCTTCTTCTTGAAGCTGGTCCATGGATCACTGGCACCGACAGACGGCTGAAGATCTCCATCCAGTTGTTGGAAGCGTTCTACCACAAGCGCCAGTCACAATTCTTGGCGAGAACGAGTGTTCACACCAAATTCATCCAACCCTCGGCTCTGTTCCCTCGGTCTGGACCTAGCATTACTCCTCCTAACTTCCATCCTTTTGTTCACTTGAGTGTCAGGTCTACTTCATCTTTTGCCGAATTTTAGAGGCCTTCAGATCATCTGCTACAAGTCTGATCATTTCGCATAGTGGTCACTCGCCTTCTTCTTGCGTCGATGACTCGTCTGGCTGGTGCTTCGGAGTCCGATATATCGCCCTGCCGAATGAGCAGGTTTCAATTGCTTCTATAAACAATCTGCCAATCGCTTGAGCAACCGGACCCGATTTCGAGGCAACATGTTTGGTGGCTTGGCAAGATCAGTCAAGACGCCAAGACATGTCGGCCTCGTCATTCAGTAGTTGTTTCGCGTGGACTTGCTCAACAGGACACAAAGAAGCAAAGGGAAATATGAATCACAATTCTTCATTTGGTTCAGAAAACTGAACTTCTATGGTGAGTTCGAAAGTAAGCTGAAGATATTACGCTCCGTCCCCTTCGGTACCTTAGCGGCGTCCGATTCTTAGAAAGGCAGCCGATAATCACTACATGTCCACACGTGGTGATTACATTTCCCAGAGTCAATCCAGAATCAGAGCGTGCGTGCAGAGAGGTTGCCAAAGGGCTGGAATCGAGCCAGCCCAACGAGGAAAACAAAGTTCGCCGAGTCTCAGGTTCGCTGGTGGGCCGATCTCAAAACTGGGACGGACCCTGCATGTGCTGAGGAGCAAGGCAAAAGATACCGTTCCCGTTATCCGTAATATGGAAGCACGAGGCTTGTAAACACGCTGCCCGCGGTCTCCTCGGCCGGCCTCCATCTTTTCTCCGCCTTGCGTTTGTCCCCTGCCGGAAGTGGAGGGAAGGGAGAGTTTAAGCTCTGGTGACATGAATCAAGAGCGGCACTACCGCAGTAGCAGGGTCTCAAAAGTTGCTTGAAACTCTCAACTAGTGCGAAAACTGCTAAGCCTCCCCTTCATTGTCGTTTTAGCCATGTTGGAGAATTAAGGCTCCGGGACGCTCATTCCACATCATATTGTAATGAAGGGGCAGGAAGGGAGAACTGTAATACCTATCCCACATTGAGTCCCACCCGGTTTCCGAACGGATCAAATTTGCTGGCAATCGTCTGAAGATTGTGTCTTCGGATAATTGTTCACAAGATCGTCGTCGTCCCAACAATTTCGCTAAGACGGGCCTCGCCAAGGACTCGTCAATGTTGCACCCGTCAAGGTCGTTCGTCGATCAGTTTCTGGGCGGTCATCACTATAACGACTCACATATCATAATGCATTGCTCTCACATTACTCGATTGATTTACACTGAGGGATGGTCTGCCCAAGTTAATGTTCGTTGATACAGTTGGTCAGCATGGGTCTAGTAGCTGGAAAATCGGAGTTTTCGCTAGACAGTGTCCGTCTTGAATATGCGCGTTTAAGCTTGAGGGCATACCCGGCACTAGTTGATGCTTGTCGTGAGACTCCCCAAGTGAAAAGTAGAAGCAGTCCTTGTCTTTCGGAGATGACGAACAGGCCACACGTCAACGGTCTCATCAAGGTGCGAAGATTGCACAGCCTGCTTTCCGCATCTGTCATTCTGCAAGGCGCTCAATTTGGTGAAGGCATCGACGCGGAAAGAATTGAGTCGAAGTTTACTCGTAGATCAAACCAAACCTTCTTATTTGTCAGGCAACTTACTGCTTCCGGCGTGACGCGTGGTCGGAAATCCGGCAAGATGGGTGCGTCAATATGTTGAACTCGGGTCATCCTGGTCATTGGCCAGCCGCAGCAACCCACAGGCCGTGCCGCGCTCGATGAGGTGATTTTCGGAGATCTCCTTCGGTGTAAGTCTGCCGATTCTTGATCAAAAGTGACCGGCGTCAGTGTCTCGGGTTCGAGACGGATCTCGAGAAAGATGATTACTCACATGATCATGAAATACGCGCAGTACTAAGTATGCTTCATCATTGCGCCATATCAAACGGAAGACGAACTCGCTCTCGTTTCCGACGCATGCATCTTCTCGTCTTGGTGTTGTCACTAGGACTGGAAAAGTTCTTTGTAAAAAGTCATGGCAGATCTAACGACTTTCCGGACAGTACTGTTCATGGCTCGGATCTAAGGACAGATTGTTGACTCTCTCGGGTTGATACTCATGTTCGACAAAATTCATCCTAGTAACTATAACCTAAAGCATGAAGCCGGGCTCTATGAACATTGAAAGCACGAGTAACTTTGCCTGATTGATACCTTGACCACAAAGCGTAAAACCCCGAATTTAGCCTTCCTTCATGGTGCAAAATCCGAAAGGTCTTCTTCGCTGGCTGGGCTTTGGTCAGGCAACGCAGCAGTAGGCGCCTCATATATTTCGAATGAGCTGTCGGAATCCTCGGCCTCTTGTTCTCCCGTCAACTTCGCCTTCTTCTCCGAATCAAGTTGAAGAGGACTCGCCCGGCCATGTTCAGGAGTCGGACTTGACCAAGAGGATCTCACACGCCCTATCTCCCTCTTGCTTTTACCAAAGATATCGAAGTCTGAGCTTGAGTCGCTGACATTGCCGCCTCTGTCCACACTTGAGTCAGAAGGGGCAAAGTCGCTACCCATATCAGTCGGTTCTGGCTCCAACGTTGGTCCTGGGGAATAAAGGGGCGATTGTCTCTTCTTCTGCAACTTTGATCGGGGTTTGCGTCTTCGCGCGGCTGCAGCTGGCACGCGTATAAGTAGCTTGTGGTCATGATAAACCTCGAGTCTCTGTAGGTTGGGAAACAGGTGCTGAAATCCTGCGCTTGGTCGAACAGACGTCAAGGCAAGCTTGACTACTTTATCATCCAATAGAGCAGCTGACAATGTGCTTAGGCGTTTCAGCAAAGATTCGAAATCGGTAGCTTGATTCCCAGCCATGTTGAAGTGATCAACGCCTTCTATCATGATGTAGATGGTGGAAGATGGAAGAGCGCGCAGACATTCCACGAAAATTCTCCATGAAAGGTCTAGGTCTGTCTTAGCAGCAATAAAGATCTCGGCGTTGAATAGCTCTGGATCGCCATGTGAAGTCACTGTTGGAAACTTCTGAAGCATGCCGAAAAGCAAGCTCTGTACGAGAGCGCGCGGCTTTGGTGTATCGTCGTCACTCCCTCGATGTAGGCTCCCGAAATACGAAAGTGTATCGTAGCCGCTCTCCGTAGCTGCACGCACAATCTTTTGAGACAAGTCCGTCGTCCAGCTAGGGCGGCGAGGTAAGTCAAAGCACCCACTTTTGGGCACCCCCCCCTTTTGGGCACCCCCAAAAATCCCTCCTAGCCACCACATTAAAACCCTACCTATTATTTTAATTCAATATAATAATTACAAAAATCGTCTAAATGCATTCCTTTTTAGCACACTTACTTATTAATAAGTAATAGTATCGTATACCGAAAATGAGCTCTAATAAGTACTTAATACTATTAAAAACGGTCTTTTTATTAAAAGGGCCTCGATTAAGTTCGGGGTTCTTAGGATAATACTTTAGGGTCGAAAGAGAGGTTATTAAACGAGGGTAAGGGTATTTATAGAGCTTTAGAGGCTTTTTTTATAATAAAAAGACTAGCTAGCTTAGTAAATTCGTATATAGTATTACCTAAGTATTATACTAACTTATAAATAAGTTAAAGAATTCGCTAAGCGAGTTCTAAGGTCCTAGGGGGATAATAAACTACTTAGTAAGAGATAGATTAACGCTTTTATTAAAAGATTTTTATTAATAAGGGTTTAGAAAAGTTATTTAATCGATTCGCGCCGCGTTAATAAAGCTATTATTAATATAATTAAATAATAGTTTAGATTACTTAATATACTAAAGATTAGCGGTATTAAATAGGCTAATAAGTATAATATAAATAAGATTAGTATAATAGAGGGTAAGGGAGCTAATAGGCTAGTCTTAAGTATAGTAGAGGCTATAGTAGTACGAAAAAAAGAGCTTAGTTTGCGTACCTAAGTAACGATTATTGAGTATATCTTTACTAATAATAGAGCTATTAAACTACTAGTTATTTATAAGGGAAAGTCGGTTTAATAATAATAGTTCCCTTTTTAACTTACTACTTATAATAGTTAGAAGTTCATAATAATAGATAATAGCTAGACGACCGACGAGACTGCCCTTTACTAACTAAAAGAAGTATTCTTATTATAAACTAAGACCCCCCCTATTAAGGGGCTTAGTAAGCTAAACTAACCTCGACTATTAGTACTAAATAGGTATAGGAGTTATACGATAACAGAATTTATATAAGAATACTATAGAAATAACGTCTACTTATTATTCTTATTACTATACGCTTCTTATATCCTCTAGCTATTAGATATAGCTATCTTTAGGCTTATTAAGTCTATATATAGAAAGGAGCTTAGTAAAGAGGATATAATAAATAATTCTACTATCGTTAGATAGCGGTACTTCTTAAGCTACTACTAGCTTACTTATTTAGCTAGTCTAACGTCGTTAAATATACGAAGTAAGTAAAAAGTAACTAGACTATAGCTACTTAACATAGCTAAGCTACTTCTTAACTTAATAGTCCTACTTATATAAGTTATACTATTTAAAAGGGGTATAGAAGCTAGGCAGACGACTAGTAATATTAGTAAACTACTTAACTAAGTATTAATAACCTCTATTATTAATTAGTTAACTCTTAAGAAGGCTAGCGAGCTTTATAATTACTTAAAGCTATTTATAGAGCTTAGTTTAGATAATAGTACTTAATAATTACTATTTTAAAAAGTAAAAAAAGCTTTTAGGGAGCAGGCCTATTAATTAGCTATATTTTAGTACTAAGTTCGAGTTCTTAAGGCTAGGATTAAGCGCATAAGGCCTAGGAAAAAGAAGACTATATATCTAGACCTAAATACTAGGTTCGCGGATATTTAGAACGTATAAAAAGCTTAAGAGGACTTTAGTAACCGTTTAGTTAGTCCTAATCGACTTATAAGGGTCGAATTACTTAGGGAGAATTTTAATTATATTATTATAGTAGTAGAAGGTAGTTAATTAATTAATTATAGTTAGTGTTAATGTTTAGATGCTATGTTTTGTTAGGGTGCCCAAAAGGGGGGGGTGCCCAAAAGTGGGTGCTTTGACTTATCTCATACCCATCTACCCACAGAAGACCAGATTTTGAACTGCTTAGCCATGACTGGAATGAAGGAAGACGAAGGACATTGCTGCTCTCTACCAAATAAGACATTGGTAGCAGATCTAATTGGAGATGGACTTGATGTAGATTTCTGTCCAGGGGAAGTAGGTCCTGAAAGAAATCATCGCATATCTCAAGCTCGGGCGGTTTCAGAAGTTTCCGGTCAAGACTCTCAGATGCTGAGAGGAATGTTAGAACTTCCAGTTGGTGTTGACATTTTGGCACTGACCATCTATCGTTTTGCTTCTTCTTTCTCGATTCATGTCATCCCTACGAATTATCTCTTTATTAGGCGCATTAGCTCTGAACAAGGTCTTGGAATTGGCTCTTAATGTCGATAGTACCTTCTAGTACTCCAATGATTCGCCCATGATCTTCTTTGATCTCGAATAGATCTCTCTGCATACTGCAGTGTCGTTGAAACTGATATATCATGAATTGAATTTCAGCTTCTTGTCTCAGGATGGCGTAATTCTCGTCAATGGTCTTGAGAATGGGCCCGAGCCTGGTGTCGAAAGGTGCGACCATCGTCTTAAAGGTTTTGACTGTTGGCGAGCGAGATTGCATGATCAGCAACTTGAATATATAACGCTTTCATCGGAAGTTCCCGTACCCAAACAATTACTACGCAAGTACCGGAGACAACACTAGGCTCACGAGCTCCAGTTTACTCCCTATACGTCCAAGATTGGTAACAATACCTTCCTTGACTTTTTGGTACTCGATTGGAACCATGAGCAACAGCTTCATCGTTCCCCAAGCTAGACTGACCCATTCAGGATGATGTTGTGCCAGTGTATCCATGACTGCAGCATAGTGGAGGGTTGATTTGCAAAACTGCTGCAAGCCTGCCTGTACATTTCTGTTGAGGCTTTTTGCGTCTTTGCTTGATGATCTGGCCCCCTGCAGGGCGTTCGCCTGAGCCAGGACATCTTGAAGCTCGCAGCCGTTCTTGATCACAATGTCACGTTTTTCATGAGTAGCTGCGATGTTGTATTCGTTTACCGCCAACCCCAGCTGGTCGAACTTGTCTCTCAGAAGTGGTTTGGCGGTCATATCAAGCGCCCACGCATCCCTACTCACGTCGACAGTAACGATATTTGCGGTACGAGATGGCGTAGTATCTGTCCTAGTTTCTTAAGCTTGAAGCGTTTTCAAAGACTTTATTAGCTCTTTCTCATCCATGGACTGAAATCTCTGTGCCTTAGTCTTTTTAAAAAGTTAACTTAGTTTCCCGTCACGAAGTCGGGGTTTGAAGGGAGTTTTTGGGGGTGGATATATTAGGCCTCGCTAGTTAGGCCTCGTTATTTAAGGGATAGCTTAGGGGGTATAAAGAGGGGGACTAAGTAATAAAGGAGCAGCTTAAGTATATATAGAGCGCTAGTAATATACCTCGAGAGAAGGGTAGATTTTAATAATTTATCTTTTAGACCCTAATAATAATTAGTTTTTATAAGCTTTCTTTTTATATTATATACTTATTAATAGTTTAAAATCTCTATTTATAAAGGGGACTAGGTTAAAAACTTAAAATATTAATAAGAATAAGATATAATAAAAGAGCGTAGTTAGTATTATAATAATAATAAAAAAACGACTCTTTTTTATTAAACCCCCTAAAGTTACTTTTTTTTTAATAAATAATATAAAAACGAAGTATAATAAGATAAATAACGTAGTAATAATATAAAAAGACCGTATTATTAAGAATATTAATAAATTTCAAATAAAATAATAAACTTCTTACTCTTACTTATTAATACTTAAACCGAATAATAAGTAATAAGCTAATAAAACTATAAAAATAGGAACGATAATTAAAAAAAGAAATCCTTATTATAATATATAAAGAGTACTTATATAGAAAATAAGTAGATTTAGAACGCTTATAGAGCTCTTTAAATAGCCCGGCCCCCGTATTAAGGGCTACGGTCTTAGTTATAATAGCTTTAAATATTAACTTTAATATAAATAAAAACGTAAACCCTTAGATTAAAGATAGTTTAATAAATAAAGCCGTATTTAAAGCGCTATTTAAATAATAATAAAATAATAAGTTCGTACTACTTAAGCCCCTATTTACTAGCTCCTTCTTAACTTAAATAAGCGTTATAAATAGAACGTTTATATTTAAACCGCTATCCCTCCTTAACTTATTATATACTAATAAATTAATATAAGATTTATAAAGCTTCTTCTTTAATTATTATTATTATTTTAACTTATAAACTTAATAAATAAAAATAGACCGTAATAAAATAGTATATATAGTTAACTACCTAAATAGTAATATAAAAACCTCTTAAATATACTATATTCTTAATTACCAAAAGACCCCCGGGTTTATAATAAACTAGGTTATATAAGAAGAACTAAAGACTTTTTTATAAAATAACATATTTAATCCCGCTAATTAAAGAATAATAGCGAGTATATAACTAAATAGTATTTTATAAAGCTAAAAAGAGAAAGTTAACGAGTTTATTAACTATATTGATAAACTCGAGATAGAATTAAAATATATTTTAATAAAAAAATAGAGGATCTTTGTATTAATAAGTAAGTTACGGCCCGAATTATACTTTATAATAATATTATAAATAAAACTTCTATAAACTCGCTTATAGTTAATATTATTAATAAGACGTATTAAATAATCCTCGTTATTAATAAAGAGCTTACGAACGTCCCCTAGGTAATATTCTAATTTAAATTTAAACGAGCTAATAAGAAAATACCGGGGTATTAATAAGTTAAATATATAAAACATATATTATAACTCGCTTAGTAAAGATATTACGTATTATAATTATAAAAAAATTAGTTATATTATGAGGGATTACCTGTAACTATAGGAGTAGTATTAGTAATATTATAATTATAATAAAATTAGGTACCTTATTAATAGTTACCCGAGCGTTATATATTATAAATATAATTAAAAAGGGTATAAGGTTATTAGTTATTAATTAGACCTCGCCCTAGTTAAGTAGCGCAGATTAATAACGAGCTTAAATACTATTTTAATAAAAAGAGTAGCTAGTAATTAATAAGGGTAGTACTTAGATATTCTAACTTATATATACCTAAACTACGTATAAAAAAAGCTAAATACTCTTATTAATTTAAGAGTGAAAAGGAACGTAGTTAGTATCGGGCTACTTAATAGTTTTAATATTAATTTACGAATTTACTTATTATTATAATTAGTAAATATAGAGAGTAAATAAATAAAAATACTAAAAAGCTATTATTTATAGCTTCGAATTATTAATAGTAACTACGTAATAAAAATATAGCTATATTACTTTATAATAACTAATATTATAGCGCTTATACTTATTTTTAGTTTCTCCTAGCTAGAGGATATTAACTTATTAATTAGTTAAAAATAAAAAAAGTAATAATATTTAATTTACAAATAATATATCTACTTAAATACCCTAAAAAAAGGGCTATTAAATAACTTAATTTTAATAATACTCGCGTATATTGTAATTAACTTAATTATAAATAGTAACGTAATATTAATAAGTATAATTAAAAACTAAAAGCTACGTTACTAAGACTTTAATCACTTATTTTTAAAAAGAAAAGGCTATTTTATTATTAAATAGAGCATTATATAACTATTATATTAAATAAAACGACGCGGCGCCTATTTCTTAGGGATCTATTTACTTTTTATTAAACTATAAGCTCGAGATCTTACGTAACTATTTAATAAAAATAGAGGCTAGGGGCTAAATACGCCCCTCTATAAGCCTAGTAAGAATACTTATCTTTTTTATATTTAAAAAAAGAGGAGAGCTACGATTTTACGTTAATTATAAAATAATTAATAAGATTATATAAAAAGATAAAACGCCGCTATTATTAATTGAAGAAATACTAAATAGACTATTTAATACCTCTATTTTTATAAAACTAAACTTTAAGAACGCGTATTATTATATATATATAGCCGAGGGTAATAAGTAAAAGACGGCTTTTTATACTAAATACGGGTAGTTTAAGTACTTAGTTATACTTTTTCAATTAACTAACGTACCCGCAACTTTCTAAGCGTATATTAATAACGTTTTAAGTAGCCTAGTTAATACTATTTATATTATATACTTAGATAATATCTTAATATATAATAATAATTACGTAGTATATGAAGAGTACGTACGTAGTATATTATAAAAACTATAGTAATAGAACTTATATTTAAATAACGGTAAATACGAGTTTTATATATTATATATAGGATTCTTAGGGTATATCGTATTTAATAAAAGCATAAAAATAGAACCCGCGCGTATTAAAACTATAATAAATTTGCTATTTTTAAAAAGTATTAAAAATATATAAACGTTCTTTAAATTTACAGGGTTCTATTATAAATTTATTAATAATTATACTAAGATAATAGTACTTTTAATAGACTTACTAAGGAAAGTAAAACCGGGATAATTAGAGCTATTAATACCCGCTATAGAGTTATTTAAAAAGCTATTAATAATATTTACTAACGCGCTAATATTATAATATTTCGACCCTACCCTATTTATATAATTATAAATAAATACTTTAGCTCGAGCTATTAGTTTAGTAATTATATAATTATTTAAAAGTAATTAGTACCTAATTATTTATAAGTTAAAGAAATTAACGGATATAAAGAGCTATTATAATATAAAAAATACGGAGTTATTAGCTATTATAAACGTATTAAAAAACTAGTAATACTACCTTATTTATAGCTAAGATTAGGTTATAATATTGATAAATTATTTTAATTTATAGTTTTTAAATATAAAAAGAAACTAAACGAGAAATAGCTATATTAATTAGATAAACTTATAGCGTTTAATATCGAGATTAAGTTTAAGCTAGGTATAAAGAACTTAATAAATAAATTATTATAAAGACTTAATTATAATAAAAGTAATAATAATAGTAAAATAAAAGAGCTATTATTAAAAATAGAAGAAGACTTTTATAATATTAAAAATATATAAGAGCCCTTTAAAATTATAATAATAAGGTATATAAGGACGAGCTATAGGAGCGGTTTTTAAATAAAAAGGATAATAAGTATTTTAAAAACGGAATTAGTAATAATATAAAAAAGTAAATAAAAGAGGTTAAGAGCTTTAGCTCGAGGGAACTTTAAAAAGTATTATAAAAAATATAACGGGGCTACGAGCTTAGGGTATTAAAATTATAATATAATATTTAAAAAGTTATTTAAACTTATTGTTAAAACTATAAATTATAAGCTACTCGTTTTATAAAATTCTAACGTAATAGGAGTATTTAAAATAGTAATTAGTAAAGAGGGGTTATTAATAATAAATTAACTACGGGCTACTTAATAAAAGGACGCTTTTATAAAAAATAAGTAATAAACTAAAAAGAACTAATAGCCTTGTTTAATTAAGAAGAAGTAATAATAGAGCTAAGTATATAACTTAAAAGGGTTATTATATTATAATAGCCATATTTATATATTACTATATAAAGAGTTAAAAAAAGAGGTTATTAAAATATATTATAATACGTTTATAATAAGATATTATAATATAAAGCGGATAATAGCGTTATTAAAACGCTACTATTATTAAAATAGAGTAAATAGGGATATAAAAAGTTATATTAATATTTATATAGTATATTAGCGGATAAAGCCTTATTATTATAAGTTATATAGCTTATTATACCCCCTATTTACTTTAATTAGGCTATAGTATAAAATATTATTAAACTTTATTATAAACTTACTTATATTAACTACGCTAATTAGGAGGTACCCCTATAATATAATACTTATTATAATAGACCGATTTATAAAATATAGTATTTATATTATTATAAGGACGACCTTTATAACTTAGGAATTTATAAACTTCTTATTTATAAAAATCTTTACTAAGTTTAAAATACTTAAAAGGATCGTTTTTAATAAGAGGTCGTTATTTATAAATAAGTTTTAAACTTATTTCTATTACTTCTTAATAATAAAAAAGCGTCTTAATACTACGTTCTATTTATAAATAAATAGTTAAATAGAATAGTAAAACTAATATTTAAAATAGTACTTTTATTATTTTTATACTTAGGACTAATTAAATTAAGTATAGCGTCTTTATTTAGCCGAGTTTATATATAATAACGTTTAGTACTTAGTAATTTATAAAGCGCTTACTAAGGCCCTACTTAGGTTTTTATTTATATACCTTATATTGATCTTAATAAGGGCTTAAAATAGTATATAAAATATTTTAATTAAGGAGCATATAGCCTAATTACGAACTAATTAAAAAGCTTTATAACCCCTTATATAAAAAGCACGCAAGATATATAAGTAATAAGCTAATAAAACTAAGATAGATATATTATATAAAATAAGTAACTAAGTATTATTATTAAAAAAGAATATTAATAAGTAGTATCCTAATTAGAAATTAGTTAATAAGTATTTAGGCCTATTTAAAATTAAATTAATAATTAGAACGGTAGGAGTCGCTTACTAACTAAATATATTAACGTAATATAGAATATATAATATATTTTATATATTTTTACTTAAGCCGTATTAATATTACGAAGAAGCCCTTTAAAAACCCTTATTTATTAAGGATATAAATAGGGAGCTATTTTATAAAATAGAAAATATTATATAATATAAAGGGCCGAAGAGGAGGTAATAATACCTAATTTAATAAAAAGGATATAATAATAATAAAAATATATAAGAGCTAACTAAGTATATTAAAAATATAGCGTTGATTAGTATATATAAAAAACGAGTTTTAATTAAATAGCGCACTCTAGCTTTTAATAAGCTTAATAACGTAGCGAACTAGTTATTAATAAATAAAAAAAGGGGGCTATATAATTATAACTAAGTAATATAAACGCGCTAATTACGAACCGTTTTTTTAATTTTTATAATATATAAAAAGATTACCCTTATTTATAAAAAAACTACCCTTATATATAAAAGGGCTACCTTAATTATTATCTTAGGGGTTATTATAAAAGAAATAATCTCCTTATTATTAACGAATTTATAAATAATTAGTTACGAATATAGAGCGTAAGTAAGGCGACTATATACTAACTAAAATATTATTTAAATAGCGTACTTCGTTATAAATAGTACGAAGTAGCGTAATTATAATATTATTATAAAATAAAAATATAGTATAAAAGGAGCTTATAGTTACTTTATTATTATTATTATTAATAATAGGGGTCGAGCGGGCCTCTTTATTAGCGCGCTTAAGCGCCCTTTACGTATTATTAATAATAATTTAATAAGTTTATTAAAGTTATAAAGTAATATTAATAACCTAAGTAATAATAATAATAAAGTAATAATAAAATAATAAACTTCTAAATCGTAAACGTTATTATTTAAAATAAGAGTAGTACTCTATAGGGTTCGGACTATAGATTTCGTAAACTTAGGGACCTAAAATATTATTAATATAATATATAAAAACATTAATAAAATAATAACCGCGCTAAGCGCTTATTATATCTTTATAAAAATAGTTCTATATAATATATTTAATATAACGTATATTAGATCTTAAAAAAGTATTAAATAAAAGAGCGAATTAAGGGTTATAAATTACTAACTTAGCTAATTATAATACTTAGTTTTTAAATCGAGTGCCTTATATATAATATAAGCGGGGTAAGGGAGTGGGCGTACTTAGCTAACCCCGATCTTTTTAATATTCACTTTTTTCTTTTTTTTAATAAGAGTTTATAACGGTTAATATAAATAATATATAAATAATAATATATATACGAAGTTAAGGTAAATAAAAGGGATATTAAGCTTTTTAAATAAATTACTACCGCTATTATTACTAAGTATACTTATAGTACTAATAACTACTTTATTATTAATAATAATAACTCCGTAATTAAAAGCTATATTTATACTAAAACGAGTTAGTAACGAATATAGAACGACTCTATAAAAAACTTATTTAAATATGAGAAGTATATAAAAATAGGGATTTAAAAAATATTTATTAATTATAATATTTATATAATAAAAAAATAGCGCAAACGCTAATAAAAATAAGAGATTATATATAAAAAAAATAATTATAAAAAAAAAAAAGGAATTTAGAATCGTAATAGCTTAAAAAGGGGTTAATATTAATAAATAAAAATAAAATAATAACCATTTAAGTACTAATAATTATAAGGATGGTTTATAAATAAGAGCGACTTAGGTATAGAATTATAAGGTTATTATTTAAAATAAGAGGTCTATATTCGGGCCGATAGGCGCTATTTATACCTGCCCTCGTATTATATATTTAAGGACTTTTTAAATAAAAGATTAATATAATATATATAAACTATAAATAGGCTTCGGGATAAAGCTTAGGGGAGGGAGTACTTTATTAAGCCTTACTAATTAAGCTTTATTAATTAAAAAATAGCTTAAGAAGTATAAAAAAGGGGACTAAGTAATAAAAAAGTAGTTTAGGTATATATAGAGCGCTAATAATATACCTCGAGGGAAGAGTAGATTTTAATAATTTATTTTTTAGACCCTAATAGTAGTTAGCTTTTATAAGCTTCTTCCCTATATTATATACTTATTAATAAGATAGCTTAGCTTAATTATTTACCTCAGGGGGCTGCCCCGGTCTGGGGGATTACTAACGCTAGATAACCTACTACTCATAGTGCGATTAATATATATATTTTAAAGAATGTTTCACGATATATAATTCAAGTGATTGCGGTGATGAATTCTCTTATAAGATAGAATATGAGGGAGCTCACGTTATCGATGCCTTTAAGAGGAATGACTACCTAAGGAAATGTGCGGACGCATTAATCATGGTGCATCCCCCTCATGATCTGCATGACTGCCCAGCTTGCCGTCAGTGCTATTAGAGCATATCGTTTGCCTAGGTAGATATGTAAAGATCGGGCTGCCTAGTCCTCTTTGAAAGTGCCACGGTTTGGTGCAGCAGACATACGCAACCTGTGTCACAGTCATCAATCAGGCTGACCAATGGAATCACCGAAAGGTCGAGAGCGCAGCAGTCCCCTCACACCGGCGGCATGTTCTCGGAGGGGAACGGGAAATGATCAGATCCTAAGAGCTTTTAGTACGCATAAGTGGTTTAAGAACTATCGGATTAGAAGTCTAATTTAACCGCGGCATACGGCCGACTGCGCAGGGGCTAATTAAGGGCCCTATTTACGATTATTATAACTAGCCTAACCTATAGTTAGAACCTCCTTTTTATACCTACGTAAATATTTATATAGTTTAATTAATTCTTTTATTAACTACGGTTCGAACTAACTACTTTATAATAGAAATACTAATACTAATTAATAATTAAATTCTATTATTATAAATTAGTAAAGTATTTTATTATATAGAAAAGACGACTTCTTAATACCGTATAAAATAAGAAATTCGTATTAATTAACTTTATAAAAATAAATAAAAAAGGGAACGATTTTTAAATACCGTACGGAATTAAGTAATTATAGCCCTTTATTACTTACGAGAGATCGACGTTTATTATATTAAACTACGTTAATTAATAAAACTACTTAAATAACTAGCTTTTTACCGTCGCTTTAAATAGCTTTTTTATTAAATAACCTTTCTATAGCCGGCTTATAATTAAAAATTAACTAATTAAATTAGTAGAAAGAAATCCCTACGTAATAACTATTTACTTAATTAATTAGTATAACGAACGAGCTTAATAATATAATATAAAAAAGTATTACGTAATTAAAAAAGGGATTTCTAAATATAAATATTCTTAGTAAGTATAACAAGAACTTATATAAGAGTTATAAAACTAAGAGATTTATAATATATAAAAAAGCTTAATATTATAAAGATTTTATAAATACGACTTTAAAGCTTACGATATAAATAATCTCTTTATAACCCCCTTAACTACCCCCCGAATATTATTTAAAAATATAATATAAAGAATAGTTTAATAAAAGAAAAAGGGATTTAAAAGTCCTAATAATATTAAGTTAAAAGTATTATAAATCTTAGAAATTAACTTAAAAAAAATAGCTATTTTAAAATAATTTTATAACTTCTTATTAAAATTATAATTAGCTTAAAAAAAGGCTAAAAAATATAGCTTTAAAAAAGAAAATCCTCTAAAAAGCCGCTAAAAAGCTTTTTTTTATACTAAGCTCTTAGTACGTAATTATTAATTTGAAAAGAATTAATTACGTAATAAAAGGGATTATTAATAAGCGATAATTACCTAACTATAATTAAGCTATAAAAAAACCTACTTAAGAAAATATAAAATAAGGTACTAAGAAGCTATAAAAGAAAAATCTCTAAAGTATTTACCTTTACTAAGTACGAGTAATAAATAGTATTTTTAATAAGTTTTTAAAAACTACGATCTTATTAAAAAAAGAGCTTAACTTTACTAACTATATTTAATAACCTATTTAGCTCTTCTATAAGCTATTTAGTATTTATATTCGACTATTCTTATAAAATACTACTTTAAAAGAGGTAAGTTAAAAAAAGAAGCTATTTAAAGATTATAAAAAGTACGAGGCTTAAGAAGCTAAAAGTATATAGAATAGCGGAAATTAGTAACTAATAAAAATCCCGAAACTAATTATTATATTTTTTTATAATAATATAAACGTCTATTATTATTATTAGAAAAAAGAATTATTAAAACCTACCCTTTTATATTAAATAAAAAAGAGGATCTTAGTAAGTACTAAAATAGGGTAAAGTAATTAGTCCTAGCGGTCCTTTTTAAAGATAATTAAGTCTAGGGATTTGCGGGAGAGCTAATCGGAGTAAAATATAAAAAAAAGGGCCCTAATTAAAAATAGGAGCTTAGTAATACGGATTTTTATTTTAATTATATATATACTTTTTAAAATCGAACTAGAGCCTTTTTAATAATTTACTTTTATATATAATAATATAAAATAATTAAGAAATTTACCCTTCCGATTTAGTTAATATTATCTTTTTTTCCTTAGTCATAGCTCTGTTAATTAAAACTATATTAACCCGATCGAAAGAGGTATTTTATATTATTTTTATAAGTATTAGTAGTTCTTTTAAAATACTATATTACGAGAGTCCCTTATACTTTATATATTTTTAATAATCTCCCTTTTTAAAAATCCTTTTTTTATTAAATAAGAGAATAAGTAAAAAAAAGCCTAACTTAATTAGAAACGCTTTAAATAACTAATTAAAAAAACCGGTATAATAATTAAAATGAATATAAGTAATAGGACTCTAATTTAAAAAAGAAATAACTAAATAATTAAAACGTAAAAATAAAAATATATAAAAAAGGGCTTCTTTATTTAATAAAATGGGGAATATAATAGACCTCGAGAAATAAACGAGATAGATAAATAAAAGAAAACGCGGATACTTAGGACCGGATTAAGGCCTAAATATAAAACGCTATAATAATATAATAAAATAAATAGCGAATTAGGATTAGAACTAATAAAATACTTTAATAAATATAACTAGTTATTTAATTAGACTTCTTTTTATTAATTAATATAGCTTAAAGACTTAATAATAAACCTATTTAAAAGTACGGATATATCGGGCTAAGGGCGCTTATAAAACTAGTTTTTAACTAAACTTATTAATAATCTTAATTAATATTATTATAAGCCTAATACGACGTTTAATTAAAACTTTAATTATATATATAATAAAGATTAAAAAGAACGGCCTAAATTACGTTAATTAGGATAATAACTACGCTCTAACTATTAAAACGGCTCTTCTCCTTTCTTTTTAAACTCTATTTAGAATAAATAGACTAATATAAAATTATTAAAATTATAAATAAAATTAACGAATTATATTTTTAATAACCTCGGACTGTAAATATAAATAATTGATATATTATTTTTATTATTATTAATACTTTTTAAGACGTTTAATTATATAAACTTAACTTTTTTATTTTAAATAGACTATTTACTCAACTAGCTTTTATAGTTTATCGAGACCTATAAGTTATAGAGTTATTTAATAATAAAAAAGCTACCCCTTTTAATAGATTTATTTATTAATTTAATTAAAAAAAACTAATTATAGTTTAGGTTAGGATAGATATTTTAATTACTACCTTTTTAAATACTATTACTATTTAGATCTAAACTACCGTACTTTAGACTAAGGTTCTTATAATTCCTTAGCCTAATTTAATGAAAAATATAAGTTTTTATAAAATCCTATTCCCTAGTTAAAAAGGGACTATAGTTTTTAAAAATAATAATATTATAAACTTTTTAAAAAAGTTTAAAGATTAGTATAAGATCGGTAGGGTCTTAGACCGATTTAAAAATAAGCTTATTACGTATATTATAAGAGGAGATTATTAAACTTTAGTTAAAAACGTAATTAAAAGATTACTTTAGGCCTAAGCTAAGGATTTCTTTTTATAAAATATAAAAAATAGGATACTAACCGCTTTTTAAATAAAAAAGAGTAAATTAAGAGAGTTATTAAGGGGCTATTTATTTCGTTTTCTAACTTAAACTCTACTTAAGTACTATTTATTAAAATTAATAACGTAATTACCCTTCTTAAATAATAAAACCTCTATATTATAATTAATAAAAGCCTAATTAAAGCTATATATAAGCGATTTTATATTAATATTATAAAAAAAGTAATAGAGGAAGTTAGGGTTATTTTAAATAGCTTCGTTAAATTAATAAAGTATACGAAGTTTAAAATAGGACTTTTTAATGCGATTATATATAAAAAAGAATATAGCCTACTCTTTATAAACGATTAAAATTAACCCGAACTCTTATTATAACCCCCTATTCTTTAAGTATATAATAATACTTAGTATTAATATCCGAACTATTAATAATATTATTAGTTAATAATAGAGGTCTAGGTTACTTAGGTAGCTACTAATAATATTACTAATTCTAACTTAGTTAATAAAATAAATAAACTAAAAATCTATTAAAATAGCGTTTATTCTCGAGGCCCTATTTATATATTTAATATAAGTACTACGTATCTTAATTAGCCCCCGATTATAAGACCTAGGGATCGTTATTAATATTACTAAAATTAATACTATTAAATTATTAGGGATTATAATTAGTATATTCCTAATAAAGACGCTTATTTTATTATTTTAGTTTAGGGAGCTTAGTATTATAAAAAGTATAATAAGTATAAGCTTATAAACGATATCCCCTTTATTATAATTAAAAATAAAAAGAAGTATGCGATTACTAATCGCGTTACTTTCTTTTTTTACGTAACGAATATATTAATTAAAAAAGATATTAAGCTTTTAACTAAGTAGATATTAAATTATTAAATCGGACTATTTTAATAAACTATACTTATACTCCTTTCTACTAATCTTATAAGTATAATTAAATACGTTTACGTAGTACGACTTAATTTAGGCTATTATAACTAAGCGGACGTTTGTGCTATTTATAAAAGAAGACCCCCTAAGAATCGTACTTCGGTAACTAAACCGTATTTTAAAAAGATATATAATATCAATAGCCTAAACTAGCTTTTATAATTTAAAAAAAAATCAGTTTCCTTTTTTAATTAAAAAAAAAATTATAAAAATCGACGATAATAACGAGGTTCTTAAAATAGTAAAAGACGTAACTCCTAGATCTATTTCTAGGCCCTAGCTTATTAAAGTCCCGATTAATACTTATAATATTAATATTTAAAAAACTTAAAAACCTCTTTTTTATAAGATTTAGAAAACGATAATTATGAATTAGCCCTATAACTTTAATCTTAAAGTTAAGGTTAAAAAGTTAATAAAAAAGAGGCTTAAGGCCCCGATCTTATTTTTTATAAACTTTTTATAAAAAATTATATTAAAATATATTATAATGATAATAATTTTAATACCTAATTAAAAGTATTTTAATATTAATAAAATCCTATTAAAAGCTCTAAGATTCTTAGTTAACTTAACAAAACATAAATAATAATAAAAAGATATTAAAAATCTTTTTAATAAATATAACGAGAACCTCTTCTTAAAGCTGAGTTATATAACTAAGATTAGTAAAGTTAGAGGTACTAATCCGATTTTTAAGTTTCTAATTTCCGTAATTTTAAATACCTATTTATAATTAAAAATCTAAATATTTAACATAAATTAGGATAATAAGGGTTTAATAATCGTTATAATCCTAAATACTAAGGTATAAATTAATATCTTTTTAAAATAATATATTAAAAAAGCTAGTATTTCTTATATAATAATAAAACTTTAGATATAAATATTTAAATATAATTTAGTTAGCTAGATAACTTTCAACGGCTTTTATTTTACGAATATATAAATTAATAAATTTAAAATAATTACTTATTTTTTATTAAAGACGAGCGAGAGACCTCTAATTTATTATTATTAGGTCTTTTATTTATATAAAATACTAAGCTATTTTTTAGATATAATAAGTTAATAATTACCGCTTTAATTTATATTAAAAATACGAGGCTAAAGATCTCTATAAAGATAATTAAAACGAACGGTTTTTAAAACGTAAAAAATATTTTACCCTATTTTAAGTAGTATATAAAAAAAGTCTTTAGATTAAAAAACTAAATATTAATAATAGAACTAGGAATATTACTAGTTTTAATAACCCCTACTTAAAATCCGAACTAAAAAAAAACGAGTGTATTATAATAATTTTAAACTAAAACTAAGCTAACTAAAATATAATTATAGTCGCGCTCTATATAATCCGGCCTTAAATTATATAAATTAAGAAAATAATAGTAACCGCTCGTACTAAGGCTAAAAATATACTAAATAGATCGGCTAATTAAAATAATTTACGTTTTTTAATAAAAATACTTACTTCATAATAAAAAGAATTATATATTAAATAACGGATTAAAAAGCTAAAATAAGAGGTATTAAAATTATATAAAGCGGCTAAAAAAGCTTTTTATAGGATTCCCTATATTACTAAAGCTAATATAATATATATAAAAAAAGATTAAAAAGTTTAATTAGTTAATAACGCGCCCTTTAATAAATCGATACTTAATAATAATCCTTATTAAAAACTTAAAAAGCTCGAAGAAGTTAAAAATAAGTTATAAAACCGATCGGGCCCCTATAGAAATATTATTATACTTAAGTTCTTAAATATAAAACTAGGCTCTAGATTAATAAATAATTAACTCTAAGCTATTTTTAAAGATTATAACTACTTTTTATTTTATAAATAAGATCTTTTTAAGTAAATACTCTTTAATTAAAAAAAAGCGCTAGTATAGGACTTCTTTAAATACGGCCGTTTTAACTTTATAATTACGCTATTATAATTAATTAAAACTATACCTTATAAAGCTTAGTAAATAAAGAGTATCCCTATTTTAAAAGCTCTATTACTAAAAGTTTTTAAAATAATCTAAGAACGTATCGCCCGAGGTATTATTAAAAAAAGCTATACTACGTATTAAAACCCCTAGTTCTTAATAATAATAAAAAACGGCAGTTTTTAGCTAATTAACTTAGTAATTAAGGTTAATATTAATACTTTTCGAAATACTTAATAATTACTTAATACCGACGAGTTTTTAGAAAAGTTTACTATAAATTAGCTTATTTTCTTTTGAAATTTCTTTTTTAATTATAATTAAATCTTTTTAAATAAAAAGAGCTACGATTTAATAACCTTTTTAACTTTACTTAGGTTATATAAATACTATACTCTTTTATAAGGGGTAACGAATTTAATAGCTTAGTTTTATTAAATTATAACCCGTATTTTCTATAACTTAATTCTAAAATATTATAGCGCTTTTATTAATAATATCGTAGTTAAAGGCCCGCGATCCCGCTATAATGATAAATATTTAACTAACTATCCTAGGATTTAATAATTCGTTTACGAGTACTTTTAGAATATTAATTAGGTCTTAATTAATATCGAGCTAGTTAATTATACTATTTTTAAAATAAAGTTATAATAATACTAGTTATTTATAGTTATTATAAATTACTTTTATAGTATAAAAAGGAGGCGGCCTAATTAAACTAAAGTTCTAGCACGTATAGCTTTGACGAGGTAATGCGGGATATTCTTATAAAGAATATAAAAAGTGAATATTCATATAGAAGCAAGAATATATGAATATAGGGGATATAAGCGTATATAAAAGAGGTTTTTGTAGTAAAGAGAGTAATATAGTTGAATTACTATATGAGAAGTTGCTTGCTTAACGAAAGGTCTAGGTAGGCAAATACACGCCTATATATAGGCATAAAAACCTCCTACTAGAATATTCCATTGCTTATTAATTATGATATAATTAATAAGCGTATACGTAAGTAAATGCGTAATCGTAGTACGTAATTCCGCCTCGAGTAAATTCCAGATTATTCAGTTACCTTCCAGTACTTTCCATTGCTCACGTAAGCTTATATAAGCAGTATTGCTTACATAATCAATACCTATAATAATCTATAGAAATCGTAGATTAATATGGTATATAGTTTGCTTACGTAATATTGATAATAAGGCGAATAATAAGGTAAACAAAGTTACCTTCGTAACAAAAGTCCTTAAGATCCTTAAATAAATAAAATACTTAAATATCTTAGAAATTAGATCGTTTTTTAATATTATTACTTTTTATCGTTATTAAATTAAGTATTTCTTTTATAATAGCCTCGTTATACTCCTTACTTAGTAAGAACTAATTTTTTAAATAAGGAGTACTATAAATCGAAACTATAAAAATGTTTAAAAAAGCGATTATTATAACCCCTATTTTAGTTTTATTAAATTATAATACCGAGGCTGGGCGGATTATTTTTATAACGGATATTAGTATTAAAAAATAAGATGGTATACTTAATTAAATTATTAATAATAAATATATTATTATTTAATGCGAGAGCGCGATATAGCGCGGGCTAGAACTTAATTATAACTTTAATAAGCTCGAAATACGAAGTATTTTAATAAACCTAAAGCGTCTTTGTAATTATTTATTTAAAATTAACTTCTTATTAAAAACCGATACTTAGGTCCTAGTTATTTAAATTAATAATATAGTAAATAACTTATTATTAATAATAATAACGCGCTAGCTTTTTTAGATTAGATTATTTAATTTTAAAATTAAGTATATTAATAATAATAAAATTACTATAGTAAATAACGTTTTAAAAAAAAACCCTAGCTAATCTAATTTAGTTAAAATAAAGCTTAATAAAAATATCGAGGACTTTATTAATGTACGAGTTTTACGAATACGCGTTATAAAAAACTTTTTCTTTATAATATATAGCTATAGTAATACTACTATTAATTAAGTATAAGAAATAGATATTTTAATTAATATATTAATACCGGACGAATAATAATTAGATTTTTTAAAATAAATTACTTATTTTTATTTTATTTTAAAGAGGCTAGCGGGTATACCCTTTAATTAATTTAGATATTTTAAATAAATAGTAACGCAATTTATTATATAAAATAAACTTCTATTTTAATAAGGGATAAAAACTCGTCCCTAACTTATTTAAATAATTAATAATAAGCGCTACTAAGTAAACTTAATTAATAAAATATATAATAAATCCGGGTATTAAGGATAAGAAACTACTTATTTCTATTTTATAAAATAATATTACTAGCTAAGAATATATACTTAAGCCCGGGAGCTAATTACGACTTACGAAGCTTATTAAAAAGCTAAATTACGACGCTTTAATAACCCCTATATATTTACGCTCCCGATTTATAAACCCTTTTTTAAGGTCTATTTAAACGTTTAGTATATAAGTAAATAAAAGGTCGTTAAGGTATATTATAAGTTTATAAAGTATTTAAAAGTACAAACTATAATAAATACTATATTAAAAAATATTATAAAGTTTATTTAAAAAGATATTATTTATTATTATAAGATTTATAATACTTTAATTATTAATAGGGGACGAGAGAATATAAGCGTTATTACTTAGTTTAATTAATAATATAATACTTAATAAAAAGTTATATTAATTTATAACCCTCGTATTAATAAGCTTTTTAAAAAGGGTTACTAACCTATTATATATATACTTCGTATTTAATTAGATTAAAAAAAGAAAAATATTAAACTTATACTTACTACGGCCCTTTTTATAAATAGGATAATTATTAAAATATTATTAAGTTATATACTATTTTATTTTGTTTATAATCGTTATATAACGACCCTAATTAAAAAAAGAACGGTAATTTAGAAAGTACTTAATTAAAGAAATATATATATAACGGATTAAGAAGTTTAGGCTTAATTATAAGCTTTTACTTTTTTAATAAATAACTAAGAAGTTATAAATAATAAGGTTGCTTAATATTAAGCCTAAACCCGTAACTAATTTAACTCCTTATACTCTTTTCAATTAATAAATTATAGCTTAGTAATTTAGTTTTTATTTTCGACGTTTAATAAAAAATCGATATATCAATTTTTAAAAAGCTTAATTATTATTAATAAGGACCTTTTCATATTTACTTAGCCGCTCCGAACGGATCGTTATATTAATTAAAAATACTTATTAATAACCTAATTATAGGGGCTATTTATATTAATAATTAGCTTAAAAAGTTCTTAAAATCTCTAAAAAGCCTTTATTTATTACTTAATAAATCTAATTTTTATAATAACTTTATTTCTAACTTAGTTAACGTTCTATTTTTATAAAATAATATAATCGAAGCTACGACTTTATTTCTTAATTATAATAATAATATAATAAACTTTAAGGATAAGGATACTTAACTACTTACTAAGTAAACTTAATTATAAATAAGAGCTTCTTAAGAGGGGTAAATTACTCCTTATTATTATTAATCCTTAATATAAGTTACGAGTTTTATTTATTAAATATTTATTTTATAAAAATATTACTAAATCCGGTTAATCTTTTAGTTATTTTTTTTATTTAGATTTAGAATAAAAATATAAGGGGATAATAAGAAGAGAAGAATTATTTTTTAGCTATTATAATTAAAAACTTAATAACCTTACTTACTAACTATATATCGTATTAAAAAACCCTATTCCTCCCCTTAAATATTAAAGCCTAGTTCTTTATCTAATTAAGCCCGTTTAGTATTTAACTTAGCTTATATAGTTTCTTATTTTACTTATTTTATTTTAATATATTAATAATCCTTACGAATTATAAGTACGTAATTTTTAATAAGGTACGTTAAAGAGGCGTTTTTAAAAACGGAATTATACTTATCCTCCTTAGTTTTAATATTATTAATATAGTTAAAAACTATATAAACCAAAATTTTAACTTTTTTAATATTCATTAGGATTAAAAACGCTACCCTACTATTACTTATTATATAACAACAATAATAGCCTTACATAGGGTCGGCCCCGAACTATTTAATATCTTATTAATCTTAGCTCTTTTTAAAATAGTATTTTTTACCCTTAAAATATATATAATCATTATATTAATTATTGAAATAATCCGATAGAAAAACGTACTTAAAATAGGGGACTATTTTTCTAACTAGCTTATTAATATTAGAACTAATATATTTTTAAAAGGACTATATATAATAATTATAAAATATAGTATTCTAAACGCCGTAAGCCTAAATAAGTAAAAGATTAATAATAGGGGTTCGTTTACCTAATTATTAAAATAATAAGCTAAAGGGATTAATATAATCGTAATTAATAAAAACCTAATAGCTCTATAAGAACGATCTGCTTATAATATCCCGATTATAAATATACTTCTTAATAACGTTCTAATTCGTAATTAATTACTAAAATATTTAAGCTATTTATTTTTTAATATACTTATTAACCTAAGGATTTATAATATAGAATTCGGTATAAAGCTCTTTAACTAATTTAAAAAGAGTTAATTAATTAGTAATTTTAAAATTTTAAAAAAAAAGAAACGTTAAATTAGGATAAGAATTGAAAAGATTAAATAAAATAGTACTTATTATAATTTACTTTTTACTAACTTCTTAAAACTTATAGCCCTAAGTCTTTAAAAAATTAACTTTTTTGAAAATAAAAAAAGAATATTACTAAGGCTAGACGTTATAACGAGTAGTTTTAATAATTTAATACGCGTTATTAATACCTAAAGTATTAAATATAATAAGTAAATAAATTATATTATTAAAAAAAAAAGAGATTAAATAAAAAAGGATAATTATAATTAAAAAGCTATTATTAAAAAAAATATTAAAAAGGATTGGAGGGATCGGGGAAAGGCCTCTATATACCCCCTTTTAAATCCGGGGTATTAAAAAAGAAAGTACTATAAGCTTCTTAGCTAATTAACGCTAAATTATAACTATTATATATAAAAAAAAGAAGTAAATTATAAAATTAGGGCCTTTTTATTATTTATAATTTAGTACTTTTCTTTTTAATTAATAAAAGCTACTTCGTAATTAATATAAAAGGGTAGCTTTTTACTTAGCTATTTAACTTTTTTTTTTTCCTCTTTAATTATTATTATTATTATTAAGTAGCCGTTTTTAACTTAAATATTCTTTAGCCTTCTCTTATACTTTTAGACTTAAGTTATTACTTCTTTATTACTATTACTAATTAAACCTCCTTTAATTTTACTTCTTAATTTATTATATAAATACTAACCTAGCTATTTATAATAACCTTCTCTCTCCCTATTTCTTTTTTTAAACTAAATAATAAAAAGGACGTAGTACGAATTTAGGGCCTAATTACGATAAAAACCCTTAAAACCGATACTAAATACTAACTAAAAAAGTAAAATTTAAATAAATATATTACTTTTAATAAAACTAACCCTAGGATTATAACGAATATTAAGAGCTCTTAGTTCGTTAATTTTAATACGAACTACTAATATAAAGCGTATATTAATTATTACCTAAGCCTAGTACCTAAACGAAATAGTTTTCCTTAAGTAATCTTAACCCCTTATAAATTTAATTTTTTTAATTAGCTTAGTATAGGGGACGCACTTCCCTTTTTTAATTAGTACTCTAAGGCTTTTAAAAATTAAAAAAATTAAAAAACTTAAATAAAATAGAGCTATTATAAAATAATAAAAGTCTTAACTAATTACTATAACTTTTAAAAACGCTTATTATATAAAAACTAAATTTAAAAATATAAGATCGGATCTATAATAAAAGTTATAATATAAGACCTCGCTCTAATACGTAATATAATTATAATTAAAAAAAATAAGAGAGTACTTTTAAACTAAATAAAACCCCTACCCTAATCCCTTAAACTTAAAAAATTATATAAAAAATTAGGATTTTAATATACTTAATAATCTTTTTTTTATACTAACGATCCGGGCTATTTTATAAAAATATTTATTAACTAACGGGATAATATAGTTTATTAATACGATTTAAAATAGGATTTTAGGTATTTAAAAAGGATATTTGTTAATAATATCTAAATACTAAAAGCCTTTTATAATTAAATTAATATACTTCTTTATATTTAATAACTAATTAATATAAGCGCTTACGTAGTTTTTATAATATAATAACTAAGTAAATAAAAATATAGTTTATATATATTTAAATAGTTTTATAACGCGGTCTAATATAGCTAACTTAACTTAACTTATAATGCGTACTAAATAATTTACAAATATTTTAAACTATTTTATAATAAGCTCCGCACGGCTTAGACTTAATAAATTAGTTATAAGTTTTAATATAATAATTGTTACTTTTTTAATATAATAAAACTTTCCCTAAAAAGGTTTTTTAAAAATATAATATATAATTAGGACTTTAAAAATAGGCCCTATATTAACTTGAATAACTCTAATTACGTTATAATTAATACTTATAAAATACTAACTCCCTAAAAGTCCGGTTCTTATTTACTTAGCCTTAGATTTACTAAATAAAATCTAAGAATTTATAACTTATATAATTATAGCTATTATACTCTTATAAATCTTACGTATTTTAAAAAAACTAAGGATATAGCTAAGAGCTTTAATTAAAAACTTATTACCCTTAAAAAGTTAACCTTACTATTTTGATTTTTAAAAATACTTAAAAATACCTAAGAATCTATAATAAATAGTAACCCTAATTAGACTTTATAAATAATTAAATTAATAGAAGTTATTAACTAGCGTCTAAACGCTATTATTAATAATTAACTTATGTACCTAATTGATACTTTTAAAACTTATTAAGTTATATAGTCTTTATTAAATATATTATTACTTAAGTTATTACTATACTTTAGCCTAGCTCTTAGTAAAGCTAGTTTAAATAATTAAAAAAGTAGTTTTTTAAATACTTTAATTAGAGATAAAAATAGCCCTACTATAAAGACTTTAATTAAAGTACTAAGGGTTTAATTAAAATAAGAAGTTATTAAACGTACTCTTTTTAATTACGATCGGATTATATAAAAAAATAGCGAACGTTAATATTAAGGGCTAGCTAAATTTTATTAAGATTTTTTATAACGTCGTAATATATATATAAATAAAGCCGATATTAATGAAAATATGAGGGAATAATAAGTTAATTAGTATAATAACTTAATTATAAAAGCTATATATATAACTTTAGTTTATACTCTTTAAATATTATTATTAATAAAGGGAATTAAAAAGAATTAGGGTAATAAAAGTTAAGATTAGAAAGCTATTAAAAAAGAATAAAATAAGAACTAAGTAAAAAAAGTAGAGTAAGTAAAAAAAATAAAAAAAATAAAAAAGGTAATTATAAAAAAGAAGGGTAAATAAAAAGCTTAAAGCGATTAACTATATATAGTAATTAAAACTAATTTAAAATAATTTCTTTTTATAAAGGATTAAGGAAAAAAAAATTAGAGAATAATTAGAATAGGGTAGGGCGATTAATCTTAGTAATCCTTTTTAAAACTAATTAAGTTTAGGGATTTATAAAAGAGCTAATTAGAATAAAATATAAAAAAAGGGCCCTAATTAAAAATAAGAGCTTAGTAATACGGATTTTTATTTTAATTAAATATATACTTTTTAAGATCGAACTAGAGCTTTTTTTAATAATTTATTTCTATACGTAATAATATAAGATAATTAAGAAGTCTATTTTTTTAATTTAGTTAATACTATCCTCTTTTTTTTAGTTATAGCTCCGTTAATTAAGACCGTATTAACCTAATTAAAAAAGGTATTTTATATTACTTTTATAAATATTAGTAGTTTTTTAAAGCACCGTACTACGAGAGTCCCTTATACCCTATACGTTTTTAGTACGATAATTAGTAATTTAAAAAGGTAATAATAATTATTAAAAATAATAAAAATAAAAATAGTAGCGAAATAATGAAAGAAAAGCGGAAATCTCTTAGATTTTAATAAATTTATTAAGTAGCGAAAGTATAAATTTATTATAATTAGTGCGCAAATTAAATATATTTTTATTAAAATTAAATACGTTAATAATTATTAATATAAGTATAAACTAAAGTACGACTCTTAGTAACTTAAGGTAAAAGAAAAGAGGATAAAACCCGATCCTAAATAGAATTCTAATCCTTTATAAATAAGTAAATATTAACCCGGATTATTAAGGGACGTAAATATATAAAATTACGGATTAGCCTAATAGTAAATAAATTAACGTAATATTAATCTATTTAACTAAGGTTAATAAAAAAAAGGGGCTATAGGAGTAACCCCTATTTTATAAGATTATAAACGACCTTAGTTATTAACTAAATAAATAATTTATAAGCATAAGCTTAGGAATTATAGAAATAGTTAATAGATTCATTTACGGGCGAGGGGTATTATTAATATAATTATAATTACGAGAACTATATAAAATACTAATAATAACGATTATAAAAGAGGAATTCGTATTATAGAACTAGGTATAAGTTAATAGGGCGTATAATTATTTTAATAAATTTAAAAAAAGGGTAAACGACGTAGGTTTTTTCCCTATAATTACTAATAATAATTTATTATTATAAAAAGATATATAAAGGTAAAATATAGTATTAGAAGTACAATAATTAACGATTTTATTTATTTCGATCTATAGCTCGTTACTATTATTAATACGAAATTCGGTACTAATTAGCTAATAAAAAAAATAACCTAAAGTTATTAATAATACGTAATAACGTAGAGATCGTATATAAATACCGAAAATATAATAATAAATATAAAATAATTTATAAACCTTAAAGAAAAACTTTTTAAAAAAGAAATTATACTCTAGGGAGAAGTATAAAGTCTTATAAAAACCCTAACGATATTTTATAATTACTATAAAAAAGTTAGGATTAGGGAATACTAGTATTATTTAGTAATTAATATTATACTTATAAATAAAGCTTTTAATTATTATTATGAAGTAGTACGTAATCTTAATTAAAACGACTTTTTTAGTATTATTAACATAATTAAAAGCCGCTTTAAGATTTATAATAAGAACCTAGAGCTCCTATTTAAGCTATAAGCGATTTCTTTTATATTTATAATTAAAATAATAAAAAGTAAATTGTAAATAAAAATCCTCGAAGAGCTTCTTAATTAAATTAATAAGCTAGCGAAAACCTAGTTAAATAAAGGAATAAATAAGTAAAAAGTTAAATATTTTTATATAATAATCTAGCGTATATTAAAAATAAAAATAACCCTATACTAAGTATTTAAAAACTATAAAACGCTCTATTTAAAACTAAGATCTAGTTTTAATATTAAAATAAAAATATTATATTAAACTTATCTCTAAGTATATAACGGCCCTTATTAATAATATTAAATCGATCGGACGTATAATAAAAACAAAAAGAGGCTAGATATAGTAATTATTAATAAAGAGGCTTAAAATCGTTAAATAAGTAGAGATTTAAGTTACGAATAAGGTAATAAAAAAAGTAATATTATATTTATAAAAAGGATAGATATTAGTTAAGTAACTATTTTAAAAAAGAGCGTATTAAATCGTATAAATAGTATAAAAAGTTAAGGGTAATAAATAATAAAACTAGCCCTTATTAATTTAATTAATTCCTTATTATATATAAAAATAAATCCGGGGGTATAGAACTTAGTAAAAGTAGTTAAAGTAATAGCTTAAAATATCCGCCCCCTATAAGAGATTTAAAAAATAAAGAAAATCTTACTCCTTATACTAATAAATTAAATTATAACGAAATTAACGAGGTTAATTACTCTTTTTTTACCCCGTTAGTTTTTAGAAAATATATAAAACTAAATAAATAAAAAGTAATAAAAGCTCTTAATAAATAAGCTTTTATTTATAAATAATAAGAGAAGGTCCTTTAGATAACGGATATAGAGGTAGCTAAAAAGGCGAATTTAATAAAGCTAAAGCTTATTTTCTTAATATTTAAAAAAAAAAAACGCTACCTCTTTTAATATTAAAAAAAAAATTATAATACTAAATAAATCTAAAAGTAACTAGAGGGGTCCTTTTTATACTACTTAAATTATTTAAATACTAAGCTCGTATAAGTATTTTATATAAGTAAAAAGTACAGCCTAGATAATTTCCAAGAGATTATCCTAAATACTAAGGTATTATAATAATTAATAAAAAGAAAAGGGTAATTCTAAGCGCTATAAAAAATCGCACTAATAATACTTAATACGTTAATAGTAAATATTATAAAAATTAGCTTTAGCCTAAGTAAAGAAATCGTTATCCTAAGTATAATAAAAGTAGAGACGTATTTTAAAATAATAACTTTCTATATTTTACTTATTAATACTTTATTTCTCTTATATCTAAAAAATATAAATTAACTAAGTATTATATTTAATAATACGAAGAATAGAATTTTTAGTAATAAGTATTTCGAAATAGTTGAATAATAATAGGGGTATGCGTTTATAAAGTTTATTAATAATATAAAGTTAATTAATTATTTAAAGGAAAGTAAGCTTAGATAATTATATTAGAAATTTAGGTACCCGTCGGTTACGAGGCTATATAACCTCACAAAGTAATTAAGTAATAATAATATCGAAATAAAAGTACTAGAGTAGTTAACGAAAGTATACTATTAATACTAAATAAATACGTAAAGCTTATATAAATTTAAATTTAAACTGCGTAATAAGCTTAACTTTAATTAAGAAATCGTTATTAATGTTTTCTATTTAAATAGTCGGCTAGTCTTATATATAATTAATATAACTATATCTTTTTAAATAGGGTAATTCCTTTAGGATTTATAAATAAAAATAGTTTAAATAGCTTTATAAAAAAGCTAGATCGATATATACTAAGGACCGCTAAATAGTATTAAAACCGATACTAATACTAGTTTTAAATTAGTAAAATTTAAAGAAAATGCGACGGTTTATAGTATATAGCTAAAGATCGTACTCGTTAAAGCGTATTATAATATTAAAAAAGTAAAGAGGGTATATTAGTAACTAAAAAGGGCGTTTAGAATTATTAAAAAGGAAAATCCTAATTCTATTAATAATAAATATTTCTAAATAGTACTTAAATATTATAATAATATTATAAGACTTAATAAGCTTATATTAATATTATTAGTATTTAGAGTATATTTAAAAATAACCTTAACCTCGCTACTATTATTAAATATAAGCTAACGAGCCTAAGTAGTTAAAAAAATAATATAAGTATTACGTAAAGTAAATATAAAAAAATAAGTTAATAAGGTAATTATTACGTATAATAAGCCCGATATAAGAAGTAATTTAAATATATTACTAAATTTAAATATATAAGTATAGTACGAAATTATTTAATAATAGGCTAGGTTATATAAATAATCTCTATTAACGAGCGCTCTTACGTAGTTATAAGAGATCGTAACTAGCCCCTTAAAGTATTAATTATAATAATTAGATTATATTATATAAACCTTAGTAAGATAATTTTTAATTTATAAAAAAAAGAAGAGCTAGGGGAAACTATATAACTTATAATAGAAGTATAAGAAATTATTTTTAATAAGATCGTTATAATAGTACTAATAAATAACGAGGAAAAGGAAATTATTAAAAAAGTATTAATATTATTAATAAAACGTTATAAAGAATTATAATAATAAGCCCTAATACGGTAATTCATTATTAATAACGAGGTAATTAATACTTTTTATATAATAAAAAAGAAGGCTAATTTCGAGCTAATAATTAAATTACGTAAAAAAGGCGTAATTATAACGATTAAAAAGCTATATAAGGGATTAAATCTTATCGAAGTAAATACTTTTTTAAATCGAGGGGTCTATCGATTTATCCTTTACGACTTAGAGAAGTATATAAACCTCTATATATTTAAATTATAAATAGTTCGTAAAATTAAAAAAGAAGGAATACCCTAGCTATATAAGAAGCTTAAGTATATAATTTAGGGGTATAGTAATATTAAAAAAGCGATACTACTTATATAATTATTTATAATATAGCGCTATAACTAATAATTAATAATAGTACTAATAATATTACTATAAAAAAAAGGATATAAGATTTAGAGCCGTAATATTACCTAAGCCTATACTTAATTAGCTATAGGGCTTATAAAGAAAATCCTAGCCTATTTACTAAAAGAAATAGTTAATAAGTACTTGGAAAGTACGATTATTAAGGTATTTAAGCTATTATATAAGCTCGTAAAATCGGGTATTTATTAATAAACTATATACTAAGATTTTCATATAAATCAATTATTAATAGTTATATTTACGTACGATCTATATTTACTAGTTTCTAAATATAAAAATAATTAATTTAAGATCGTTAGAATATAAACTAACGATATATTAAGCCTATTTAATATTAACTTTATAAAAAAAGAGGATAAAGAGCTTTAAAAAGCGGGTTTTATAAAAAAACTAAAAGAGGTCCTTATAATAAATAATCCCCTAGTATTTTATAATAGGATTTTTCTAATTAAAAAAGAAACTATTATTTTTTAATAAAAAGAGTAGGATAAGAAAATTAATTTTATTAATTAAAACGTAACTAATATTAAAAAGTAATATAAGGCTAAGCTCGCGCGAGGGGTATATATTATAAGTATATATTAGCCTAAAATAACTTTTAATTATGCTAAAATAATATAAGTTATAGATCTAACTAAACGAAATATTAAAATACTTAATAAGTAGCTTAAATAATAATAAATAAATCTTAATCGAGGCCTCGTTTACTACTTAATTAAATTAGTAATTAGTAAGCTCTATATTTTTATTAATAAGTTATTTATAAATAATAATAACCTTATTTCGTAATTAGGGTATATTATTATCCTAGTTAATAAGAGTATAAATAAAAGCGAATTTACTATATATAATAATATTATTTATTATTTATTAACTAAAAGTAAGTAAGTAATAAAGAGTATATTAGTGTTAGAGGTTTATAATATAATTAATAACGTTAACCTCTCTTATATAATTTTAATAATACTAAAAAGAATTACTAATTAACTTAGCCTTTTATTAATCCTAACGGTTATTTATACTAATTCTTATTTATTATACGAATACCTTATTAAATTAGGGATAATAAAAGAAAAGAGGTTTATAATTAATATTATAGCCTTTAAATAATCGTATAAAAAGTATAAGATACTCGAAATCCGTTAGATTAATAATAATAATAACCTCGCTAACGCTTTTATATAGTAGTTTTTTTTTAAATTTTATAAATATAAAAGATCGACCTTAATAAGATTACGTTTTTAAAAGAAATTATATAATATAATATACTTTTTAACTATATAATATATATAATATATCCTAAGTACGCGCTTAACGTAATATAGTAGTTTTAATATAAAAACTACTATTTAATTTAGGATAAGTAAGCTATTTTATAGCGGCGCTAGTTAGAAAGGTTAATAATAAAAGTCGGCCGTAATAATTAACTATAATAGTTAGTTATAATGATTAAAAGCGGCCTTTTTTAACTATAAAAGTTCTAAACTTTAATAGCGACGTAGAGGTTTTTAAAAAAAGGGCTAAATAAGTTAATATTTACTATTTAGAGCTCGTAAAAATTCTTTTTATCCTTATCGTTTTTAATATTACCCAAAGCTACTCTCTTTTCAAACTAAATAAATCTACTAAATAAATTTACTAAATAAATCTACTAAATAAATTTATTAAATAAATCTATTAAATAAACTTATTAATATATAAACTATTACTTAGATAGCTAGTTAAATAATTAGTTAAGAAATTAGCTAATTAAAATATTACCTTAACGAGAACCTATTCTAAAAATACTTATTAATAAGTCTACCCCTCTCGGGCTAGGCACCCTCTTTAACTAGCTTAACGCTATAACTATTATAGTTAATATAAGTATGCCCGAGGATTAGTAAAGTACTTTTTAATAGTACGGAATTTAGCTAAGTAATAGTACGAACGCCGTAAATAGCTAGGCTAATATAGACGTTAAGATTTAGTATATTAATACTAATTTAGCTATAATAGCTATAATAAATAAGCTAGAGGTATATAAAGTTAAGGTAATAAGCCGGTACTTTAAATAGCTTTTATAAAACCCCCTAGGTAATAATAATACTTATATAAAAAAATAAATTATACTAAACTTAGCTACTTATGTAAGCTAGTACTAAGAGGTCCTATATATATTAAAATAAGTAAAGCTCGCTCTATAAATAGCTAGAACTTAAGAGGACTATAGTAAAAAGTTAAGAGCTATTAAAAAGGGAGATAATAGTCGAGTTAGTTAATTACTATTTTAGTTAGTAATTAGGTATAGAGCGTATTATACTTAGTTTTCTTTAATACGTAATATATAGTACGGCCCTAGTAGATTGCTCTATTGGGGGGTACTAACACTTTTATAAAAGTAGTACTTAATAAGGGGTTAGAATAATTCGTAAGTAATAAAAAAGTTAATATATAAATAAAAAAATAAGTTATATAAAAAGAGTAAAAAAAAAGGGGAAAAGGGGACGACTTAGTAAATAAGCCCGAGGTCGAATTATATCTCTAATTATAATAAGTAAATTAATAAAAAAAAGAGAAAGTTAGTATTAAATTAGAAATTTAATTTAACCGCAGCATACGGCTAACTATATAGGGGCTAATTGGGGGCCCTATTTACGATTATTATAACTAGCCTAACCTATAATTAGAACCTCCTTTTTATATTTACGTAAATATTTATATAGTTTAATTAATCTCTTCGTTAACTACGGTTCGAACTAACTACCCTATAATAGGGATACTAATAAGAACATTACGAGTCGTAGAAAGAGGCGATGGAGACCGCGGCCTGATAGGGCGTTTTACGATGTAAAATGCAGGATGGCTAATACCCTAAGCCTGATTCAACATGTGAACACCATTCTTGATACTTATAGAGGTTGCTTCGTGGCACACTGCAATCGACTGACTGAGTCGATTTCGCTCTTATTTGACTGAGGTAATCGCAATACATCAAGCAGTGCCTGCTGACAACTTACTGCAGATAGCAGCCTCGCCCGAGAACTGATTATTTTAAGCGAGACCAAGACAATTTTGAAACGTACTGGAAAGCTTACTCTCGACATCAACAGCTCGTTGTATGACGGTCTTCAGACTCGACCCATCACCTTGCACTCAGGACCTAACATTTCATCCAGAGTTAGCGTCACAGATCAGCACATAACACATTCACCGGAAATTCTAAGTAGCAAGATTGATGAGTCTTCAGCTCCGTCAAATTGATATGACACCACCGGGAAGAAGTGGAAAGAAATCCGATCCTCCCGCTTCTTCGCGAGAGATCAATGAAGTATGTTCACATGGATGCGTCTTCAATCAATATGCTCACAAGGATTAGTTCGGTGTCGGAACCGGTCATGCCACATTACGATCATACCGAGATCGTCAGGGGCGCTTCAAAACGGTTCAACAAGTCGGCGTGCCGTCCAAAAACGAGAAACATACCGATACAGCCCAGATACCAGAGGTTACTTTTTACCATCGCGTGGATGCATTTGGAAAAGTCCGGCCAGAAAGAATAGAGGTAGATTGGTGGGAATTTAGTGATTTCCTAAAAGGCCTGGAGCCGTTCCCCCTTTCTGAGAGACCGACAGACCGAGGGACTGTTTTCAATCCACCGTATGCGTCGCTTTTCCTCCGCTTAGACGCACTCGAAAGGGAATCATCGACAACGCAGTCAAAGTCTACGACCGCCAACAATACTATAGCTTCAACACAAAATCTTGGCATTGCCAAGACAATCCCAGAGTTTCTCAGACCAACTTTCCATGAAGCGCGTTCGAGACTTGAGGCCCTGAACACGGCCAGCCACAGCACTCTTGTTCAATATGACGATCTCTGGATGCTTTATAAACCTGGCGAATCCTTTTTTCACAGGGTGTCGGGACTGGAGACCAGGTGCTACATCGTTGACTACCCGATTGTTAACACAGCTGCACCTGGAATGTACCAAGGACTACTACAGCTATGTTGCTGGTCGATGGGATACAGTCCGCAGTCGGGTATGTTAGTCAAGCAATATGGCGTTTTTCCCGTGGCTCGGTTCCACGGCCGAACTGAGATCGGAAAACTGCGTTACGTGCCAGGAAGATTCATGGAGGATTTAGAGGCTGTCAAGGCACTTGCAGTCACTCGAGGCCAGAGCTACTGGGAAATGAACACGACATCGAAATTTCAACAGTTGGTGACATCCAAAGAACACAGTCATGATGGGGTTTCCGGGATGAGAGTAATTGTGGGCGAAAATGCCGACAGTGCCCTGGATGAAGGCCGACTCCCACATGTTCCATCACCCATATTCGACAAACGCATAGCTATCTCAAAGTGGAGCAAAAGAGTCGGGATAGAGTCTGACATTACTCCGACGACTGAGGATCGCGGAATAGGTCACGACTCTGACGATGTCATCTTGCAAACCGGATTCGAAGAGGTAGGAAAGATGCGGGGCAACTGGTTTAGCGACTATGACAGCATTCTGCCAACGACTAAACCAGATGATTTGGCCCTGATGCTTTGCCCCCTCGAAGTACTTGCATTCAGTATCCGTGAAAAGACTTGGAGTAAGTCCATGTAGTCATACGCAACATACCATTTGATATTACTAACTTGTATGAAGATTTGTATAATGTCGTCGACCTCAAGCCCGTGCAATTTGCAACCGATGCATGGAAGCGACTAGTCCTCAAAGCAGAGTACAAAGAAGTCATCTGGGCCATGGTCAAGTCCTATCTCGCGCATAGTACCAATTTCCATGACCTTGTTGATGGCAAAGGCGAGGGCCTGGTCATTCTTCTTCATGGGCCTCCAGGCGTCGGCAAAACTTTGACCGCAGGTATGTGTTCTCAAGCGGATTGATGAGGATGGGTTTTGACACAGCATCAAAAGAGTGCGTAGCAGAATCATTCAAGAAGCCTCTTTACATGGTAACTGCAGGAGATCTTGGGACAGATCCCGAGACCCTCGAGGGGAAGTTGTCAAAGATCTTCGATCATGCCGAAGCATGGGATGCCATCCTGTTGCTAGACGAAGCAGACATCTTCTTGCAGGACCGAGACTATGACAATCTTCAAAGGAACGCTCTGGTATCCAGTAAGTCTCCCTTCGAACTTCAATTAAAAAAATCTCGACCAAGTTCTCACTACAAACGTAGTCTTCCTCCGAACGTTGGAATACTTCAACGGCATCATGTTCCTAACCAGCAACCGCATCGGCGCCTTCGACCAAGCCTTCCAATCCAGAATCCACATCACAATCGGCATGCCGGAATTCGACGAACCCCTCCGCAAAGAAGTCTGGAAGATCTTCATTCAAGACCTCGGCCGCAAGCGCCGCGATGGCTCACCGGCCCTTCTCTCACGGGACGAGTGCAAGGCGCTAGGCAGCGAAGTGACCAAATCCTGGGCTTCGCAGCCCCTCAACGGCCGTCAAATCCGCAACTGCGTCAGGAGCGCGTTGGCACTGGCGGAAGACAAGGGGGTCAAGCCGGACGCGAGCCACTTCAACAAGGTCCTCAAGCTTGGAAACGCGTTCACCCAGTACATGACCAAGTTGCAGAAGGCGGAGGCTGAGGAGATTGCCCAGATCAAGGGCGATCGACTCGCGGCGATGAAGGACATCATGGCTCAAAGTGATGCTGCTTAGGTGGCAGGCAGCATGTGATGTTGCCGATTCCATAGTCAAAGGGGGTGTCTTACCCAGTAGAACGTGTTTCAAGTGGTATTTCATAGATTCGACTACATACGAACAGTTAAGCTATGCTATCATTCCCAGCTCAATACTTCAGGACCGAAACAACGATTTTGAGTCAAAGCTTAACACTCCTACATAACCTCAACGCCATGTGTGCAGAAATGCTATACATGTTTTTATGCATCCTAGCAATGATTGTTAGACTATTGACGGTAGAAAAGATGGATTTGGAATGTGGTCTTGGTTATACAAACGCCCCTCTCTACTTACACCCAACGTGGGCAACGTGGGTTACACCCACAACCTCCTCGTTCCGTACACATACGCAGTTCACACCCGGACTTTTGAGCTTCATAACGGCCGAAAGGCCTCGCCCTGCTGACGTAAATACTAATAGATAGCATATGTTCTAGCCAGCAGGTACAGGTTGACACTTAGTCGTTTAAAATGTAGATATCTCTCCACTGCGCACGATCTACAAGTCCACATGTGAACTACCTATCTCAGAGCGAGAACAGCTTGTCGTGGGCCAGATACATTAACTGATGGTCACCAGAATCAATCGACGTTTAAATCTATATATTCCATCACAGCCTGCATCGTACGGCACGAATGTTCGCTGTGCAAAATAAAGACAGATCTCCAAGCTCACATCAGTAGGCAACGACTGTCTCTTACTGTCTTAGTCAATCTAGAATAATGCATTGCAAAAGCTACCAAGGCAGGCCAATTTTTCTGTAAATCAGCAAAGTGCAAGAGCTGCGTGGCATGAAGTATAGTCGTAACCGAATCAATCCAACTCTTATCCTTTGGAACTCCTTCAAGCCGACAGGGTCGAGAGCACACATGCAACGCTCATTTCTCATGCCCCGCTGACCGGTCAAGCCCCTGTGAAGATTGCAGTTGGCTATCTCATTCTGCGTCAGTAAACTCGCCTCCAGTTTTTTCCCCCTAACTTCCGCTCTGTTTCGAAATTACTTGTAGACGGATATCAGGGAAGTATGGTGAGATAGGTATATATCTAGCTGTTTTCCCTCGAAAGAGTAGGTACACATGTACTCATTAGCGCCATTTGAACTCACCTCACTCATGAACTCAATCAGCAACCCAATCCTTGTCAAATCTGACAGTGTGTACGAGGAGTGGGGATGTCAAGACTCCCTCGAAAGGACTCACTACAAACCGGAACTGAGTTGATAGGATAGGTATCTACTTCTTAAGGCGAGATCATCTTGCCAACGCCATTGAAATAGAGTTGGCTTGACTGACTGGCACCTGGATGTGTTGCAACCCTGCCATTGCCTAGTCTCAGCTTGGGTACTTCAGCTATAACAACAGAGACAACGGCCTCCTTCGAGGGAACTAATGCCCTCGCACACGGTAACGATTGGGCAATCTCTGTGGTCTCATTTTCCTTGACAGCCTAGCGAGGTTACGCAACCGCTTGACATCACCCTCGGTGACAATCATTTCGTCACCCCTCATCACTAGTCCATGCTTACTGACAGGGAAGCCCGAATTGAGCAAGAGATAAGAGAGCATCGAGATTGGCCTGCAAGTGAACTCTTGCCCACCACCTCGGAGTTTGATTCAAACAAGGCGGGGTAACAGAACTTACAGGAATTGGAGAAGAAGCGGGCGCATGACCGTTGTTGCACATGTTGCTGGCTGGTTGAGATGCTGTGCCGCGAGTTCAGGGTCCACCAGGAGCTTCACACTACCGCGGCGCGGAGCCGGACCTCCGGGAAGCGACCTGCAGTGGTAGCTTGCCAGGTGCTTTGGCGCAGCGAACAAGCGGAAGAGGTGGCAATGAAATCTGTGGCCGGTGCTGTGTTATCTGGCAAAAGAAATGTTGGACCTTGATCAACGTAGCCATCACCAATGGAGCAAGCCTCTCACCATTAAGCTTTCTCGTGACACAACACGACGCATGGCTCGTGGGACGGTTGCAAAATCCGGGCAGGCTGGCACAGGATGGACTGGCTGCCAAGATAAGCCAGCTGCGTGGCCAGAGAACGGTTCACGGTTCACGGTTGTCCTGTTGCTAGCGGGAGGGCTAATCTGGCAGGCCGGGGATCTATCTGGCCAAGGACCAAATCCGCGTGCGAAATGGGGCCCGCCGGTGCTGAGACCCGGAATTTGCGGGGAAGCAGACCAAGTCAAGCGTTGTTGAAGACGAAGACGGATGGGAATCCCAGGAACGAGTCAGGAAGGGAGCTGCGGATGTGGATAGTCTGGGCAAGTGTTGAACAGAGGGGTTGGTCAAACCAGGGTTCGGGGAGGTCGGCGGTGTTCTGGTTGGCTTGGGGAGGGATGATGGGCTCGGGAGGGGTGGGATCTAGGTCGAGCATCAACAGAAGAAAGAGAAGATAAACGTTCCAATATGTGTGCCACGATATACCAGGTGCGGTGCTAGAGTTCTTCTTCGAGTTTCGACGTGGGATACAGGCGTGCATAGACAGAGGATGTAGCGAGTCGTGAAGTTGCGTCGAAAGAAACATGTTCTCCTCTTTGCTTCGTTGCTTCGGCCACTTTATTGACTCGAGTAGCCGGGTGTGGTGCATCAACGAGTTGAAGAAGACATTGTATCCGTAAGGTACGGAGTTGGATACTGTTCGCCATCCAACCAACCCCCACTGCCCACGTCCCTGTCTCCAGCGGCTGAGAGACCAGGCTGCTTCGCCAATCTCTCGTCGCTGAGATCCTGCGTGCCGCCTGAAATGCATCCTGGTTCAAGCGGCGGAGGGCAATTGAAGCAGTGTGCAAGTCGCTCACGGATGGTTTGTCTATCCGGGGCAGTACTTGCTAGGTCCCGTCTGCATGCCAAGTGGACGCAGTCAAAGATAGAAGGAGGAGGCGTCGAATTCCGGCATGTCGAGCTAAGGTAGCCTGGTTGTCAATAGTCTACGTACAACACACACCAAACGTGACTGATGGAGGACCGGATGGTGACACGACAGCTGCTCGTGTTGGTCGAAGAGACACGAGCGTAGGTACTACGGGTTGAAAATGTGGTCGGAAGAGGAGGGAATTGGGAATTTCGATGTGACCGTCTTTGGCAACTTTTGCATCGGAAAGCTTCCAAAGCAGCCTAGACCTCCAGGGTCTTGGTCTTGGGTTCAGAGGAGGAGAATATAGGCTTTGAGCTTGTCGAGTAACAACAGGTCTGTGATCAAGGTTGGTAGTCTGAACGAGTATGGCTCCCGCAGACAAAAGTTTGGTACTTGTACATGCTGGAGACGATGCAGCCAGCTCTTAGCCTTTCCCGTCTGGTCTGAAGTCAGAGTTCGTTTTTCGAAGCTCGAGATGTTTGAGGTGGCAGAAACATGGGCAGATGATGGTGCCTGCGGATGGGCCCATGGTGGTCAACAGACGGCCCAAAGTGGCGAGAGCAAGCATGCGATGGCACGCGAGATGGGACGTCTGTCTATTGTCCGCGTGTGTGCTTGGTGGTCCAGAAGGTAGACTGCATTGAGCTTGGTATACGCTGAGTGCAACCGTATGCGTGGTGAACTGCGGGCGAGGTGGAAGAATGTCTCTGAGTCTGCAGATGAGAGTTGTGTGGGAATCTTTGCAGTCACAGGTGGTCCCGGTGGTGGTTCCGGTGCTGAATGGGCGTTGAAAGGGGGGTGGGGTACGTACCGCAGATGGTCGGTTCTGATGCAAGACCGAGGGGGGAGGGGAGGGGGCAAGGGGGAGGACACGAAGGAGGAAGAGAGGAGGATAGAAGATGTGCAAAGATGGCAAAAAGCAAGACAGGAAATGCAGATAGGAAACGATGGGATAATTACGGCCCAATGCGTCCCAAAAAGATCAGCAAACCTAACAAATTGAGTGACCGGGACAGAGACAGGTGGGAGAGACATAAGCAGTCAAACAGAGACAGAGAAACAGAGACCCGGAGAACGTGAAGAGGACCCATTCTTTCCCGTGTTGAGTCCCTGCTAAAATCCTTCCATCTGCAGCCCAGCTCCTTCCTACCATCTGTGTGGATGGTACAGGGTACGAAGAGTGGGAGAGTACGAACGACCGGCGTGACTTCCACAGCAGTCAGAGACAGGTGCAACTCGCAAGTGCAATGGAAGTCAAAAGTGCAAGTGCGCAGGTGCAGGTGCAGGTGAGAGTCAAACGTCCCGTCGCTCTTTCCCACCTCTGGCGGCTGGTTTGATTACCCCGCAAATCATTCGATTGGGTGACGTCGACAAGCGGGGGTCTGGCTGGTTCAGAACCCGGCCGTCTAGTGGCTGCGAGCGCTACCTTAGTCCAGCACGTCCAGCACTAGAGACTGCGCTAAGGCGGGTACGTACCGCGCAATGCCGCCAAAGTGTCTTTGCTGGAAGCAACGCTGAGGCCATGCCTTCCATGATTGGGTGGTGTGTCTGTGAGCTTGCGCTGGGTAGGCAGCCGGGGTTGTGGTATCGTGGATGAGGAAGGCCCTGAGGGTGTGGGAGCTGCCGTAGCCTCCGCGCCAATCTTCCATGCTGAACTTGGCATTTTGGGTCTTCCAGGCCATCTCTGGCTCCAAAGGTTCGTGGTGGCTCCTTCCCTCCACGATTCCACCATTATCCAGTCAGCCAGTGCAGGTCAGAGGTGCAGGCAGGTGCAGGTGCCGTTGGTGTTGCAAGGGCAAGGAATAGTACGAACGGCAAGAACGAGAGCGAGGGCGAGAAAAGGAACGAATAGACAGGCAGGAGCAGATGCCACAATGGAAGGAGCAAGTGGTAAACTGCGTTCCTTCCGCGGCTCCATCAAACAAGCCTCCTCTGATCTCCAGTCTTCTCAATGCCATTCAACTTGGCAGACGCACACTGGAACCCTTCTCCATCAACATCACGATCTTTGCGTTGACATCGAACCTCTTTCATCTGCCTGGCTGCCCTCCTTTACCCTTCTACGGAACTACGGATACGACACGACTGCAATACATCAGCAACCCATCAGAAACCCACTTCTATCCACACAGAGCCATAAAACACATTCACCACGGCATCACAGAGATAGCAGCTTGTGTGCTTGTCGAGCATTCCAGCCTGGCGACTGGCCAATCCTTGGCCCCTATCTAAGATCGAGTTTGGAACCCAAGAAGCTATTATCGGCCTCTCAAACGCACGCCGACCGACCGACCATCCGACACCGCATTCGCCTCTTCCCCACACGCACCGCCATCCCACCATCATTTGCCTGTCCTGGCTGAGCAAGCAGATCCACGCCATCCGCTCAACAACCAGCAACCGCCGACCAGCCAGCAGCCCGCCCCCGGCACCAAAGCACCTCGACACTACCAAGCACACACACACGCAAGCACACACCACCGTTTTACCCAAACCACTACGGATACAGAACAGTGAGAACAACCAGCCATCCCCCTCTAGCCCGTTTACTCTGCCAATCTGGCCCTCCCTGACTCTCTGCCCCTGCTACCTGGCCCGTCCTAGGGTGCTGCCACTGATCCAAGACCTGCCCCCTAAGCTTCGACGTCACTCAATTTAGAGCTTCAACCCGCTTTGCTGCTTGTGCAGGAAGCGCCGCTTAGAGGGGACGCTTCCCTCGTCGATCCCCCAGCACAAACGCACAAACGAAGCACAAAGACGGAATAAGTCTCTCTTTCTGACTCTCGCCAGGCCAGCAAACCCCTTGATCGACACCTTTCCACGGCGCACTACAGAGGTACGCTCATCCCATCCCTGGCCCTTCCCTTGTGATCAACCTTTTGTAACCCGCCCCTAGTGTCACCCCAAATCAGTCCATCGGCCACCTCGATATATAACCACCCTGTTCCACACATCCGCACCTGTCGAACGATTCCCCGTTCGATCCCTCTTTCGATTCTTTCTAGATCTCACCCCACGCAAGACGCACCTCCGAAACACAACTTGGACTACCCTCTGACTACCTAAACGCATACCACAACCCGACGCACGACATACCGATATCCCCGACTACATATACTACAGCCCCCAATTCGTTCCTTACCATCTCCTTTGCCCATCATGTCCAACGACAACTCCAACTCCAACCAGAACACTCAGAACAACCCGAACGAAATGCATCGCCAGAGACGTGGATCAGTCACCCAGCAGGCTATCGCTGGTCTCTTCAGAAGCAACTCTACCTCCAACGGCGGTGCATTCCCTGGCACCAGCGACGCTCAGAGACGGAGACTCTCCGTCACCACCGGTCTCGGCCTCACTGGAACTTCGCCCACTGGTGCCAGTGCTTTCAACTCTCTCCGACGGGGAAGTCTTTCGACCAACTCCAACGACTCCATCGATGAGAATGCAATCGACGAGGAGGAGATTCCCCCCAACGCCCGCACAGCACCTGCCACTCCCTTCACCCGCAGAATGAGCTTTGGAGCTCAGGCAATGCGCACCATGCGCAATGGCGGTGGAAGTCCGGGTTCAAACGGTAATGATTTACCCTCTGCTTCTGCCACTCCCGTGCCTAGTACTCCTGCTGCCCTCGACAGACGTGGCAGTGTGCACTCTCCACGAGGTCTTGGTTCGGTTGCGAGTTCCACGCCACCGACCAGTACTTCGTCCATCGCTGCTGCTCTGTCGTCGGCCAGGCGTCGATCTAGCAGCACTGTACAGGCAAGCATTGCACACAAGCAAAGATCATCTTCTGACGTGTTCTCTCGCCCAGACCAAGGTTTCAACTGGTCCGAGCAGCTTAGATCTCGCGCCGAGAGCTCTGTTCAGGGACCACGAGCGTCCTTTTCTTTCGGCTCTGGTCTTTCATCCTCTCCTCCTCGCGGCCCCGGCAATGGCGTCGCCCACGATCGTCAGAAATCAGTCTCCGAGATGCCTGCTCCCCCCGCCCAGGCGGCTGCTATGAAGCCCAAGGCTCCCGAGCGACCCAAGCCGGATGCCTTCCAGGAACGCATTCTCAAGGGCGATTTCTACATGGACTGAGAAGCCCACGTCAGGAACGGCTACTACGACTGATGTTGACCATCATGCCATCGTAATAAGCCCCATCAAAGATGGCATTTCACTACAAGAACATGATTTTCGCCATATGGAAAACGAGCAAAAGATCATCAAGCGTTTCACAGATTCTGAGCGTCCTTATCCCTGTCTATTTTTTCAAGCTGGGGAACACTTTCTATCGGCTCAACCCCACGTGGCGTTCGGTTGGTTGTGATGCAGCCCGGTTGCGGCTGCACACTGAGCGGGGAAGCTCCATACCACATGCACATGAGACCGTTGTCTCACATTTGATCACGGAAGCGGAATGCAACTGCAATTTCACGAGGAGTTTACAAACGGCATGGGGAATATGGAGGAGGACAATCGCAAATTGCAAGATTTCGGGTTCCAAAATAAGATTGGTCCGGAAAAGAACATGCCTGGCTATTGCTTGCGGCCCATCAGAGAATGTTGATGGTGTCAAGATCTCGACATGGATTCATGTCTGGCGTACGGAGAGGGGGGAAGGCTTCGGTATCGTTACATCGCTGGCTGTCACGCGGCGAAAGCTTTGGGTTGAGGACGGGCTTGTACCGACAGCCGGACAGACTGGAAGTGGGTGGAAACATGGATTTTGCGTTTTATCAGGCGGCCGCGATAGGTACAGAGTTCACAACAGGCCGGACTTGGAAGAGGGGTTAAGTTGCGGGCACACAGCCCGGGCGAGAGGCGGATGAACGGTCGGCGACGAACGCCGAGCTTAGCTACCATGAGAAACACGCTCGGACCCGAATTGAAAGTTTCGCGGTCCCTACCTAAAATCTTGATGTTATCATTCAGTGAGACCTCACCTAGCATGGCCAAATACGAGGGGTGAGTGATAATATGTAATGCGAATGTGTGCCTTTCGGGTCGCGGCAAGCAAACTTGTTAGACACGGGTGGTAAGCAGCCAAGGCATCCCCGAAAGACACAGCGTGGGATTAAACTGGGCCTCCATTCCGGATGGTCGGTATCTCGTTCCGATTCGCCGGGGACCAGGCTTGCAAGGTCTCACTAGCGGGCGGCGAATTTGCACGTACGTGTAGGCACCGTAGGGCAGCAGGCGGACTCGGGGAGGCGGGTTGGTTCCACGGAGGCTTCTGCCATCACATTCCCCCACGTGAAGCCGTGGTTGGCAGTCCACCGCAGGTCCCGTCCTATCCGGGGGTGACGGAGAGTCATCGTCAACCAAACACATCCATTTGTAAGTCAAGGCAAGGGAAGTGGGTAGGTAACGAGGAGGGTAGTTAATGTGTGTTTTGTGAATGAGAATTGAGAGAAAATCTATCCTTTTTGTTCGCCTGCCCAAGCATCTATTCATCGTACATAGGTATCTCGTATAAATAGCACATGCAAAAAAAAGAAAAAAAAATACAACGACATTGCTGAGGTGGGTGATGGAGTTTCGTGGGAGTGTAGAATCGGATGGTTTGCGAGAGCACAACTCAATTCCACTCACGAGCTCCCGAAACTCACTTGTGCTGTAGCGAGCGACCCTCGACTCCGATTCCTCTCTGTTTCCATCCGCCCATCCCCTCAGGACACTGCTTTTTCACCTTCCAAGAGAGATGGATGAAGCCTCTTGGATGAAGCTGGGTTCTGCAAACTTCGTCTCTTGTCCAGTCAGAGCAAAGTGCACGTACTCCTGCTCCCCAATTTTCATCCTCTTGTGCCTGACTTATTCCAAAACGGCCCCCAGGGGAATGTCAGAAAGGTTAAACTTCCCATCTTTCCCCTGGCGGAGCCCGAGGTGTTCCAACATTCCCTCCGCTCCTCATTCTTTCCCCAGAGTTCCCCGGATCCGTCCTCGGCCGTGACTAAAATTCTGTCTTCTCGTAGTACGGCAGTTTCATGTAGATGAAGGTTGGCGTTGTATAGACGAGTTGAGATTCGTTGGACGGGCTTCTTCGTGTGATGTTTCGGCCCCGAGTGTGTCTGCTTTACATTCCCAAGTCCGAGCAGGTCTGGAAGTGTCGCTGGAAAGCTTAGCCAGAAAGGATGTGGGTCGGTCAGCAGTGGTATCGTGGTGTCTGTCATCGCTTTCGGAGTGTTCCGTAAACGAGCGAACCTTCCCGTTCCCCTTCTTGTCGGAAAGTTGAGGTGAGGATGAGACGGGGTCTGGAAGCAGAGCCCGGAGGTCGGTGCTAAGTGACAGCCGTATAAGCAAAATCCGACGTCGGACCCAGGGTGTCTCCATTACCCCGGCCGGATAGGCAAAGCCCGTCTGCCAGGTTCATCCCAAACCCCGAGCGTGAATGAACGCCGTCGCTTCCGCCGCATGTACGCGCATGAAGCAGGTGGTCAGCGGAGCGGCCATTTGCCTGGAGGTGCGTTCCCGTGATTCGACACCATTCCCGGTGTTTTCATTCACATGGGAAACATGGGCGGGCCAGATCCACCAGGCATCCCCTCAAAAATCTCCCCGAGCCCGCTCATCCCGCTCAACCACGGGTCCTGCGCCATAACGTACCGCATCCCGTTGCTCAAGCTCCCCGGACTCGTCCCGAACCCCGTCGTGATCTCCTCGAGCGATAAATCATTCGTGAAGCCCGGATCGAGTCCGAAATCTTGTAAATCGTTTGTCCAGACGGGATTCAGCCAGGGTGCCACTGAATTCGGCCCGGGTCCGGCTCCCGGTCCTGTTCCGCTTCCATCGCCCGGACCTGCAACTGTCGTCGCCGCCGTACCGCTCGACGCCGCTGTCCCCGGCCCGGAACCAGGTCCGTCCATCGGTGTAGGTGTCACGGCGCTCGGGTCGTAGAGGAAAGATTGGCGTGATGGAGGCGGGTTCCAGAGGATATTGTTCGTCGCGCCACCACCACCGCCGCCGCCAGAACGATCATTTTGCGTGGCAATCTCTGACAGCAGGTGAAGAGGCGTGTTGGCGGCGGGGTACTCCTGCATCGGCGGGTGCTGTTGCCCCGCATACACCCGTCGCTGCGCCTGGTGCTGCTGCTCTTCGGCGGCAGTGGAAGCAGGCGTCGCCTCCGGCCGCCGAGAAGACGACTGCGCAGCAGCAGAAGCCGGTGTCTCGGGCTGCGAATTCGAGGTCTTGAATCCGGCAGCAGCAGCTTCCGGCACGGGAACACCCATCGCAAGCCCCTTACTCTGCTTCAGGAACCAACTCCTCAACATGACCAACACAATCAAGAACTTGGCCGCAGGCCGACTCCGATCATCCGACGCGGCGGCGCGGAACTTTTCCAGCAGCGCGTCGAGGTAATACTCCACCTTCATGTTGTCCTTGTCAATCACCCTACCCAGCTCTGAACCGGGCGCCGTAGCGGAAAAGTACATTTTGATCAGGACCACGACGGCGTACGCCACGCGGACAAAGTTGAAGACGGGCAGGCAACGGATGCTGGGCACCTCCATTGCTAAAAATGCCTCGAAGATGCCGTCAATGGCCGAGAGGCAGGCGGACAAGGCGTTGATGTGCGAGGTCGTCAGGGTCAGGTTCGTGAGCATGCCGTCCTTGAGGGTGGCTGTGTCAAATGGCGGGCGGATGTCGTCCATTTGGGTGTGGAGGGCGATTTCGTGCATGTAGAGCGAGAGGACGTGGAAGGACATTTTGAGGGTTGCTTCATCAATAGTCGTCAGTCGCACAGCCTTATACAACCGTCGTGAGTATGAATAGAGGGGGCAATAACTCACATTGCATTTCCTCCTTGGGAACGGAAGCACTATACTTCTCCAAATCCCTCTCCAGCATCCTCAGCGAATACTGCGTTCTCGAATCCGTAATATTCGGCACCACAGCCGGGTCATCCATGGAGAACTGTATCCCCACCTCCTCGGCAAGCCGATGCGTCCACACGAGGTGACAGAAATACTTATCCGACGGCGCCGCGTCCGCGCTCGTCTGCAGCGCCTCCATCGATTCGGCCATGAAACTCGTCCACCGCACCAAGTTCGGCCGGTGCAGCGCCATAGAGGTGTTCGCCGCCAAGAAATACGCGGCCAGCCACGCCCGCCGACACTCGCTCGTCGTCGGGTCCGGAGGCGGCGCCCTCTTGAACGGGTGGTTGCGCCACTGGTAAGGGATCTGCATCTTCCTGCCCGCCGTGCGCCGTCCCAGACCGATATCCAGCGCCATCACGGCGCCAATATGCACGAGCTGGTAAAACTTGAGCTCTTCAAAGTGCTCCGGTGGCCAGTACCATATCACGGCGACCTGCAGCGCCTGCACAATCTCCAAACTCTTCTCGCCCGTGATGATAATCTTCTCGGCGAAAATCTGCATCAGCTCCTTGACCAGCCTCCGCTGCACATTGGGGCTCTCGGAGCTCGACGCCGCCATGATGGCCAGGAACAGCAGCGGCTTCGCCCTCCTCGTCTCCTCCGCCGTCGCGCCCCGCGGGAACACCACCGCAGGCATGTGCGGTGCCATGAGCGTGTTGTACCGCTCAAACAGTTCCGCCGCTTTCTCCGCGCTCAGGATCCCGCGCTCCACGACGTCGGCGTAGTCGCTGCCCATGTGGATCGGCGGCGCCGGCCTGGCCCCGATTTGTCCCCCTTCCGGTATATCGCTGCCGCTCGGCGTATCGTCTCCGCGGTCTGAGTGTTTCCTCTTTTGCCCTGCTGCGGCTGAGGGCGGCGCCGGGAAGGTAATATGGTCGAACCGCCCCTTCTCCGCCGCGTGCGCCTCCTGCGGGTCGAGCCCTTCCACAGATAACCCCGTTCCAGCAACTGTACTTGAAGTCCATTCCCTCGCAAGACCGTGACCTCCCCAACCCTTATTATACGGATTCTCGTCCCTACCTGGCGTGGATAAGGCAGCATGCGCGCTCGTCGTCGTCGTCGTCGCCACCGCAGGCGCGGCACCCGGCGCCGCGGAGCTTCCGCGGGCCTGCAAGCTCGCCGTCAACGCATCAATCTTCTTCTCCAGCTCCGCGACCCTCGAGTCGGTCTTCTTCTGCCTCTTGCGCGTCGGCATCGTCACGACGCAGTTCCTCCCTGCCTTCTTGCACCGCTTACACGGGCCCTCGGTATCGTTCGGATCGGGTTCACATCGCACCTTGAGACCCCGACATGCCTCACATGCGCGCGGCCGCTTGGGGTCGTCGGGGTTTCCGCCGTGAATCGAATCGTGTTGCGGCGTCTCGCCATCGTGGGCCGAATGAGGCGTCTCGGGGGAGTCGGGGTGTTGCTGGTGGTGATGATGTCCCTGGCCCTGGCCCTCGGAGTTTGCTCCAGCGGCGGCGGCTACGGATTCGTCATCGTGGTAGGCGTCGGCAGCGCCTTGAGAGGTCCCGCTCATACCATTGCTGCCGTTGTTAGAGGGCTCCGCGCTTCGTAGTGCTGGGTCGAGAACTGCGGCGCCGTGATCCATCTCGGGAGGAGCTTGGCGAGGTGCAGTGCTGAAAGCCAATATCAGATGATCGGTGACGGCGACAGGAAATACCGACCTTTGTTCGGCGGAGGGCGCGGAGAGTTGTGGCCGACGGCTGTGCGCCGACCTTTCCGTCACTAACAAATATTAGTCAGCGGCGAGGGCAGCAAGTATCAATCAAGTCGAAGGGCAATTCAATAGTGTACTCACACTCCCGTCTCTACTTCGCAACAGGTCAATTCGTAGTTGTCACCCCTCAAAATGAGAACATGATTGATATAGATTTTCCCGCTGTTTAAGCTAAACTAGATGTATAAAATGCCAAAGCCACACCTTCGCTGCATGCGATCCCGGAAACCATGAGACGAGGTGCCACTCGCAGCTCATCACCGTCAACGCCATGCTGAGGTCTGTGAAACAAAGCAAGCATAAGCCACCAAAAACCACATGGGTGACAGCAGCGCCCTGAACAGCAGTGTTTCCTGTGTCCATATGATACAAACGTTATCCCTCGGACTCATTGGATGTTCCACTTTGCATCAGGCACTCCATGTCCAGCTCACTCCTACTTCGACTCGCGAATGTGAAACAATGGACAATTCAAAGAGGCTTGGGATTTGTAGGTGATGATCGGTATTAGATAGAAGTGGAGCGCTCGGCGCCGGTCCGGATTGGTGTGATATGTTCGGGTATATTGGCGCCATCATGTCGTCCATGCCTCTTGGGCTGGCATTAATAAATAAAACGTGAAGAAAAATATGCAAGGGATGGTATCAACGCTGCGTGTGAACGAGTGGGTATGTTTGCGTAATGAGGGAGTGAAAGTGAGGCCTAGAGCAACCAGACTCACGAGAGACGATGTAAGGCATCTCAGAATTGGGTCTCTTCTCGCAATCGACTCTTGGAACTTTGTGGGTTGAGGCCGACCACGTTACCCATAAAGATGGCGCTTTCGCGTCTCTTATGTTGGTCGTATCCTGAGGAACCGTTGTCGTAGCCGCGAGCCATTTGCTGGTAGTTGTTGTTCTGGTATCCTGATGGCATGTATTGAGGCTCATATGTTGTGCCACGGCCGACAGGATAATTTGGTGGCGGTGTGGGGGATTGCCGAGCACTCTGCAGGTCCTGGAGCAGAGTAGGGGGAGTGTTGCCGGTGCGTTGCTGGCCAGTCATGGCATCCATCAGTCTCTGGCGATGCGGTGATTGACTGGACCCCGCTGATGTGGAAGGACGCGCATGTTGAGAAGGGTCGTAGGAAGGCCGGTTCGGAAGCCCATTGTTCATCGAGGGCAGGGAGCCTGATCTCTCTCGGCCCGTCTCTCCTTCGGCGAATGAAGACGGCAGCTCATACTGCTCGGGTTCCAGGCCGAAGATGCCAAAGTAGTTTTGTAACAGCAGGGCAAATACCGGTGCTGGGATGTTCAGAGTCGGAGAGAACACGATGCCGACGTTGCGGACCGTCATCTTGTTCATGTCTGCGTTGTTGATAATCTTGATCAAAAAAGCGATCAGATACTTGAGTAGAGTGGCGTTTGCTTGGGGCAGCCTCTGAACCAATTCAGATACAGCGGCGATTTTGTCTCTTTGGTCGGTCATCTCCGTCACCGAGAGGAACTCGAGGTGGAGGTCCCGGGTGAGTATTGTTGTCGGAAGTTCACGGAGATACAACTTCAAGAGTGACGCCACAGCATGAATGTCGTAGTAAGTCTCGTCGGTAACGAGGTTGACATCGCCCTCTGTGTTAAAGCGCTCGCGAAGCTGCTTGATAACGACGTTTGAGCCGCTCAGGCGGAAAATGCCTTCCTCCAGAATTGCGTTCTTGGCGTCCAAGTATTGAATACATCGATACACGACGGCGGGGAGAGGGACGTTCACATCAACAGGGTGGTTGTAGCGAACAGCTTCGGCCAAAGGAGCCCCAAAGGCTTGGCGAATGGGTCCCTGGTATCCGCCCTGGGGAGGTGTTGACGAGCCGCCTTCGCTTCCACCAAACAGAGAATCCTGGCCGTCAGACGACGATCTCGTCTTAGGGCCGAACCCGAAAAAGCTTCGCTTTTTCAGCTTCTTCTCCTCGTTGACGGGAACGCCAAGTCCTGCTCTATTTCCCCACTGCGTAGAGTCGGCAATGGCCTGCATATCCCGTGGAGCGGAGATCATCATGGATGGCTGCGAAGACATTCCCATGGGTTCAACAGGGTGGCTATTCTCTGGCATATGTCCATGGTTTTTGGGACGCGCAGGTCCGCCATGGTGGGGAAGATCGCCTTGAGATGTCGCATCGTATCTCACGCCTATGAGGCTGTCGGACTCAGTAGGCTGATGGTGGTGCTGGGAAGCGGTCTTCTTGTATCGCTGCTTCTTCTTTTCGGCACGCTCAGCTGCGCTAGCATGTTGGCGATCTTGAGTCTGCTGCTTCGCGGCGTGGGCCTCATCTTCTTCCGGATCTTTATAATCAATCCATCTAAGTAAAGCGTCGACCCACTGGTCTCTTTCCCTGTCATTCTCGGCACAGAGAACGTGCTTCACATGACTGGTAGAATCCTTCTTCTTCGGCTCAAGAATTAGGAATGCATGACGGTACTGGTTGTCCATGTCATCTGAGTTGGCAGACGGTTGCGGTGACTGATTTTCGTTGCTCTGGGACTGTTTGCCGATCTGAGAGCTGGGAAGCTTGATGGTGCCCAAGTGTGCACCCCCGGGCGTTTCGTAGTACTTGAGATGCGGCCCATCGAGGACGAAGAAGCGGGCTTTCCAGCCACCAAAGTTCTTGCCTCGCTTGGTGAGATATCCGGTTCTGAATGGGCGACCGCCAGGACCAGTCTTGACTTTGGCTTCCGCCATGCTCTCCATCGAGCCGGCGTCGTCGGCGTTTGGTGGCAACGTGTGAGTCGACAGATACTTGCAGAGCTCAAGAGCACTAGCGGTATCCAAAGGAGTCTCCAGAAGCTCTTCCAGGTAGTGGTTGAGAGCGATTCGCCGCGCGTCGAGCTTAGCAGGCGCGTGGCCACTGAAGAGCGACCTCTCTGGGGTCTTCGCAGTGAAGGCTGGACACTGTTTCAACCTTTGGTCGAGCTTTGCTAGCGAAGCAGAGTCCTTCTCAACCCGCCAAAGCTCGCCCGGTTCGGAACGGGAGAAAATGGCAAGAGTAAACACCGGATCCTCTTCCAGTTGTGTCAAAGACATCAAACTTGCCCGAGATGGTTTCATGCGCGAGGACGCAACCTTCACCTTAATATTCGGCAAGACGTTTGGAGGCAGGAGTAGATCAGGGTATTCCTCAGTGGTGAATCCCTTGAAGATGCGACCACGCTCAGTCGGACTGCCACGGCTCTTCTCGCTGGCTGAATCCCATCCCTTCTTGACAATGTTCAGAGGTTGAGGGCTCTTGAGAACCATAGGCTCTGGGCCAGATGGTGTTTGGAGAGAGTGGCCTGGTGGGAGAGGGATCGGCTGGCGAGGTGGCCGTGGCGACAGGGGCGCGGCAGGAAATGAAGAAACACTGGGCGCAGGGCTATCAGATGATGACAGACCGCCCATCGGACGCGGGCTTGATGGTAACCCGGGGCTCAGCAAGGGAGCTTCGAGAGTAGTTGCATTCAGAACCGAGCCTAGAGAAGCTGGGATATTCTCACGCTGCATCCTCTTCGGAGGGCTTGGTGGCAAGCCCGTTGGGGCCTCAGGAATGCCCTCAGTCGGCGAGGTAGTTTGACTCTGTGTTGTGCTCTTCTTGGATAAGCTTCTCCTCTCCGCCTCCTGAATGGCCAAGATTTCCCGGTCCTGGTCATCCTCTTCGCGTGTCCTACGGCGACCGCGTTGCTCAGTGAGGATTTCGTCCACCTCTAAAATGTCGTCGAAGTCGGAGTCAGAGTCATCGTCCTCAGCAGCTGGTTGAGATTGGCTCTGGAGCTGCAGAGGAGCTGGGGGAGGCTTCCGCGGTGGTGGGGCAGGAAACTGTGAAATACCCTCGCTGGCTGCCGATGCTGGCTCTGGTACTCCAGGAGGCTTAGGGGGAGGCATGCTTGGCGGCTGGCTCGGTAGGCTTCGGGATGGTGGAAGACCGAAATTTAGAGGAAGGTCCATGATTTGCTCGTCCTCGTGCTCCCTCCGTGCCGCTTCTGCTGCTTGTTCCTCGGCATCATGGTTGTACTGATCATAGGCGTGCTCATGTGCTTTGGGCATCTCGTGAGACGGGTCTAGTAGAGCACCAACTGCTGATGGAGGGCCGTTGGGCTGGTCGGCGGGAGGTGTGATCGGGTAGGGGGCCATGGCCATATCCACGGGTGAGTGCTTCTGGCTGTCAGAGTCTAGAGTTGGCGAGTCCGGTGCAACGACTTGTCGCTCCTTTGGAGCGCTGACGTCGACTGTCGGTATTCCTCTGCTGACGGGCATCTTGAGGACCTTGCTGCTAGTTTTCGATCCGTCTGCCCCTGTCAATTCCGGTATTGACATGACTTCTTTCAATTTCTTTCGGTACTTCTCCTTGTCTTTCAAGGCCCGTTCCAAGTCTTTGTTGAGGCCCAAAATCATGGCTCTCTGCTTGTCGACTAAGCGCCATAACTGCGCGTTCTGTTGCGATTGCGAGTTCTTCTCTTTCAATAGGTACTGGATCACCGCTTCCGGGCTGCCTGCAGTCTTGATCAATCCCTCAATGTCTGTGGGATCAGACTGACTAACAGCTGCGCCTCTGTGCGGCTGTGACTTTGTGGAGATGGCTGAAATAGCAGAGTCCATGGAGGAGTTCCGCGGCGCTCCTTTGCTCTGTTTGCCCCGCGATGCAGCGGCCAATCCTCCGGAAGAAGACATTGGAGATCGGAGGGGGCCTGCGAGAGGCCTAGATATCAAGACAGGCTCGGAAGCGCTTCGGTTATCATTCGTAGGGAGCGGTGATATTCTCGGTCTACTGTGACTGTTTCGTCTGTCAGCTGTGTAACGTATGGCGACGCAGGGAGCAACTAGAGATGGTCAAATCGGGAGGAGGCGACGAGACACACACGTACCGTAGTGTGCTGCGTTCGGGCGTGGATGAGCAGGACGAATCGCTTTGATAATATGTCTGCGGTTCTCCCGAAAGATCTACTGGAGAGCGGAAATCGTCGGTTGGCGTCGTGACTATGTCTGGGACAGTTCGAGAACGGTGGGTATGAAATCTTGCCCCGGGTGGGAAGAAAGATGACGATCGAGGAGAGAAAGGGCTCGTCGGCGAAGAAATGGCGGTACTCTCGTGGAGGGGACTAGGTATCGGGCGCCGAGGGGATCTATAGGGTGGAGGAGGGCATCAGTCAATATGCTGCCAGGCCAGAGCCGTGGATCCAAGTCCCACAATAGAGTAGGAAAGATGGTAAGGCAGCTAGAGAGTCGGCGTTGAGCGAAAAGTCAAAATTAAAAAGAGTCGCGGGTCGCCAAGACAAGCACACGATATCCTCACAGACCGGGGATCGAGGTAGAAAGAAGTTACGTTCTCTTTCTCTCCCTCTGCGGTTGGAGTTCGGTGGTGGGCGTAGGCGTGGATAGACAAGCGAGCGAGTCGCAGGACTGTTTATCTAGCGGGCGTGGAAAAGTCAAGGCAAGGTGGTAGGGTCAAGGAGGAGAAAGAAGCAGCAACAGCAGCGGCAGCAGCAAGAAAAAGCAAGGCACAGAGAGAGAAACCAGAGCGAAGCAGAGCAGAGCAAAGAGTGGACCGTTACTCGTTTGGTAATCAGAACCAGTGGAGGCCCAGTGGAACGTACCTTGGAGATGGAGTAAGAAGAGGGCTGGTCGCACTGCTAGCAGTGTGACTGGCAGCGGTAGCGGCAGCGATGCTTGTATTGGCGGCGGTGGTGGTGCTGTTGTTGCTAATGCTTGCAGGATCGGATGCTGGGATCAAGAGGCCTGTCGTGGGGCCATCCTTGGAAGAAGGGGAGTAAGAGGAGACGTCTGCGACCTGCAGCCGGTGAAGAGGATGTTTTTGGTGAGGGAGGCGAGGGTGATGATGAGCAACGGGGGCGACAGCAGAACGACGTGGAGCAGCATCAGCAGCAGCAGCAGCAGAAGCAGAAGCGGATGCGTCAACGGGAAGCCCAGACGTGGAAGTCGTACCAGAAGCATCAGGATCTGAAGTTGAGCCCTGGGCACTCTGAGTCTGGAGCGCAAGCTGCGACATGGTGGGCAATGCGACGGAAAGACAACTGGCCGGCGGCCCAACTAGGGGTGTGTGCAGGGTCAGAGCTTAACGCAGGACAACCTCGCAGCGGTTTCGAGATGCCTGGATAACCCCGACTGCCGTTGCATGTAGACCGGCCTCTTTCTAGACGGGATGCAGATTGCAGTGTAGGTTTTTTATTTTTGTTTCTCGGGAGCGAGCGAATCCAGCCGGGAAGGGACGCGGACGGAGAGCGGAGCCGAGGGGCCAGTCGTGCAAGGACTAGTCGAAGCAGACCAGAGTCGACTCTGATCTGTTCTAATGCAGACAGGTAGCCAGTCGAAAAGGCCGATTTTTTGGCTCTGCTGGGTTGGGTTTTGGAGGTTGAGGTTGTCGTCACGGGTCGTTGTAGTATTGCAGGGCGAGCAGGACGTAAGACGAGGATGTGGAAGGACGAAGAAGAGATTGTATCTTGGACGTGGGCCAGAGCAGAGCACAGTAGATCAGATGAATGGCGTCCTTCGGGTCCCAAGGGAGGGATGGGAGGCCCGTCTCGCGGTGCCGGATATGCTTTGTGAAAGGAATGCTGCCAGCCGGGCGTGGATGAGACAAGTGCCCGTTGTCTTGGGTAGGCGTGCGCGTGTGCTTGTATGTATGTGTGTGTATTTGTGTGTGTATTTGTGTGTGTGTGGTGTTGTGACGGGGGGCGATGCTGGACGAGAGGACCATTGGCTGGCACAGACGCAGAAAGAGAGCGAGAGAAGCAACTCGGCTATGGACGATTTGGCATCCGTGAGGTGAGGCCAGAAGCAAAGAGACGGGAGGATGTGGCCGTTGGGGTGGCCGAAGTGTAGGTTTTCCGATGAACAATGCAGTGCAATGCAACGCGAATGATGGTGGGCTAGGCCGGACAGACCCAGCTTCAGAGTCGACCAGCGTTGAAGGGGAAAGGATTTGATGTTGTGGTGTTGTGGTGTTTTGATCAAAGAACCCCCTTATTTCCCGTCTTGCCGCTTCCAGCAACTAGCAAAGGGAGGCTGATCTGTGGTGCTGTTCGTGGCAGAGGAGGGTAGCATTCGAGTCGACCGTCAATAAAACTAGCCGAGAGCCTAGAAGTCTGGATAAGAAGATCAGAATATCATTTGTATAGCAGTAGTCCATTCAACCAGTCGAGCGTGTCTGTCGCCAAACATCCATTCCAAAATAATTCAGGGCAGGTCGGCAGCGGCATTCGCAACCGGACCTTAACAGGAGGGGGAGACGGGGGGGGGACGTACATCTGAAGGTTAAACAGGGTGCCGGGGAATAAGTGGCCGGCCGATGGTGGTGGTGGTGGTGGTGGTGGTGGTAGTACCTCGAAGCGTGAGTAGTGGAGGTATCTTTGCACCACCGATACCCCGATAAGGTACTTGGAAGCCACAGGGGCCAATGACAATCAAATAGTCGTAGCAGCAGGATGCGTGGACTGGGAATTGGCTGCAGGTGGTGCAGTCCCCTGTTGCTGCTGCTGTACGTTCCTGGTCGTGTGGGTGGGTTCGTGGTTCTTGGAGTCTGCATCTGCCGCTGCAAGGTGTGGCCAGAAAGGGAAGGATGCAGTTGGGATATGGAATAGTCTGTCCTCCGTGATAACCATACGCTGGTAGGTCTCCTGAGGGCCTTCGAAGTTCCGTCCGTTCAGGGGCCGACTCGGGGAAGAGGAGCGAGGATGAGAATGTCGGAAAGAATGCGAGCGTGGCGGGACGTATAGACGTGGACGTGGGGAGGAGATGAAGAGGAGGAGGCGGAAGAGATTGGATTGACAATGGCCACTGGCAAGCCGCAAAAGAGATGCGATGCACCATCAGCATTGACCTCTGGGGTTCATTTTGCATCCCGTTGTTGGTCATCCGGATGATGGATCCCTCCCTTCCATCGTCCCCTCCCTCGAGGCTCCGTGGCACCGTGTCTCCTCGACCTTTAACGTGCTAGCTGGCATCGGAGCAATTGCTGTATCCTCCCCGATAGTTGTATCCCTTTGGAGCCTTTGGCCCCCACGGTGGGCGGGAATGACGGTGTTCCATACACGTGCCACTATCATTTCAAAGCGATACTTGGTGCGGGGGCCTCGAAGACACGCTGCATAGAATGATGCTGGAGCATGACAGTCTGGTAGCGAAGAAAGTATTCGTCTGTTAACCCTGTCAGCCATTGCCTCTAGTTCGCATTCTAAGGGTGATTTGGTCATTTAGTGTTGGACTCATAAGGTTGTGAGAAACGTCTTCATCTCCCAGGGCAGCCGGTCTGCCGCTGGTGTGTCAATGGCGAAACCGTCATCCTAGATTTGTTGTTTGTCGTCCATAGTCTGTCTTCCCGCCATGATGACTTTGATGGCGCTCTGGACCTTTGCCTCAGTAAATTAAGTCGTAAACCAGGGGACTGTTCATACGTTTTTTGCTGGTTTTTCTCTTGCGGGTGAGAAACAAACTGAGGTTTGCTCAAGTCACCAGCATGTTGAAAGTGCTTGGGCTTACATAAGGCTGTTTCCAAGGTACCTGCGTGCCTGCCTAGGTAGGTACCTTGCCTTGCCGTACCTTGCCTTTTAGTGCGGGCAGTTGCTCCTTCACGATATCACCTTCCTTTCGGGTTTATGCAATTCACTCTAGAAAGTGCCGACCTCCCTACCTTGGTAGATTATTCTTTCCGCAATAGACAACGGGACTGAATGTAGCAAGAGGTGCCTTCCATTGCTCCTGCATTTGCCCAAGTAGGTTGACGAATTATTACCTAAGGTACTAGAGACATTGCGAGGCACTTGTTTCTATTCTGCCTTCCTGCAGGACATGAGGCATCCCAAGGTCCCTTAGTTATGTTGCTGATGTAAGTCCTCCAATCTTCATGCTTCGTGTTTTTTTTTATGCATCGACTTCAATCTCCGACCACGTCTGATTCTCTGCCTCTGTGTTTTTGGTTTCACTCCCTTCGTGCAGGCCGACTGAACCAGCAAACCGGCACCACTAGGTGCCGTAGGAACCTTACCAACACGGGCACTCACGGTTTCCCACGTCAGCCACGTGTGCAGCAGCAGCAGCAGCATGTTGAGCTGGCGAGATTTGGCTCCAAGGCATCTTCAGACTCCATCCCACACGCCCGCCCCGCGCCCTGAGAGACTTGCTATGCCAATCTAAAGTTTTGGTTCTCGATCCTGACCCGTTAATCTCTTCCTACCTCGACGGCTTTTCTACAATTACGGTCCACGGTATCTGTCTATCTACGGAGAACAGGTCGGTCACGACCAGATGTCACCGGTAACTCAAGCTTCACTGATGTATCAAAGAGGCTGGAACTCTCCGACTCCCATTAACCTTTGACATATGGACCAACCCAGACCGTGGTCTCGACCGCTCGGCTCCGGAAAGTACCTCGCCCTCCACGACACTACACAACTCTCAAATTCATCCGATAACCTGCCAGACACTCAGAAGCCAATATCAGCAACATATTGTCGTCGCGTAATGTCCCGAATGTCCCGCACCGCTGGCGAGTGACCACAGGTCATCTTGCCTCTCTCCCGAAACACCGGCTTTCTTGAAACATGTCAGTCACGAGTCCGCGTACGACAAACAAATCTGCGTATTACAGATCAGTACGGAGAACACACGCCAACTGACTGTTGGCATTTGCCTCTTTGCGCTTCCCCGCCGTCGTCACCCACAGCAGCTCTTCCCAAGCTTCATCAGCATCGCAAGGTTCGAGCCGCCTTGTCATTCGGCTCCATCCTCCTTCAGACATCTCTACATCTTCCACACCGTGCACCGATGCTCCTTCTCGGCACTTGAAGAGACTTGAGTCTTCGAGCTGGCCAACGACACTCACTCACGAGTCATACTGTTCAACGACTAGGAATCAAGTTGCCCCCTACAAAGTACACGATCAAAACATCTCCAGTTCTCCTACGGACATGCTTCCTCCACCACATCCATGCATGCATGGCACGGGTGCCGTAGCGCTGTGGGCCACTTTCACACACCCCAGATTCCTAACGCCACGACCCAAGGCCTTAATTAATCTCAGGGCCAGGGGTCTCTGCTCAGTTTGCTCCAATCATACCCCTGCCTTTTTCGTCTTCCTGGTCCTCGTCCCTCTTTGAGGTCCTCAAGTCCCAGACATTTGATGCCTCCACTTCAAAAACAGCACTTCCACTTCCAGGACCAGGGCTAGGGACGGCAAAGTGGCCCAAGCGGGTGTTCTGACTCTGGGCCAGCCAGGATCGAATGCCCGTCACATCAATACAGAGAAAAAGAGAACTACCTATGGGCACTTGGAATGGATCCATTCGAAACTGGGATCCTCGCCAGTCACGGTCGTCCAGCAAATGCTATCCACGTCCTCCGTTTGCTGTCACATTTGAGATGCTATTCGCGGCGCGTCCACAGCATTCACTCGACGTGTCACGCCTTTATGGGAATGACAAACCCCACAGCGGCTTCATGCGCGAGCAGCTATCGGCTGGATTTTGTCCTTCTGCTGTTGCTTCAGACACTGTCTGCCACGTCGCGCGCTGTCCACCCACTGGGAATGTGGCACTGGGCTTTCGCCGTGATCTGGCTTTGCCCCCTTGCCTAGGCCTGTGGAATCCTACAATACAAAAGAGAGTGGCTAGTCTTGTTAGGTATCTGGCCAGACTCGGTCTAGCACGTTTATGTGTCATGCAGGAGGTAGTACCGCTTCTGCAGGAACAGACTACAGGCACATCCTCCGCCAGCAGGAATCGTGGAATTCGCACACTGAGCCGAGAGCCAAGGCGCCCGTACTTCGTACTAGCAGGCACCTTGGGTTGGGTTAACTATGACCGGACACATGCTACACCGTCTGCTACTCAGCCGTCACTTGCGCCGCCAAATGAGTGCACCATATATCCAGTATAAACATCTGCATTACAAAATACGGCAGTCATCACGGCATGACTCTAGGGCGTTGCCTCAACTTCGACGCAAATAACCTCGAGGGACAGTTGTCAACCCAAGATCCCTCGAATCGACGGGCTAGATTTCTGGGAATACTCGCGGGATATTCACTTCTCGGAAGCATCCGTGGTCTAGTGTTACAAGACAGGAAACTCGTCGAGCCCCTTCAATCTCCAATCTGTTCCAGTTTTGTCGCCAATTGCACTCTTGGGAGTTCGAAGTGATCCTAGACTGTTGCGCAAGTCCCCAACCCGAGCGCCTGAGAAAACACGGGACTATGCAGTCAAAGACCGCTCACTCCAGCACTCACCATGCCTTCGATGACTCGGGAGCAGTTCCTAACCAAGTCATGAGGTCACACAACGCAACTGGGCAATCGCTCGAGCCTCTCATCAGCACCTTTCAATTACATCTCATGGAACAGTCTAGGCTTTGGGAGTTCCCAAAGTTGAGATGCCGTTGAACTGCGGAACAAGCGGCCACTGACCCTTGTGTGCAGCCACTTTTCAAAGAAGCCACTGACATGATTGGCACATTGGCAATTGAGAGCTTCCCAGCCTACACAGAGTGAGTAAGTTGGGCAGTCCAGATTTACGTGGGAAAAGCGGTGTCTTTGCTGCAGCTTCTACTTCCACCGATGGCACTGAAAGGCTAGTGGATCAGAAGGGGTCCGTAGAGCAATCGGTCAGGTCGGCAATTTTCTTCGATCTGAACAGGCTCGATGTCCATCCGTAGGGGCAAACAAGCCGGTACTCGAGGGGCAAATACGGCGAATCGACAGACCCGCTTAGAACCGGCATTCCGAAGCAAAATGGCAAGATAATTCTCTTCAGGCCCCTGAGGCTCGCGGGCGCAGCGTCAGTTCTTTTCCAGATCCGGAGAATCGTCCCCGGTCGTGTTGATAAAGTCGACATTACGGCCTTCAATCAGCCAACGAGAGAGCTCGGAGTGGGATGGAACAAGCAACAGATGGCAGTGAAGAAAGCGGGCCCTTGGAGAGACCAGGCAGGTTGTGATCAGAGGCATCAGAAGTCGATGCCAATTTAAACCGCTGCAGCGGTGTAGACTATGGAGTACGGAGTATGGCCTACGAAAACCCTCTGGCGGCAGTGCAGCTATTCCCGACTGGTGCTGTGGGCGCGAACCAGATGCGAGTACCAGGAAACCCCCTCTCCAGCGTCGCTTTTTCCCTCAGCGCCTCAGCGGCCGTTGTTTCTGGATCCTGATGGCTGGTGGATCCAGCAATCTCAATCCATTTCCATGAGCACATTCGAACCACAGGCGCGAAAGCCCAGGAGCTCAAGGCGCGCAATGAGATCCCACACTACAATCCCATGAAGTATGAACGGCCAAGAGATCCATGTCTAGTACGACGAGACAACACCAGGAAAAGGAGCATGCATTGCGCTTGTCCTGACGTGCCTGGCTTGCACTCGCGAACGCCTCGAGACGCCTGCACGAACTCATGAGCCAGAAGCCGCTCTGAATGGGAGAGACAATTGGTGGCCTGTGCCAGCCGCCTCGGAAGCCAAGCGTTAGGATCGACAGAGCCAGCCAATCAAGCGTGGCGGGAGGGCAAGAGGACTTGGACCCTGAGAAAGACAGGTGGGAACTTGGGAGCTCGTTGCATTGCAAACTGGAATAGCCCCTCGTCCCATATGCGGCCCAGGCGGAATGCCGTCAGGAATTACGATGCTGGTCTTGAATTCACTGCACACAGTCTTAGGAAGCAGACAGAGCGTCAAACACAATATGCTACTTTGTCCCAGCATACGGGGTCATCTTGATACCACGCCAGACGGCAGCTCTAGGCCACCCATTGTGCGGTTCAGATCTGCATTGCCGCCCATGTTCAAGGCGGCTTGGCCAAGCATCGGGAAGCTCCAGTTCCGCTAATGAAGCTGTCCGCTACTGCACCTCACCAGCTGCAGCTCACTTTTTGTCATGGTCGTCCGTTGCTGCAGAACACAACAAGCGATTGTTTCGTTCATATAACAAGGGCGAGGATATTCTACCAGCAGCTCCCGCTATTCTGCCACCAAGTATAGCTACGGCTACTACACGACCGCCGGTCTCGGGTATATATATAAACTAGGCTCTGCGTAGTTAGTATTTAAATAAATTAGACTAATTAAAGGCCGTTAATTAACTTATAGTTAATTAAATTATTTTAATAAAAAGTATAATAATTAACGAATTAGTCTAATTTAACATAATTAACGAAGTAGCCTAATTAACTACTTAATTAACTACTTAATTAACTACTTAATTAACTACTTAATTAACTACTTAATTAACTACTTAATTAACTACTTAATTAATTATTAATTACTTTATATAACTTATAGCCCGTAATTTAATAACTTCTTTTACTTTAGCCTCGTACTCTATTTTAGCCTCGTACTTATTAATAAGTCTATCTATCTTACTTTTTATTATAGGATTAATATTATAAATATAATCCTTATTAGCTAGATCTTATAGTATATTTAACTATATAAGATTACTAATTAATTAAAATTACGATTTTATAAGCGTTAATAATTAAAGAGTTTTCATAAAATTAATCGTATTACTATTAACTACATTAATTACTTCGTTAATAATAGCTTATTAATACTTTTATTATATTTTTATATTAAGCTTATATATATTAGAATTATATATAATCTCGAGGCCTTATTAAATAAAAGTAGCCCTATTTAGCGCTAGAGGTATTATTAATAATAGTAGTATTAATATAAATATTACTTTTACGTATTTAATAACTTCTTTATATTTAAATATAAAGGGCTCTTATTTAAAAAAGGTACTTCGATTAATAGTTAGCTTTTTTAACTTACTTATTATAATTATTATAATACCCGTTATAAAGCCCTATAAGTAACCCTTACCTCGGACTTATAAAGGATTAAATAGGGGGATAAAAGTATTATTATTAATAATAGGCTCTAAGCGTTATTAAAACTAATATAAATAGATCTTTTTTAATAATATTAAAGTACTATCCTTAATATATTACTAAAAAACGTAATAATAAAGTAGTTTATAAGTAGTTTAAATTAAGTAATATACGCACTTTTTTAATAACTTTTTTAATAAACCTAAATTTAGTTATTTATTTGGTATATTAAGCTCTTATAAAAGTTATTTAAAAGTATTATAATATATATATAAACGTATTTTTTTAAAAATAATCTTATAGTAATACTTAATACTTTAGCTTAGTAACGGGTCTAATAAGTACTAATTATAGCCGCTTAACTTATTCAAAAAAATAATTAATTTATTAAATATAGCTTTAAAATTACTTATATAATAATAAACTCGTACTTTGATATTTTGTTACGAAGGTAACTTTGTTTACCTTATTATTCGCCTTATTATCAATATTACGTAAGCAAACTATATACCATATTAATCTACGATTTCTGTAGATTATTATGGGTATTGATTATGTAAGCAATACTGCTTATATAAGCTTACGTGAGCAATGGAAAGTACTGGAAGGTAACTGAATAATCTAGAATTTACTCGAGGCGGAATTACGTACTACGATTACGCATTCACTTACGTATACGCTTATTAATTATATCATAATTAATAAGCAATGGAATATTCTAGTAGGAGGTTTTTATGCCTATATATAGGCGTGTATTTGCCTACCTAGACCTTTCGTTAAGCAAGCAACTTCTCATATAGTAATTCAACTATATTACTCTCTTTACTACAAAAACCTCTTTTATATACGCTTATTTCCCCTATATTCATATATTCTTGCTTCTATATGAATATTTACTTTTTATATTCTTTATAAGAATATCCCGCATTACCTCGTTAAAGCTATACGTGCTAGATATTTATATATAAGGATTCGATAATTAACGTAATTAAGTAACCGAAGTACTTAATTTAGTTAACTTAAGTAAATACGAGTTTCTTATACTACGGCTTAAACTAAGTATTAATAATATAATTAACTATTACCGTAAGGTACTTAGTAATTTAAAATTTAAATAATTAGTTATAATATATAGCTATTAATTAGCTATAGAAGAGATTACCCTAATTTATAAAGAATTACTAAAAGTAAAGGTTATATATAACTATACTAGTCTTATCCTTTATAACTAAGCTAAAGTAACGCCGGGTCCGGGTTAGTATATTAAAGTTAACGTATTAATAATAAAATACGTATAATACTACTTTAAATTAGGTATTATTATTAAGGGTATTAAGTAAAGTAATCTTACGATCTATATACGTAATTTATAAAAAAGAACTTTCATAAGCCTAGAATAATACTAATAGCTAATTAATAGCCTAATTATAGTTAACTTCTTTTTTATTAAATAAAAAATAGCTCGTAACTTAAAAAGCATAATTATTATTAATTATTTTATAAATATTAAATAATAGTATATTAAATTAGTTAGTTTTATATATAGAATTTATTAATAGAATATCCGGATATTATTAAAATAAGGAAATCGTAATAATAAGTATAATAAATAAGCTTATAATATAGCCCGCGTTATTACGTTAAAAGCGGTACTAATACTTTATTAAATTATATAATTAGTTAAATAACTACTTAATAAAGGTCCTATTACTTAATTTATTATAGTAATAAGTAGCTAATATATTAAGTATATTATAAGTAACGATATTACTATAATTACTACTTTTTAATTATAAGCTTAAAAAGATTTAAATAGGTTAAATACCCTTATTTTATTAGTTAACGATTTAGTTCTTTTTATTATATAGTAGCGCGTAATAGTAATATATAAAAGCGTTAGTATTATTAAATAAGTAGTTATAGTAATCGTAAAAGTTATTAATAACGGGATAAAAAAGCTAATTATTACTTAAAAAGTTAGTAATAATTTATTAATAGTAGTTTATAAATAAGGTTAGGGATTTATAATACTTATTTAAATAAGTTAACTTTACGAAATATTACCGTTTTTAATTACAATATAAGCTATAAATATAATAATAAATAATAATAATTAGTACCCTAATAAAGGGCTTATATTAAATAATTTAGACCATAAAACTAGTTTTATAAATAGCCTCGTTAAGTACTATTTTAGCTTTAAATAAGCTAAAGAAGTACTAGTTATAAAATAAGTAGTTACATTTTATATAACTATAATTATTATAATTAACGGTATATTAATAAATAAAAGGATTATTAACTTTATAATTATTCTCTTTTTATAGTATATTAATATTAAGAATAGCTTTAATTAACGGCGGTAGCGACGGTAAGGTTAACGAAGTAGTGGTTATAGGTAGGTAGGTAGGTAGGTAAGTAGGTGGGTATGGGCAGCTGGGCTCCGTAGTCGGAGGTAGGGCCTGCCGCAGCCACACTTAGTGGCAGAATAGCGGGAGCTGCTGGCAGAATATCCTCGCCCTATGACAAACAGCCAGCTGCATGCGAGGGCTTTGAAGCCTCAGACTACGCCAAGTACCGTAATGACAAGAAGATGATTTGGAAATGGAGAGGTTCAAGTGACCGAGAGAGTGCAAGACCACTATAATCCTTCATCAGCTGCAATCACCAAGCTCAACGAGGCCCTTCGTCCGAAATCTCAGCGTGCCACTCGCAGCCTTGTGTTTGATGACCTCGGCCTACGTGGGACTTTTGGCACACAAGCTGTTCTCTGTTCGCACCAAGAACATTTGAATTTCCTCGGGCCTTGTAACCCTCCACGATCCCAACAAGAAGATGGCGTCTTTGGATCTCCAGTGGACCCGTGGAAGGTAAGCTTCTCTGCTTCAAAGTTCTGACTTTCTGATAAGTCATATTGCATTGGCTTTGGACATTCTCGCCCCTGGATCAAGCCTGGTGGCTTCAGACAGGCATGATTGGCCAATACTGCCTATACCTGGGACAAGCCAATCAGCTCATAGGTGCTTGCTTTGCAGATGTATGTGATGGGGCCACACAGCTACGTCGGCCGGGCCTATACTGAGGCAATTCCTAGCCCCTACCTCGGTAGGTTTCCATCAACTCCATCAACTCCATCCCCAGACTACAAAAAGACTTTCTAACATCATCTTCAGTCGACAGCTCAGTATAGAAACGGGAAAACTCCTGTGTATCGTCAAGAGGGAATCATTGCCTTTCGATATCTTTAAATGACAAATTTCAAGCAACTGCTCTGTGAACCAAGCCAGGATTACTCTACCAAAAGCAATACGGATTCGGTTGACATCCCGACCCCTCAACCTCCCGGGGTCGAATAAACTTGGGACGAAGTCCGCTAGAAGGAAGGTCGCAATTCCGTCAGCTGTGCAGCAGATCAACTCATCAACCTCGTCCTGCAATTCGGGCTATAGCCATCCCATCCAATGACGACTCGGTATTCTCCCGCAAAGTGCGGTGAAACACCAAATCAGTCGCTCCCATGACCGCCAGCCATCTTCAGCCTGAAGTCTAGCCGGCGTCGCGGGCATGTTTCAGATCCGCCATCAATCGGAGGGGGAGGGAAAACTTCTCGTCGCAGATTTTCTCGCTTCACCACCTCGACCGCTTCAGCTAGACTAGACGAAGACACGCAGCACGACTTTGAAGAAAACTCATGTGAGCATGTCGATCCCAGTTCATGCGCACTCCTCCTCTCTCGTCCGCTCGCGGAAGAGGAGGGAGCGATTCAGTGCAAACATCGTAGGACCACCGCTGTAGCCTGTCAGACACGTTGCGGAAGTTGAGATGATGGGTCCTGACAATCAGACGGTCCTCCAGTCCCCGGCTCCCAGATTCCGTCGGTGAGATGGATGGGCCGGCTTCATTGGGCGCAGGACGTTCCCAGACCGAGCCTGCCGTTCTCCTACTCGTTGACGCTGTCACGAAGTGTCACTTGTCGCAGACGAAATGCGCCAGGAACATGCCGGCTAGCCGCCGTTGTGCATTGCGGTTTGCTCACTATGCCAACTATCGCCATGCGAAGCGATGTTCGCCACGCTCGATGCACACGACTAAACAACCCGAACTTGATGGTCGAGGCGAACCCCTCGAGTCACGATCGAATTCATCGGCAAGGAAACGGCCTCCAATGCAAGCTTTCGTTTTTCCATATCGTCTCTCGAAAGGAAGAGGGAGACAATCCCCCATATGAGACGCGGAGCCCCATGCCGTTTCAACCATGGGAGCGATCCACAATGTTCAGCTGACAACCGCGACGAGCTAGCCTGTCTCGCCATGTTACGAATGAGATGCCTCGTTCGATGATGGCCCCCACGTCACTTAAGCGCATCTGATCATGCCGTCTCAAGATCCGGCTCATCAGCCCATCGAGGTACGGCTGGATGATGATGGGAACCCAGGCCATTTTGATCCTCAACCAGACCTTCTGCTTATCCAGGTGCACCACGTTGGTCTGGTCGGAGACCGTGGGGTTCCGGATCGGGTCCAGTCCGCGGATAAGAGGTTCCGGGACGGGGCCGATCAATCGGCGCCAGTGCCGTTCAACGACGGTCTCCCGGACGCTCTACCCGCTCTCACCTGCGTCCGCATAGCTTTGATCGATGCCTGTGACCTCGATATTTTACGGCAGGTTGACGGTCCAATGCTGCGTCGCTTCCTATCGATGTCGGCGCCAGTCTATTTGGACATCTGCATCTATCGTCCAGCACACTTCCACAGGTCCTCCAAGTAAGGAAATCAAACCCTGCCGCACTGCCGTCGAATGATATCAGGTATCGAAGACCACATCTTGCCTACGTCGTATATACAGCCCAGACTAGATTAAGTAATCCTCCTATGGCCAAGTCAACCAAGCCACGAGTCCCGCTTTGGTCTCCGCCTTTTACGCAGTAATCTTCGGGGCCGCCGCTGCAGTGCTACGGAGCCCGCGTCCACCAAGAAATTTCCACACTCTTCTTTGGGGGGGCGCATTCGTTCTCATTTGTCTGCTCCGATTCTGCCTACCTGCTCGACAGTGGAGATCGGTTTTCGAGTAGCGAAAGAGGGTGAAGAGAGCCTCAACGTCTCAGCCTTGGCCGGCGTTGTCCGAGACGTCCTCGCCTTGGGTCATCACGAACCGTTTGGTGTTGAGTTCAGCCCGCGACTTATGGGTATCTCAAGCTGACGGGGTACCCGTCATTGAAGGCATGCGCGTGATCGCAATGATCTCAGCCTGACAAGTCACATGCAGTAGGCCTCAGGATCAACGCATTGGTGTTTGGATATTAGATCTGTAGCACTCGAATGTTGGGCTAGCTGTTGACGGGTTTCCCGAGGTAGTTGCGCGTTGACGCGACCAGACGAATGGGCCATCTTCAATACATCCTTGAAACTTCCACTTGAAGTTAGGAAGCAAGCCGAACTCCGGGTTCGACACTGCGACGCCAAGTCAATTTTGAAGTGAACCCCCGCGGCGTCATGGTCCACGAACACATGGAGACCAGGGCCGAGCCGATCCGAGCCTGGAAACTTTGTGATGTGCTGCCATGGCCGATGGAGAACAGCGATCACTGCAGGATGACCGAAGTAGGCATCCCGTTCTTCGAAATAGCAACCTTTCTTATCCCAGGAGGGATCATTTACTCGAGCTGGAGCGGCGAGGTTCACTGTTTAACTCCATCGTTTTGTATTACTAGAGGATTGCCGCAGTATATATAGACGCTACCCTACCCTCGAATTCCGCACTATTTAACCTTAACCCTTTTTATAAATTACCTATCCTTTTCTCTATTTTACCCTCTTTCTTATTAAAAGATCGCTAAAATCGTAATTTTAATAGCTTATTAATAAGCTAATATTACTATTTAAAAATAAGTAACTTAAACTTATATATAAGTACTAGGAGTCTTATTATTATAGAAATAATAATAAATATATTAAAATACTTAAAAGAGCTTTTTAATAAACTTCTAATACTATTTAAAGCTATAATTCTTAAGCTATAAAAAAAAACTAAGGTACTATATTAATACGGCCCTATTTATTTTATTAATATTAATAATAATCTTCTTAATATAAAATATATTATTAATATTCTATAGCCGTATTATTATATTTCATAAATCTTACTTAATATTAATAAGGATTTTAGTATTATTTTTTAATTCGTTTCTTAATTTCTTTATTAAGGCTATTATTATAAGGTTAGTTTAGTTATTAATATTTTAATAAGTATTTTAACTTAATTTAAAGGCTTTTATAGCCCTTAAAAAGAGGTTTTTAAAAGATTTATAATTAGACTTTTTATTTATTATAAGTAAAACTATTATAATTAAAACTATAATATTAATTACGAACCTTAATAATAAATAGTTAATAATATAATTATCTTTTTTTATAATAAGCTTAAAAAAGTATCTTAATTTAAGTACTAAATAAGTACTATGCTATTTTATTAAAACTATATTCTTATACTTATAACTTAAAAAGAATTAACTTTCTTTAATAATAAGGTACTTAGGAGCGGCGAGGTTTTATACCCTATCGGAGTCGCGAACACGTTCGCTGCAGGGTTTGCGAGAAGGTTTTGGCAAGGGAGCACGCGACCAGAGACGATCGTGAGGTTCTTGGCCCTCCTGGGGTTCCGAGACAGTGGGCTGGGACCTGTCAATCGAAGTTCGATGTTTATTGCCGCCCATCGATTGGCGAGACACTGACAGCTCGTCTGCGACTACGACCAAACTCCTCCAAGCACGATGCAGTGTTGCACCGTGAAGGGGAGAAGGGGGGAGACGCCTCAGAAAGATTTCGATGCGCTTGCGCAGAAACAAAGCCAAGCGGTTATATATAGCTTCAGCCCTGCCAACACGGACGGGGCCTGAAAAAAACAGTCAAAATCGCGACACGGCGAAGAAGAAATGTAACCTCACGGGCCCGAGGAGACGGGGCTGCCCGGCTGCTTGCGGTTTGGCGTCGTCTCAGGAGCTGATGTAGATGCTCGAAACAGTGCGTTTCGGGACCTTCTCAAAATAGAGGAAGTGCGCAATTGATAGAGAGACGTCGAGACGCCAAAGAAGAACGACTTACTCATTTACCCTGCCGAGAGTTTTTAAAACGCATATAATCTATCGATATTATCTCAAATCACCATTCATCTTGCCTCACCTTTTTCTCCCAATCACGCGACTTTTGAGACTCGTATCTTTTCAAGGCCGCGTCTCGATCAAGTGCCAAGTTATTTGTCTTTGTATTCATTGTCAAGCTCCCTTGTTATATTGTATGGCAATCTATTCATACTTTGTGTGGCTCTCTCCTCGACCACGTGCTCCTGCCATTGGAGTCCTCTTTCTTCTCGGATCGGTATCGTCGAATCGACTTACTCATCTACCCTGCTAAACCAATCTATCAACACATGCCGGGTCCACCGTCGCATCTCGATACATCGCAGCTAATTCATTCTATTCTGCCCACTGCCCAGTGCCCGGAGGTCCCCTCTAGATGGAGAAAGAAATAGTGGATCGGATGCGAGCTTGAACGGTGGACCAACCTCTCAAGGCTTGTTACGCGACGCCCAGGGCTCGCCGTCGAATATGTCCGAGGATTTGTCCTATCCGTTCGACCGGGCTTTCCGAGAACGGGATTGCCGAGTTCCAGATGATTTGATAGCTTCGACTCCGTGATGAAGGGTAAAAGTACCGCGGGCTACTTCACATAGTGTCCGGGAGAGCACGAAAGGTTAGGTCACACACCTCTCTCGCCGTGTCGTCGCAGTCTTGAATACGTAGTCGATTAGATCCCCTATGAGGTTGATGTTAGCGAGAAGAATTACACGGTAAGTCTGCGTCGCGGTAGAGGCGGAAAGGTCGCCCTGCCTCTCCCGTCGCTGTGCTCGATCAATGTAATTCGACACGATATACCAGTCTCTCTAACATGATATTCCATCGTTGAGATGGGATGCAAAATCGTATCCATCTCACGCGGCTCCAAAACGGATGGGGGAACATGGGTCTATATTCCAAATTAAATCCTGGCCGTGATTCAAACGCGATGGATGTCGCTGGATCCAGGCTCTCTGGTCTCCTTAGCTCATTGACGGTGGATGAGTAGATATCTCACCCAACTGTTGGGAGCCAGTAAATTGAGACAGAGCTCACTTGGTACAAGCCCAGTCCATAGACTTCACACATCCTTTCCCAGAGCCAGTCGGTAGCGTACAATTCGACTCACGTCTAACCTTGAACCATCGTCACAATCACAAGAATCAACATCTCGCGAGTAGTGTCGACCACGGGTGATAAACACGACAAAGAGACGCCTCGCCCACACTGTTTAGTAGCTAGTGACTCAGACGGAGTGAGCTTCGTGCGAGCCATGAATTCTACACGCCGTATCATGTAGGGGTTGGGTGAGTTGGTAGCATGCGAGGCCAGTCTTGAAGTGTAGACATTAGCCTTAGTTCGAGAGCGTCAAAGGAACTAGTCAAGAGGACGCAACAGGAATAGGCAATTGTAAAAGCGGCCGTCATTTCAGAATATCATCGTACGTTTCTCTCTATCATGACATATATCCCAGCACTGCTTTCGCTAGTCATCGCTTTCCCAAACCAAATCCCAGATATCAAGTCATAAATATCAAAAAGATTCCATCCCAGCGGCGTCGCACCGTCTCATCGTATCAAGAAACCTGGTAACGCCGCGAGATCAAAACCGCTTAAATCATCGCCAGACATGTATCAAATCAAACAAATAACCTCCCAAATAATATTCCAAACATTCAATCCGAACACACAGTACCTGAAAACAAGGCCCGAGTCAAAGCACAACGACCAAGGCTTCACCGCCTGTAGCTGTAGTCGTTGTACTCTCTCTCCCTCCTCCGGTCGGAGATGGTAACCCTCATCCTCTCCTCTTCAGGGGGCGGCGGCGGCGGCAGCATCCTGGGCGGCGAGTACCTTCTACCCTCGACGTAGCGGAACGTCTCGTATCGCGGCTCGACGGGGACGGGAACGGGATAGGGCACCCGGACGGGCACGAGCTTCTCCCGCTCAACGTACACCTCTCTGATATCCCTCTCCCTGTCGCGGCTGCCTCTCCGCGAGTGGCTGTGGCTTCTCGACCGGCTGCTCCTGCTCGACTTGCTGCTCTTCACCGAAGGCTCGACGTCAACTGCGATGACCTCGATGGGTGGCAGGGGCTCCGGAACGACAACGGGTGGCGGCGGCGGCGGAGGCGGGAGGGGTAGAACGACGGGCGGTGGGGGAGGCGGAGGAGGCTTGACAATCACGGGCGGCGGCGGGGCGGGCTTGACGATGATGGGAGGCGGGGTGGGCTCGCGAGCCGGGATGAATGTGGTTTTCTTTGTGCGGACCGTGACGGCGCCGTTGGTGGGAGGTTCGAGATAGAGGCGCTTCTTTGCGCCGTGGTGATGGTGGTGGCGGTGGTGGTGGTGATACTCGTAGTATTCCTTTGACGAGGCTGTACGATGCATGGTTAGTCATTTGTGCTTGTGTAGACCTGGCGCGAACGTTGCGACAAACGTTGACGCCAGGTATTTTGGGGCTTACTCGTACCCATTTTGGACGGCTGGATTCGTGCCAAGGGGATTTTTGAACGTATAGATGTTTCTTGACTGTGCGCCTTTTCGGTGGCCTACACTTTTTTCGGTGCGAGTGTCGTGATGCCGAGAGGGAAAGTTGGTTGGAGTTTGGTTATTTTGGGTTGGTTTTGAGTTGCGGGTAGACGCAGGATGCGTCGTGGACCCGAGGATGGGATGAGGTGTTACGTGTGTTGCGTGTTGCGTGTTGCGACCCGAGGGATGTGCGAGATGCGATATGCGGGAATGCGATCCGCTAGACGACCGTTTTTTGCGACACAAGTGATGTGCAGAGCGCAAAGACCGGGTGAGGGAAAATCAGATGTTGATCACCTGGCGCGGGGTGGGCTGGCCTTTTCCTCTACACTACCTAATGTCGGTAGGCACAAAAAGGGAGCCAGTGGCGAACGAAAGGGTGGGAGAGAAGAAAGCGTTGGAGCTAAGTAAAGGTGTCGCGGTGTCAAATGTCGGTAAGCCAGCGGCGGCGGCGGGTTGTAGTTATGGTTGTGGTTGTGGTGGGAATGTGAAGAACAGGACGAGTACCTTTCGTCTGGTGTTGGCGGGCGGGAGATGCGCTATTCATATAACACTCATCCCACACCAACAACGAAGAGTCTAGGCTCTCTGGCTCGGCTGCAAGGAAGGTATGTATGCACAGGGGTGGGAAGGAAAGGGAAGGGGAAGGGACGGGGAGTTGGCAGATGGCAGGTTGAATCAAGGTCCTCGTCGCTTCCGTAGAAGGGGGGAGGGGTGACTGGACTGGGCCTGCCTACCTGCCTGCCTGGCAGTTGCCCCTCCTTCTGCAAACCAACTAATGGGAAAACACCAAGAAATTGGCCTGTGAGAGAGTTGCGCTGCGGTAATATCATGCACCACCTCTTACCCTTCTCAGCTTGGTTGGTTGGGTGTGTGTCAGCCCAAGATCAAAACCGCCCACTGCCCAGCGGGAAGGGGACATCCACGCAGGCCAGGCTGCCTTGCATCCATCTTCCCCCTTCAACTACTCCGTCCACTCGGGTTCAGCTATCCGTACTAAGCCACAACCAAGTCAGAGAAGCAAACCCGCATAACAAGCACATGGACGACGAAACTACGAATTACACTACAGCACTCCGTAAAAGCCCACAGTAGATCCGGGACGGGAGCGCCGAGATGCTACATAGATGGACGCACGTACGGGCACGCAAGAGTGGATGTGAGCATGCACGGGTATGGAGAAGTATTAACCCCAAAGAACAGAGACCGGATATTCGAGAAGAGAGAAAGAGGCGCACGCAAAACACAGCCTGGACGTGTGTTGCTTGACATGCAGATGGATACTGTATACAATCATTCATTGGGTGAAATGGTATCTAGAGCCAAGGTACTGTGCAGCAACAACTCCAATTCCAAAACTCCAGATGGACCACCTCATGCGATTCCAACCTTTTTGCACCAGTGTCAAGTTCAACCCAACCCATCCAAAACATCCCATCGCTTCCTTCCTTTCCCTTCCCTTCCGCTCCCCTCCCTCCTCTTTCCTGCCCCTTCCTTAGTACCACAGATGCACCTGCCATGGGAAGTTCTCCCGCCCTCCATTCCGTCCTCTGGTCTGGGACTTGGGAGGGGAGGTGGTCGGCTGTCACCTGGCACCTTCCTTCCCATCGTGTGGCAGACAAGGGTGCGCCATTGGGCAATTGAGGCCTTATGACGCCAGCGGGCACGTCACGCCAGAAATTGGGAAAATCAAGTTGTAAAACCCCGAGGCGGTCGACCATCGGTACGTACACTCCAACATTGACCGGGATCACTGGGCACGCGGCACGTCCACTCCCTCCTCCCGGCCTCGGCCCCAAGTTCCCAACCACTCAGATGCTCAGAACAGAGGGAGTAGAGAGCTTTCTATCCAAACCTTCCAAAGAGCTAAGCTGTGCGCAACATGCTCCCTCCTTGATCGCAAAGCGCCGCACCAGCAATCACCAAAAGAGAAGGGCAGAGCTTCCAGACCACTCATTCGCTCGACTCACTGTAGCCGCCCTACATCTCCAGCTGCACTCTGCGCACTCTGCACTGCTTCACGGCGTCCGGCACCTGGTCCTGTCCGTAAGACGGAAAATTGAAAATTCCAAGGATGTTACCGTAACTGTCATGTCGTCGTGCATGTCTCTCCGCCGCCCTATCATCAATAGCCCGCCCACAGATCCCAACAGGCTGGGGATGCCAGACCACAACCGGGGAATCTTCCAAAACGCTTCCATCCTTTGAGTTCTCAGCTCTCCCCCCCATCTCGGCCATATCTGGGCCATCTGGGGCCACCCCTGATCGTGGGGTTTGCAGGGCTGAGCTTGTCAGATTGGGTTCTGTGTGTGAGCTGGCAGTCGCACGTCTCCGCTCCATTATCCTTCTCGTCCCAACCTTCTTTTTTCTTCCCTCGCCCAAGCGTAGCGTCTGTGTCCGGCTCTGTTCGTCGGGCTGCAAAGGAGGCAACATTTCTCTCAGATCTACTTTCCCCTTCTGCAGGACAAGAGACCACCTTTCGATGCGTGTATGCCGGTAGACGAGTAGCGGAAGGGCTAGCTGGCCTCAAATCTCCGTTGGGCGCCCATCCCACGATGCCAAGCCGATGAGCCAACACCCATCCCCAATCCATCGATCGTCCCCATCCTGCCGGCGCCAGACTGGCAGCCCAATCTTTGACGTGCCTTGGGTGAGTGTGTTCGGCGATTCGTGAAGCAGCCGGCAGTCGAAGAATCGACAATCTACATAGGCCCAACCACTTCCACAAAGAAGACCCTTGCACCCAGGGTCCTGGCGCCGGCTCGGGTGCCCCCGAGCTTCCTGGCTTCGATCCAAGGCAGTTGCACTTGTCAGACCAGGGCCGTCATGTAGTCCAAGGTAGCTGGTGGTGTCGTGCTGTTGCCAGAGGCGTACCGCGGTATGCGTCCCGCAAACTCACGTCCGTTGGCTTCGTCGTCTGTCCAGCCGCCTCGTGAAGCTCTGCTTGGCCGACATTGGCCGACTATACACAGCCCGCGGAGCATTGATAACCTCGATACCGGCATGCTGTTGGTAGCCAGGCTTCTCGGACATGTCCCCGCCACTGTACGATGAAACGGGAAACTTTGTGCCCAGTCTGTCGTCGCCTCGCAATTTTCTGAGCACCCAGTCGACGAGGTGTCCTATCTCGCCCATCCACCACAGACCCAGCACAATCGTTAAGATGGTGACGGGTATCGCGGTAGCCCAGTACAACCACTGCCCGGCCTCCATGTCTCGGATGTCGCTAGAGTTCATCCCGAAGACGCTCGAGACGGCGCTCAGAGGCAAAAAGATAATGGTGACAATAGTAAAGGCATAAATCGCCTGCTCTTGCCGGTCCTTGGTCACCGCGGCATTGTTGAGGTTCTAGTTCAACTCGTTAGCGTGCCCATCCCAGAATCTAAGATGTCACAAGCGGTCTCGAACAACTACTCACCGTCTGTTCCAAAACGTCAGCCTGTTCAGCATACTCTTCAAAGTCCCTGCTCCGCCGCTCAAGTAGCTGCGTGCACTCCGCCGCCAGGAGATCCCTGAAGCCAGCCGCGTCCGTGGACGGAAGCTTGTAAAAGTCGGACACCTCTGCACTGGCAGCCATGACCATGGGCTCCAGCAGCACCTGCACGTCTTCGTCATCGCCGGCGCCATGTCTGCCGCTGCTTCTACCCATCCGCAAATGAGGCTTGAGAGAAGCTGTTTCGCGGTAGTTGGCTGCGGCGATCTGAGTTCGAGCCGATCGGTGAAGCTTCGCTGCTGCGGATGAACCTTCTTGACGAGAGGCTAGGATAGAGCTAAAGACACTGTTTTGCGCTGCAATTGCGCGGTTAATCACGCTCAGTTCCTGGCACAAGAAGTTGATTCGTTGCTGGTACGAGATGTCCGACTGCCCGTTTGCAATCTCGTTTTCCTGCCCGCAATGTCAGTGCATGATACAAAAGTAGATAGTCCACACACCGCGAGTACTCCAAACTTACCAATGATCTGAGATACTCTGAATAAGTGTCTGTAATTCCCGCATACTTTCCAGACGTGTTGGACAAGAGGCCGTAGCTGATCAGGGACACCACCTCGAGCGGGAGGACGGAAGACCGTTCCAGCAGATTAAGGCTTGACAGCCTTTCCATCATGTGCTTCATCCCGTTCTTGACCAGCGTGTCCGCCACCTCCAGATGGTCCTCCCACATGTGCGTTTCGTGACTCGCGTAGATCAGGCCCATGACCAGATGAAGCCAGGCTCGGATCAGCTCCAGCGGAACGTCGATATCCACCCGGTCTGTGGGTTCGGCATGAGACAGGATGCTCTTGAAGGCGATGACGGGGAGGGCCATTTGGCGCAATGCTTTTCTGACCGTGGGGGCATTTGCGTAGACGGCTTCGCGACGTGTCTTGTCGAGGTTGTTCGGATGAGACTCACCCTCGGTGGTCTCGGGCTGAGGAATCTGAAAGCCGTTAGCATCTAATAGGGGCTCATGAGACAAACAATAGCCTTACTCTGACCAAGTTCATCACGGCACCCCAAAACCTCTCCGTTGTCGGTCCATCAAACAATGGAGGCAAGAAGAAGCGGAACAAAGAGTCAGCCGCGTTAAAGATATCAACACGCTCGTCATAATCTTGCTTCTTCCACAACTTCTTAGTATTTTGCATCTGCGCCCCCTGCTGCTCGAGATACTCAAATACTTCATTTCTCGTCGACATTTCAGCCTCCAGATACGTCCGCCGATCTGGCCCGTTGGTCTCAGCCGTCAAAAACTCCTCGACTTCGGACAGCTGTTTCTGAAGGACGATAAAGTTGGGACCTTCCATTGGGCTGGGCGATCTTGCTTCGGCCCAGCTGAATACGTGAAACATCTCGTTGGTCTTGTTGGACTGTCCCGGTGGGAAGCTCATCCGGTTTCCAGCTGATGATCTGGGCAGCTGTAGGCCACCAGACGATTGCCCTACATTGCAGCTCAGGCCTTGTTTGATAGGTCTCAAAATGCCGCTTGGCGGTAATTGTGGTGGTGTGCTATAAGTTTATCAACCCAATGCTCTGATTGGAGCGAATTCACGGAGACTTACCATGTTTCCATGCTGATCACGACATTCCTGCGAGAGGTCCTGGCGAATTGAAGCACCTTCCACCAACGCGCTTCCGTCAAAAGACGACCGTTGAAGTGGAAACGGACCGCCTTTGGCCAGAAATCGGCAAAGTGCGCAATAAACGCAAACCAGGTTCTGCACTCCTCGAGAGGAAACGACCACATCACCGACTCGCCGTGCTGGATAAGTATTCGTCCCGTGTCTGCGCCCAAGGTCGGATCTCTCGCCGGCTCAGACGTCATCGTGACAGTCTCGCCGCGCAGGGCTTCTTCGTACATGGAACCGCAGGTGATGAGCAGCGAGTTATCCAGGACGATACACCACAGCTGTCGAATGTGGAAGCACATGTCTTTTCCTCCGTTTCCAATTTGCCGCGTCGCCTGGAGCATATCCCGTTTCTGCGAGTTCCTTGAGAACGCTAACTGCAGCAGCGTGAGGGGTGGGTATGCTCCCGGGTTTCCCGTGGCCAGGATTCCAGAATACTCTTCGAGTGAAAAGTACGGGATGCAGAGCCAAGTCACGGAACGCTTTCCTGTCGCCGAGCCTTTGGCTTGGTCTCCTCCGCGTTGGAGGGGCAGTTCGAGGTGGCTGGGCTCCATGTGCTTGACCGTCGTGTCGCGAGAGGTGCGGATGGTTTTGGAGTAATTTTTCCTCACATCGGAGAGCAGCTTGCGGATGTCATTTTGTTCCGACTCGGAGAGTGCGCGAGAAATCTCATTCTACTCAGAGTTAGCACTTGTCTCCTAAGATTGGTGGTTTGAGTAAAGACTTACAGTAAACTCGTCAAAGTTCATCATGTCTTGCTGTACATGCCTATAAGATGGTTAGTATTCCGAGGACACTAAAGAACACACACACCACTTACAGCCATCTAAAAAGCGATTGCCGCCTTCTCTTGGTGTCATAGACAACATCCAAAGCAGCCGAATGCACACCGCCTAGGACGCCCTCACCAGTGTACATTGACTGATACACATGAAGCGCCGTACTCAACGGCGGCTCCTCCCCTCTCAACGTAGAGTCATCCGAGAACGGGATATCCAAATCCGACCCATCGTCGTCTCTAGCCGGGTCGGACGACGAGCGCGCCGGGTCAAAGGCATATACCTTGCCCGACGTCTCCTCCAAATCGACCCAGTCCTCAACCTCCTCGACGGGAGTGAGGTACTCCTGGCCCGTAAAGTCTGGCGGCATCGGGAATCCGTCTAGGTCGAAGCTCTGCTCGTCCGACTCCGTGCCCTCGTTGGCAATGATGGACGGCACGGGTACGATTTCAGGTTCTTGCGGTGGTGACTGCTGCCTCGTCTGCATCTGCGCCTCTTCTGGTATCGCTGCAGGGAAGACGATGTTCTGCAGCTGGGTGTTCGTGTTGCCAGTGGCGGGCATATCATACACCACGGGAACAGAAAGCGGCGTCTTGGCCCGTCTTCTGGGAGCATACGATTCCAGAGGTGATGTGAAGCGCTCAAGTGGTGATGATGTGAACCTCTCCAAAGGTGACTGGAATCGCACAAATGGCGAAACGACCCTCCGGCTCCTCTGACTCCGTTGACTCCCCTGCCGTCCCGGGGCTCTGGGTGGCGGGGTGGGCGGCACAGGTTCGTAGATGGGATCCCCCTTGCGGAACTCCTCAATCAGCTGGACGAGGTGCGCCGTTTGAGCTTCTCTGCTGCTGTACTGGCTCCTGAGGCTTTGGGCTGAGGCTCTGCTGCTGTTGCTGTAGGGGAAGAGGGACTGGCCTCCCCGCCGGCGAGGTTGGGGTGAAGGTTCGTACTGTGACATCGTGAAGGTTACCCTTCGCAAGAGCCGGGTATGATACTGTGGGTGGCCTTGCTGTTTCTGTGCCGTAGCACCGTGTAAAGTCTGTCGTTTTGGTGTAAGTGCCGTTTGGTGGGGTTTCCCTTGGACCCTGGTATTAATCGAGTGGTGATAATATTTTCTCCTTCTCCAAACGGCAAGGTGGTATTGGATATCCTTTAATTATCGATAGATTGCAAAATAAGCGAACGCCTCTTTAGATCGGCGGCGCCCCCGAAACCAAGATGCACCACTTATTAAATAGAATGCTTGCCATGACTGCCCAGTACTATGTAATAGCAGCAAATCACCATGGCAAAATGCAACCTACCCAGCCCGACCGAAAAAACCACCAGCCACCCGGTTGTTGCAACTAAAAGGAGGCAGGGCAGGGCCGACACTAAACACGGGGCCCGCAAGCGCCGTTGCCCATCACCTCAGTTACTGCCGTTACTGCCATGGCGCCAGTCTGAGCGCTGGGCCGTTGGTGGCTTTTTGTGCCTTGTAGGGGGATACCACGGCAGGTACAGAGGGCCGTGAGCCTGTGAAGGGCCAAGCAGACGCCAGGAACCGTCAACCACTGCAGGTTCCCACCCACGCCGCACAGAGGATGGAGACGGTAGAACACGTTAGCGGCGGTGGTTCTTGCCTTGCCCCGCCATCTTCAGCGGTGAAGACACGGGCCCGGGAGGCCCCAGCTTGCAAAATAAGGCTGATTGGCACTAAACGTGCTGGGCCCAGCCACTGCCGTGGCGACGATGCAGGTGGCTTCCCTGTAGCTCAGACAGACGCTCATCTCACCTCACTCTTAGCTTCTTCACTGAGTACCACATTCTTCATAGCCAGGATTGTCACATTCACGTCAAGTCACGAGTTGCTGGGTGTTGTGCCCAGATCTCTTATTATTAGTGTCTTCTTTTGAAGACGAGAGTCTCCGAGTTCTTTTGATGCATCCGAGTATCCGTAAACCGAGATCCCTCAACTCCAGACTTGTAAACCAGGGGGTATCGTGAAATGAACCTGTCCCAGAACCGAAAATCGAATGGGTATCTGCTTTTTCATAACCATAACCATAACCGTAACCGTGACCGTGGCTGGCCATGCCAAGAGACGAAAAGTGAAAGCAGAGCCAGCAAGCAAGCTTCTCAGTCCATGGTGTCCACTGGGTGAATGGGTACCTCCTCCAAGGTCCCGTCACATTCATACACCTCCAAACAGAATAGAAAAAGAAAGAAAAAAAGCTGTCTGGTGCCGAAAAAATCATGTCTTATCTTCCATTCGCTTGAAGGACTGGTCCAGGAGGTCCAATCTGCGAGATGGTTTTGAGCGAGTCAAGTCATCCGTCTAGCTCTTGCCGCGGAGGATCAAGTAAAGTCGAAAGCCGCAATGATGGAGTACCGTAATCGCAACAAAAGAAGCTCGGTGGTCAATGCAGAGAAACGAAGATTTCGCGTCCGTATTGCCAAAATGAAGTAATCCGATTTGAAGCATGGTAGCGAGAATATCGATGTCCCAAGTGAATGCCAAAGGTTGATGAGTATCCAGCAAAGGCAAGAAAGGGCTGTACCATCCAGATAAGAAGAAACTCAAAGCTCCGTGCTTATTCGGTCAAGACTGCCATCTTAGCCAGTGAACGAGTAGCCGGGATCGATGCCAAAGCCAGAAAGACGACGGCACATCTCATCGACGGACTCCTGGTAGAACGGAACCATCGCGGGACCAGACAAGGCAGGACGCGAGGAAGGACCGGCAGGGTTAATGGGCTCTTCGTAGAAGAATTGGCTCTCATCGATCTTCTCCTCAACCCACTCCATGTTCTCGTCAAAGATCTTGGGGAAGTCGGGAAGCAGACCCTCGTAGTAGAACTCCTCCCACTCGGAACGCCAGGGGAACGGAAGGCCCTCCCAGAGACTCTGAGTCAGCGGATTGAAGCTAGGCTGGCGGCGCAGAAAGGGAAGCACGACGGTCGCCACCTTGGCAAAAGCCACCTTCATGGGCTTGAGCTCCTCGTTGAGGGGGTTGTCGAGGTACAGATGGATAAGCGCCATCCGGAAGGGAACCTCGAATCCAGCCATCTTATTGAACTCTTTGATCTGGTAGTAGAAGTACCGGCCGCCGAACGCGACGCGGTACATCTCGTACGCCTCCTCCATGTTGTCAAGCTGGCTCTTGAGCATTGACGAGACGCCGAAGCGGTACGCCGGGCCATAGAACATGACGTTGTTGATGACAGGACGGGTGTCCCAGATACAATCCCGGTTGACCCTGTGGCCAGGGAGGTCTGCCAACATTCGAATTAGAGAATAATTGAGAAAGAAAGTCCCAACAGTTACTTACCACCGTTGTAGATGAAGAAGATGACCGGGCTGAGGTACGCCATCGCGCAGTCGCTCAGGTCGAGGTGGGTCTTGCCGTCCTGTTCATCAACCGAAAATATCAGAACATTGCAATCTTCCATCGAACCTCAATAGCAAACTTACCTCGTGGGCAGGAGGAAGGAGCCCCGCCAATTTGGTGGCCTCGGAGGTAACGATGTCGCGATGACATCCGATCATCGTGCCCTCACGGACATGGAGGAACAAGTTATGGGTCTCTCTTTTCAGGAGGAGCCTGGAGTAGGAAGAAGAAAGAAAGAAAAGTCAGCAATTTGTTTTATGTTTCCGCATCTTGATGAGCCTCAGACTTACCCAGCGCGGTGGTCTCGCTCGAGCGAGGCGATCATGGCTCTTCTGAGCGCCTCGTCCTTAGCCGAAGCCTCGGACGAGGCGACAGCCACCTCTTCTTCGGTCGCGGTCGGGATTGCCGGTCCCTTCCCCTTCTCTTCCATCCCCTCGTCCGCCGGGAGAGGAACGTTGGCCGCGTCGATGACGGCAGGATCAGCAGCCACGTCAGGAGCTGCGGTTGAAGACCCTCCGACCACCGAAATGGCCGGAATCTCCGGTAGCAGCCACTGACGAGCTGCGTCCTCCGCCGCCTTCTTCGCAGCGAGCTTTTCTTGACGCTTCTGGTTGACCATCTCGGCGGTGTTGTCGGCGATGGAGGAAGAGGTGGCAGTAGTATCACGCTTGAGGATCGTGATAGTTGGAGGAGAAGAGGAAGATGGGTAATTGCTCTCCCTCAAAAGGGAAGAGGCAACACCAAATTCCTCCGCTCCTCCCACCACCGAGACGGGGTCAGAAGAAGAAGAAGAAGAAGAAGAAGAAGAAGAGGAAGGGCAAGGGCTTTCAGCCCGTGAGGCTGCAAGATCCTGCCCCTCCCCCTCCTTCACCTCCTCCCCAGTGTATCCCGTGAGGGATGGGAAGTCGGCGGCAGAGGGCGGAGGGGGAGCTGGATGCGGGGAGGGTTGCTGGTTGACTAAGACCTCTTGGCGCAGAGGACTGGGGCTGGGCGTTGTGCCCGTGGCGGCAATCTGGGCCCATGAGCGAGGGGCCATTGTGGTGGTAGTGGTAATGGTGACTGTTTGTAAAAAGCGCGCAAAGGCCAAAGCAACTAGATGGATGTTAACAATCTAGAAGATTAGGCGAGATGGAAATCTGGTATAAAAGTCTTACGGGCATGAAATGTGATGGATAGTCGGTGGTGATGTTGTTGCGCGCGCAAGAAAAAAAAGACCAAACAGAGGTGAAAGGAAAAGGGAAAGGGAAAGGGCCCAGGGTCAAGAACATACCTTTTTTGGCCAACAGCCCTATATTGTAATGAAGCGGAATGTGCCTTCGCTCACACCGCCCATGAGGTCGCTTGGTAGCGGTGTTGAAGTATTCAGGTGATGATGTGGTGTGTATTCCAGTCTCGATTATCCATCCTTCACTTCATCTCACTCAGGTGTCTTTTCGAGGCATTGATGAGATGAGCCGCACCTACCTCAAGAGATGTGAGCAGAAAGAGCACTTTGTGTGTTCTAAAGGGTAACAAACTAGCGAAAACTGGATTTGTTATAATGAACAGTTATTCTCTTGAGCTGACAAAAGGGTGCTTGTACCCGAACAGTTTCTTTCTCCTTGAAGATCTCCATAACAAGTTCATCCAAACCTCAGCTGAGGAAGCTGGAATGGTATGGGATGTGTCGAAGCCTCATAATATGCCATGCTCCAGGGCCTTATGCAAAGACCATCGATCGTGAGGAGGAACTTGGCCCCTCATCTCTTGGAGGGAGGGCAGGATAAAGACAGAAGCGTTGCCGAATGCTTGACCACTAGGCAGCAATATGGCACATAAAGATATCCAAGATTTCCCTTGATCGAACAAAGGCTTGGAGTCTTTCATCGCGGTTTGTTTGTTCAAGACAAACCGGCATATATGTCTAGGGCCTTTGTCAATTTGGGGTGGCACTCTACATGTTCGACCCGTGGGATACTCAAAGGCTTCAGGCAAGCAAAGAACAAGCGCTGAACACATATCCTCCGCAACTCAATAACTTCTAGTTACTTGTATGAGGCTAGCTCAAGCCACTTCCGTTCCCGCTACAAGGGGTAATCTTTCTCGGATCTTGCTAAGGCGCGAAGAACATTCCTCGAAGTTGCTACCGCTCAGAGACAGCGATGTTTCCTTCTTTCCGTTTGACGACCATCATGACTTGTACAACCAATGGGATGGTTGAGTTGAATGAGTAAAGCAGTTGATGACAGGCTGAGAATGGATTCATGTAAGCTAACGTCTTTAAGGTCAAACCGACGTTGAGCAAGTTGCCATGTCGTTGGTCGTCTTACATAAGCGGCCATGAGAAGGACATTGACGCACATTGTCCGGCCGAAACCGAAGTACCTTGTCCACGAATACCTTAATGCAGGTCCACTCCCGCCCGTCCTCTCTGCCGCAGCTTCTTGCAACACCTCAAGACTTGAGAATGCAAAGCTCGCTGCCCCAAAATCTCTGGGGCATAGGCGATGTAAGGTGAAAACTGACAATGGATCTAACCAAGCCCCCCCTGGTCTCGTCCCAAACCCGAGTCGTGCTAGCTGGCAATTGAGTGTCGTGCCACAGTCCTCCAGCGGCCCGCCGATCTCCGCGGCACTCGATTCCGTCACCACTAAATGCCCCTCCCGCGCGGTGCCTTGAAGTGGGGGCCCTTGACGGATTGTAGCTCTCTCCTTGGGCCGAAAGCTTCGGCCACCGGTTTCCTTATTTGAATAAATGGGGAACGCGGCATCATCATCAGGTCCGAGAAACGTAGCTTCAGCCCCTAGCTTTCGACCATGATTAAAGGAGTCATAAAACCCAGCAACATACCGCATTCGTTCAAAATGTATCGGCGTATAAGAAAGACGAGGCAAACGACTACATCAATCACCTGAAAGCTAAACCCTTTCAATTCTCGCAAAGTCCACTTACACGAACCATCGTCTTATACTCAGCCCGATCTACCTATCAAAAATGAGCTCCGCACAAGGCAACAGAGCCCTCTGGCTCTCATCCTACTCCAAACCCCTCGAAGTAATCGACCTCCCCATCCCAGGCGCTCCCACAGGCACAGTCGTCGTCAAGATTCTCGCCGCGCCCATCGCGCCCTACACGCACCTCGCCCACACCGGCAAGCTCCCGCAGCTCAACGTCCACCCGCCCTTCGTCCCGAACCCCAATGCCATCGGCCGCGTCCACGCCGTCGGTCCGGATGCCATGCGCGTCAAGCCTGGTGATCTCGTCTACGTTGACGCCACTACCCGCGGCCGCGACGACCCCGTTAACGCCATGGTTATGATCGGTCATCTCGGCGGCGTGGGCGACGCGGGGCAGAAGTTGATGAAGGAGTGGCGTGATGGTTCGCTGCAGCAGTATCAGAAGGTGCCTCTCGAGAACGTCTACCCTCTCGACGAGAAGCGCCTCATTGGTGAACTTGGCTACGACTTTGCGGCGCTGAGCTCTATCGCGCATTACTCCGTTGCCGCCGGCGCCCTCCTCGAGGCAGCGGACATCAAAGTAGCAGAGACCGTGGTCATCGGACCCTCAGGTGGCTCCTTTGGCGGTCTAGCCGTCGAAGTCGCTCTCACCGTCGGCGCAAACGTCATCGCCCTGGGCCGAAGCGAATCCAAGCTTGCAGCAATGCGTACCAAGCTCGGCGACAACCCTCGTCTCAAGACGGTGGTGATGACAGGCGACGAAAACATCGATGCGCAGGCGATCCTCGCAGCCACGCCTAATGGAGCCGGAGCCGACGTTTTCAACGACTGGACGCCCGGCGAGCTCAAGAACCCGCCGTACCTCGAGGCCGCGGTGCGCACCCTGAAGCGCGAGGGAAGGGTGATCCTCAGCGGCGGCGCGAGTGAGACGCTGACGATACCGTATGCTGTGTTTGGGCTCAAGAATCTGAAGTTGATTGGCAAGTGGATGTGTGAGCGGCCGACGCTGCTGCAGCTGGTTCGTATGGTTGAGGGAGGTCAGCTGAGGATCGGGAGGGAGAGCGGCGCGGAGATCAAGATTTTCTCCTTGGATGAGCATCATGAGGCGACGGAATTTGCGAGGGACAATGGTGGATGGAGGAATTACACTGTCATTGCTCCCAACGTGGAGTGAGACTTGTCTTTTGAATGATAGTCACCCTGCTTCGTTTCGCGGATCACTATTTCGGATCGGTAAGAATAGCCAACTCCTCATTTCATACTCAATGTATTGTTTTCAAGAGAGGAAGAAAAGATTTATTGATAAGATAGACCACACATGTTCCTTGATAAATCTTGCGATGTCATGACAGAAACTGGTTCTCGGCTTCTTGAATGAGTATCGTGTAAATTTGTGAAGATCACGCATGTCCGTCACGAACAAGGCTTCATTACCCGCTTATCTCCAAGACCGGGGGATTTCATAAATGCCTGTTCAGGAGGATACCTAGACGACCTCGGTCCTTAGAAAAAAACCTGGTCGTCAGCAAGGCACTAGATGTGACAGGACTGGACAATTGCGAGGCGTCAATCCCGTCTCGTCATGATTGGTCAACCATCCCCGGTCTGTTTGTCCATAGGTTGGAACGTCTTCCCCCACGCGCGGACGTTGCGGCTACTTGCATGTAGGGTTTCAGTCTAACCGGCGTGACCGACCTGTTCTTCATGTAGGAAGTGCTGGAGATAAGACGAACTGAAAGTGCGGCTCATCGATTCTGCATGAGCTCACACAGACCTGTTGCTTTCGATTACGCATCTCTTATTCCGTTGGTTCAGGATGGTGTTCTCATCAATTCGTTACAGACGATTAAGTGTAGATAGATACTTGTGTCGTTTCCTGCCTTCCATCCGCTTGTCTCTCATGTTAGAGCATTTGCGGCAAGGTCCTCGACGTGACCTCCTTGTTAGGATTTCGCCCTACAACTAGTTTCATGGCATCGCGGAACCTTGAGTTTTCATACACATAATCTATGATGAATGTGTCTACGGATACAGCCCGTTACGTCCATACTTGTCACTCATCACATCTCAGTAAGAGTAAGAGTGAGATTCGACTGAACTGAAGGTCAGTGCGTCGGCCGCGGGAAGTGAGATTGAGCCCGCTGTGATGGCTCCCGGCCGGTCACTAACGCGTGTACCTGGGTGATGATCCCTGCTCCCGCTCCAGCGTGACAAGGAGAGGGGCGGTTTCTTGAGGGGCCTTACTGGGCTGCCACGCTGCTGGAGGTAGGTACCTAGACTTGGGGTACAGGAACGTTGGCCCGCACCTGCTGAATCACTGGTGCTTCGGAAATAGAGGTACCTAAGTATCAAGGTACCGTCACAAAGGTCCCTGCCAGTGCCTCTGAACCTTCTAAATTGGGCGGAAGGGGCGAACCACAGGAAGCGATCCTTCCTTCCCCAACCAGGGCAGTCAACCGAAGGGTGGCAAGCACCTTAATCCCAACCTTAGGTAACCTCGCTGGATATCTCCCGCACTCATCTCGCCTTTTTCAACTACATCTCTTTGCCAGGCCGACCGTCGTGGGCTTTTTGGACGGCATCACGTCCAGTCTCCGCGGCACGACAACGGAAGGGACAAGGAGACGACGGTTTGCTGACTTTTGGCAAGTCCTACTGCACCACTGCGGCTTCTCTTGCACCATCCGCGCACGCGACACGGCCCCAGGTCTCATCGCCTAGGAGCCGTCATATTGCGACGCCTTTCACTGGCCTTGGCACAAATTGCAATCACTTGCTACATCATCGGTATCGCGTGAACATTTTACTTTGCTATCACTACAGAAGTTGCCCATCAAAATAGCTCCTTTCTCTCCATTGCTTTGGTAAGCGACCTATCTAGACTCAGCTTATCAGGACCCCGTTTGCTCATCTCATCTTGGTAGCTGAAACTCATCATGGCGGACAACACATCCACCCCCGCCGACCCGATGGCCGCAGCCTCAAATGCCATGATGGCCTCAATTCAGGACTACATTCGCACCGCCGTCACCACAGAGGTTGCAAATCTCCCAAACGCAACCCAGCCCGCCCAACTTGCGGCCCTTCAGAGTCGTCTCGAGACTGCCAACCAGGAGAACTCTGAATTGAAGGAGAAGATCAAGCAGATTGAGAGTAAGAAGTCCACTCGCCACAGTCGCAAGAGCACGTTTTTTCTCTTCTCTTTGTCTTTAGCATATCGCTGACATCGATCAAGCAGGCGAGCGAGACACCGTCAAAGCGGCCTTCTCCTCTTACCTGGGCTTTCCTCTTCCAGACTCCAAGCTTTCCCGCCATTCCCACAGCAAGAGTAGCAAGTTCCCCCAGTTCCAGAAGTTCCCTGTCGAAATTCGCATGAAGATCTGGAAGCTTGCTCTCCCTGCCGGACGCATTTTTGATCTCTCTAACGTCGATGCCCACTTCTCTCGTGTTCTCCGAGCCCCGATTGCCGCCAACAACGGCGCGCCTAACCCGGCTTTGGTCTTGCGCCAGGCCTCCGGGCTCACTGAAATGAGTGTGACTGCCCACAAGACGCCCAAGCTCCGACTCGCTTGCAAAGAGGCCAACAAGGCATTCCTTGAGGCAGGTGGCTTCGAATTTGGCTTGTTCGGTGGCCCATACAAAGGACTTTGGTACAACTATTCAGAGGACATCGTCTTTGTCCGCGAAGAGCCGCGTACCTGGGCCAACCTCGATATGTCACGCATCGTCCGTGTCGCCTTCCCGCATAATAGATTTATGTGCAAGGCCGATGCCACCGCCAAGATGGACACCATCCTCGATCACTTCACCTCCTGCAAGGAGGTCATTCTCATGCAGACCATGGAGTGGGATATCCGCTCCTGCCTTGCAAGCCCTCGACTGCCTGCCAAGCTTTTCCCGCTACAGGAAGCCGATCCTATTAGCACCCATGACTACCCGAAGGAACTTTCTGACGACGTCGGTAGCGTCGCAACCTGGGGCGATGTCAAGCGCATTGTTGCCCAGATATGGGAGGACCACGTCGTCAACGTGAAGCATCTCAGCCCTGTCCGTGTTCCCAAGTTCTCCGGGATCGAGGTCCTTAAAGCTCGCCCGAGCTACTTTGACTAGAGGACAAGATATAGAAGGTAGCTTGGATGACTTTCAGCTTGATCCTTGATGATCCACGCAGGATTTGATATGTACCGTATTTCGGTACTTTCTATTGGGAGAAGAGGCGTTTGGGTTGGTTTCTTCATCGTACGATAGCTAGTTACGCATCAATTGATATCCACAAGGTCTTCAAAACGTACACTATTCATGCCTATCGCCGTTTCCCCCATATAACAGATCTGATGAATGAGGTCGTGGTGTCAATCTTCCGCGAACCACGAGCTCTTACACATACAAATTCTTTTATAGAGTGACATGGATGGACCATGGAACCTAGCTTTCGTTTACCGGGCTTACTCACGCCTCAAAACATTCTGTAGCTGAGGTATGTAGCATTGCCTAGCGAGAGTCTGAGCTAGGACGCACGACTTCTATCTGGTTAGAAAGAATCACCAAAGCCCTAAGACAGTCTTTCAGGGTCCATCCCAACATCCGGCTTCCTGAAGACCTCTACAGCCTCGAGGAGCAAGGGCCCCTTATTCATCCACGCATTCCAAGGCTCGTTTGAGTTTTCGAGGATGATCTCCTCTCTCTTCTGCAACAACATGCCCTTGACATGGCCCCATGTCAGAAACTTCTCAAACAGCCCCGGAAACGGCCCTATGAAATAGTGCATTACCGCCGATTTTTCAACCATGATATCGTCGTCTCTCATATCTCTGAAGACTGGAACCGTCGTCGCAAAACCTTCAGTTCTGACATCTCCTACTTCACGCCGCTTGTCTAAGTAAAGCGCTACGACAAGGTGGCGGCAAGCACCGAGGGTTTGGGTCCTGAAACCCTCCTCAAGGAAAATTAAAAGTGCGACTTCAATAGAGATGTAGATCTTTCTCAAGCCCTTCAAGGGTGTATTGTACCACTGGTCGCAGGTCGCATAGTAGACTGCGTCCTGCGTTTCGTTGTACCAGAGGCCTCGGATGTTGGAGTTGTCAAAGTAGCCGAAGGTGAAACGACCAACCGACATACAGGCATCATAGGCGTCCTTGCAGGTCTCTCTGACCCGGGGAGGATAGTACTCGCGGTAGAATCGAGTCGGATGGTTAACACTTATCCAGGTTGCGTGGTTGTTTGGCTCGTAGATCCGTGGCGCAGGGAGGGCTTCGATCCAAATCTTGCGTTTGATCTCAGCAGGCAGCTCCTGGAACCGAGGGAAGTCCATTCTCGAATGCTGTGGTGCCATTTTCTGGGCCTCGAGCTTGCAGTCAGCAACATGATCGGTTTTGAGGGAAACAGAATCGAATCAGCTTACCGGTGATCCCAACTTGGAGGCTTGTTTGTGGGTTGCGCTTCGTGGGGCTTGTTGAATTGTGCCATGAGGAAGTCAGCTTTGAGTTGATATTGTGAATGAAGACGCCAAGACGAACCTTTCTTAGGAGCCTGGCTGAGAAAACAGTGACCACTCGGTGCACCGACATCGAGATGTTATTTGAAGGGCTGAGAATGTGGAAGGGCGAAAAGACTCAGCTCACCTGACACGCGTTGGCCGTGTGGGTTGCTGAAGAGAAGAATCTCAGAGGAAGGATTTTGAAAACGGAAGTAGTTCAAGTAGGCCCTCTTTCACTCTTTACCGGGGAGGCAGGTCCAAGGCAGGAGCAGCTCCTTCCTCCTCAAATATGCCAACGAAACCAGCAGGTGCGAGTGTGAGTTTGGCTCTTGGAGTATCTTGAAATACCTAGGTCGAGTCATTAACAGATTGTACGTTCCAAGTAAAACCGTTGCCGTTGCAGTATTAGTGCAAAGAACTGGTACCCTAAAGATACCGTCGCAGACTACGGAATCCCTGGAGGTCGATCGTCGTGGCCTCTTCACCAAAGCTCAGAAGTGTAAGGACGGCAAGATCAACGACGGTTTCGACTACCTGCCAAGCCTTCTCTGATGTTTAAATGACTAACGTCCTCCCCCCCCCCCTCCCGGTGTCAAACTTGCAGCAGAAGCAGCCTCAGTCACTCCCGATCAGAGATCGTAAACGAGCACGAGTTGAGCGAAGAACTGAAGCGGCCGCTCGTACTCGCATCATGATGGTGCTGTCCATGAGGTAATAGCTAAAAGTCTGGCAATGATTTAACGTATACCACAACCAGAACCGGAAGGTCCTCAGCAGGGTGTTTAGAAGCCTTGATGACTCTGGTTCCAAACCTCGACATGGGGCGCGTGAACAGAAGGGACCTTGCTATTTGATGCGAGGCGAGCTTGGTATTCTTGTAAGGATCAGGTGTCTGAACGAAGGTTCTCGGCGTTCACGGTGTTCGACGCGCCCAGTCTCTTATTTCGAGAATGATCTAAGGTAGCCGTAATGATTTACAATCTATGTGAGCATCAAAGGACCACAGTCAGGCCACGTTTATAGCTTGAAAACCGGAGTGGAAACTGTCTTTGAGTTGATGGCTATGGCCTTCTTCCCCTTTAGTCCCGTCGGGCAGGGTGTTTCCGGCCGTCTAACTATCTAACGAAGGCGATAACAAAAAACGATCGTGGCAAGGCAGGAATGTGAGAGGTCCTTGACTTATGCCCCGTTTGTGTGGTATCGTCTGAAATGATAACCTTCCTTCTTGATGCGAGGCTTCCGGAAAACCTCCACAGAACGGAAAGTGACGTCTCTCGTCTTGGATCCATTCTCGTAAAAGATCTCCTTTAGCTCATCTCTGTGTTCGGCCCAGGTCTTCAGCAGGCCTTCGCCCCAATCTTCCACATCCACTATCTCAGCGCAGACGCGCTCATCATCCTTGACGGGGTAGAAGACTGGCTCAGTAGCTTCCATTGCCTCGCGAGTCGGTCCCTTGTTCTCTTCGATGGGAGCTCCGCGGGGTCGATAGGCGATTGTAAGGTTTTCACACCCGTAACAATCGCTTGTGAGCACTTCTCTGCATTCGTTCCGGTCAAGGACGATGGCGTCTCCGATGATGAGGTTCTTCACCTGAAGGTGGTTGAGGTGCCAGTACTGTTCAGGACCAGAGAGATAGATGGCATCCAGATCATTGTTGTACCAGATCGATCTCATGGTGCCGTGGCCCAATGCGTCCTCAAAGTGGCCGAAGCGGAATTGGCCAGCCTTCATGCAGTATTCGCGAGCCTCTCTGTTTATCTCTCTGAAAGTCGGAGGTGCCCAGTGCTGATAGAACAGAATGTTTCTTGGGTCGTGTTCCCGGTGATTGTAGTATGTGATCGGCTCGTAGATTCTACCAGGCGGGAGGCACAACTTCCAGATCTTGTCCTTGAGCTCGTTGGGGAGTCGATTAAAATAGCACTCACAGCCTATCTCAATAGTTAGAAAGCCTTTCATTGACGATAGAGCGGAGCTTTAATACCTTGACTGCGAGCCTGGGGAGGTTTTTTGGTTTTCTGGGTAGACTCGACAACTTTGCTTGTTGCCTGCAAGAGGAGGGTGATTGCATTCTGACGGAGTTCTTGGTCCTGCTGGCCGTCGGCCTGCGTGATTCCGGATAAGGCCAACAACAGCGAAGAACGCGTGTTTCTGATTGAGAGCTTTTCAGCCTCGTCAAGCTTGGAATAAACCTTGCCTACTGTGTTCAGCAGGCTGGCGATGGCGGTGTGTTGTTTGGCGAGCTGCTGGAGGGGAGAGATAATCAGGTTGATGGAACTCATGATGATGGAGATTGGATCATCCTCATTTCGGAGAAGCTCTATCTGCTCATCAGGCTCAGGTTGCAAGTTCGAGGCCATCTTGGTAGCCCTGGCCTCGGATTCGAGGTGGTTGATGCGATTTCTTTTACCCACCTCGATGGTAGTGGTTTTGTCAAAATTCAAAGGTCTTGAGAGGAAAGATGTTAGGTTTTGTATCCCTAAGCCTGCTCCCACCGGCCATTTTGAGAAGATAATTTTGCCTGTGAAGCGGCGGGGCTTTGCTTGATCGCCAACATGAGCGAGCATCCATGGCGAGGAGGTTCAGCATCAAGCCGGGTCATTTGACAGCTTTTCCCTGTACTGCAGCGCCCATGAATGTCCCGTCTTCAGCAAACACTACTAGTAAGCTTTGTAGGGTATTTTAGCAAGTACTGTAGACTGTGAACTCTTGTCTGTCGACAAGGAAAATGAGATGACCAGCCTTCTTCGTTGTGTGAAGTAGGCTGCCCTTGAGGATTTCTCCTTTCCAATAGGCAGCAAAACCATAACTTCAAAGGAAGCTAGTCCATAAGGTGCATTGCATACTCATATCATGAAATCTAACATTAAGTTCGTATGGTAGTTCCAGAAATTGGAAGGAGCTAGGTTTGGGACGTACCTGCCCGAAGATGCTCTGTATTGCTGGCAGCTCCTTCTACTTCCCCGGGTTACTGACCACCTTCCTCACCTTTTCCCACCTTACCCTTGCATATTCAGTCTCTCCCTCCACACCATTGTCCTTTTCACCTTCCCCACCTATAAATCTAGCAAGTTTCTTCCCACTGTCTTAGTTCCTCGCGATATTTCAGTTCATCGGAACAGCCCTCTTGTCATAGGAGCAGACTGAGAGCCACTCTCTTCCATTGCGAGCGCGCGAACCGCATACCTCTATTGTCAACCTTGAGAGTCAGCTGCATACCAGCGAATATGGATGAATTACTGTAGCTCATCAAGAGCTTGACCGAAAGCCTTGACGCCATGGCCAAAGCTCATACCCAGCAGTCGAAAACGATTTCTGAGCTAGCCAGGCTCCATGGCGCAAAAGAAACCTCAATGGCAACAGCCACCCGTGTGAAGGATCTTGCAGGTTAGTATCTTCATTCAACCGTATCACACATCTCCAGGAAGCTTAGCACTGAAAATCGAACCAGATAATCAGGAATCGATGGCGGGCATGATGAACATACATATCAATGCCATGAAACAACAGGCTACGATGGTACTCTCGAAACAACGGGCCGCGGCAATGTTCTTTCAACAGCAGGAGCTAATACCGCCTTTGAGTACGTTTTACCTTTCAGCCCCCACTAGACTTAATTCTATCAGACGATCAAAGCAGTTCCTTACCTCATCAACAGCCGCAGGCTTCCCACAGTTCTGCCGACTCCCAATGGAGCTTCGAAAGATTATTTGGCAAATGACACTGCCAGATTCCCGTGTCTTCGAGCCATACGACATCGAACATCGTCCGCGTCTCCGCAAACGCTTTGAACCCCCGGCAATCCTAGCCGTATGTAAAGAATCTCGGAAGGTGGCGAACGAACATGGAACTTTCATCTTCGGCTGGGAAAAGTCAATTGGCGAAAGTGTTTGGTTTAACCCCAAAAAGGACGTCGTCATCATGGAGGATGCCCTGGCTTTCGCAGGGCTCTGGCCGGCTCTTCTGAAATCTCAGGTTGAGATTCTTGCTTTTCACTGGACTTACTTCCGAAGTCATGAACAAGTTAGGGACCTCTGGGATTGTATCGAGGACGTCCCGAGCTGCCGAAGAGTCATCATTCTCTACCGTTCACCATCCAACTACATATACAGCGACGAGAAGGTGCCAAAGCTATTCAGTCTCAAGCCCAGCGACATTGTCCTCGGAAGTGCGATGGAATGGATGTCATTCATTAACTTCAAGCGGGTTGAGGAAGGCATAACATGGGAGGGATTCAAGCGCGAGATGGAAGATCTCTGCCGCAGACGCCATGTCGGGAAAGATGAGGCTTTTCCGCCCCTAGAGGGGATGGAGCTGATCATGTGCAAGGAGGATCGGACCTTTCATGGATAGAAGAAACCAGCAGAGGCGCAGATGATCATTAAAGCTTCAGAAGGATTTCCATACGCAAGGTAGTTCAAGAGATCTTGCACAATCGCGATACATGTCTAGCTGACACATTCTGAACTCGCCATATTTTGCCGATATCATTTATTGCTAGCAGCATTAAGGGCCCCATTATACACGGCTAAAGTGTAAATGGCAGCCTGAAAGCATTGGCGATGCTGCCTACGTCGGTGAGTCATATTGGATCCCTTGGACATGATAAAGCAAGTTCCATTAGGGAGGGGTGGGAGATCTAGCGGCCTCATGAGATTAGATCGTTTGTAGGCCCTAGCTCTTAAGAGGATTGTCTGCCGTCATTTCGGTCTGAACGTGTGAAGTTTCCATGTGCCAGCTATGCTTAGTGAACGAAGCCGAGTTGATTGTATGCAAAACTACACTTGCATTCTAGGTGATTCAGGTAAGTCTTGATCTTGTGTCACAAACATAGTTGTATTCAGCCATGAGGTTCTTTGTATTCTCAGGTCAGATACCCAAACTAGGATGCCCAAGCCAAACAGAACCAAAGATGAGACTTTTCATAGTCTTCTAGAGGTAGGGAGAGTGGCAGTTTGCGTTTCTGGTCCTCATTTGTTTGGGCATGGTGGACAATGCTCACGTGGGCGCATCGAATGATTCCATTTTGGACACGGGCGGCCTTGTATACGACGCTCCCTGAGAGACTGAAAGAGGTGAGCGCATTGGCTACTGAGAAAACGAAGAGATACCAATGCGTGAACCTGAAATTTCCGACTTCGGGGTAACCCGAAAACTTTTCAGTCTTGTCAATCTGGTGGCCTCTCCCTGTGATGTGATCCCGAGGTGCTGAACAAACATCACGACGCAAGCAATTGATATAAGAGTCGTTATTCCATCCTATGGTATAAACACCTGAAAAGATACCAGCCAGCTCAACATTCGTTACAATCAGCTTCCCTCCTACGGTTCCTTCCAATCAATCCACTGTAACTATCGTTCTCTTCCAACTCCCTTTACAAGTCAACATGTTCGCCAACACCCTCACTCTTTGCCTTGCACTCACACCCCTGGCTGCGAACCTCGTGGCTGGAGAAGCCGCATTCTACGGAACAATCCCAACCAGCGAGCTCCAAATTCCATCTTTGACCAAAGGTGCCGCAGCTTCATGGACCACCTCCTTCATCGCTCCTCGCTCCACCAGCAAACCCGCGGTTCCTTCCATCGACAGCTCAGTCTGGTACGCCCAAGAGACCTTTGACGAGGCCCCTCCCCTCGAGAAGAGAATCAACGTCGCCATCAACCAGCAGCCGAGAAACTGCAACAAGGAGTCCGACTTCAACCCTCACCCGCCAATCCACTCCGACAAGCAGCTCAAGGGTGCAGACTACTTTTGCAACAACTACGCCGGCTTCATGGAATCCGGCATGAAGTCTCTTCGCGTCGAGTGGCACGATGAGTTTCAGGGTCGCCACCAGTACAAGGTCTCCTGGGCTGTAGGCTGTGTCACCGACGGAGACAGGCAGCATGTTAAATATCCTAATGGCCTTTCCAACACCAACCCGAGCTGCAACGACTTGATGAGGGATAACTACCTACAGTGTGAGTGTCTGACAGCTTCTATATGGTTGAAGTTCCCTCTGGTGAAGAGATTTTGTTGCTGATACGGTACTGCTCTAGGTAACAACGGTGGCGTTGGAGGTAGGGTACAGGTGGGCTGCCTTGTCTACGCTTACAACGGAGGAACCGTCGCGGGGAGGGATTATGAGTCGATTGGGCTGTGGTGAGCGGCCGATCAAGATCGCTCATCTTCTTGTCGAGTTTATGGTATGCGAATGGGAGGGAGCTATAGCTCTCACTCTCAAACAAGGCAGCATGAAGCACCCGATCGGCTTCTTCTCTTCCCTTAAGATTGTACAGCTAGATAGAATATACTCAATACATCCATCCTCGAAACGTCCGTGTCAGATAGAGCGGACTGAAGAAAACTCGCAACGTCACTTTGCGTGAGGCAGGAGGGCCACGATAGAACAACGACAGAGGGAGAATCATTTGGGAAAGCACCTGGCGGTCGTGGATGGGCTTAATGAAGCCAGTTCCAAACGGGCGAGCTTTTGGAAACATTTCAGGAAACACAGCCACAGCAAACGGCTTTCATCGTGAACTATGTTACAACTGGGCTTCTGAGTGAACCAGTAGCCCCAATCAGAAGCTATGAGAGCAACTGTGAGTATGCGGAAACAAGCCTAAGAATCAGTACCATGAAGGAAAGATTTTTCAATACATGAGGAAACAACCATCTAGTGCCTGATGAACGCTTCTAGCAAAAGTAAGGTTGAGATGAGTTGAGGGACAGAGAAAGGTAATCGGACGTTGGACAATGACGATTTGTTTGCCCTGCACGGTGCATCAGGAGAAGACGTGGCTAGTCCTAAAAGGGCATGGTGCGGGGTAGTCGAGCTAAGGACCTTTGGAGGTTGGTCGGCCTGCCAGGCACTCATGCCAATGCGTCGTCGCGGGGCAGCTTTCTTCGGAGTTCCATCATCAACATCAACCTTCCCATTCTACCTACCGACACGAACCCTGCAGTCTTGGAGCCGCAAAGATGTCTACGGTTCACATCAAGTCGGCAGCGGAGTTCCAGAAACTCCTGTCGAGCTCCCGTATCGTCGTTGCTGACTGTGAGTACTACCCGACCACCGAAGTCACTGCACCCCTGCCTCTCCATCCTGGATGACGCCAGTGAGGCCATATACGGCCGCGATAGCTCCAACGCGATGTGGTAGCGGCTTCATTGCCTCTCGGTATCGCGCCGGCCACGTTCCTACTTCTTCATCTAGGAGGCTATTGAGCTGCTCGCGGGATGCATCCACGATTGAGTTGACGTGCTGACAAATGGATTCTAGTCTACGCCGACTGGTGCGGTCCCTGCAAAGCTATCGCGCCCCTCTACGAGCAGCTTTCCTCGTCCCTGTCCCGCAAGAATGTCGTCACTTTTGTCAAGATTGACGTCGAGTCCCAGAAGGAGATCGCCTCCGCCTACAGCGTTACTTCCCTCCCGACTTTCATGATCTTCCGCGAAGGCAAGACCATTGAGAAGGTCCAGGGCGCCGACCCCCGCAAGCTCCAAGAGGTGGTCAAGAGGCTGGCGAAGGAGGTTTCCGAGGGCGGTTCAGGCTCTGGCGAGGCGTCCGGAAGTTCAAGCGGAGGCAACTGGAGAGGCGCAGAGTTCCCTCGCGGCTATGGCGACGTTACCGGCCAGATCGAGCCCAAGGGCTGCGAGCTGCTGAACGCCGACGAGGATTTTGGTCCTGTCAAGGTCTTGTTCGACCCATCCAAGCCCAGCGCGCTTGCGAAGAAGGAGGGCGTGAAGGATTGGGTTGAGAGTGGTGCCGATGACCAGCTCTTGCTGTTCATGCCGTTCCAGTCCATGATCAAGCTGCACACCCTTCAGGTATGATTGGAAAATTGTAGTTAGACACAGCGTCAGTTGCTAACCCATCACGCAGCTCACCTCCCTGCCTCCTACCGACGATGACGACGACGAGGCTCCTATGCGCCCGGGCACCATTCACCTCTACACGAACAAGCCTCACAACCTCGACTTTAGCGAAGCCGACGATACCCCTCCCACGCAAGCCATCGAGCTCACCGAGAAGGACTGGAACGCTGACGGCACCGCCAACATTGGCCTTCGTTTCGTCAAGTTCCAGAACATTAACAGCTTGATCATTTACGTGACCAAGGGTGACGGCGACGGTGAAAAGGTGCGTCTCGACCGGGTGCGCCTCATCGGCGAGTCGGGCGAGAAGAGAGAAATGGGCAAGTTGGAGAAGATTGGCGATGAGGCCGGCGAATAGAGCGGACCGGTGGGTCATTGAAAATCGGTCCGGTGAAGAGACAAAAAAGAGGAAGAAAAGTCTGCACTCGAGACCCCATGCGACGAGAATCATGAATAGAGCAATAGTTATAGACGCCTCCGGTGACAGTTTGTGCCGGAGGCTCAAAATCCAAAACCACTGAGCCACACATAGATCGCATGGTTGAGCATGATTGACGCTCTATAATGCAGAAAGTCGCGCGTTTAGACGGTCATGCATGAGACGATTCTAGAGCGCGCGTGGTGCGCCAAATTAGGAGACGTCCACGGGTTGCGGCGACATACTGCCTTGAGCTCAACCGCGAGGTAGGTAATAGGTGACATAGCCGCATAAGGCGCACTTCTCCCGCCTGGGTCGTCGCATTCACTTTGCGAGTTCCAGCCAAGAATAAATTTGGCTTGAAGGGTTGGATATGTCCGGCCCATCGATCGCGACCCAACTCGCTACAAGAGCAAGAACAGGATCTATGATGGACGAGGCCGGCTGCAATTAAAATTCGATCTGGGGCACGATTGACGCCATGAATTCACCGACTTAGGAATTCTAGCAACAGGGGAAACTGTAACGAATCGTGCCAGCCGCACGAAGAAAAAAAGAAGAAAAAAGAGAAGCCTCCGACAGAGCCGCGACCAAAAATTCTTTTTTATATCGTGAGATGGGTCCCTGCACGTCCGCCCGGAGTGGGTCCGATGCAGCTGGACCAAGGGCACCGGAGGAACCTTTTCGCGGACAAACGGAAGATAGCCGCGGCAGGCTCCACGGGCTGCAGGTGGACGCGGCGTTCCACTGGGTGACTGGCTGCGCTGGTTGCGGACGTGACTGCACCTCAGTCTGCGAGCCTGGCGAGGTACCCACGTACCTTAGCATGCCTAGGTAAGACCCTGAAGAGAGTGAGGCCCCACTGGACGTCCCGTTGTGCTGCCGGACCTGGTCAGTGCGCCTGAAGTCCACTCAAACGCCCGGTCCCCACAGTTTGCACTCAGTGTGCGACGAGCAGCATATCGGATTTGAGCCAACTAGATGACACCCACCCCAGTCTAAGTACCTTGTTATCGAAGAAAGTTAATTCTTTCTAAGTCATAAGTATAAGAATATAGTTTTAATAAAATAATATAGTACCTACTTAGTACTTAAATTAAGATACTTTTTTAAGCTCGTTATAAATAAAAAAATTATATTACTAACTACTTATTATTAAAGTTCGTAACGCTATAGTTTTAACTATAATAATTCGCTTATAATAAGTAAAAAGTTTAATTATAAATCCTTTAAAAGCCTCTCTTTAAGGGCTATAAGAGCCTCCGAGTTAAGTTAAAATACTTATTAAGATATTAATAACTAAACTAACCCTATAATAACGGCCTTAATAGAGAAACTGAGAGACGAACTGAGAGATAATGCTAGAATCCTCGCAACTGCGATTCTAGCGATCCCTTGACTAGGGAGAGGGTGGAATGGAGGAAAGGATGGGTGAGAAAAGGGTTGAGGTTGAACAGTGCGGAATTCGAGGGCAGGGTAGCGTCTACATGTACTGCGGCAATCCTCTAGTAATGCAAAACGATGGAGTTAAACAGTGCACCCACCCCAGTCGTCATCCAAAGTCCATCAGAACAACTGCGAACGTCCAGCCAGCAACAAATGAAGACACCCTCTTCCATCGTCTTACTCAAGCCGTCGTGTGCGCCGAGCTTTCTACCTATCCTATTCTACTCGCCCGCTTCATCGAACTAAACAATGGGGGGATTCCGGCTTGCGCAACACAATATGCCCACCCCCAATAAGCCATGTCGACCAGGGCTGAAAGAAAGCTGCTACCATGCACGGTTCTAATTGTACTAGGCAAAGCCAAGTTGTGCCGAAGGGCGAGAGGAGGCCAAGGGGGGTCGTCTGCGCAGGGGGCTAGGTCCTAGGATACCTGGATACGACAGATGATGAGCCGGATACTTCAACCAAACGGTCACGCAACGTCGTCAAGTGCCCTATCAAGTCCCCTTCAGATTGATTGAGCCTGGGCCCGTGATGAGGCGGCGGAGACCCAACCTGAGGAGGTGCCAGGAGGCAACGCAATATGCTTAACCAACCTACCTTGTCCGCTTTCGTATCGTTCGCCCGATCCCAAAGCCTCAAGCAAACGACCTTTGAACCCCGTACCCACCTAATCGACCGAGCCCTTCGGAGCCCCTCCCTTCCTTCGTCGTCTGTCGCTCTCGGCAAGCTCCTTACCACGTCCGCCCCTCTTCCGATGCCACCACTTCCCCGAACTGGCCCCGGCCAACGTCTTGGCATGGCTAACCGTCTGCCATCTCGTTGGAACCCTGCGGTCACCTTGCAGCGCCGTGGCAGTCCAGCGCCGTGCTACGCCGTAGCATGGTTCGAATGACGGCAGACCGATGGTTCCAATCTGTCTAATCTGGACCGCCCTCTCTTTCTCTCTCTTGCGCGCGCGCGCCCATGCAAGCTCGAGTTGCTAGCTATTTACCGCCAGCTTATGGCATCACGACTCGTCATCGGATTACGAGGGGCAAGCGTTCTCTCGTTGCCCGCCAAATTTAGAATTCGCGCCATGTTCACCGCGGGCTTCCGGCGGCGGCGGACCGAGTTTCTTGCTACCTTAGTCTATCGGTGCGCTTTTTCGCAACTCCGCCTCGCCAAATCGGCACCGAGGACCCATTTTCACATATCGCTTTCGCCATGCTTAAGACCTTAAGAGGCCCGAATATCGACGTGCATTCGCCCGCTCTGACACCGGTGCGTCATTAACTGCCGGCACGATTACCTGATGTGGCAGTCATGGCGGCCAATAGTTCATTTGTTGCGGCGTACCGGTCGTGACATCCCACGTTGCTTTTGCCCACTAACGACACCGCAGGGACGGTAGATGACCATACCTTACCTTAGTCTAGTCAAAACTGACAGCCATCAGATGATCCGGTCTAGCCCCAGTTTCACCAGTGTGATGGGGACTCTCCGGACGGCTCACAAAACCCAGCTTACATCCGCCGTTTGCAAGCAACAAGTCCGGTTGCGTTTCCTCACGTTTCACTTTCTTCCCTGTCAAGAAGCTCCTTGAGTCGTCTCTCCTTCTTCCTTGGGACAAGATTCGAACACACATCTCGCTCCGCTTCCGAGCAGCCCCGTCTCATTGGTGTCGTCCCATCAGCAAACCTCATCAACCTGCGAAAGCTGCTAGTGCCAGGTCTCCAAGATAAACTCCCCTCACCCACACTACACCCCGCCGCGATCCTCGAAACAAACTCCTACCCTCATCTATGCGAGATCCCTCGGGCCGCTAGTCGAAACGTTAAACGAGTGGGTATCGCGGTCCTATATTTCAACGCCATCCTCCCCGTCGGGGACGTTCGTCTCGTCCCATTGCGTGTCTGCTGGCTGCTGCGTGCCTACGAAGTATCTGCCCAGTCGTTGCGTTGCGCGGTCGCTGTCCGAGTGGTTGGGTCACGTCGATCATTAAAGTTGTTGCCCCCCCCCCCCCCCCCCCCCAGCTAGAGATCATCCGGCCTTAAAGAAGATCGACCGCCAGGTTCACAAACCGCCCGCATTGTGTGTTTCTGAAGATCTCTTTGCTGCGATGCAACCCAGCCTCAGCGTCACACATAGATCAACATGCCTTCAACATTATTTCCGTCTATCTCGAAGGACTTTTCGAGTCCCACAACCACCCCCGGAGAGGCGTTTCCGATGATGAAGTTACCAGTGGAGATCCGATTAATGATATGGGAGTACGCTCTCCCAGAAGCGCGCGTGTACGAAGTTATGGACTCGCCGAATGCAAGCCAAAAAACGCCTGCGGCAGCCGGGCTCATGTTCGCCAATGTTCGAGATGAACCGCCACCAGCGCTTGGCGCGGTATGCCATGAGACGAGGGTGTTTGTACTACAACGCTACAGACCTCTCGCTCTCTCGGCGACGACGAAATACGTCGACCTATCGCGCGATATCCTTTTGCTCGAGCCGTACTTGCTGGTCAAGCGGTTACTCCGGACATTGCAGTTCTTCAGCCAGATCCCTCTTGTGCGAGACAACCTCAGTCGGCTTGCGTTTGGAACGTCATACGGACTCTACACTGGCATCTGCCACCCGGTGCTCAGTTGGAAAGTCTCCAAGTCCAATATAACGACGCTGCTTGCCCGTCTGGCAAAGTTCCCCAGATTAAGGAAGCTTGTATTTGTCGTCCACCAGGAGTTCCAGTTCGACTTTGACATTCGACCTCCGTATGCCACATCTCATATGAACTACCCAGATCCACAACGACCACAATTGGTGCACCAAGGATACCGCTTCAAGTTCGATATTGAGTCACAGCTCAACTATACACAGCCGCGACACCCGCACTCTAATCAATTTCTCTATTACCCGCTGGACGTCGACGACGACAAGGACGACTGTTTCGACAAGGACGACTTGGAAAACGAAGGCGACCTGTTTGAGTCGTGGCCCACGAATGACGACTGGCGGCGCTTCAGGCGGAGGTTCCAAAGATCTATCCACCTTGTCGGAAAGGGCTCGCCGGGATGCCAGCGGCCAAAAGTCATGCCCAAGCTTGAGGGCGCGAGTCTATTGTGGAAGTACAGCAAGGCACAGCATTATTGATGCACTTTTTTTTTTTTTTTTTGGGTTGGCGTTCTCTTGGGTGTGGAGTTTAGGGGCTTGCATGCATTATCTATACCCTCTTTAGATCTTGACTTCAAGGTTCTCGGTTAGGCGCGATACAGCGGCATCTGGGCTTGTAGTATCAGTCTCATCATTCAGGCTGCATATAAAACGGATAATAAGTCACATTCTTCAAAATGCACCTTGGTGACCACAGTATTTCCATTAATTTTCGATCTGCCTCTGGAGGCAGACTACATGCTGTGTGATCCCACGCGAGAAGGTTCAACACGAGTTCCCGCCGTTGCTTATGCCTCATCATCATTCTTATCATCGTCATGTCATTATCCGCATACTACCCTTCCACCCATCTTCCCTTGCTCAAGCTTTACGCTCACTGCGATTCCGACCGGAGTCCGAATACGATGGACACGATCAGGAAGGAAATGGAAAATCCAACGAGATTCGCCAGCAGAACCACACTGAAGGCTGATTCCTCCTCCTCCTCCTCCTCTTCCCTTCCCTCCATCTCTACTACGGCGACTACGCCCCCGCACCGCTCGGCAGGAGTGGCAGGAGAGGCGGGAGACTTCTCGCCGTCCGTGTCGGAATTACCATCGCCGAGAGCCCACTTCTCGAAATCCCAATTCACCGCATCCAGCTCTCGCCGGATCTCCTGATCAGCCAGGCTGTGCTCCGAGTCCTCCTCACTCTCAGACCAAACGACGGAGGAACAGAAGAGGCAGAGATGCTCCTCCGAAGTAATCTCACTCCCACTCTCACTCTCATTCACCTTCGCTGCGCTGAGGTCCAAAGACCGCGGCCGTAACTCCTCAAGGTGCGGGGCGACCACCGGTGCCTGTGGCTGTGGCAGTGGCAGCACAGGCGGCGGGAGAACCAACTCCTCAATCTCCGCCTCGACGGGGAGTTCGTTGACGTGGAAGGGGTCGACAACAACCACATCATCACGTCTCTGGATCCCCCTCGCAGCCTCGATCCCGTATTCGAGGTACGAGAACCTCTTGATCCAGGGCTCGTTGCGGGTGAGGGGTTCTTGTTCGTAGTCGGCGTACTGGAAGCGGGAGAGCCGGGATCTGACGCGAGGGCTGCGGATGCCGTAGTCTGCGAGGGTGCGGGCTTCTAGGGCGATATCTTCGAAGGAGGTCCAGCCGATGTTGTTGCTGTGGTTGTGGCTGGGGGAGGGGGAGATGGTGCAGTCTATGCAGCCGGGTGTGGTGGGGTTCCAAGTGGAAGGGGCCTTGGATCCTGGAGTCGCGAGCTCGGTTGAAGGAGGAGATTGAGACTTCTCCCCCTCCATTCCCTTCTCTCCAGGCTTGTTGGGAGCGTATACTTGCTCGAATAGGGCCTTGGTGATGGCCTCGGCCCTGGAGGCTGATTGGAGCATCTTGACCTCGTCAGGGGTAGGGGTCTCGCTGACTTCTCCAAGAGACTCCTCGATCGTCTCGAGACTCATGGTAGTGAGTCTCGGACGAGTGGAGCGATCGTGCCAGACGTGAGGGTATCTCGCAAAGTATGTACGGGTAGCCGCCATCTTTGTTACTGATGGTATATGTGATTGAATACTGAGGTGTAAAGTGACTTGAGAAAGTGGTGAGTGTAACTTGAAGTTATCAGAATTATCAAGATGATGTATGGGATATGGAATGAACAGAGAACGATCAATAAGACAGGAAACGAGCCTGTTTGATATACTACATAACCGTTCTTCCGGAGATACCTCATGTCTTTGAGTTTTCGCAACTTTTCTCTTGGTCGGAGATACCTTCATCATCGGACCATGATACTCTATGCACTGTGTTTAGACTTCAGTCGTACCACGATCCTGCGCTCAATCAGAGTCCAGCGGAGATATTTCATGCCATGCAGGTGCCTTTGGGACATTTGGCTCCTGGGAAAGAACTGGGACTATTCGGTTTGCGGCTTGGCAATGGATGACTCTTGACGACTGCGTGATGACACTTCTTGCGGGACGTTAGAAGCTTCATTCAACCTCTAATTTTGTTCTTAGTACGTAATCTGCCAGATCCTGAACATGACATTAATAAGATATGATCCGAGGTACGCTCGAGAATCCAGCTTGGAAGATGTGTTCAGAGATAAAGTCTACATGATCCAAGCTAATCCAAGAGTCTCGGATTTCATCAAGATAACAAAAAGGGGCGCGGCCAAAGGCAAAGCAAGGGTTCAACTTAACTTTTCCATGGACTCGGTAGACTTGAGAGTAATTCGAGATGGTACGTTAGCTCGGTCTTCTTCGCAGCCATGTTCTTGAAATATACACAATAGGTCACGAAAAAGTTGAGCACCCGTATAGACTCCAGCCCTACACCACCAAGTACTTATCTGGGCCATTAATCATCCACATCAACCTTGAGGGCGAGGGACGGCTATCCCATCGGACTTCTAACTCATACAAAAAATGCAAAAAGCTCAGCTCCCTATAACAGGGAACCTACGAAAGATCCGAGGAGACTCTTACCAGCCTCAGGTGTAACGATGCAAGGATTTTTACAAGAACAATACGGGACTCGAACCCGGGACCTATGAGTGCGGGGCTATTCCCATCTAAGTGACATTCCCCGCTACGTCACAGGCCTTGGTGATGGAATGTCTCCCTTTTCATAATTATAGTGGGTGAGGTGGTGGGTGGTGGGCGATGTGCGTGAGGCTGGGCGGTGAGAGATACGGGTGTCAAAGGTGAATCACTAGGCTGGCATCACACGGTTCACATTCGTCGGTAGAGATTAGCCACGAAATCCCATCATTTTCGCAACCCTTTTTTTGATTATGGACTAAGACTAGAGAGACCACGTTTCGTCCGACCTTGGGAAAACCAAAGCCGTGATGTAGTTCAAGAGGATTGCCTTAGAGCTTCTTGTCAACCACATGAAGAACGCGGTGCTAGGATCAAATCAGGTTAGCCGGGCGAGCAGATACCTAGGCAACAACATAGCCATATACATTTACTGCCTCCAAGCCCTTGGAAATAATATTTAGATAGAGGGTGTATTGATGTGTTCATCAAGGGTACGCCGAGATAGACAGCCACACAGAGTAGTGCAGATGATAGTAGTCGGTCAATTTTATTGTCCGAAACCTGCTCGTGACGTGCAAGTCTCTCAAGTTTCCGAGATTTATTCCATTTGCCTCGTTGCCAACCCCCATTAGAGCCCGGTATTGTTCCAGAGTGTCCTCGCAGTCGAAAACGTGTGCCATATTCCCAGCGGTTGTCCAGGAAGAAAGCGACGCTGCGCTCAACAGTCGAAATTTCTTCGGGCAGTCTTCTCTCATTCCGTAGACTTCGACTCATTTGCGAAACTTCTCTGCCATGATCGATGCTAAGCCGTCGCACCATCCCGTGGCCGCCTCGATTAGGAAACCGATGTAAACTCCAGAAAAGTGGTAGGAGTGCCTGGTAAAGATGGTCGGCCAGGGCCCGGTGACGAACGAGTGGGCCATCGCGATACTGTAGCCCAATATGCCGGCTGTCATGATGCCGGATGTGCTTCTCGGACCCTTCGGCCAATGTTCCAGGATGGCGATGCACGAGGCCGGGAATGCGATCATCGCGGCGACGCCGTAGATGACAAAGAGTTCCTCCGACTCAACCGTGCAGTGTTCGCTGCCAAGGACCGCCAGGACGACCCAGCTCGAGAAGTTGACAGCGAGCGCGCATAACAACCGTTCGGCTATTTCCTTCTTTGACTCGACTTCCTCGGTGGAGGGTTTGGGTGGTTTCTTCATTGTCAAGGGAGATGGGTAGGGGGATTTGTTATCTCCCATGTTTGAAGAGGGACTTAGAGTCGCGGTGTATCGCTCTTGAGGCAGTATTACGCCCAAAGGACCGATGCGTAGCGCGAGTCCTGAGTTTAGCATTCAAAGATTGGTAGTGAAGTGCTATGAGTTTGGTGGACTTTGGTACATGAACAGCAGGACCTGCTCGGATATATAGTGCTCGCCGGAACGTTTGTGGAGGAAGATGATATAGGCCATCTCGTTTCGGCTCGCTCTACAACCGTGGGGAAACCCGCATTATGTGTACGGGTAACCGCGATGGTCTCTCTCACAAACTTAATCCAGCCGCATCCCGACCTTGCGTAGGCCTGAAAACGCCTGAACGGTGCGTCCAACCTTGAGATCTCAAAGGTTCTGAGCCGCGCCGGACGAAGAGGAAGGCTGAGCCTTGGCCGCATCCTTGCCGCCAACAGTACGAATCTTCCTCGGCAGAGGCTCCTCCTTCGAGTTCTTGAGGGCCTCGAGAACCAGCCCCATGAGCCCCGTCACCCCCTCAATCCAAAACCCAACGTGAAATCCGCTCAGCAGGCAGAACTCCCGCCCCAGAGTCTGCCCGACGCCAACGGTCCAGCTCGGGACCGTGATCCCGTAAATGAGCGTGGCAGTGAAGCCCAGTATACTGCTCAGGATTCGCTGATGGCCCGTACGGGGCCAGACGCCGTACGTCATGATGAACACGCCGGCCCCTGTGATGAAGAAGAAGACCGTGGCGGGGATGGCGAGGAGGAGCTTGGCGTCTTCGTCGCCGGAGGGCGATGGCCTCACAGAGAGGCTGCCGATTGTCGCTAGTGCTGCCAGGTTGAGAAAGTACCAGGTTGCGAAATAGTTTTCGGACGGCATGAGGTCATCGACGTATTGTCTCGGGGCAGTATTGGGAGTGTCTGGCTTCGTTGGCGGGGGCGCTGCGGTACTCGATTTAGATCCATCGCTGCTTGCTACAGGCTCTGGGTGTGGAATTGGCGTTGAGGTTGAAGTCATGTTTCTAATCGAGCTCCCCACTTCGTTGTAAGTAAAGAAATCTTTTTAAGATCTTCGCTGGCTAAAGCCTTTGAATGGATGCTTTTATTTGAACAATAAATATGTAATGAAGAAGCTGACGGTGGAGCACCAGGAGCATATGGGTCAAAGTACTTATGTGAGATTGGAATGCGAAGCGGCAACTACGTGCCGGTAACTTGGCTCGGCGGCCTCCGAATCCTTCATAAGCCGGGCGACGATGAAGCGGGCCTTGGTTCTTGGTTGGACCCATTGGCTTCGATTTGCCCAGAAGCCAAGTATAAGCCATTCAGCTGTATTGGTTCGAATGAATTATGCGACGTCTTTTGTGCAACACAAAATAACCGTGACATGTTGCTGTGTAGGCGAATAGATCGAAAAACAGCCAATGCTATCGGAAGCGACAGGAGCGGCGCAGCTTGACCAAGTAGCTTAGTAGCCCCAATGCTGAGATCGCATAAGGAAATGGTAAATTCGAAGGGAAGAAAAGCGCCCGAGAAGTGTCATTAACTGTCTAATACTTGCTAGTCTATCAAGATTGCGATTTGACCATGAAAATCTATAGCACACGTCAGTAAACATTCGCACAAGAAGTGTTCGAGCAACACCAAAACGTACCGCGTTCAATGCCTTGTCATCCATAGTCGCCATCCTCTTCTGCGCGATCCACCGTGACCTCACGGCGTGGTGGCCTCTGAGCACCGGCGTCGACGTACCACTGGCCGTCGGTGTTGTTGACGCTGATGCTGACGCTGCCGCCGCCTTCTTTGCGCGCTTCTCCTCCTTGCGACGCTTCTTCTCCTCTTTCCTCGCAGCCTTCTCGGCATCCGTCTCGCCCCTGCGCTTCTTCTTTGTCGACTTGTCGTCTGACGATTCGTCTTCGTCGCTGTTATCGGCGGCCTCCTTCTTGGCCTTTTTGCTCCTCTTCCTGTCCTTCTTCGCCTTCTTCTCCGCCTTCTCGTCCTGGGTATCTTCCGAAGCATCCTCCTTGGCCGCGGACTTTGATTTGCTGCGCTTCTTCTCCTTCTTTTCTTCCTTCCTCCGCTTCTTCTTCGCCTTCTCGTCCTCAGAGGACGAGGATTCGTCTTCGCTCGACTCCTCGGCCTTGCGCTTCTTCGACTTTTTGCTCGATTCGGGGATATCCTCCATCTTGACGTCGTCACTGTCGCTATCGTTCTTCTCCTTCGCCTCGGCCGTGGGTTCCTCCTTGATCTTGTCGCCGACGAGGAATCCACCGCTAACGAAGCGCATCGGTCCAAACTTGTTATCGCAGTACAGGGTGCTCTTCAGCGCCGTGCGGGCCTCCTGCTCCTTGGCAATGACCTCGGTAGACTTGCCGTTCAGGCGTCCAAGGAGGTCGGAGAAGACGTCCATGCCGGTGACCCTGTCATCCCTTGCCTGCTTGAAACCGAGACCGAGCATGTCATCCTTAAGGGCGACGCGAATGAAGGAGGCATTGGCCGCCGTATGGTGCACCGCGTGCGCTGCGTCCTTTGCACCGAGGTACTGGCCGGGTTCCCAACCCTGTGATCGCAGGATCTTCTGGCCAAAGGAGTCGAGGTCCTTGGTCCATTTCGTGTTGTTGGGATCCTTGCCGATCTTCCGGCGACTAAAAATGGGATTTTCAGTTAGTTATTCAAGCAGGCGAGGACAAGTCGCACGGAAACGGTGAGCCTCACGTCTTCGCCTGTGCCAGACCCATCTTTGCGTTGTGACGGGTGCCGACCGGTGGTGATGGAAAATGGGAATTTTCGAGATGCGATAAGAGATGCAGGCCAAAGCCATTATCGCAGAGAAAAAAATCTGGTGGGGTCCCTGTTGTGGAATGTGGCCCATCCCTGCAATCTGCAATCTGCATCCGAGGTAGATCCGACCCACCGACACTCACCGAGCCGACCGAGGCGAGTAGTCTCAATATCACCATTTTCAACCCGCCGATGATGGTTCTCGATACGCACGCTTAAATTGATTGCTTATTCGCACTTTTCGGAAGCTTGCTTCAGTATAAAAGACTATTTTAAATACTTAGATCGTATGCGTAAAAAAGGCTGCAAAATGACAAAAGAGTTCACCCCCCCGGTGCTGAACTGGGGGCTACATCTCTGGTGCACATGCTGGGAATCGAACCTTGACCCTAGCGAGGACGAGCCTACCGCCGAGACGACTCGCCCCTGACCATCCCGCCAAACGGGACTTTGACCTGACCTCACAAGCCTGTGAGGCGCCTGCCTCCGTTGGTGACAGGAATGGTCCTGGACCCCCCTATATGGGTTCGAGCCTTCACTTTCATGGAAACTTGATGGCTCACGGAAGAAAGCGCTGGCCTACCGGGTGCAGCGCCATCCATATCCATCCACGGCCCTCGCTACCTTGCCCTCCAAGCCTCCCACCCCTTTCCGAACCTTGAGGGCGAGCACATTGACGGCGCAATTCTCACACGCCCAAAACCCACAGCCACTGCCGTACTGCCATCTGGTCACGGTACCAAATTCAACTAAATGTCGGCTTCCCCTCCCCTCTAGTTGACTTGGCCCTGCCGAGTCTGCGCGACTTCGCCGGCATCCTACGTGCAAGACCAGCACAGCGGTCAAGGGTCCCCTTCTTGCGCAACAGCGAGAACAATCTGGCATCGATCCTGTTGGCAAGTAAGTTATCCCTTTCTCTATGCAGTGTCTCCCTACTTCTCCTCTGCTATAATGCAATGATGCGAACACATTAGGATTGAGCAACCGAAGTGTGTAGCTCTTAAACCCAGGCCGGTCTACGTTTCTACGCAGATGCTCCAGGGACCAGGGTCGCAGGTAAACAAGGCTTAGAAGAGTCGAAATGATTTCTCTATTGCCCCAACGCCATATGAAGTATGCTCGGTTCGTTACTGTACACAAGAACTATCGTCGCATGGATTCGCCCTATTATCCTTTCTCTCTTATCGGATGCTTATACAGTGAAGCCAAATCCCTTCATGCAAGCTCGGTACTGGTCGATCGTGGAAAGGCAATCCTTGGACGGATCGGCGGCGTTGGAGAAGAGCATGCACTCGTCACGCTTGGCCTTCTCGTCCTTGCACACGCAGCAGGGCTACAATCGCGATGACTCGTCAGTATTCAACGTTCGTCGTGCTCAAATCGTCGAAGGGCTATGTTCGGAGAAAGGGTTCTTTGCGCACCTTGGGCTTGGAAGCTTCCTGGCTGGCAGCCGGCGCAGCGGCCGGGGTGGCGATTGAGGCTGTGGGCGAACGTTGTTAGCCATTGCGCGGCATGAAATGATGGACTGTATTCCTTACGAAGAGCAGCAGCTTGGGATGCCATTTTGAGAGCGAAATGAGTGTCGGGCTGTTCGGCGGGTGGTTTGCGACAAAGATTTGGGTGGGCGGAAAGGATGGCTATTGAGGTGGTCTTCGTCGAACCACTTTTTTCCGCTGACTGACCTCACCACAGCTGTCGCATTTGTCAGTCACTCTAATTTTCGGGAGACTTCGGCGCCGTGGCCCAATCACGCCTTCGAAGAGTCACGTGTGTTGGTGGCCATCTCGCGCATCGTTCCAATTCTCGAGTTTTCTCATCTCGATTAAATGCGTCTCAAGGTTTCATACAGTTCCGTGTTAGGCTGCACAGCCTATTCATGTTCCTAAACTTGAGACGATGTATGCTGTGATTTCCAAAGAAACCAAGACGTCAGCGAATTCCGTCGACGTAGCACCGTGACGGGGACCGTTCCGCGTTGCGGGGCTCCGACCCCCTTCCGGAAAGTGGATCCATCGGACACCGGATCGTCACCAGACCAAGGGAGCTCTTGTGACGCTACCCACCGCTAGTGACTGCACCTACCTTAGTATGGGGGGTGGGAGTTTGTTCGTGTCGTTTGCTACTACGTTGACAGGCTAGGAAGGCAGCTGAAGCTGAATGATCTGCAAGTTGTCGGCATGAATTTACCCCGTTCTGACTTCCACCTAATGGGACATTTGTACGGCAGGCTGGTGAATTGTTGGACTTGACTGAGATTTCTCAACTTTGAACTGGATAAACCTAAACGTGCTTGTCTCCTCAAAGAACTTCGCCATACCCGCGCGCTGTCGAAGAGTCACCGGGCATAGTCAACTAGAAGTCGCAATCATGCTGTCCATTGAGGAAATACTGGCTCTCGCTGAGCCCAACGCTGAGTTCACAGAGGTGATCCACAACATGAGCTCATCACATCACAATGTTGATCGTTCTCGCAGCTTCAACGGGCCAGCCCAATCAAGGTCGGCGCATGGAACAAGAATACGGACCTCAAACAGATCCGAGGCATCATGGCCAAGGTCCTCGAGGCCAAACTCGCGGCCAAACCCGACCCATCTACCCTGCCCTACGTCGAAGAAGACGTCCACATCACCGTGAGAGATAGGACAGCGATTGCTGTTCGCATCCACAAACCCAGAGCCGTCGCCAATGATGGCTGTCCTGTTCTTGTAGCGTTCCACGGTGGCGGGTTCGTCATTGGCGATCTGGAGGGCGTGGGTCCCCTCTGCCAGCTCTTTACAACACTCGGTGGCATTGCAGTGAACGTGGACTATCGTTTGGCTCCAGAGCACCCCTTTCCTATCCCCGTGCAGGATTGCTTCGACGCTGTGAAATGGGTAGATCTACCCATCTAGAAGGCCTGATTGTTACCATGTAGGGATGAGGCTGACACGGGGTAGACCGTCGATAACGCGAAAAACCTTGGAATTAATTTATCGAAAGGCATTCTCGTCGGCGGCGAGAGCGCAGGCGCTGACTTGGCGTTGGGTGTAACCCGCCTTTGGATCGACGAGAAACAGACGCCAGAGCTGACGGGCATATTCTCGTCCATCTCCGGAGCCGTCACCGAAGACACCGTTCCCGAAACGTACCGAGATCGTTTCTTGAGTCTGAAGCAGAATGCTAGTGCCCCAGTCGTGACCGCAGACTCGATCGAGTTTATCAGAGGTAAGGATCATCACAAGACGACAGCAGCACTCTAGAGGCTCAGAGTAACATCGTGCTAGAAATGTACAAGCCGGACCCGAGAAGCCCGGTGGCGTACCCTGTCATCTCGCCGGACCTGACTGGCATCCCTAGAACGTACTTCCAGGCTTGTGGGCTGGATCCCGTGCGAGACTGCACGTTTATCATGGAGCAGGTTTGGAAGGATGCGGGAATACCAACCAAGCTGGATGTCTATCCTGGTCTACCTCATGGATTTTGGGCACTGTTTCCTCAAGCAGACTTCAGCAAGAAACACCAAAGAGATCAAAAGGCTGGTCTGGAGTGGTTATTACACAAGGACTCGGCATAGTTGACTTACACGGGCACCAACATGACTCAGGTCATCACACTTCCCTCCGCAAATTAGAACCTTTTTATACATTATCATAGTCTCTTATCGAGGAAGTTTCCATATTACCGTAAGTAAACTGATCACAATCCGTGCCAATAAAAGCTGTTGAAGCGAAAACGCGTCGTTGAGAAAAAGAAAGTTTAAATGGTGATAGGGGCGCCATCCCTGGAAATGTAGTGGCTTTGACCCCTGTAAGCTCCAAACTCAAGTGGAGCCACCCCTGCAACCTCTCAACGCGCTCTCGCCCGCCAGACGCGACGGACTAAATGGAAGGAAATCTGGGGGTGGTCGCCTCCAATTGACATCACCAACGACGTTCGAGCCTCCCGTCTACCATTTCGCATCGTCTCCCAACACCCCAAAACAGGCCGCCAGCTCCCGCGAGCACCTGTGGTCCAATATGGCGCCCAAGTCGAAACCGCCCGAAAAGAAGCAGCAGTCGCTCACAAACTTCTTCCAGCCAAAAACGGTCAATGGCCTAGCCGCCGCCTTCCAAAAGTCGCAGTCCGAAGCACGAACGAGCCCGCCCGAGTCGCCGGATTCCTCGCGCAAGCGCCCCTTGGAGGAGGACACGGATAGGGGCAATAATGGACCCGACAAGACCATCAAGAGAGCAAAGGGTGAAAAGGGGGACAAGACCAATGCTGCGGATCAGGGCAAGAGCTCCTTCTTCACTCCAGGAGCCAAGCCACCCGCCGAGTCTGAGCCCAAGTCCAAGGCATCTGCAGCTTCCTCTAGGACGGGACGGTTCGCCTACAGCCAGGCTTCAGACGTGAACGAGGAGGAGGATGAAGAGGATCAAGACCCTTCCACGAAGCAGCGCAAGGAGGAGTTACACAAGAAGTTCGTCAAGAAGCTGGGCCATCCGGACAGCATGCTATGGCGGCGCCGGAGGCAAGATGACAACGAAGCCGCTGATGAGGAGGAAGGCGAAGGAGAAGAAGACGAGGACGAAGCTCCGCCGCCGCCCAAGGCAAAGAAGGGCGGTGCAAGAGCAAACAAGAAGCTCACCCCCATGGAGATCCAGTTCCTCGACATCAAGCGGAAACACCTGGATACAGTCCTCATCGTAGAGGTGGGCTATAAGTTCCGGTTCTTTGGTGAAGATGCCCGCATTGCCGCCAAAGAGCTCAGCATTGTGTGCATACCTGGCAAATTCCGCTACGACGAGCACCCCTCTGAAGCACATCTGGAAAAGTTCGCCTCTGCGAGCATCCCGGTACATCGTCTGCCGGTTCACGCCAAGCGTCTCGTTGCTGCTGGTCACAAGGTCGGCGTGGTACGCCAGATTGAGACAGCCGCATTGAAGAAGGCCGGCGACAACCGCAACGCTCCATTCGTTCGGAAGTTGACCAACGTCTACACAAAGGGCACATACATTGACGAGAATGGCGAACTTGAAACGGGTGGTGATGGTGGCGCTCCTTCGGGTGGTTATCTGCTCTGCATCACCGAGACTCCCACCAAGGGGCAGGGCACCGACGAGAAGGTCGATGTCGGTATAGTAGCCGTACAGCCAACCACGGGCGACATCATCTACGACACATTCGAGGACGGCTTTATGCGCAGTGAAATTGAGACCCGACTGCTGCATATCTCGCCGTGCGAATTCGTCATCGTCGGCGACCTTACAAAGGGGTCAGACAAGCTGATCCAGCACCTCTCGGGGAGCAGCACAAACGTATTTGGTGATCGCAGCCGCGTCGAGCGTGTCCCTCGAACAAAGACCATGGCCGCCGAGGCCTACTCTCACGTCACACAGTTCTACGCCGACAAGCTGCAGCAGACCCCCGATGCCGATGCCTCGGCTCTCCTGGAGCGCATCCTTCACCTCCCCGAGCCCGTCACCATCTGCCTCTCCGCCATGATCAGCCACCTCAAGGAATACGGCCTCGAGCACGTGTTTGACCTCACCAAAAACTTCACCAGCTTCTCCGCGCGCCAGCATATGCTCCTGAACGGAACGACACTCGAGGCTCTCGAGGTCTACCGCAACGCTACCGACCACTCGGAGCGCGGTTCCCTCTTCTGGGCTCTGGACAAGACCACTACCCGCTTCGGCCAGCGCCTCCTCCGCAAATGGGTCGGTCGGCCTCTGCTCGACGTCGTCCGCCTCGAGGAACGCGTGGCCGCCGTCCAGGAACTCGTTGACGAACAGTCCTCCGCAAAAGTCGACCGTCTGCAAACGCTCCTCGCCGGCACAAAGACGGACCTCGAGCGCAGCCTCATCCGTATCTACTACGGCAAATGCACCCGCCCTGAACTCCTATCCGTCCTCCAGACCCTCCAACGCATCGCCATGCAATACCCAACCGTCAAATCCGCCGAGGCAACAGGCTTCACCTCCCCCCTCGTCGCATCCGCTGTCCTGTCCCTCCCCCAGATCCTCGACCTCGTCGTCTCCCACCTCGACAAAATCAACCCCGAGGCCGCCCGCAAAGACGACAAGTACAACTTCTTCCGCGAATCAGAACAGACGGAAGACATTGAAGACCACAAAATGGGCATCGTCTCGGTCGAACAATCCCTCGACGAGCACCGCGGCGACGCCGCCGCCTCCCTCAAACGCAAGAAACCCGTCGACTACGTCACCGTCTCGGGCATCGAGTTCCTCATCGAGGTGCCCAATACGGACCTCAAATCCGTCCCGGCCTCGTGGAACAAAATCTCGGGCACAAAGAAGCTCTCCCGCTTCCACACCCCCGCCGTCGTCCGCCTCATCGCCGAGAGGGACCAGCACCGTGAAGCCCTCGCCGCCGCCTGCGACGCCGCCTTCTCCGCTCTCCTCCGCACGATAGCAGACGCCTACCAACCTCTCCGCGATGCCGTCTCCTCCCTCGCAACCCTCGACTGCCTCCTCTCCCTCTCCCGCGTCGCCGCCCTCCCGGGCTACAGCAGACCAGCCTTCCTCCCCTCCACCACGAACAAACCCACAATCTCCATCGCCCAAGGCCGCCACCCCATCGCAGAACACACCCTCTCAGATCCCTACATCCCCTTCACCACAACCCTCGCCTCCCCCTCCCCGCTGGCCCACCTTATCACGGGCCCCAACATGGGCGGCAAATCCTCCTTCGTCCGCGCCGTCGCCCTCCTCGTCCTCCTAGCCCAGATAGGCTCCTTCGTCCCCGCAGACGCTCTATCACTAACCCTCACCGACGCAATCCACGTCCGCATGGGCGCCCGCGACAACCTCGCCGCCGGCGAATCGACCTTCATGGTCGAGGTCTCGGAGACGGCGCGCATCCTCCGCGCCGCCACCCCGCGCTCCCTCGTCATCCTCGACGAGTTGGGCAGAGGCACCTCCACCCACGACGGCGCCGCCATCGCCCACGCCGTCCTCGATCACGTAGTCCGCGAGAACAGGTGTCTCACCCTCTTCATCACGCACTACCAGAATCTCGCCCGCCTAGCCGAGGGCATAGGCGAAGGCCTCGTCAAGAACGTCCACATGCGCTTCACCGCCACCCGCAGAGCCGGGGCTGGGGCGGAGGAAGGCGACGTCGATACGGATGATGATGAGGCGGGTGCTGACGAAGAACTAACGTTCCTGTATGAAGTTGGAGAGGGTGTTGCGCACAGATCGTATGGACTAAACGTGGCTCGTTTGGCTCGCATACCCCGCAAGGTCATTGATGTTGCCTCGCAGAGGTCGCGCGAGATGGAACAGGATGTAAAGGTCCGGAGGTTAAGGGGCACCGCTCGTCTTCTCACCGAAGTCCTTGAGACGAACCCCGACCAGCTTGATCATTTGATCTCAAACATTGAGCAATTGTAGGCAAATATATCACGGACAATCAAAAGTAAACATATGTACTATGAATCCTTGTGTCATTTCTCGAAAGTGCGTCTGGTGTGACTAGTTGACGCGGTATGACTGCGAAAGACCGAAAACTGCGTTATCTATAGCCTCCTTTGCCTCCCGAAACAAAAAGAAGTCGATGGGTAAAGTCCTAGAAACCTGGCAGGGCTCTTTGCAGTGCCACCGCTTATGGATGTTCCACTACATTCCCCATGATTTCTTGCTTGAAAATATCGCGCAAGCCTAGCAGCATGTGTCCTATTCCCGCCCTCTTAACTACCCTGTGTTCCACCCCGACGCCATTTGAGCGAGGATCCGCAAGCGAGTTAGTCGTTTCCAGAGGAAGGCTAACCCCGCGTCACCCCGAGCTCAAAAGTGGTCCGGTGATGTAAAGGAACGCAGGAGAAGATTGCGTATCTACTCGAACAACTGTGGGGTATCAGCACTGCCCAATTGCGCCTTCGCCAGAACGTCAGACTTACTTGAAAAGAAAGAAACCGAAGAACGAAACCCAGATAAAGAGTCTGTTAAAACCCCAGATCCGCATACCCAACTTCCCCGCGGTGGTGGCTTGTGATGAACCCATGTCACCAACGGGAACGTTGTCGAGTCGCGCAACTAGGCCCCATGTCCATTCTGGTACACGCCCGAGCCCTGAGCGTGGTCATGGTGGCCGTTGCCGAACGTGTTCATCATGGGCATCTGCTGAGAAAACATCATTTGCTGATGATTGTGATTGGCATTGATGGGGTTGAATCCATGGTGGCCGGCGCGCAACATTGGGTTACCCCAGACCGGGTTGAGGTGGTACATGTCAGGCATCGAGTATCCGGTGAAGATGTTGGGGTCCATGTTGATGGCAGTGGTCATTCCAGCCTGGTTCAAGTGAGTGTTGTTGACACCATAGAAGTCAATGCTGGTCATCTTGTGTTCCTGTACACCATTGTTATTTTCCTTTCCTGTGAAAGTTCGACGTGAAAGCTGCTTCGCAGCCGGAGTAGGAGAGGCCATGCTCAGATTCGAGTTCGCGTTCATCGACCGGAGGGGTATACGATTGCGGACGTCGAATCTGCGCACATAGGGGTTAATACACAACATTACTAACATGATGAGAGTTTTCGGGGATGGACCTAGGCTCATCCTTCACCGTAGTCGAAGCTTTGGTGCCTATAATCTGAGTTAGTGGGTGGGCAGGAAGACGAATATAGTACAGAGACTTACCGGCAGCGCTGCCACCTTGGAACACGTCGGAGACGCGATCAGTGACGGTGAAGAACTGGTCGTTAGGACCCCGGTCGGGACCTCCAATTTCCTTGTGAGATTCATCAAGCTCGATCATTCCGGCGTAGTCGAGAGTATCGCTGTCACCATCGGCGGTGCTAGCGATGTCGCTCGTGACATCGAACTTCTCCGAGAGGGACTCGCTGTCGAGCTCCGAAACTTCTTCCTGCTTGTAGAGACCATTCTGGAGCTGCATAGCCAAAGCAGAAGATGCACGGTGAGCGGCTTCGTCAGCGAGCTCCTCCTTGACAACAACTCCCGAGGCATTGCCATCCTCCTCTGCGGCACCGCTACGTCTCTGACGACGTCTAGACTTCTTGATGACCTGTTTGAGCGATTGAAATAATTAGTAAGATACTGCTCTGCCTCGTGGCATATGCTTTGACTAACCGGGCTTCCCTCAACGGAAGGGGCATCATAGACATCACGAGTTCTCTCGAACTCCAAATCCAGATTTGCCACGATCTCCAAGGTGGTGATCGCCTGAGACGAAAGCTCCATCTTGCGAAGCACAGAGGCGTCCTTGCGCTGGTTCCGCTGCTTCTTCTGATCAGGGGTGGCGGCATCAAAGATGCCCATGCCAGGCCAGACGGTTCCCTTGAGTCGAGCAGACTCCAAGTCATCGGGACCCCACTCAATGGCATCATCGGTAGGAGTCGAGGCCGAGGCCAGATCATCGTTATCACCGTAGTATGTGATGGCCTGCTGCTGGCCAAGAAGTCGACCGGTGGGAGGAGGCGTAAACATGGAGTCATTAGCCTCACGCTTGACAAGGGTCGAACGAGCCTTCTTCCTCTTGAGGGTCTGTCACAGTCAGTACATGAAAAGTTCTTTGCTCGAGAGGGTGCCTACCTGAGAAGTTCCCTGTCCGGATCGCGAGAAACCTCTCGCCTTTTCATCCTTGGCCTTGAGGCGCTCTGCAAGCATACGCTCGATACCATAGTCCTTGTACCACTTGTCGTAGGTGGCAACTTTGTCCGCGGCGGCGAGATCCTGAGTGGCGCGGATTCTCACATCGTTTTGAGTCTGAAGGTGGCCCTTGGAACTGAGGTGGGTCAGAAGATGGGAGAGGTCGGAGAAGCGCGGGGTGCTCGTGCAGACAAGGCAGACGAGGGGGATTCCAGGACTACCCGAGGGCTTGGGGTCGTCGGGTGGATTCTTGGAGCTAGGGGCCTTGCCGCTGGCCTTGACAGTGGACGACTTCTCGATCTTGATAGGCTTGAGCTGCTTGTTTCTGGATCCTTTGAGGACCTTGACAGGCATGACATCGTCGGCCTCGTGGGCTGCGACGGCGGCCATGTTCTGTCCAGAGTCAGCATTTGCAGCCTCTATAATTCATGGAGCCAGTCGTAACTGACTAGCCGTCTTTCCATGGTCTGTACAGAGCGAGTGGGATGGAAGACAGGCTTGTCTGCTCGTAGTAACCAAAACACAAAACGAGGGGAGGAAGAGAATGACGGATATTTCGAATATCAGCAGACAGAGGAAGGGCAGCACCCAGCAATGAAAGCCAAGGAGTGAAGTCGAAATGCTCAGTGCAAATGGGAGGTGTCAGTGGAAGCAAAGGGTGGCTGTGATGGGAAGAGGAATGTCGATGATTGGGAACATCCGACGAAAGAACGGATGTGTCGATAACGACTGTTGTGCCATCCAAAAGGGTGGGCATAGACTCCAGATAGGAGAAGGGATGTACTCACGGCTTGAGCAGCAAGAGCCGCCTGACGTCTAGGAGCCATTTCGGAAAGACGGGAAGAATGATGTTATCCATAGTAACAACAAGCCTGCCGTCCCAAAATGAACGGAGAAGGTACGCTGGTATGAGATCGAAATCTGGCAAGAGGTGGTTCTTGAGGTTCAGGTACTCTTTCCTGCAAAATGAATTCGTCAGTGGCAGAAATTTTGGGGATGAAGGAAGCTGTGACACCGGCTCTTTCTCAACAGTTGGAAACCCTGATGAAGGAGCAGAGGCAAGTCCCGGTCTTGTCACCTGACGTAAAGGGGCAATGTCACTTTGAGGAAGGCATCGGCAATGCGGACCCTCAAGCCTCCGGTATGAACGTGTTGTCGCCGACCATCTGCCCATTGGCCCGGGAGAATGACGGCAATTTGATCCTGAAATTGCCGTGCGATTGGTGACCCCGACCGTGCCGCAACGGACAAGCCTCACTCGCTGGATGAAGGTGAAAGACTTACCAAAGTACCACGGATTGAGCTTAAGTTGAGAGATCAGCTGTTGGTTCTGAAGACCACGGGAAACAGACGGGTTATCGTGTGTATTTGGGTTCTATGAGATTGGCTTCGTTAGTAAGGACTTCTCTCCAAAAACTCGTGGTTCTTCAGGCAATGGCTTACCGTGTGTCCTGAATACAGCCAGAAGACTCTCCGTAGTCGCGTATCTTGCTGAATTTCTGCGCTGATTGATAGATTGTATCACCAATCCAAGGAACTAGATTGCTTCTGTATGGAAAAGTAAGTAAGAGTGAACCAAGACTGTCGATATGTTTGTAGAGGAAAGAAGAAAGAGTTTGAGCCCAGAGAAGAGAAATGAGAAGAGAAGAGCAGAGAATAGAGCGGGTATAAGAAGCCCAGGGCTGTTGCCCTTCCTCAGCTGTAGGACCAAGGGGGCGGGAGCAGAGACTGGCTCTCGCCATTCCTGGATGAACAGAACTAGCGGGAGCAGAGAATAGCTCTCGCCATCATATGTTGACAAGATAGGCGAGAGCAGAGAGTAGCTCCCGCCGTCTGAAGTCCAAGAAGAACAGCAGAATCAGATCCTAGCTCTCGTCGTCCCAAGTCGGACAAGACTGGCGGGATCATAACCTAATTCTCACCGTCTCATATCAAGCGAGATCAGAGACTAGCTCTCGTCGTCCAAATTTGAACAAGGTGGCGAGATCAAAGACTGGCACTTGCCGTCTCAACTTGAACAAGACTGACGGGATCAGAGGCTGGCTCTCGTCGTCTGACCTTGGACAAGACTAGCACTCGCCGTCTCAACTTGAACAACACTAGCAAGATCAAAGACCAGCTCTCGCCATCCCGGGTTGAACAGGACTGGTAGGAGTGTCTTGAACCAAGCATAGCTCCTGAAGCAGGAGCAGAGACGAGCACTCGCTGTCTCTGTATTGAAGAAAAGGGGCCAAAGTTGGAGCACACTTGAAGGTGGCTCTCGCCTCTTCAACTTGACAGGATATGAAGAAAAGAAAGTCAGGGAATTGTTTTCCAGCACCTGCGCTTGCAAACGTGTCTGAACGAGCCACTCAGAATAAACAGTCTCACCCACATCGTGAGGAATCTTCAGATGCCCAAGTGTCGAGACGAAGGGCATTTCAAGACGAATAATAGAACAGAAAACTTGCGATGAGAACCTTGCTCGGACGGGGCATCTGAGGAATGAACGGTTGGGACGATCAAAGCGTTGCGACGAAAGCGATCGCTCGATGAAAAGTAGACCGTGACGAGAACAACATTTGATGGTGATGTTCACCAGGAAGAACAAGAGCAGTGAGATCAAGGCGAAGGACAATGATTTGCAACAGAAAGAGACGGAAGAGACGGACCAATCTGAAAAGTATTGCATGAAGGGAAAACAAAGACGGGAACGCGAAAAATGAAGCCAAAGAAGGTGTTCGGTGATGATTTTGACATGAAAATAAACAACACCACGTACCTAGTCCCTGAACTTCCTGAGAAACGGGTGTGGAAGTAGAATCTGGTATTTCAAGTGCTTTTGTCAATGCGCATCTGCGAATTGCTGAAATTCCCCCGATGGGTAGCGGAAGGAGGATGAGGATGTTGGTCCAGAAGCAGTGCTTGGAACTGGGATTTTGCGAAGGTCGAAGGCGATCTGATGATGGTCGTACAGACGAATCTGGGACGGGAAGAAAAACACAGATGCGACGGTGTCGTACAAAGGGTGTATTTCGAAAGAAGTGGAAGTGTTGGGACAGTGTTGTAATCGAAAGCAGAGAGGAAGGAATACCTGGACAGGCGACCGAATGAGACGATCAAAGTCCAAGAGAATGGTGTGGTTGTTGGTGAAGTCTCCAAGAGTTCGAAGATATCGAGACTTCCGACGGCGTGGAGGAGGAAGATGGGTTTGTTGTGATGGAGGCGGAGGGCGAAGTATGAGAGACGAGAGGAAGGCCGACAGACGCGTGTGGTGGGGCCGCTCGGTGAGCGGGTGGGTGGTCTTCCGGAGTGGAGGGCATCACCACGAAGCTAAGCCTACACCGACCGCAGTGCACGTGACTGGGTGGTTTGATGCCGAAATAGGATATGGGATGAGGGTCGGGCGGTGTGAGAAGTCTTGGTACCTTACAAGGCTTCGAGATGAGGGTTCAGCGGGCGAGCCAGTGAAACGCTCCAGGCGTATCAGTTCAACCTTGAGGTACCTTAGTGCAGGTGGTACTTCTGGACGAGATGAGGCTATGTTTTCAATGGCCATGAGGTCAGAAGCAACTACATATGCCTAAAGTACATTTGACGAGGATGATATGACACTTGCAACAGATATTTGACTAAGCCTTAGACTGAAGTAGAGCAGTAGGGAGTGTGAATGGAGAGGAACGGGAACTTGTAGATTGATTTACCTTCCAACTTTAAGAACAAGTTGGCGCAACGGTGACTGGACTGACTTGTGTTGTATTATGAGGCTGATGATGGATTGTTTTACGTATCATTAAATTGCTCTCATGGGTATCTTAAGCTTTCAAGTATCCCAGGGGCTATCTCCCAGCAGGTCGTAAATGAGGCTACGTAGACTGTGGACAAGCCGACACTATTGCTCCCTTCTCGACCCGCATTCTCATACCTCTACTACTAAGGCAGGCCACAAGTCTACTTATGTGAACACATATATCGAGAACCAGGCGTCTGAACTTAAGCCATCATCCACCCGCTAACCCTTCCTATATTCCGTCTCGACAGTTCACGACGACTTCCTCCCAAGCACCCGATCAATCGTCGGCTTCGGCATACAATACACCGGATCAACCACCACCGTCCCCGGATACCCCAACAAACTCAACCCCGTCATCCCAAAGCACGTATGCCACACGTCAACCGTATTCCCCGGCCGATCCGAAATCCCGCCCAACTCCTGATCCTGACACTTCAGTATGAACGCAACAAGCTTGCCCCGATCAATCCAGTGCGTCCGCCCGATAATCTCCAGACTGCTCAACACCCACCAGCTATAACACACGTCCTCGTCCTTCTCCGGCCTGCCGTTCAACCCGCCCCCCGCAACCTGCCGCTCGCTGAGCCACCGGCCCAGCTTATCCGCCTCCACGAGGTCCAGACGCCCCGCGATGGCGAGCGCCGCAACGCACGTGAAGATCTGGCCCGAGTGGGACTCGTCGCCCGGGCTGACGCCGTACCCGCCGTCAAAATTCGTGCAGGCGACAATGTGCGCGACGGCCTTGTCGACGTCCACGAGGGAGAGCAGGCCCAAGAGGGAGAGGGCGTTGAAGGCGCCGTACAAGAAGCGCGTGTCCTCCTCGCCCCATTCGTCTCCCGCAAAGGTGCCGCTTTCACGGCTCTGGAGGTCCGCAATGACTGGAGATGGCGAGTGTCAGCCCACTGCCCCCAAAACCTGTGACGTAGTGAGAGTGCTTTAATGTACTTACACTTGCCAACCTGCGCCTTCCCTTGACCCTTACCCCTCGCCTCCAACTCATCCAGCGCATCAATCATGACCAGAATCTGAACGGCACTAACAGTGTACAACATATGCGCGTCGTGGCCCGGCGCGGCCCCGAACCCCCCGCTCTCATGCTGACACGAGAGCACGAAATCAATCGTCTCGTCCCGCGGGAGAGCCTCCGGGTGGCCGAGGAGGTGCAGCGCTACCAGGCCCCAGTAGAGGCCGTTGAGGCGCAGGTGCTCCGTCAGCCAGTAGTCGTACTCGTCTTTGCGGGTATCAAGGCTCTGGACGTATTTGACGTGCGCCGCCGTCGCCAGCTTGAGCTCGTCTGGCAGGTTCTCGAACTGGGCCGCCATGACGCCACCCTTTTTCTCTTTTGATTCTCCCCCTTTCGTGTGACTTGATCCGGGCGTTCGTATCTGAGGTAAGATCAGAAAAGATTTATGGAGAATTAAAACCGAACCAAACTTTCTCAATAATACCTAGGCAGGCGTGAGAGGATGGATGAAGTGAGGTTGTTCGCTTAGGTAATGGTGGTGCAGGGCCGGTACGCAGGGTTCTGCCGACTGCCGGGCCGTGAAGTCCATCTAGTGTGGGGTGGCCTCGCCGCCCTCACCGAGGTGTGTAACCCACCCCATGCTTAACGGATCCGAAGGTGGCGTCCGTGACGTCTTAACTATCCGACAACTTCTGGTCGTTTCTTACCTTACCTTACTTGGTGATAGTCTCGCTCACTCTGTGCGGTGATGCACCATGACTTTATCTACCTTAGTCACTGTACTTGAAAGGCAGCCAGCTGAATTGCCAACTGTGGTCAACCGGGAGTTGGGTTTAAGGAACTCAACAGTTGACCGAGAGACGGACCTGAGAACCAAGCTCATCTTTAACCTGGAATCGTTAAACAGGATTAGGCTGGATTCTTGGCACCATACTACATGTCAGCCATGCAAACTTACAATCCCCAAAGCACTGCAGCAAGATCGGATTATTTTTCGTGATCCTATCATCTTCCCGAATCCATTCGTGGCAGCTCTTCTAGTAGGAGTGGTGTGTAACAAATAACTACCTCCGCCAAACTGAGGAGGATGATGCTTGGCACGGCTATTGATGGTGGCTGGAATCCGGTCTTGCACAAACTTGCCGTCCAATAAGTGTTGAAAGACGTACTTGTCCTGGAGAGGTAACGAGATGGCGGAGAAGTACTTTAGGCTCTGGGATCGACGACAAGGAAGGCTTAGAAACGCCCTTCTTTTCCCGATCTCATCTTGGATGGATGAGGATTACGCAAGACCCATCATCAAAGATCGCAGGTACAGACAGGGTCACCAGAGCCGCCCTTGACGGCACCGTACACAGTAGAAGAAGGTGGCTAGGACTGGGCAGTTGGAAGGAGATGGTGCAAGCTTTATCCTACGAATAACCTCACACCCCGCCGGGCGAACTATGACATATCGGGCGCCCTCCCTTTTGAGATGGCTTGGGCTAGAGCCAGTTCTCCCGAGGAAGAACGCAGCGTTGTTGGGCCCGAATCTGCGCACCCAGACTCTAAAGGCGGGTCCTCGCGGGCATAACACAGTATCCGTACGTGAATACGTGCCACTTCCATATTGACAGCTGGAGCCATCATCCAGGCTTGTGCCAGGCCAGGAGCAACGGAGGCGAAGCCACGCTGCCACGCTGCCATGTGCGCGTACCAACCCTCTTTTCTGGGTCTTTCCCGTCCGGACACCGTTCGGGGCGTTGTTGACATTTACACATCGTGCCCACACCTGCGGGGCTTTTCCCAGCGTTTGTCGAAGAAACACTACCGAGTTTCAGAGTGATCGGTTGTGTGCCTGAACTAAGCTCCTTTCGGACAACGGTGGTGTACGTTGGCATTCAGGCCTGTGCGAACCATGACGCCGTTGTCAGAGACCAAGTACTTCGTAGGCCCTGAACGCAGAGTGCTATTCCCTTTCCATGGTAAGGCTCTGGGAGACTTCGTTCATGTCCTGTCGCTCATGTTGCTAGAGCTGGTGTACGGAAGTTATGGCTGTAAAGCTGCTTTGCGATACGGCACAAGCTAGCTGTATCCTCGACTAGGCTTGAGTCTGTCAACTCATAACCGAGAGAGATCGCCGCGGCAAGTGGGTAACTCATCGTTGATATTTGGCAACCGAACCCGCTATCCGCCCGCGAGGCACTTGACCGCTGACGACACGCCGTGGGCTTGGAGTTGATTATAGTGCTGCGGAAGTTCCCAACTAGAGCAAAAAACGCCTCGGGTAAGTGAATCTGCGAATATCTCGTGTCGAACGTAAGTAATCTCAACCGTCCTCCGTTGTTGATGCCGAGGCCACTTCTCCACGAGAAGCCATAGAGCGAACAGTGACTTCCTAGTATTGGCTGAGGTAGATACTTGATACCTTGTACACGCTTCCGTCGAGTCGATCTCTAAACACCTTCATTGGCAATGTGGGACTTGGTATCAGTGAGAATGACGACAGCTCTAGCGTAAAGTTCGGCAGAGTTTCTACCTCTTCTGCGCCATGACCCGTCGTCTCGTCCCTCTGGATAACTTTGCTCAAAATAAGCCCTCTGACCAAAGAGAGTGCACGTTTTCGGCACAATCTTTTGAGATAAGGCTTAAGCCGGCACGTTGCGGCAACACTTGACGTGCTCGGTTCGAAACGAAAGCCAGAATACGTGCATTGGTTGGTTGCCAACCAGTCCGAGGCTTACGACTTGGGAGGCGATGATATGCTAGATGGCTTCGTGGTGCCTGTGCTTTGCAGATGGACGCGCAGTAGCGCGACTCCTTGCCGTCAAATCAGTGGGCAGCCGGCAAGCTTCTTGTCTTCTTGTCTTCTTGTCTGGCCAGGGAGGCAAGTTGAGCGAGTCGAGCCGAGCTCACCGTTGGACGGAGTAAGGGGATCTTCGACTCGGGCTTCCAAACACTCTGGAAGGGTCTGAACGTGCAGAAGAACCGCACAGAGTGCGTCGGTAGCGTGCTGGCTGCGTCGCGACGTGTCACATCATGCCAGATCAGTCTGTTGCTCCGTTCTCTGTCGGCAACGCCTAGCCTCGTCTTGCAAGTGTACATACTGTCGCGGTGTTCTGACCACGTGGTGCTCCATATCACGGGTTTGCTTCAGGCTTTATCCCCTCCCTCACATTTGAGGTAACCCGCTCGTGGTCAGTCACCTGAACTTGCGGAGCGCCTATCGGACTTCGGAGGTGCCGTCATCACGACATATAACGGCGCACAGCTTGATGCCCGAGCGGCGGGACCACAGACGGCCGTACTGCTGCGGAGGCACTGACCGTCTTGGTATTGCCAATTAACGTATCCCGAGGTAGACGACTAGAAAGATGACCGGTTCTAAGGGGTGACCGCAAGTTGTGTCATGAGGTAATGCAACGCTTAAAGCTTACATGGACGGCTGCAAGCAGTAAGCACCCCTGGCGTTGCTCACATTCCAGGCGATGCAAAACGTGGCGATCCTAGAATTGACTGCGTTTCAAGAGTCTGGCCTCCTGGCAGTCCAGTGGGCAATGTCCTCCAAGAGTCGAGTTGAATAGGGTATTCATTCAATGCCTTGGCATGGGACACCGAAGGAGCCGACTCCCAGCGAGATCCCTTTCAGCTTGGTGTTTTTAAATCATCTGCAAAAGGCAGAGAACAGACTCCGTCATCACCATCGGAGCAAGTTTACTTCATTGGCCGGGATCGTGTTGGGTGCTGAGTCTGAGTATACCGCTTGCGAATACGAATCGTGACACGGACGAAGACATCACCGATAGATTTGGGATATGTATTCCCTTTTTAGTACAAACAATGCGCCCAAGCTGGTGGTCGCTATTAACGAACGACTTGTTGGTTGTCGCGAGTCCACAAAGAAGGCACTTGTAAAGGCGACCTGATGGTGAGGCTGGCATGGTTGACTCTGCGATCCAAGACGGCTCGTCCAGAATGGTGCTTGGCAGGTATGGCTTCCCAATAGCTTGAGCAATGTCAATGTCAAACAGACGTGCGCTGCCCAAATCGACACTACAGGAGGACCGGACCACGATCTGTGCGCGGCGACTGGCGGATGAGACTGGCAAGCGGCAAGCCGTTGGCCTTGTTCGTTGTTGGTCGACCAAGGCTGTTAATGCAACTAGGCCGCAAGCAGCCACGGGTCTTCGGACGTCTTTGGTGGCAGAAGACCGCTTGAGGTAATTGCAGTGCTGAGGGATAATGGATGGAGCAAGGAGGCAGATTGAAGAATGTATCGGTTTCAATGGCCAGAGCCGCATTGAGGCCTAACCGGCAACGGACGGCACCAATGCACCAGGGTAGACACGCACGCCGTATCCGTAAAAGCCGACATGGGCGACATGGTAATTAAAGAGAGTTGAGCAACAAGATGAGGGTATTCCAATACGTCGTGTTGAATATGGCAAGGAAAGGTAGCATAGGTCCAACACGAGGTGGTGGCTAGCGCAGCAAATGATGTTAGTGTTTAGTTGGAGCAAGGTACCTAAGCCCCAATGAAGTGTGATGCGGTGTCAGGCCATTGCGAGAGGGAATCTCAGAAGTCCAGGACATTCAGGAATCAGCACAGCCCGAGGCCCCCACAGCGACCTGCCCAACGTTCTCACCTTGTGCTTGTCGGGATTGACACCACCAGACCAATTGGCAACTACGGCCGGAGTGCCCTCTCTCCCTCTCGTGCCGCGTTGTGTCCCCCATTCTTTCCTCCAAGCTCCCCGCCGGGCATCAAGACTCGAATGGAAGGCGATGCCTGTCACCGGGCAGTTACCACCACCCCGGCCCTCTTGCCTTCCTCCGCCAGGTCTCGTTCAGGGTCGGATCCACACCGGGCCATGGCTCCTTCCTGCCAGTGACAGATTTCCCGAGTCCCCCCTCTTAGGTACTGTGTATGCAAATACGCCTCTTTTCGGACGTCTCTCACCACTGTCTGAGGTAACGGCTTGTGACTCCACAGTCTCTCCTCTATTTTTTGCAGGCAGGAGCTCGACGAAAGCAAGCGCCGCGCCTTCCTTCTGAGGTTGGTAGGGTTTTCCCCCCATGTAGCTGTACCTTACAGATCCTGTGCTTGGCTCCCGGTTCCAGGTACAGGCACGGACATAGACAGGCCTCACGCTGGGCTGGCTACCACCCTCTCCCTTTGGTAAGGTAGGTAAGGTACCTCGGGCACTCTAGGTCTGTAGGGGAACTGTTAGTTTGCAACTTTGTACCCATCAATCAATCCTTGGCCCAAGGTACCAACATCTATCTTCCTTTCTTTCTTTCTTTCCTCTCCCAGTCATTCTGCCCGTTATTCATGTTCAATAATGAATGAAACTTCCTTCACATCCAACCTTTTTCAGCCACCTGGCTGTTCTTATACGGGAACACAATAGGGAACAACCCAGAACAAGTCAAGACAAAGCCGCATCTTTGGTTCAATCGTCCCCAAGCTTGCAAGGAGCCTTGCTTTGTACCTGACCTCACCTTACCTTACCTCACAGGTACTGTTTGGTTACCAACCTACCTGGTACCTTACCCCCCCCCCCCCCCCCCCTTCTTCCCTACCTACTTTCACTCTCACACACCATCTCTCTCAGGTACCATCTCAACTCCATCTTTCATTCACTCACACATAGTCACTCACTCACCCTCTCATCCTTCATCTCCCTCTTCCTCTCTATACTACATTGCACACTTTCATCACCCGCCCGCGCCTTAGGTTATGTTAGGTTAGGTGATCTATCTCTATTTCCTCAATCGCCGCCCACCTACCACAGATTTCCATTCCTTAGCCTGTCTCCCCCATCTGGCACTTTACCCCTTCCACCTCCTGATATCCCCGACAGATGCGTGATCCGTCTGGTCCCAGTGCGCGCACCGAAACAGTTGGCCCTCCTGCGGCAGAGAACGAATCAGGATAGGGACCGTTTCTGGGCCTCCTTGCCCGTCCCATCTCAACCTATCCCATCTCATCCCGATCCTGATTCTGATCCTGTCCTGTGCCCTGTGTGTGCCTGTCTCCCCGTCGCACGTCGCACTACTCACTCTCCTCGCCGCACCAGTACATACACACAGTCTCTCTACCGATACCACTATTACCACTACGAATACTTCGTGCAGCTTGAGCCCTGAGGTAGCCCATGCAGGCCTGGTGCTCTCTCTGGAGTCTGCCTCACCTCATCCACCTCACCTTACTTACCCCGGGCCGCTGGATTCGTACCGTACGGATCCCCAAGCTGGGTGGCCCTGACCTGATTGAGGAGCTCCTGCGCTGCCTCTCTGCTGCCACCACCCATCGCCGCCCGCCCACCAACGCCTTGTCTGTGTCGCCGCGCCCTCTGGGTATCATCCTTGACCGGGCCCCCAAAATCTCCTATTTCATTCAGCTACCCGGGGAATAAAAAAAAAGAGAGAGGCACATTATTAATTTCCTACCATGGGCCGGAAGCATGCACCACAGCCGCTGACGCTGTCTGAATCTCAAGCCTCCTCCGACCAGCCTGAAGACGTGCCGCGCTCTGCTGAAACCCTCGCCTCTGCCGTTCCTCCAAGCGCTGGCTCTAAATCGCAATCCTCTCCCAGATCTCCGCGCTCTCCCTTTAGGTTCACTCCGAAAAGGCCCAGCGCAAGTGGCAAGCAGTCTCTCCAGTTGACCGACGAGCATCGAAACTTTCAAGACCAGGACGACGACCAAGACCTCGAACAGTATCAAGCCATCTCCTCCGCCCTCCACCGCGCCTCCGAAGACACGCCCCCTCGCCAGCATCATCAGCACAACCCCATCAGCCCTCGTCAACAACAGCACCGCCCCGACGAGCCATCCCGAAGACCCTCCAAAGCCGCCGGCTTTTTCTTCAATTTCACAAAGTCTGCCAACAAATCGTCCCATTCTCTCGTCTCCCCCGCGCAGTCGCCCTCACACCCTCAGCGCCAGCAACAGCAACACCAACAGAGCCCGATCCAGTACCCTGACTCGAGAGGCGAAAGTATGTCGAGGGGCCCCGACAATGCTCCTCCCATGAGCAACCAACCCACCCAGCCTTTAGGTACGAGGATAACTTTCCTTCTTGAGACCGTAGTGTCCACTGCCTGTGCAGCTGGGGCCCACTACCTGATCCATCCCCCGTTTCGCCTATCGTGAGACCATTTCTTCAGTCGCTGACCCGTATGCCATTTCACCAGCAGATCCGTCCTATGCTGAGCACTCCGTCCAAAAGCCCGCACCCACCCTGCCGTCCCGCTCCGACGTATCTTTAGCCTCTGCTGCCGACTACGATACTTCTCCCGCCCAACCCTCCTCGTCCAAGAAGTCCAAATCGAAGCCATTTGGTCTTCTAAGCCGCAGCAAGTCGCTTCGCGACAAGGACGGCTCAAGCTCTCGAGACAAGCAACCCAGCCCGGTGCCCGTATCGATTGTCGAACCCGAACCGTCCCACACCTCGACGAGCCGTAACCACTCGCTCAACAATACCAGCACTGGACCCGAAAGGTCTGCCAGAGAAATGGTGAACTCTACCGGGCGGAATCGCTCGGAAGACCGCGCGTCGCCCCGGGAAATGAGCCACAAGGACAATCATAGGGAAAAGGACCACCACCCTCGGCAAAACTCGTCTTCACAAAATGGTGGCTTTTTCGGAGGACTGAAGAGTGGCAGAGACATTATTAGCAACCGGTTATTCGGCAAGGGTGGCCGTAGTGGAAGCACGACGGAGAGGGAGCCTGTCATCGACGATGAGCACTACACGCTCAAGACAATCAATCTGCCTCTGGTCGAGCAGACGCGTCGCACACGCATCTCGAAGCGCTTGGAGGATTCAAGAGACAAGACGGAGTTTTGGATGCCCGCTTTCCCGTGGCGCGCGATCGACTACTTGAACTATAAGGGCTGTGATGTGGAAGGCTTGTACCGTGTGCCTGGCAGCGGGCCGCAGATCAAGAAATGGCAGAGGAAGTTTGACGAAGGTTTGTTCATCACACGTGCGTACGCAAAGCTGGCGCCAAGCTAACCATCTCTTTCTAGAGTACGATGTAAACCTCTTCGAACAGCCGGACCTCTACGACATCAACATCATAGGCTCCATGCTCAAGGCTTGGCTGAGAGAGCTTCCCGATGAGCTATTCCCTAAGGCGGCCCAGGAACGAGTTGCGAGAGAATGCGCCGGCTACGAAACCGTGCCCCCACTATTGGTCGAAGAGCTGTCGAACCTCTCGCCATTCAACTACTACCTTCTTTTCGCAATCACCTGCCACCTCAGTTTGCTCCTGGCGCATTCCGACAAGAATAAGATGGACTTTAGGAATCTCTGCATTTGCTTCCAGCCATGCATGAAGATTGACGCATTCTGTTTCAGATTCTTGGTCTGCGACTGGCGCGACTGCTGGAAGGGCTGCAAGAACGAGGCAAAGTTCATTGAGCAGGAATATCAACTATTCGATCAGCCACCCCCAAAAGGCCTCTCGGAACCGCGCAAGCCGTCTCGTGAGACGAGCGAGGAGCCTGCGGCCCCCGTAGCGCAGGAAGAACCCGCTCCTGTGACGTTGGACGATCGCGCGGCATCGTTTTCGGAAAGCAGTAAGCAGTCCAGCGTTGTCACTGAGCAGCAGACCAAGGAGAAAGACAGACGGCTAAAAAAAAAGCCCATCCAACTTTCTGAGTCAAACGGCAGCGTCGCATCCAACTCGACGATGGGTACGACGCTGACGATTGACAGCGGCCGTGAGCCACGGGGCTCGAATGACTTGCGGCCCTTGTCACCCATCAAACCCCTTTCACCACTCGGCTTCTAAAACACCATTTTGAGTATCCTTTAGTTTCTTTCTTCCTCGAATACCCAGGCGGAACTCGTGTGTACAGGGAACACTTTAGCATCACCAACAACAACATCACTGACGACATCACGCCACTGACGACTTCCGTTCTTCCTCCTCCGAGCGACTCTCCCTGCCCCGGTCCTGTGCCAAGCCTATATCGGATGTCACCAAAAGTCATGGCATGAACGGATGACTTTGAACAACAGACCGGGTATCTCTTCATTTGCGACACAGCATTATGCTATTTGGTATACCCCCAGGGCATCGAACCGTATCACAAAAGCCGTCGATTTTACCGTTTTCAGGAAACTGCGTTGGCCGAGCTTTCATCGACATGCAGGTTCTTTAGATCAAGTGTGGCAATCACTAGTAGTAGCTCTAGGTTTGGGTACCTAATTTTTTCCTTCCTTGTTTTGCTTTGGTGAGGTGCCGCGGATATAGCGTGGTTTGGTCTTTAGTAGCATCGTAGGAATTGGGTGAGCGAGGAGCATTCACGAGATGCTGGATGGGGGACGGGTGACGATTCATAGGGCCACGAACAACATGACTGCAGGGGTCGGTGGAATCTCTGTACAATATAGGACTCTTGTATGTAGGACAAAGGGGATGCCCGCGGCGACAGCCACGTCATATGCTCCCCCATTTTGCAAAACAAAATCGGAGGACGAGTTCACAGCAAGACTTGACGGCTTGTAGTAACATGAGTTGTGGCAGGCCGAATCTTGGGCCACAAAGCGCCTCCATTTGCTTTTTGAGATACCGATGCCCTCTTCCTGTAGACAAGATATGCCGAGAAATGATTTTTTACCACCATATGAACGCCGTACCCATGTGCCGAAACCCGAAGCATTACATATTCCGCATCCCACGCTTTCCTCTCGCTCATCCCCTTTACCGCTTCTCCCGCTTCTCGCCGGCCTCGCGCTGGTTCTTTCTCATTTTTCTCTCGTTGCGTTTGATCCTCTCCATTCTTTCCCTCCGCTTGTCGCCCTGCCAGGTGGTGCCCTCCTTGCGCTTCGCCTCCTCCTTGGGATCGACCTCGACGAGCCAGTCGTCCTCGCCCTTCTTGTTCATGCCCTTGTAACCCCACTTGGCGCGCCACTCCTTGGTGTCCTCGTCAAAGACGAGGTTGCGGCGCTGCTCGCGCGTCTTGGGCTTGATTCCGCGCTTGGCGGCGAAGCGCTCCCATTTGGTGGGCTCCTTGGCCACCGGCACGGGCTTCTCGCGCGGGAGAGGGGTCGAGGGGTCCGGGATGGAGAGGAGGACGCCCTCGGGGGTGCTCTGGAGGGGGCAGGTGGTGAGGAGCTGGTTGATGAGGGCCTGGGCACCGTCGCGGGCGGTGGCGGCGAGGGAGTCTTCGATGGCGGACTTGTCGAGCTCGAGGGGGTTGGGGTCGTTGGCCAGGAGCAGGCCGAGGTCGAAGTTGTAGGGCGTCGGCTTGTTGACTGCGACGGGCAGCTTGGGGCGCGAGATGGGGAACGCCATTTTGTGTGTATCGTGTTTCCTCCTCGGATCGGTGAAATGTCTTTTCTGTGGGTTTGCGGTTGGGTTTCCCTTTCGAATGGGTTGAATGTGGTAGTTGTCTTGTCCGGCGGTTGCGCAGCGTACTGGAAGGTGGGATACTCTAGAACTTTTTTTCCTTTGGCTGGCTGGGTTTAGGAAATTTCGACGGGCGATAGCGATAAGAATCGGAACAACTGACACCGCCACGCCGGCTATTGACGCAGCCAATCAACGCTGTAAATTGGCCTGTGCACCTTGTTCCCCAGTTCGCTGGGTGCTGCCAGGGGGTGTGGCTTTAACGTCCCGAGAATTTACCATCGAACTTTTTGGGGAGAGCTTCCCAATCGCACGACGAACCAGCAAAACTGCAAGGGCGAAGTTGCGTCGGACGGAAAACGAAACGCTGGCCGGCATTCATTCGAATGGCATCATAACAAATCAGAGCGGATACCCACCCTACCGATAATCGACTCAGGAAACTGGTGTCCTTTTCTTCCCCCAGCAATTGCACACAATGGCTTCCGCAGCGAACTGCGCGCGGTGCCTCACCAGGCCCACGACCGCCGCCGCAACAGCCCCCCGAATCCTCTCGCAGCGCATCGTCCCCGTCATCACCGCATATGCCGGCGCCTCCGCGGCCCCCTTCTCGACATCGTCTGCCGACGCCGCTCCGCGCACTCTCAAGATGATTGGAAAGCACATCCGTCGCGGCAAGATCAACCAGAACTCCAAGAAGAAGAGGGACAACGTCAGGGTCAAGAAGCCGGCCCCCGGCGAGAGGAAGGCGTTCCGCAAGCGCATCACGCTGAGCAACAACAACGCCCTGGCCGTGGAGGGTCTCAAGGAGATCACCAACGAGACGCTGGCCGCGGCGGAGAGCAAGGGGTCCGTCGTCGGGCTGCCGGATAAGCTGGTCGATCAGCTCCGGACGCTCGAGGCGTTCAAGACGACGCAGAACTGGGGCCTGTTCCGAAGGCCGCATATGCTGGTCAGGGAGGAGACTGTCAAGCTCGCGAGCCGGCTGGATGCTGCCGCCAAGGAGAAGCAGACATTGAGATTGGCGTTGACGGGCGGCAAGATTGCAGGAAAGAGCATGCTGTTGCTGCAGGCCATGGCTCACTCGCTGATGAACAACTGGGTGGTCATTAACATGCCCGAAGGTACTTATCTTCTTTTCTCACAGCTTGAGGGCATGTTTTGCGAAGCGTCCATCACTGACCAAGTAAACCAGGCCAAGACCTCACCAACTCCAACGCGGACTACAGCCCCGTGCCCAACACCAAGCCCCTCCAGTTCTACCAGCCCATCTACACCTTCAACCTCCTCCAGACCATCGTCAAGACCAGCGGCCCCGTCCTGGAGCAGTACAAGATCTCAAAGGAGTACCCCGAGCTCCTCCACGTCCCCAAGGACGGCACCCTCCTCGACATCGCCACCGCCGCAAAGGAACCCGAGTTCGCCTGGCCCGCCTTCCAGGCCCTCTGGCACGAGCTCACCACCAACCCCGCGGGCCCCCCCGTCCTCCTCGCCCTCGACGGCCTCTCCCACATCATGAAGATCTCGGCCTACCGCGACCCGGCCTACAACCTCGTCCACGCCCACGACCTCACCCTCGTCCGCCTCTTCGCCGACGCCCTCGCGGGCAAGACCCCGCTCGCCAACGGCGGCGCCGTCATCGCTGCCACCTCGCGCAGCAACGCGCCCCGCTCCCCGTCCATGGAACTCGCACTCGCGCAGTCCGCCGCCGCCGCCGCGGACCAGTTCGTCCCCACGCCCGACCCGTACCTCAAGGGCTACGACGACCGCGTCTACGAGGCCGTCCGCGGCGTCGAGACCCTCGACGTCAGCGGCATCAGCCGCCAGGAGGCCCGCGCCGTCATGGAGTACTGGGCTGCCAGCGGCCTCATGCGCTCGCGCATCGACGAGTCGTCCGTCGCGGAGAAGTGGACTCTTGCTGGCGGCGGTGTCCTCGGCGAGTTGGAGCGGGCGAGCTTGCTCAACACGCGCGTGTTGCAGTACTAAATCAGGGATTCTCTGTCCTGTCCAAGAAGGGGAGTCTGAGGGGGAGAGAGAGGAAAACGGTGTAAAGAGAGAGAACGTGTATACATGTACTAGTGTACCAAGAGATGTCTACTTGTAGAAGGGGGGGGGGGTAACAAAATTTTGTATTATACAACCATATCATCCAAATTTCATGGGAATTCCAATCTGTTATAACGATGTCTAAAATACCAGAAAAAGTGCGGAATCAGGCCAGAATCGGCCACATGTAGAAACGAGAGACATCTGATGCCAGTTGTTCATTATTTTTTATTTCCATCTCGGACGGGACTGGACAGCTAGTCCGCTCGCAAGCGCTCCGCCAGAATGTTCCTCCTTCTCCTTGCTCTCCTTCATCTTCCTCAACAATGTCAAAGCCAAAACGCCAAGTCCCAAAGGCTTCTTTTTCACGAAGCAAACTATGAGAAAACAACACAAGATTTGAGCTAACCACCAACCGCGCGATAAGACGACTACTACTACGACTCCCACATGCTCGCTCAAAATTCTCATTCGTCCCTCTCTGCGCCGTTGGAGGTGATGAAGACCAGCCTCGTACCATTTCCAGCCGTTTGCCAGACCTATTTAATGAATTATCAGCAATGTTCATCGACATAGGTGTTGGGAAAAAACTTACATCAAGCTCATTGTACTCCTCCAGAGCAGCAAGCCATTGGTCCTCCGTGAAGCCCTTTGCAATGACACGCTCCTTGACCTTGCGAAGACTGAGCTCGACACCGAGCTCCTCCTCGTCGTCGTCGGCGTCGTCGGCGCGGCAGGCGCCGCTGTCGGCGAGGGTCTTGACGAGGTTGTAGATCCTGCTGCTGGCATTGAGGCGCTGGCGTCCATTGGCGGCCTGCTCGGCCGCGAGACTCTCCTTGGAGGCCTCGACGAGGCGCAGGGCTTCGTCGACGTCGTCGTGGGTGACCTCATTGCTGAAGCGCAGGCGGGCGAGGGCCTGCGCGAGGCGGACGACACCGAGGAGAGTACGCGGGGTGGTGTGGGTGAATTGCTCGCCCTTCTTCTCGGCGCGCTTTTGCTGGCCACGCATGCGGACGTACGTCTTGCCAATGTACTCGGAGACGGAGGCAGGGACGACAGGTCGGTAGGTGCGGGCCTGCGCGACGTAGGAGCGGACCTCGTGGGGAGAGAAGACGACTGAATCAGTGCCAATATCCGGGTGGCGCTGGTGCATGTGGACGTAGGTGACGTGCTTGGCAAGCTGGGCATCGGATTCGCGGGTCGGTGAGTCGAGAAGAAGGAAGATGATGTCGAATCGAGACAGAAGGGCGGCGGGAAGGTTGATATTCTCGACGGGGGAGATGCGGGGGTTGTAGCGGCCATAGATGGGATTAGCGGCGGCGAGGATAGAGGTGCGGGCGTTGAGGGTGGTGGAGATGCCGGCCTTGGAGATGGAGATGGTCTGCTGTTCCATGACCTCGTGGATGGCGGTGCGGTCATTGTCGTCCATCTTGTCGAATTCATCGATGCAGCAGATACCGTTGTCGGCAAGGACGAGGGCACCGCCTTCAAGGACCATCTCATCAGTGACAGGGTCTCGCATGACGGCGGCCGTCAGACCGACACCACTTGAACCACGGCCGGAGGTGTAGACACCACGAGGGGCGACCTTCGAGATGTACTTGAGCAATTGCGACTTGGCCACACCAGGGTCACCCATGAGGCAAATGTTCAGGTCACCACGAATCTTCATGCCGTCCTTGACCTCCTTTGTGACACCACCAATGAGTAGGAGAAGAAGAGCCTTCTTGACATCGAGGTGACCGAAAATCTCGGGGGCGATGGACTTGGCGAGAAGCTCGTAGACTTGGCCGGACTGTCTGTATTGGTCGATTCGGCGAACCAGAGCAGGATCGACAATCATCTCAGAGTAGGCCTTCTTGTGCTGAACGATGTGGTGCGCCTCCACGTAAGTATCGGTCAAGAGGCCGGCCTTCATCGCCTTGAAGCCAGTGTAGGGTGTGGGAAGGAAGATGCCAGAGATGTCGACAACGTCACCGGGGTTCACCTTGCGAACGGAGGTGCCGTAGCACAAGACGGTCAGAGTTCTAGGGATCTGGCCAATGGGTACCTGCTCGGCCAGCTCCTGGACCTTGACCTCCTGGAAGGGCAAGAACTTTGAGGCTCTTGAAGAAGGGTGTAGTTGACCCTTGGCTTGATTGGTCTTGCAGTCCTCGGACGGGCATACGGTCAGGGGGCCGTATGACTTGTCGTTGACGGGTTGGAAGATTTCACAGCCGCAGCGATCGCAAGTGTATGCGCTCACTTGTACGATAGGCTTGACGTCGGAAACTCGGGTGGCAATGGCTCGGACGGTGATGAGATGACCCAATTGCTCGCCCTTGACCTCTCGCACGGCGAGCGCCTTGACGGGGTGGGAGGGAGTTTCGGATCGGGGCTTGAAGACGAGGGTATACCGGCGCGTGAGCTCGGCGGGAAACTTGTCCTCAGCAATGCTGGGGTCGGGCAGCTGACCATCGACAGGCTCAGTAGCCTGCCTCTGAAGGATATCGTTTCTCTGTTTTCTCCGCTCCATGAGAACATCTAGCACATCATCCTTGAAACTATCGACTGTTAGCCATGATGCCCCTGAACGACAGGTGCCGGGGAGCCGTACGTGACATCTTCGCTGGGCTGAGGCATAAGCTTGTCGACCGCTCTTGACATAAGCTCGACGTAGTGCTTGGTGTTAATTTCGATAGAGTGGACAAGCTGAAGTTCATCGCCAAGGGATGATTCGAACTGCAAGAGTCAGTCACTGTCCGCGGGCTTGATATGAAGAGCTACTGCAACTCACACTCGCCAAATCGTCCAGGTCAATCAAGACCTCATCAATCTTGCGGTCTGCCAGCTTCTGCATCATGACCTTGTATTTTGGGCCTGGCGGACTCCTGGCCTGGCGACGGGTGCCGCGTGTCTCGTCATCCTCCATCACCTCATCGTCGCTAAAGTCATCCTCGTCTATCGTAATGTTTCCAAGGGCATGCGAAATCGTTTGCTCGGGGGACGCCTTGAAGTCTGTGAGGAAGGATTCAAGTGCACCTATTGCAGGTCAGCACGGTCATGATGGCGGTGCGGGAGAAGCCATGAGCTTCAGGAGGGTTGAGCATACTCTGCTGCGCTTCGTACGCTACTGGCGCCTTGAACTGACGAAGCGCCATCTTGACAGAATCTGTGCGATCTCGGCTGTGGGGTTGGTTTCCTTCAGTCTTGGGATACGAACTGTGTGTTCGACAGCAGCGATGCGATGATGAGGTTGCTTCACTTGGTCTCTGCGACAACCGCGGGGAGTGTGGACTTTGTGGTTCTGCTGCTATCGGATTGAAGATTATTTGGCGCCGGGTGGGGGCTGGGAAGAATCGAATGTGAGATCAATGCGACCAGGGGTTCAGAAATTGGCCGGGCGACACGCAGGGACGCGTCGCGGTCAAGAAAGGGGAACGCGTTGAGCCACAGGGTTTAATTGATTTGCAGCCACACATTACAGGTACCTGACTGTTGTACTTTTAGCTGCTACCTGAGGCGCAAGCTGAGGTATTAGGATGCACCTGCATGGATTCCAGAGTACGTACTGCCTGTAGCTACCCCGTGTTCGGACCCAATGGGGGTGGAGGTGGCTTTCCCATGCCGGGAATGCCTCGGCGTCGGCACATGCCAGGGTCACTTTCGGCTGAACTTCCAGCCCCAGCTCCAGCAGCTCAAGCTCCGGTGACTCTCCGCAACAATATCTGTAGTCATTGCCTAGTGTTCTCGTCGTAGAGTCTGTCGCTCTCTTCCTTTGGATCTTCTCATGGACCACTAGACACTCAATTGCAGCAGTCATGTCTTCCCGGCGCAATGCGCAATCGACTCCGGCCGAGATCTCCCTCACCCACCTCAAGAACTGCCTTGTCAATCTCCCCGCATCGCTGGTCTCACTCCTCGTGAACGTCAACACAGTAGGTCTCTAGTCATATATTGTCAATGGTTCTCCTTCTCATAGCATCCCCTACAGCCTGCACAAAATGTCGTTGTCGAACTCAGTTACCGGCCCTCCGCGGGCGCCTCCGGGTCCGGCGCATCACAACAAAGATCCGTCTTCGTCGGATGGACGGGCATGCCGAGTAAGCGCAAGGCTGTACCCATAGTCGGGCGCGATGGCATCAATGGAGGTAGACCAGGCGCTTCGGGGCGCGACCAGGAAGTGGCGCAGGTCGAAATCGACGCGACGCTGGCCAGCACCCTAGGCCTTACAGACGGACAAAAGGTGACGGCTTCAATACACGTCGATCCACCCATCGCGCACACGATCAACATCGAGCCGCTCACTCTGGAAGACTGGGAAATGATTGAGTTGCATGCGACCTTCCTCGAACTCAACCTCCTCTCTCAAGTACGAGCTTTGCCAAACCCCGCGTTTACTTCCAGCTCCGGCTCATTGGTCGCCCCTCACGCCTTGACTCTACACCTCTCGCCAACATCGACAGCAAACGTTAAAGTAGTTTCTCTCGATCCCGCTCCCGGCGCCGAAGTTCCTTTCGTCAAAATATCTCCCGACGCTGAAGTCATTGTTGCGCCAAAGGTCCGGGCCAAGACAGCACACTCCCTGGGAGAGAATCGTAGTGTGGCAAGCACCTCCAAGTCCAAGCGCAGCGGCGCAAGTACAGTCCGGCGGCGTAGTGCGCGGGAAGATCGTAAGCCTGCCCTCTGTTTACGCGGTATCGCCCATTCGGCTTGCCGGGAGTGGTTCGACGAGGACCTGACTACCCAAGATTTCAGCGTTTGGGTAGACCGCGACATTCTGTACACCAAGGATTTCCGAGGTGTGAACTATGTTTCGGTCAACATTCTGCGACCTACACCACAAGCAAGTTCCACCCAGAAACCACAAGATGCTGAACAATCAGCAAGCACATCGAAAGTAGCTACAAAGGTTGTCGCACATCTACGCGCTTGGGACGATCCACCCGACAGCAAGACCATTGCCCTCTCTCCAGCATTGTGTGCAACGTTGGGCTTTACAGGATCCGTTGGAGGGATTGTCAAGGTCGAGCCGGCGCCGCAACAATGGCCGCTGGATGCTGTTACAAAGTTGATAGTCCAACCGTTTGCCGCTTCCAAAAAATCTTCAGATGGATTGAAGTTCGGTGGCGAGTCCAAGGCTGGCAAAGAGGAGGCGGCCGAGCAATTTAGGCATCTGTACGCTCGCAAAGATGCTGCCCCTCTCATCACCGGACCTTTGACAGACGGATCAGCAATTGGCCTTTTCGAGGGCCTCGAGGCTCCTCAAGGTTGGGAAGGAGGAGTAATCAAGTTCGATCCGCCAGCTATCAACAGCGATCCGCTTAGATCATCAATAAGATGGGTCTTGGGCCTCAGCGAGAAAATTCCGGTCGACATTCGAGACCCGGTTCCCCGACCGTCGTGGATGAACGACGATAGTATCGCTGAGTTACAGCCGTCCTATGACGGGCAGCTAGTAGGCATTGATAAGCTCCTTCAAGACCTTCGAAGCCACCTTTCACACCTTTCCTCGACTCTCCTGACCGGTGCTATGGGTTCTGGCAAGACTGCAGTTGCCAGGTCTTTAGCGCAGGAGCTTGGCAAAGATCTTTTATTCCATACGACTTACTTCCCATGCCGGAAGCTCGTTAATGACGAGACTCGAATTGCTACCATCAAGGATACCTTGACCCAAGTATTTATGTCAGCCAGCTGGGGTGCTAGGCTTGGGGGCAAGGCACTCGTAGTTTTGGACGACCTCGACAAGCTGTGCCCTGTGGAAACCGAATTGCAAGTTGGCAACGACAACGGACGGAGCCGCCAGATTAGCGAAATCATTGGTTCCATGGTACGCCAGTACTGCAACGTGGATACTGGAGTGGTCCTGTTGGCTGTTGCGGAAGGTAAAGATTCCTTGAACAGTGTCATCATTGGGGGTCATGTCGTCCGCGAGATTGTTGATTTAAAGGCGCCAAACAAGGAAGCGAGACGAAAGGTCATGGAAAGCATTGTCAGAAGAGACGCAATCTCCGCTGAAGACTTTCCAAGGCCACCGCAGAATGGCAGCCGGCCACCCACAGCTGACGGAAGCGCCGGAGGGGAGGACAGCGCATGGATGGATGCCGGCAGCCAAGGCAGCCGCGAGAACCAGAATGGCTCCAGTGGAGGATTCGTCATCAGTCCCGACTTGGATTTCTTGGATGTTGCTGGCCTCATTGATGGCTATATGCCAGGAGACATCACCCTACTTGTGGCAAGAGCACGGAACGAAGCCATTATCCGGTCTGTCAACGATACGGACGGTGAGGGAGGTGCGGTACATCTGAGTCGCGTCGACTTTGACAATGCTCTCAAGGGGTTCACGCCCGCCTCGCTGAGAAATGTCTCTCTACAACACTCAACCACCACTTTCAGCTCCATCGGCGGTTTGCAAGAAACTCGCAAGGTTCTCCTGGAGACTTTGCAGTACCCAACAAAGTACGCCCCAATCTTTGAGCAGTGTCCCCTGCGATTACGGTCAGGCCTGCTGTTGTATGGATACCCAGGCTGTGGCAAGACCTTGCTTGCAAGCGCCGTTGCTGGAGAATGCGGCCTGAACTTCATCAGCGTCAAGGGACCTGAGATCCTCAACAAGTACATTGGAGCGTCTGAAAAGAGTGTCCGCGATCTCTTTGAACGCGCGTCAGCTGCGAAGCCGTGTGTTTTGTTCTTTGATGAGTTTGACTCTATAGCCCCAAAGCGTGGCCATGACTCTACTGGTGTCACAGACAGAGTAGTGAACCAGCTTCTTACGCAGATGGACGGAGCGGAAGGTCTTTCCGGTGTCTACGTGCTGGCAGCAACATCTAGGCCAGACTTGATCGACCCTGCTCTACTTCGCCCTGGACGCCTGGACAAATCTTTGCTCTGCGACATGCCGCTATTGGAAGACAGAGTGGACATTTTGAAGTCACTTAGCAGCAAGGTCAAGCTCGGCGAGGAATTGACAGAGTCCGACGACGCGTGGACTGATCTCGCACGTAGAACCGAAGGCTTTTCCGGTGCTGATCTCCAGGCTCTTGTGTCCAACTCCCAGCTGGAGGCGATCCACGATGTTCTGGATGATGTCAGCCATGCCCCAACAACGAACGGCAAGGTCAATGGCAAGTCGTCTTCCCAAGGCTCTGTCCCCAGCTTCGTACAGTTCCGCTACGGCCAAGACGCTGCACCTGCCGCGAAGCCGATCAGCCGGCAGAAAGAGCTTGTTGAAAATGCCGCAATCCTCGCCAAGTTGGAGAGCATCAAACTTGCCCGTAAGAGGGTCAAGCAATCTCAACGCCCAGAAGGGGATGGCAAGCCGGTCAACGACAAGGAGGTCGTGGTTAAGCTGGAGCACTTAATGAAGGCCCTGGAAAACACCAGATCGAGTATCAGCACGCAAGAGCGGGCCAGACTGCAGAGAATCTACCGGGAATTTGTCGTTGGTCGAAGTGGTGAGATGAAGGATGGCCAGGGAAGCATGGAAATTGGCGGGCGAAGCAGTTTGATGTGAGATATCAAGAAAGCCATATTACCGTACAATTGAAAGTACACCTCTCAAAACTAGACACTGTTCACATATGAATCTATCCGCGCAACATATCCACGTCTGCCGTCTACCGCGAGTTGCTCCTGTGCATTACTTACGGGCATTTCATCTTTCTTACAGTCGCTCCTCTTGGAAACCTAATCATGCCATCTTTCCTTGCAGAATCTTCTTATGGAAATCCTTCCAATTCGTCTCACACTGCGATTTGACAACCCCAGCCAAAAGCCTCGAGCACCGAATCTCAACAACCTCCTCCAGCTCTAACGCGCCCTCACCCTCGGCGCCCTCGGCATCCTTTACGCGCCAGCGCGTCTCGAGCAGCACGTTGAGCGGACAGCTCGTACGCACGAAGCTGCCGTCTTTCGTGAACGTAAAGTCGTAGTCGCTGACGGCGTCGCCGCTCCAGATGGCCTTGGGCAGCATCGAGGGCACGCTGTCGGTGACGGAGAAGCACTGCGTCGCGGCGATGGGGTCAATGTCCTTTGGGACGGTGGGCGGGATGGCGGGCGTGCGGGCCGCGTAGTCTTTCATGTTGGGGTCGCATTTGATGTGGTGCTCCGCGTCGTGGATGAGGGCTAGGGCGCCTTCGCGGGAGAGGGTTGAGGGGATGGGCGAGATGTGTGTTACGGTTACTGTGGTGTTCAACATCTTTGCAAGGTGGTTGTGTTTGGTGATGGAGTTTTGATGCCGTGGGGTGTTGTTGGCTCAATGAGTGTGCAGTCTACAATGTCTTGAAATTTATGTTTAGATACGAGGGCGATGAGATGTGTTCTTTCAGAATGAAATTGACGTCTGAGTATGAGATAAGATGTGCAGTGTGAGAAAGGAACCCGCAGCTGAAATGATAAAGTATATGCCCCAGACAAAGAAACTCAAATTCGAAGACGATGATGCCGCCCTCCCGAGCTTGCCCTTATGCGTCAAATTGAGAGGCCGCTCTCTAGGAGCTGCATGTGATACAGTTGATGTATCAGACGAAGCCTCCCTTTTGCGTCCCACGGACCCGAATACGGGCATTTGGAGAACAGGTGCCCACTGCATGATGGAGTGTTTCCTTTACTGAATCCAGGGTTTTTTGGTCTCCCCCATTGTTTTCTTAGGCCAGTCATGGATCCAGCGCTCGTGAGGGTGATTCCCCGCAGACCCGGTAGATCCGGAATCAGTGAGCGAGGACAAAGGATTATGAGCCCAGCGACTCGGGCGGAAGAAGCTTATTTCGACCTCAGTGGAATGCCATTCCCAAAGTTCATGTGCACATCAATACAGCCGGCCCTCAAGTGGCGCAAATGGTCGTGACTACGATCGGTGTTTTTCCAAGTGTGTTGGGCATTATGGGGCTCGGCGGAGCTGCGTAAGGTAGTCCCACGCGGGATGAACCAGTGGGTCTCGGACCCGGATGCGGATGCGGATACGGGGAGTATAGTAGATTCCTTCGTCGAGCGAACTCCGGCATGCTATCCTATCGCCGTGATACGAATACCGATGAGCCCTTCTATAAGATTATGTCATGTTTTCTTTTCTTGCCATTCCAAGTGTCTGAAATGACGAGATGCACAAGTCTTTCGGGCCCTTTGCCTGGCCTCACCATTGGACCGCGGTTTGGTTGGCCTCCTGCAGAATCTTGGAAAAAGGGAGGGACGCAACTGTTGCTGATTCGCTTGTGTCATATCAAAACGCCTCACCTCATACATCTTGGTATGCAGCATACATGGCAAGGAAGCTGCTAAGGTGACTTGCTGCACGCGCTGCGTTTGAATACAATTGTTCGCTCATACAAGAAGCCTCGGGCGCCTGCCGTAGGCGCAAGGCTCGGCATCATGGCTATCACAATACCAACACTTTGTAGTCACAATGTGCTCGTCAAAAACCAGTCGTTAAGTGAGTTTTCTTTGTCCCCTTACAACCATTTCAGAACAAATACTTTAAGCCACGATGGATAGGTCTGGCGAAGGTGGCGCTGCGGCAGTTGCTTGCGCCGAGAACATATCACTATTGCATCTTTTGAGCAAGTTTCATCACTACCCCCAGCGCAATCCGCCATCATTGAACCCTGTTGAAGAAAAGGAGAGAACGCTGCAGTTCAGTAGAGAGCGGAGTTTATGCGGCGCCTTTGCGTTCTTGGCCAGCATCGATGGAAACCCGGACTTCGTTCCGGCTGTCTACATTGAAGAACGAACTGAACAACGCCGTTTGGAAATTGTGGTGGCCGTAAACGAAAAGAGCCCGAACAATGGTCAAGAAATCTTGCTGGATATCAAGCATGGATTCGAACAGATTTTCCAGCAATTAAAGGGTCTTGACGGCAAGTATTGATGTTATCCTTCTCAGGTGCTGGGGAGACATGAGCTTACTCGATGCTGAATAGATCCCAAGGAATCAAGATCCAAAGTCGAGGATGGGGTCTTCGAAGAGGTTGTAAGGATGTGCTACAATCGGATTCTCAAACGCATTCGCGAAGAGCCCGCAGCACGAGCTGGGAGATCGCAAGGGCGCCCAACGAGAAAACGACAGTCAATTGAGACGTTGCTCAAAACGCTCAGCACATACTTTACTCAGCCGAGCAACAGCATGGCACAGTCACAAGAGCTCTTGACAAGAGCTCGCGATATAACAAAGTCACTCGGAAGATGGAGAAGATACCAAGATCCTTCTATGCTGAAGTGCTTGGTGGAAGATATATTCCAGCTCTCACTAGTCGACCACTTTGAACAGCTCGTCCACATGATCCCTCACACGGAAATGGCCCCAAGCTCGAAAACGAGCCTGTGCAATATGATCTCCAAGATTGCGCGGTACAGAGAGGTCTCTCGACATATATACCGGACTGCAAAGAAGTACCCAATTGCTAGGTCCGCGGACGTGGTGACGGTCAACCTCACGAGCTTTGTGCAAGGAGCTTACGGACGGATGGGAGCATATGAAAGGGACCCAAAACTCACCACAGCTCTGTCAAGGAATGGAATCACGAAAGGCCCCGATCGGGTCCTCAGGAATGCCTGGTCACAAGAAAACGATCAGGATGTCAACGTTGTATTCGAAAAGCAGGCCAAGGATGTACTGAAGAACGCAAAGGTCCACGCTGAAGTTCAGCTGATATACCACTATCATCTCAAGAGCCGCCATTCAGACCTTCCTCCCAGAGTCATTCGATCCAGCAAAGACGCATGCTACCTCTGCAACGCCTTTATTGAAGCTGAAAAGACATTTTACACGTCCCGCTGCCATGGGAGGTTATACCCGTCATGGAAAATACCGCAAGTCACTAGCCGCCTCGACCTTGCTCAGAGGTTTAATGAGTTACTGAAAGGTAGAATAAGCAGTGCTTATAGCAATTTGGCTGGCTTCAAGGCCAATTGCCCAAAGGCAGATCCGGCGGAGAGCACGCTTTCGACATTGAATTGGTCGGTCTCGACTGAGGTAGACGAGCTATCAGTACCGACCGTTCCAAGTGAAATAGATGTCGTCATTGTGACTACTCAGAAAGAAACAGAGAATCAAGAAATGTCTCAAGATATCGAAGCACAAAATTATTCTGTTGGAAACAAGAATATGATTCAAGAGGAGTCGCAGGAAGGGAATCAGGACGGCCAACAGGAGTCAACATCAGTGATGAACGTACCTGACACTGAAGGGATTGCAGACAAAGGAAGTCAAGCAGACGAACCAGTAGAAATCAGCATACATGTTGAACATGAAGAAGAAGAAGAAGAAGAGAGACCAACTCCACAGGTACAGGCCGCCGAAGACAGCAAAGCCACGACTGTAGTTGGCCAAGATGATGAAGCTCGAAGCACAGAGGCCTCCCCGAGACGAAGGAACGTCTCACCAGTCCAAGAAGACCGTACTCCACGCATAAGTCCTGCTATTCGAATATCTGATAGCACCAGAATTCAGTCTCAAATTCCCGATCGGCGAAGTGAGCCCAAGAGAAAGCAACGTCCAATTCGGATTAGAACATCATATGCTGTTATCAGAAAAACGTACCGTCCTGAGGAAAGAACTCCATCCACCAAAAGCCCGGTGTACAATATTGAGAAGACAACTGTGTACTCCAATGACGGCAAGATCGGAAGCAAAAAGCGGACGTTTCCACCAGCTCAGGAAAGTGACACGATCTTGCAGGAGCGAATGCTTCCTGCCAGAATTAGGATTATGATGAACATCTTGGCCAATGTATGATGAGCACGGTGATACCTCATTTTTTTTTCAATTGCAATTTTCATTTGAGTTGAGACTATCTGCGTTGGCCTGCGTTGAACGGCTCAAGCAGTCCTTAGCCAAGGACTCTTGGCCTACACACTGAGCAAAGTTTGATTCCTAGAGAACAAAAGTCGGGCCATATCCATCCCCTCATTACCATGGCCAAACGAGCTGCGTATGAACAGCAAAGGTTCTCAAAAAACAAATCCAGTACGCATTCCCGTTCCCTCCCACGACAAAATCGTCCGAATACTCCAACATGTTACAAGTGAGACGAGTTAAACTCTTATAAAGGGCGGAGTTGGTTCATGTGAACCTTGACAACCTTCTCGGTGGTGAACAGCGCCACGGCACCATCAGGGCCGTCCTGCTGAGGCGCGATTGCCTTGGCCTTCCCCTTCGAGTTGACTCCGTTATCAGAAAAGAACATGTCCGCAACAGGTGCCTGGCTCTCAGACTGGCGACCGAGGGCCACATTGGGGTGTTCAGCTACGCCAGAGATCTCGGAGGTGTCAAGACCCGTGAGACTCTGCTCGTGAATCCAGCCCTGAGAGTTCGGGATGATGAACTTCTGGTGAATGACCTGGGTCTCCACCACATCCTGGTACTTCTGCTGCGCAATCCAAGCCTCGAGGTCGTACAGCATGTAGTAGCGAGCTTGCTGCTGGATCATCGCATACATGGCATAGTCGAAGCCGTTGCGCGCATCCCAGAAGAGTGGATACATGCCGGTGCGAAGGAAGCGCAGAATGTGAGCAAAGAGATCTCCATCGTTGTCGAAGTGGAAGACGCCATCGCGGTACCAATCGCGGAAGTTGATGGAGAAGATATATTTGAACCAGGGGCTTCTCTCGAGAACATCCATAGAGCTGACGAAGCGGCGGCCACCAATCTCCAACTTGATCTGGCCTCTATAAAGAGGTGGCATGCCGAATCCAGCGGGGACAGTAGGAATTTCGGGGAAGTCACGGCCGACGAAGTTCTGGTTGGCACCCGGGGGCGAAGGCATAGTGCCTCGAGTGGTTCTAGTGAAGAGAGTGCGAGCAGGCGCAGCACCCGTGCCGAAGTTCACGTTGGTGCTGGATTCGCCATTGGAGTGGAGCTTGTTACCCACTTCGAAGTCGGTGACGGCGCGGGCTGCGGGTGCGTCAGAATACTGGCTTCCATCCGTGGACGTGGTGCTTCCGGCGATGCTCGGACCATAGGGGTTAACTCGGGGGTCATCTGAGAGAATCTCGGGATACTGGCGGGACCAAAGCGGGTTGGTGTAGTAGCCGGGATCTTTCTGAGGCTGGAAGAGGGTGGTCTTGCCGTTCTTGACCCAGATCTTGGGCTCAGCACTCTTGTCCCAGACTGTAGGCGAGAGAATAGAATTTGAGGCCGCTTTCATGCCTCCAGTACCAGGCTTGATGGTCTTGTCCGAATCGTCCGAAACTCCGCTCTCATTGTCGCTATCGCCAGACTTGACGGAAGAGCCCGCGGCGAAGCGGACCTTCTTCTCACCTGGAGACTTATCGGAGACGTAAGTCTTCAGCGCGCTGAGAAGGGGATTAGGAGGAGGGGCCACTGCAGCAGGAGTGAAAGCCGTAGCTTCGAGCTTTCTAGCAATCTCCTCGTCGGTGTCGGTGATCTTGATCGCAGAACCGGGCTCTGTGTAAGAAGAGAGAGCGCAGTCATGATTGGCATGAGAGTTGCCTTTGAGCTTGCTCTGACTGTGCTTGTTCTGAGGTTCACTATTGTGGATGGTAGGGCCGGAGTATGTAGACGATGGCAGCAAAGGAGCCTCCTGATCATGGCGCTGGTTATGCTGGGCAAGCTGAGTAGAAGAAGGCGCCTGAGTGCTTGGCTTCGCAACAGCACTGTTCTTCTTCTCCGGGGATGGATTGTAAGAAAAAGCAGAGAGGAGCACAGCGTCAGCAGAGTCCCTGTCGACAATCTTGAAAGAGCTGGAAGCTCTCTTGTGGCGATGGATAGGCAACTTAGTCATGCGACTCGGAGACGGGTTCGAAATTGCTTCGTCGATAGTCAGTTTAGTACAAGGCTTCACTTCGAGGGTCTTACCTCGGATCTGATTCTTATCGGCGAAATCGATGGTGTCAATCTTGTCCGCCGAAGCCGCGGCGCCAGACTCATGCGCATCCTTGTCTTCGGTAGTCACAGAACGAGTCGTAACAATGGTGACGACAGAGTCGCGAGTACCATTCTCCTTGGGATCATCCTCGAGGTTAGCGGCAGAGTTCTGAAGATGATTTTCATTCTCACGTCGGTTGCTTGCGGTGGCCTTGGTAGGCGTGGCTTCGTCATGGGGGGCGGTCTTGTCGTCAGCGGCATCGTCAACCCGCTCGGGGCTGTGGCCAAACAGCGCAGAGAGACGGTCTCTACGGCTCTTCTTGCGACCGGAAGAGTCAGAGGAGGCAATTTGTTTGCCAGACAACTTTTTCTTCGACATCGTGGTTGCGAACGCGGGCTTGGGAGCTAGGGGAGGATTTCCGATCTTGACTGGGATGGAGCAAGTCTGCTAGAAGTCAAAACAATGTACGAAAAAGGAAGAAGAAAAACAATGGAAAGGAAGGAGAGATATGATTGTTGCCACTGACCTCGAAAATCTCCCTCGAGTAACGCGGGTCCGGCATGTGCTGCTGCTGGAACGCTGCAGTGGCAGAGTGAGGATGGACATCATCTGCCGCCGAGGCATCGCATCGCCAAGGCGACACACTGGTGCTTACATTCACCACCATCGCTGCTGGAGTGGGCGGTATCCGTGAGTCGAGTGTGAAAGAAAGCTCGTACAAGGATTCAGTCCCAAATCAAGGAAGTAGTAATGCGAAATCGAGTGGTGGCGTCTGTGATGTCTGTGATGGCCACGACAATCGCAAAATAGCCTCGAATCTAAACAATGGTCAATGGAACCCTTTGACGAAGGATTTGAATGTAAGATGAGTATCTGGGGAGTCTCGTCTCTTACCTCGAACAGGAAAATATGATTCATTTGTGTTAGGGACACAAATACCAACGATAACGATGAGAAGACTACTCCTGCGGATGAGAGGCTTGCAACCAGCTTCGTGTTTTCGAGGAAAGAATGAAAGGTTACGAATTTGAATTGAGGTGCGATGAGAAGGGATGAGTGAAGCGAAAAGAAAGAAGGGCAGCGAGCCTTGCAGGAAATATTCCTGTGGACAGAGCGATGTTATTGACGGGGGAAGGTGCGGCAAGTCTGGGTCGCTCTTGCCCCCGAAACTTTACTTCCCGTGGCACCTGCCTTTGCTACACTTGCTCCTTCCCACCGGATATTCTTATGCTAGATACGTATTCGGCTTATAAGATGGAATAGGAGAGAAGACTCATTGTCCTCATCCAGTGCGCTCCTCTACCTAGCAGCCACCCACCTGATTCAAGGTCAGATGGTATGGTACCTACCTATGTTGGTGTTGCCTCTCGATGTCGATAGATCACTGGAATACCGTCATCGTATTCGTAGACTCACATCAACTCAGAACCTGTTCTCGCCACATCATGTAGCCGAGATCGACCATGGCAATGGAGGGAGCATATGCGTTTAAGTTACATTACTCCGTAAAAACCATCGAACTGCCCTTCACTACGTAAGGTATCAATTCTGGCATTAGTCAACTGTCTAAGAGGTATTTACGATTCGTTGGGTGCGCAGCTGCAGGAATCATTCCAAGTCTTCAGTGAATGCCATCTTCGTTCGCGATAGCCTCATGGTCTGGTCCTTTTGGATCACGACTAGCATGTTTACGCCCGGTGTTGGGGGAACTACCCAAAAAATCAACGACACCTGGATGTCACTGACAAGAAATGACTATCAGGAAGACCTAGAACAGCTACACGCAAAAAATGTCTCGGCAGACACTCGAGCCGGTATATCAAGCATTGTCATTTCTCGTGATCCTGAACGACAGACCGTCCCGTAGAATTGGGTGATGATCTTGCGAGTCGCAACTAAGGTACATCGATACTGTCCGTTGTGACGTTCAGTGCCCCACACAGCTTCTCCAGATTTTTTCTTCCAGAACCCATTCGGAGTAGGGGGGTTGGCATTAACAATCCAGGGGGCGTGTACGTAAGCCGCATAGTCTCGGTGTAGATAGAGGGGTCCTCCAAAAAATTATTTTGCATTTCCATCGATCGCAACTTTTCGCAGTCGCAGTCCAGCCATACCGCACACAACCATGGCACCCTCCTCAACACCCAGTCAAGCCGAGCTGGACCGGCGGAGGGTAAGTCAATTCGATTCACATTGTCCTCGAGGTGCGATTCTCCCATACTGACCACTCCTTGCAGATAGTCGGTATCAATAAGGAAACTGTCACTGATGTGACTTCGACCGACTACCCGGGCACCTACGCCGGCGAGGACCACGCCTGGGACCTCGACCGTTTCGCCTCCAACTTCCGCGTCCAGTTCCACCACAATGCCCAGCACGAAGCCTCCTTCTCCCTCATCGGCGTCGACGCCTCCATCGCAAACGCCTTCCGCCGCACCCTCATCGCCGAGATCCCTACCATCGCCATTGAGAACGTCTACATTGAGAACAACACCTCGGTGATCCAGGACGAGGTCCTCGCCCACCGCCTCGGTCTCATCCCCTTCACCGGAAACCCCGAGGGCCTGCACAAGTTTCTAAAGTGGTACCGCAAGCCCGAGCAGGGCGGCAAGGGCTCCTTCGACTACAACACCGTCCAGCTGCGCCTGCGCATCGAGTGCACCCGCAACCCGGACGCCGCCCCCGGCGAGACGGACCCGGCAAAGGCCTTCCACCACGCGAGCGTCTACGCAAAGGACATTGAGTTCGTCCCCACCGGCCGCCAGGTCGAGTTCTTCTCCGGCGAGGACGCCATCCGCCCCGTCAACCCCGACATCCTCATCGCCAAGCTGCGGCCCGGCCAGTGCATCGAGCTCGACATGCACATGCACAAGGGCATCGGCTCCGACCATGCCAAATTCTCCCCCGTCGCTACCGCTTCGTACCGTCTCATGCCCACCATCACCATCACGCGGCCAATCCTCGGCCAGGACGCGGACAAGTTTGCTAAGTGCTTCCCCCAAGGCGTCATTGGCTTCGAAAAGGTCACAAAGAAGGAGGCCGCCGTTGCCGGCAGCGGATACGAGGGTCACGAGGGCGAGAAGAAGGCTGTGGTCAAGGACGCCATGAGAGATACAGTCAGTCGTGAGTGCTTGCGCCACCCCGAATTCGAGGGCAAGGTCAAGCTGGGCCGGGTGCGTGATCACTTTATCTTCTCCATTGAGAGCACAGGACAGTGGGACAGCGACGAATTGTTTTTGGAGTCGGTTAAGCAGTTCAAGACGAGGTGTATCCGTCTTGAGCAGCAGGTCATCAACATGGTTAGATGAAGCATCACTGCACATGTACCATACTTATAGATATCCCGTGTTTCTGATTTTGCAAGGGCTGGCTGGCAATGGAAAGAAAGAAAAAAGTTCATAATGACACTCGGTTTTATTTGCTACATTCGTCTAGTTGCTTCTTTTGGTGCGAGTACACCTGATATGCCATGCCTTTCGACATTCCCAAAGACACCGTCCATGCTATAATCATCATCATCCCACGTAAATGCTGAGTATTTATCTATGCGGCCTTCTTGAACCGCAGGTAGAAGTTGAATTCCAGAGGGAAAGCAGGATCCGTGACAATAACATTTTGCCCATCTTCCAGCTCGAGCTCCTTGATGGTCTTTCTAAGGTTGGCCCGTGTTTTCTCCTCCAGGCTGGGCGGAAACTGCATGTACAAGGTCTTATTGGCGGCTCTGAATGAAGGCTTTTTCAATTGTGCCTCGGGACGGATGACAAACGAGTCCACCAGGTCTTGGAGTGTGCTGTCGGGGTCGACCTCGAGCGGCCGCGATTCCTGTCCACAGACGGGGCAGTCGTCTTTCTTCTCGTGCTTGAAGGTGTAGGTGTAGATGCTGTCATTTCCAGAATACATCATATAGTTTTCCTCCATTCCAAGCGTTGGGGCGGCCGAGCTGGCGAGCTTAAAGGCTTCATTGCAGCATGCTGCCGCAATGATGGCGTTTGTGGATGCGATGGCGGGAATGATGTTCTTGATGACTCCCTGGGTCAGGGCGTAAGTGACGCCTGTAATATTGAACTCTTGGGCACGTGTAAGAGCCTTTTGGTACAGCCAGGACACATGGGTAGTGTCGTCCTTGTCCAGCTTTGGAAACGGCTTCTCCTGGTCCCAGGCGATGACGTGTGCCCACTCAATGCAGTGCTCTGGTTGTCGGGGGATCGAGGCGATTGTGCAGAGAGGAACAGCGGCTCTCGGTGCGTGCATGTCCAGTTGGCATTCGATACAAGATGTAATCGAAGGTACGATGACTCGAGCCTGACCCTTAAAACCCTCTGTGCCCCCATCTATCATGGGAATCAATGAATCCGGGTCCTCGCCTTCTTCAGCAATCTGTACGAGGGTCGCGTTGATCCACCTGCGGGCCTCGATGCTGTCCAATCCACATATGACGAACTGGAATTGTTTGTAGAAGTCTTGACCAAAATCTTGAATGGCGCAGTTATGGGCTGTAATGTTGACACCCTTGACACGACGCATGACGAACTGAGCCGCGACTTCAGCCTTGTACTTGCCGACGTCGGACTTTCTGAAGAGGAATTGCCGATTTAGGTTCGAGATGTCGATAGTATCTGGCCAAGCAAATGTCAGATCTTGAGTAGAGCGGCGAGACAGGGTACGGCTTACCCATGTCAATGACATGAATATCCTTGAACTTCGACATGGCCAAGTTTTTTAAAATCTCACATCCAAGACCTCCGGCGCCACTTGTATAATGTCAGTCGTAGTTATCGTGTTCGAGTAGGGGATCACCAACATTACCCTACACGATGTGTTAGTAGACAGCACCGACTCATTGGATCATGCAATACCATACAAGACCTTGATCTTGTCAAACTGTTCAAAAGCCTCCTCTGTTCCGGCCACATCAGGGTCGCTGAAGGGTCCTGGGGTCTTGCGAATGTTGTCGAGATAGGTCCTGTACCATGCTATGGTCAGCGATTGAGTGCGACAACTGACGGCTTGTAGCATGAGAGGCGAACCATCTCTTTGACTCATCGACTTGATGTGCCGCTACCGGGAAAGGTGCTTCGGTAGCCATCGTGAGGAGCGTTCGAATCGGATTGACTTGTAGGTGATGTTCGGTGTGATCACTTTGTTGTTTGTTCCTTGGGTTCTCAACCAGGGTGAGCTTCGGGAGGTGGAGGGGCCGACATGACGATACCTACCTATATAGGGCCAGGTGAGCCTACCTTACCTTATGTCCGTGCCTGATAAGGCTTATCGGCAGAATCGTTATCGATAAGATGCCTGCCTTAATGGAAACCTTGCCTACCTTACCTAACTAGGAACCTACCGACCTTGGGGCCTTCTATGGGGGTGTCTACAGTACAGTGGGGTGTGGAAAGACGACCCCACCGGTCCTTCACTTTTGGGCTTGGGTGTCTGTCCATCCATTCATAGAGGCAGTTGGGGGACATATTATTCCTAACGAACAGAACTCCCATCTGATATTGCAATCACAACTCGGAGCAATCAGCGAAAATTATTTTGACACTATTCTGGATTTTCGGCCTTTGAGGTGACAGTTTGAGAAAGCCCTTTTCGTTTTCTCACGGTACCATGCAAGGACCGTAGTCCACCACCAGAAAAGGGATTATCAAGCATGGACGACTTCTTTACCCCGGTCAGCACTACCTACCTCAAGGCCAGGCCAAACGAACCATTCTTGGAAGAAGCAGCCACAAGCAATAAGCCTCAACCACCGAAATCTGCTGCTGCCGAAACTCTTTCTGTAGAGAATGCTCTAGAGACTCTGAAGAACCAGCCAGGCTATGACAATCTGATTGGGGTCCTCAAGTCCCTCACTGATGGCAGTGTTGCTGCAACGGGATTCAGGCTTGCGACGCCCAGTCCCGAGGCTGCGCAAATTATTCAGTGCCTCGTCTCGGAGATTGTTCCCAACTACTGGCCTTTGCTCAAAGAAGATGCTTCTGGAGGATCTGGTATACAAGATGTCGATAGCCCCAAAGACGTCGAGTTGCTGCTTAGATGCTTGAGGAGTGTTACAGGTCTCAACGCCATCATCACCCGTATGAAGGCCTTGATCCAAGAGTCCAAGGCGAGCGCCAAGGATGTAAAGCGCCCAGATTTGAGCCTGAACCTGAACGTGCTACTCGAGGTCAGCTCAGCAGTATTGGGTGGGGACGACTACCTTGCTGCACTATGGACGTCGAGCAGCGCTGGGCTAGAGTCTACGGCGAGAAGACGGCCGATGGCGAATGAGTTCATCGCACTGATAGCCGGTGGACGCCTTATTTCAGTTGCAGCCGAGGCAGATGCCATTGCCAACCCGGACAAAATCAACAAGAAGCAACTTTGGATCGCAGACGGGCAACAATACAGCAGGTGGCTGGGTCGAAGTGTCGGGGCGTGGGCGAAGGGTGGCAACTCGTCTGACGATGCGAAGCTATGTGCAGAGGCTTTCATACGATCACTTCGCCTGGGTTATTCTGGCAAGTACACCATCCTCTACGCCATCCCTTCTATAGCTTGAGGAATGTCACTAACAGATTTGTAGATGCCCTGATGAACCAGTTTATCAGCGAACTTCTGTTAGGCCCTGAGGAAAGCCAAAACGCCTTCTTCAAGCTCTTTGGCCAATTCTCTCAACTGGAGCAGAAGCGGGTTCTCTTTGCTGTTCTCAAGCACTTGTCGGAGACATTTCTCAATAAGCTGGGCGATGTCGAACCTCTGAAGCCGAACTCGGTTATATCCGCTGCGACTGGCATCATCGAGAAGATATTGTCTAACGAAGAAAGCCGAAAGGCACATTTAATCTCTTGGTTGACCAGCTCAACTGGTGCCGGCCTGGGAGATGGCATAGGTATCAGGCGCGCAGCCATAGCAGCGCTTGCACAGGACAGAGAATGCGTCACTCAGGTATTTGAGAAGAGCCTTCACCAGTTCGGCGATCAGCTATACATTAAGCACTCTCCCATCATGCAGCAGCAAGGTTCGACTCTCTCACCTTTGTCACTCTCTAGCACTCACTGACTAGGACAAAGCCCATGCACAAGTTCTTCTCCTTAGCGCTAGTTATGTCAACAAGCTCTCACCCCTGAAGCTTAAGATGCTCATGCGATCTTCAAGCTACCTCAACACCGTGTCCAACCGGATCGGCGCCTCACAAGAGAGGGCCAGATTCTTGGGTATGGCAGTGGGCGAGGCCCTCTCGAGTCTGATCGACGGTGGTGACAAGAAACTGGACTTCAAAATGGAGGAAATGGCAACAGACGAGGCACAGTTCTACAAGGATCTCGTCAGAACGCTGGATAGTACAGGGCCTATCGATCAGTTGATCACCACCCCTGAGGTGGAGCAGAAGAGACAGCCACAACCGCCGGGACCCTCCCGCCGAAACCCAGCACCAAAACCCAAGCAACCAGCCGCGCCCTCGAAGTTCATCATACAAGAAGTCTCAGACTCCGAAAGCGAGGACGAGGACCTCATACCGTACGCCAAGCCCTCCGACGATGCAGAAGACTCAGACGAAGATGCCACGCTCGTCCGCCGCGACAAGCCAAGAGCTCCAGTCTACGTCCGCGATCTCATAACCTACCTCCGCGACACTGACAACTACGACAAGCAAAAACTGGCCCTCACCACAGCCCCGCCCCTGATCCGTCGCAAAGCGAACTTTGGCACAGAGGTCTCCTCCCATGCAGACGAGCTCGCCACGCTTCTCGTCGGCCTCCAGGACAAGTTCGAGATTGAAAACTTCAATGACCTCCGTCTTCAGGGTATGATAGCCATCGTCGCAGCACAGCCACAGAAGATGGGCCAATGGTTCGCAAAGACCTTCTTTGACGGCGACTACTCCATCTCGCAGCGTGCCGCGGTTCTCATCGTTCTCGGCCTCAGCGCGCGCGAGCTCGCCGGCTTCGACACCTCGGAATATGCTGCCGCCGCCTCGTTCCCCTCCAAACGCCTCCCGGAGAAGATGGAAGCGCTCTACCTCGACCCGTCCACCGCCCAAGCCCGCCTCGCCTCCTCGTCGAACCTTAAGGCCATTCCCGCCAACGCCCTCGATACCATCGCCGATTCTTTGACGTCTTCCTTCCTCGCCCCCATAGCCGCCAACGCAGCAGACGCAACAACGGGACCAGACGTCCTCAAGCTCTCGACCTTCACCTCCCGCCTGCCTTCAAAGTCCACCAAGAAACCCGGCATCCGTTCCATCCCCAACACAACGGCCTCCCTGCTCGCCACCTCATTCTTCTTCCCTATGACGGCCCGCTTCCAACACGCCCTACGCTCCCACTCGGCACGCTCCGGTATCTTCATCCAGCCGTACCTCCTCTCCCTCTACCTAAAGACACTAGCCGTGCTCGTCCACGCCGCGGGACCCGCGACGCTGGCCCTCCCGCAGATGACGGCCGAGCTTTGGGATCTTCTGCTGGGTGTCCGCGCCCACGTCAACGGCGACGTACCCGGAACCCACGCGCTGCTGGTCGCGCTGGCGGCCATGCTCGAGGTCAATGAGGCGTCTGACATGCGGCGCTTGTGCGAGGCGCATCCGCGGGAGGTCGTCGAGACGCAGGACTGGGTCAGCGGTGTCTTCAACGGCACGCGCGGTGACGATGGCGGGGAGGAGAATAATGTGAAGATGCTCTCTGCCGCGGTGCTCATCAAGCTGCAGGAGGCAACGGAGAAGTATCGGGCCCTGCTGCTGGGCGACATGATAGGGTTCTCATAGAGTACGATAGGGCAGGGAGATACACTCTCAAAAGGAATGGATGTCATTTTTAAAAACGATATCTGACATGGGCCCTTCTCGTTCGAAGCAAACATTGCCCATGCCAACCTAGCATCCAACTTAGAGTAGTCATACATGTCCCTCGTCAACAATCCATACCCCTCTAACGCCGATGCTCCGTGAATACATAAGCAGGTCCTTTCCGTATTTTCATGCTGCTTTCCATGTATACAAGACAAAGCCAAACGTACCAAACCCATCAAGTGGATTCACCCATCAGGTCCTGTAGGTCCTGTCTTCCGCCCTTACGGACAGGTAGCGTTGACAGGTACTGGTTTGCGTGACTTAGATGCTCACCCAAACTCATCGCCATTCTCCTCAACTCTTCCTTCACAGCGTCTGCACTAGCTGAGCCTTGCATGACCTCCACAGACGGCGGCGCTGGTGGAGGAGGCAGCGGGATAGTGCCACTGTCCCGGTTCCCTACCGAGCGCGGGATACCCGGGGGCAGGGCTGGCTGGGCGGCCTGCTGTGGAGTCAGATATTCGGGATCAGAGTAGTCGGCACTGTTGACGCTGTTGAATGAGCGATGTGTGTTAAGTCGCAACCCGCCCTGGCCATTGGGCCGAACGGTAGCACCGGGCTCGGCTAGGTTGAGGTCGACGAGGCTTAGTCGATCATCGTCTTTGGGAGCGCGCGAGGAGAAGTCCGAGTCATCCGAAACATAGATTGACGGTTCTCGGTTCGATGATGGTACATATAGAGATGGTTCTCTATTCGATACTGGGACGTAGATGGAAGGTTCCCGGTTTGATGTGGGCACGTAAAGGGAGGCATGACGCTCCAGGTCGAAGGGGTTCGCCATGCCCATCTCTGAGCCGCTGACAGATGCGACGTCCGAGTTTGCTGTTGAAGGACGAGTGAGCTCCGGCATGGGATCGGCCAAGCCCATGTCGAGGTCGATCAAGCTGCCGGTAGATACACGGTTATTCTGGTTACTGGGAGGCGGAACCATAAGTTCATCCAGATCTATCAAGCTCCCCGTGGACTCTCTGTTGTTCATCTGTGAGCCAGGCCGGGGAACCATTAAGTCGCCGCCATAGTTAGGAGCGGGGACAGGATCGGTCTGATGGTGGAACATTTGCGGGCGAGACGCAGAACTTGGTCCCGAACGGTCATCCCATGAGGGCCTATCTTCTTGGAAGGGGCGATCTTCGTTAAAGGGAAACCTCGACAATTCCGGGTTTGCGGAAGCCGGAGGTGCCATGGAAGGGAACTTCCAGTCCTGCGTCCTTCTATTCGGATTTAGATCTGCAGGGTCACTCGATGGTGCTTTGCTGAAGTCTGGCTCGTCGCCCATATGATAATCGACAGACACGCGCGGTGCGCCGGCTCTGATGGTGTTCATATCCACAAAGTTGGATAGATCACCACCGTGCAGTGAAGCGTCGAGATCGATGAGTGATTCTCTCACTGCTGTTGACTGGAGCGAGTCGTCTCGCAGTGGAAGATCTGAAGTTGGCGGAGGGATCGGTCTGCCATAGTAGGCTCGAGAGTTGTCTTCGTAATTGGAAATAGTGTTTGGGTCAAACACCTTTTCTAAGGGAGCTTTCATGGCAGCAAGTTGTTGTGGTGGCGGTCTCCGCCGCGATTTCGGCTTGGATCGAGACATGTCATCCAGAAGCATAGGGTCGAATTCCACGTTTGAGCCATACACATCGTAGACTGCCTGAGCGTCCGTATTTTGGAAGACTTGTTGGTCGAATGCCATCGTTGTGCTAAAGTTCCATTCGTCGTTGGCCATCGCAGTGGATGAAAAGTCGGACTCATCCATGCCGGACATGCCCTGGGCTCCTCCCGGAGCAAAGAGTGATTTACGGCTGCCACCTTGTGACTCCCAAAGCTTGAATCCTCTGACTAGTAATGCCAGTGATGCTGCTGGGTATTCTTGGGCCGAGTTGGCGATGTAAGGGTGGTTCTGTACCTCTTCGATTGTTGGTCGCTTCGTCGGATCCTCTTCTAAGCAGTAGGCAACTAGGTGCTTTAGTCGGTCGGAGTACTGATCGCCCTCCAATCGAGGCGTGTGTGCCTTGATGTAATTTCCAAGCTGATAAACGTCGACACCAGCCATGACGTTTGGTGGTAAGCCGGAGGCAATCTCAAAAACCATGGAGCCGAATGCCCAGATATCAACCTCTGTTCCATAGGATGTTGACTGATCGAAAAGTTCCGGGGCCATCCAGTGAGGGGTTCCGATGAAGGTTGATCGTTTATCGAATTTCGTCTCAATAACACCTGCCACTCCGAAATCGCAAAGTTGCACTCCACCAGCCTCGGTGACCAGAACATTGGCGCACTTGATGTCGCGATGAATGATGCCTTGCCGATGAACCCAGAAGACAGCTTCAGAGACCTCTCTGAGAATTGGAATAATCCACTTCTCTTGCAGGCCACCGGGAGCGGTCGGCTTCATGAGTGTAGCCACACTTCCTCCGGCGCAGTACTCCGTGATCATCCACATAGATTGGCCGACAGGCAATGCGTCGATGACATGATTGATGTTCCTTGCGCCGCTGTCGCTTAGAAGCTTCAGCGCATTAACTTCAGCCAAAAATTCCTTGAAGGTGTCTGCAAGCTTCGGGTTGACGGTGTCGCTTTCTTCAATGTCGATGATTTTGACCGCCACAAGCATACTGGTGTTGATGTCGGTTGCTTTATAGACACGACCAAAACTTCCCTTGCCAATCAATTCATTGAGAAGATATGGCGGCTTGTCCTGTCCTGCTTTGGCCACCTCATCGTCCACAGCAGCTTGCATCTTTTTCGCATCTTCTAGGGCCTTCTGCTTCGTCACCGAGAAGTCGGGGCCTCTGACTTGGAGTGACATCTTGGGTGAGTTGTGACCGTTAAGGACGGCCTGAAAAGCTGCGTGTCTCTTCCTCAAGTCGATAAAAACAAAAATTGCAATCAAGCAGCGGTCGAAGGGAAACAGATCAGTCCCCTGTGCATTCAATGCTGAGGTTGCCGATTAGGGCCAGATGTTATGAGAAGTTGCAGTATTCATCGAGGTTGGGTTGTACGCATACTGCAATCTGATACGTCCAAGTTCGGGTCAAACACAGGGGGTGAGGTTGCGAGCACGGTGAAAGTGGCAGGTACTGGAGTTATTTCCAGCCAATCACTGTTAGCATACAGTAATTTATCATATGCAACTAAGCTATTTCGCAACAAAGCGGTGTATCGATATAACCATCTCAATCACAGCAGGAGGATTCATTGTCCTCTCACTTCATCATCAAGTCGCTCTCGTAAGTTCAAGCAACACTTGCTTTCGTACAAGAGTGCTAATCGGTATCGCCGCGTAAGGTACTTGCTTGTGTATTTGCATGCAGCTGGCCTCGAAGTGGTAGAACATCTTTCCCGACTTACACCTCACAACCACCCCGACAACCAGCCAGTTTTCTTGGCCCCTATCTTGCCCTCAACTTTCCCCTCAGGCTTCACCTCCGTCTCATTTGTTCTTGTCTTGTATGCCCTGGGACTCTCGAAATCACTTGCCTTGCCATTCCAAATTCCAAGCTTCTTTGACTTGGCCCTGGCCTCGGCAGCTTTGTATGCCTTTTCAGCCCCTCCCCATTCGACTCCCGTTTTCGCTTCATATGTCGTTGCCAACCCGAGCCTCAGCATTTCTAGACCGACGTCCTTCTTGAACAGAAACGGTCTGACGTATACTGTCGCAACAACGCGTTCATATTGATCGCGCCTGTGAATCCGAGCCCAGACACGTTTGTTCTGTATGTAGACTCTCAGCCATTGCAGCGCTTCTGCCGCACCTGGCTGCCCCGGCCGGCCAAAGTGTGCGCCCTCGGGAGCATCAATTCCAGCCATCCGTATCGGTATCTGTGCTGAGTCTCAGAACTAGCTTCTCCTTCCTCTCAGAGTTGCACTTACTGTCTTTCCCTTGAGTGCGGCTCTGGTGTTGGGGACCTTCCTCAGCCAATCCCAGCCTGCCAGTCTGCCGCCTGGTGTGTGGAACAGGTGAAAGTTATCGCCATCTCCCACACTGGTCACTCGGCCCAGAAGAGTCCTCTTTCTGAAAAGCTCTGGCTGGATATGGTTTGTTGTGGGGAACCTCCGCAGCCGGGTTTGATAAAACATGAAAGCTGCCAGAGATGCGACGGATGTCAGGAAAACGGGAGCCCACTCTCTAGCAGCCTGCAATGGCGGCGCAGGTTGTGGCAGCAGGTCGTTCCATGATGTGGGTAAGACGCGCGCATCGTCTTCTGACTTGCTCGGTGTGGACGGTTTTCCTGAGCTGGAAGAGCTGAACGGCCATGGCATTTTCGAGGACTCCTAGTGGAGTTCTGAACCTACACACGTTCACCGGCGGTGAGAAATAGACCGAGCGAGTGTCTAAGGTAGAGCTTCTGATCAGCTTATTAAGTTTGCGCCACCTATGAAAGAGAGGCCAAAATGTGGGAGGATCTTGATCGAAACATCATTGACTCCAAGAATGCTAGGCATTGATGTCTTGCGCAAACGCAATGCAAGTTGAATTGAGAAAACAGCTACTTACCTCGTTTGATACTGGCTGCAGCTTGAGACTAGTTTGTGAGAGAGCTGCAACTCAATTGAATCCACATCCATGTAACATAAGCCGTGTGCGATACAGTACGTACTGTATCCCAAACACTGTTGCGCACCTCCAAGGGCTGCGGCAAAACCGTGCTCCGCTGAGCCAATCAGCGCAGGCCCATTTTGAATCGATGCGTTCGAGCTTTCGGGACATGACGGCCACACTACACACTTTCGAAGGCGAATCCCCTCTATCCAACCTAGCCGGCCCTTAGCCATTGGCATAATAAAGGAGGCTCAATTGGAGGCAGCATATCTCCTTGACCTCTTTTGCAGCCGTCTCTCCACTCTACAATAGCCATGTCAGGCATCTACCGACTTGCTGGCCACAGCGCCAAGAGGTTATGTCTGCGCCCGGCAGCAGTCACCTCCTTCGCCGCCCGCCCGTTCTCGACGACCTCCCTGCGCCGATACGCCGATGCCGCCCCCGAATACCAAGGAACGCGCCTCACTCCTGTCTCGACCGACTTCTCTCGCGCCGAGGACCACTACAGCTTGACGCCGCCGAAGGACCAGGACACGACACCTGAGGAGTCTGTCGAGGACCGAAAGATCCGCCACTACACCGTCAACTTCGGTCCCCAGCATCCCGCCGCCCACGGTGTGTTGCGTCTGATTCTCGAGCTCAATGGCGAAGAGATCATCAGAGCCGATCCTCACGTCGGCCTGCTTCACAGAGGTACAGAGAAGCTTTGCGAGTACAAGACGTACCTCCAGGCCCTCCCCTACTTCGACCGTCTCGACTACGTTTCCATGATGACGAACGAGCAATGTTTCGCCCTTGCCGTTGAGAAGCTTCTCAACGTCGAGATTCCCGACCGCGCCAAGTGGATTCGTACCCTGTTCGGCGAGATCACCCGTATTCTGAACCATCTGATGTCCGTTCTGTCACACGCTATGGATGTTGGTGCTTTGACGCCTTTCCTGTGGGGTTTCGAGGAGCGTGAGAAGCTTATGGTAAGTTGGGAGAAATGACGAAGCCGATTGTGCGATTTCCGGCTAACCCGCATGTCCGTCAGGAATTCTACGAGCGTGTCTCCGGTGCCCGTCTCCACGCCGCCTATGTCCGTCCCGGTGGTGTCCACCAGGACATCCCGGTCGGTCTTCTTGACGATATCTACCAATGGGCTACCCAGTTCGGTGACCGCATTGACGAGACCGAGGAGATGTTGACGGACAACCGTATCTGGATCCAGCGTCTTCAGGGTGTTGGTGTGGTCTCTGCCGCCGAGGCTCTCAACCTGTCATTCACCGGTGTTATGCTGCGTGGTTCCGGTGTCCCCTGGGATATCCGCAAGAGCCAGCCTTACGATGCCTACGGCGAGGTTGAGTTCGACGTGCCCGTCGGTGTCCGCGGTGACTGCTACGACAGATATCTTTGCCGTATGGAGGAGTTCAGACAGTCCCTGCGCATCATCCACCAGTGCCTCAACAAGATGCCTGCTGGTCCCGTCCGCGTCGAGGACTACAAGATCTCGCCCCCTCCCCGTGCTGCCATGAAGGAGAACATGGAGGCCCTTATCCACCACTTCCTTCTCTACACCAAGGGTTACACTGTCCCCCCTGGTGAGACCTACTCCGCCATCGAGGCCCCGAAGGGTGAGATGGGTGTCTTCGTCGTCAGCGACGGCAGCGAGAGACCCTACCGCGTCCACATCAGAGCCCCTGGTTTCGCTCACTTGGGCGGTTTCGACCACGTTTCCAAGGGCCACATGCTTGCTGACGCTGTGGCGGTTATCGGTACTATGGATTTGGTGTTCGGTGAGTTCATTCCTTTTGATAATGCCACAATAAAGCAGGTGCTAACTATTACCCCAGGTGAGGTTGATCGGTAAAGGGTGTGTCAGAGGATGGATATCAAAATGACTTTGAGGAACTTCTTTCCTTTTGTGTACTTGTAGAGTGAAGAGACAGAGCGCCGACGTATATACCGCATTGTTCTCTTTTCTAGAAGAATTTCGTACAGACCATGGCATGCAAAATGTCTCTAGTCTACGTTCACTGAATAAGCTTGTTTATGAAAACCTCGGTCAGGTGTCTGGCATTGGCCATTGATTTGATATTTAGACTAAAGATACAAATGGCCTGACTACGCAGACCAGGCTTTTTTAGGTTGATAGTACAGCTTTTTGGGGTTGGAATACATAGAGTACAACTCTAGAAGAGCTTGGCGCCAGTGGTTGAGGCTTGGTCCATGAAGAACTTCTTCAAGGGGCCGAGAGCATTCACCGCGCTAAGACCAAGGGATCGCAATGGGACAAGAGGCCCGCTCTCCACAGAGTATAGCTTGTGAAGTTTGTCGCATACGCCCAGTACAATATGATTCGCAACGTAGCGCTCCGCATTGTACGCCTCGAGGGAAAGTGTCGTTCCTAGGTCCTGGCCAGTAGAAACGGCTGTCTCGATAGTCTTGACCAAACTTTGGACGTCCCCTTGACCCTGGTTCAGGCCTTGCCCAGCCAGGGGGTGGATGGTGTGTGCCGCGTCGCCAACGAGGGCAATGCGCTCGGCGGTATAAGTGTCTGCGTGACGCATCTTGAGCGGGAAAGAGGCAACGGTGCCCTCCTGAACTCCAACGACCTGCTGAGGAATCGCCCGGTGATCGAAAGGAGTATGCTCCAGTCTCCAGGCAAGCTCCTCAGACTGACCAGATTCCTGCTTGTGCATAAACTCCAGGTCGACGGGACTTAGTCGGAAGGCAGCGTTGACCATGGAGATGAAGTCTTTCGGCGACAGGCTTTTCAGAAGTGCGGCGTTGGCAGATGTTGTTGACCACACCAGCGTCGAGTAGTTCCCAGGCATCGGCAACATTGCCACAGGGCCAGTAGGCAAGAAGCGCTGGTACGCGATCTTGTTGTGTTCCCCGCCCCATCCCTCGCCCTCCAACTGGAGCGTCGCAACAACGCCATGTCTGCCATAGTCCCAGCCCTGCGCCTTGATACCGGCAAAGGTCCTCACAGGGCTATTTGCGCCGTCAGCTCCGACCAGCAGTCTTGCGTGGAGCTGCTTTCCGCCTGACAAATGAACAACAGGCCACTGCGTCAAGTCCAGGTCCTCCGTTTCCTCTCCGAAGCTGATGTTCTCGACCTTTGCGTTTTCGAATACCGAGACTCCACCAAGCTCCTCCAGACGGCTCAAGAGACCGGAGGTCAAGTTGAGGTTCTCGCACATGTATGCAATTGTCTTGCCCGGCGCCGAACCCGCCGGCCAGTCGAATTCGATTCTCGCGCCACTAACACCGTCCCAAACCTGCATTTCATTGTAGTCTTGGACGCGATCGCGCTTGATGTGGCTCCAGGCTCCAATTGTGTTGAGGTATTGTGCTGAGGTCGGGGTGAGGGAGCTGCATCGATTCGAGAACTTGTCGGCCGGGAGGTTCCACGCGCGAATCTTAGAGAGATCTTGAGCTTCGACGAGTGCTACCCTGAGACGGGATGTGACTGGGTTAGCCCCTATAATATGTTAGTCCCTCTCTATGTACCCATGAAATTGCGACTGTAGCATACGAAGAGCGCTCAGAAGACTCAAGCCTGCCGGTCCACCTCCCACGCAAACGACATCATAGACGTCTGGCTCGGATGCTGAGGATGTTGCGCCTACGCTCGCATAGGACCGGCAAGCCTGGGTCTGAATTTTACGTGTACAAGACCTGCAGACCGACCGGTTTCTGGCCAAGAGGACCCTGGTGGTCGCCATTTTGTCTGAGCCGTCAAGAGGCGGGTTTTTGAGGGGTTCGCTGAGATTGGTATCACATGGAACGAACCATCAGTCGAAATGATGGTCAAGCTCGAAAGAATTCGCCACACCCAGCCACATTTCTGTTCGAGCTTGAGTGTGGCTGAGGCAGGACCCCTCGAGTCCGTGCTTGCTCTTTCCCCCCTGCTCTTACCTCGGAGTCTGGAAGGACTGGAAACTTTGGAAAGGTCATCATCCCCTGTCACTTCCCTAGTCGCCCCCCACACTAGTTGTTTTTTCCACATGACCTTTGCTGTTGCCACAGCACCCAGAAGCGACAGGATGCTCCTACTTGTTGCGTCAGTGGGCTCCCGCCCGTGTCTTTCATCCATCCCGTCCGACGTTATCAACATCTGTCCACTGGGCGCATCCTTTGCACAACTTTGCACCTTACACCCCATCGCTCAGACCTTGGTGCACCTGCCACGGCCGCAGAAAGCAAGGCCCAAATCCTATGTGCAACTGCATTTTGTATGCGCCAGTCACTCCTTCCTTGCCTGCTCTATCCCTCAAGGTTTCATACTGCAGGGCTTCAAAGGCTGCCTTGTGAGCTTCCTTTGACGTCTTGTCGCAAAGTGTCCAGGCTCTCATACCGTCATTCAGCACCAACCTTTCTTTGATTGCAATTTCCGGGTTTCTTTGCCTATACTCTCTGCTTTCTCTGCAAACAACCAATTTTCGACGGCATCTCCAACTGCTTCAACATGGACGACTACGAATACCTTCAGCCTGGGTTCGACCCCAAGTCACTGACAGTTCCTCGGCTCCGCTCGATCCTCGTCGCGCACGACATCCAGTACCCCGCAACAGCCAAAAAGCCCCAGCTCATCCAGTTGTTCGAAGAGCAGGTTGTGCCTCAAGCCAAAAAGATTCTGGCGAAACAAGCCAAGGCCAAAAGATCAAGCTACGGCATTGTCGACGCTGGGAGCTCTCAGGACACTGACGACTTCGATAACGACTACGACCTTGCTCCTCCTCCGCCGAGGGTGACGAGATCGAGATCGCCGCGCAAAGCATCTGCTCGGATCAGAAGTGAGGAATATGAGCAAGAAGTGCCGGCTCCAGTCAGCCCGACGAAGCGGAAGGTCCGAGCTGCGAGCCGACAATTGCCAGAGCCTGAACCTGAACCTTACATCGAGCCTTACACCGAGCCTGAGCCGCCCAAGTCTGTTCGCAAGCGAGCTGTCACTCCCAAGATTCCGAAGATCAAGCAGGAAGAGTCCGAGGAGGATTTCTTCAACCGTAGAGAGTCACAGTACTTCTCTACAGAGAACCCCTTCCAGAGTGGGAGCCCAGCAACGCAGCTCATCACAAGCCCCACTGGACGAAGAAAGACCACTGGCCTAGATTTCGCAAATGGCAAATTTGAAAGTAGCCCTCGACGACGAACGGATGGTCACTACGCCGAGGATCGCCCCAAATCGTCGAGAAAGTCCCATGCCTTCGAGGTTCCTGTCAGCAATCTTCTTCGCGAGCAGACACCCGAACCTCAAGAGTTTGAGGTTGAGGCTGGGGAAGAGTTCACCCCTGATGCACAGTTCGAGATGGAACAAGAGATGGCTGCCGGTGGTGAAAGAGCCCTAGCTCCGCGGCCTGCGTCACCTCCACGTCCGAGACGTAGTCTCGCCAAACCTCTTTGGGCTCTTGCGATCTCCCTGTTCGGAGCGTACGGTGCGTGGTATCGACAGGAGAAGGTTGCTGTTGGCTACTGCGGACTCGGTCGACCTGCCACGCAAATCATCCCTCCTGAGGTCGCAGTTCCCGATTGGGCAGTGCAGCTTGCAGAGCCCCAGTGCGAGCCTTGCCCACAGCACGCTTACTGCTACGAAGATTTCACTGTTCGCTGCGAGCCTGACTTCATTTTGAAGCCTCACCCTCTGGCTTTGGGCGGTTTGGTTCCACTTCCACCCACATGTGAGCCGGACGGCGAAAAGGTCAGAAGAGTGAAGGCTGTGGCGGACAAGGCGGTCGAGGAACTAAGAGAGCGCCGCGCGCAATTCGAATGTGGAGATTCCACTGTAGATGCTGGTCAGGCGCCAGCGTCACCATCCATTGCAGAAGAGGAGCTGAAGGCTGCGATTAGTGCAAAGCGGAGCAAGAAGATGAACAAGCAAGAGTTTGACGACCTTTGGGTCGCCGCGATCGGAGAAGTCAAGGGTAGAGAGGAAGTAGAAGTGGCACCGTAAGTCCTCATACTTCTTTCCTTTGTCAGAGTCCTGTCAAGAACCCCCTTTCGCTCGTATATCAGTATCGTCAAATCACCATTCTGACCAGTGTACTAACCAGATCGGATGTGCCCGAAGTAGAAAGGCCAATTCCACCTCAATTTCAGACGCCTACCTCTCGTCTACCTCTCTCGCTCGGTTACCGATCGGCTGCACCCTCAAGCGCTCAGTCAGACTCGGCCTGGCAAAACATCGACTCTCAATTGGATCTGTGATTCTGTTGATTTCAGCTTACTTTTACGTCCGGCGGAAGTACAGGTCTCACAAGGCGACTGTGGCGCAGGTTCCTGCGTTGGTAGACCTTGTTTTATCAAGACTGGCAACACAAAAGGAGCTCGGCGAGGAAGACATTGATGACCCTTGGCTCTTCCTCCCGAACCTCCGCGACGGCGTGCTTCGTTCGGTCCACTCGCTCGGAGAGAGAGACCGAATTTGGATAAAGGTCAAGGCGGTGGTTGAGCAAAACAGCAACGTGCGGACCAGCCAGAGAGAGGGAAGGAGCGGCGAAGTTGGTCGCGCGTGGGAGTGGATTGGACCGATTGCAGGGGACAGTGCCAGACGGCGCAAGAGCGGACGTATTTCCTATGGAGCGGATGTCAAGACAGAAGATACCCCGGGGACGTCAGAGGACAAGGCTGCTGCTCATTCAAAATGGGATGAGCCACGGCCTATCTATTGAGCTGTGTGTGTGTCGATGGAGATGCACTGTCGACCAGTCATCATACCTTTCCTAGGCGCCATCACGCGTAATAATTTTCTTTGTTAGAACGGATTCGACGCAACGAGGAGGCTCTGGTGATTTTCCCCCTCTCAACACCTTGCTCATGAGCTAGGACGGAAAGGCGTTCAGGAATGCTGTACAGCGTACGGATATGAAGGACAGAATCACGGTTTCGTAGGATGACACGGTGATAGTTTTCATACCCCGAGATTGAACATACTTCTTACCTTTTTCATGATTATCCTGATGTGTTGTGATTTTTTTTTTATAATTGCTGGCCAATTTCGCGCGTGGAAGTGTTTGGTCAATTGGTTGCCATCACGTTTTGAGTCGTTGCTATGCTCGGGCGGAGGATGTCGGAGCGATCGGATTTGCGAGCGGAGGTGGTGGTGCAGCCAACAACAACGGTTAAGGACACCCGGGGAGACGGAAAAAAAAAGCCTTCGCGTTCAACACGCCATCCTAGATAGCTCTGTAGAAACCTCAAATACAATGTTGAAGGTCGTTGAATCAATTGTCGAGTAAAATAAGCTTTTTTCCTAATTAAACACTTACACGACACATGGGCGAGTGATGGTCCAGTTTCGTTCTTCTCTCAAGATCTTGAATTTGGCTAATGCACAGGGTGTTTATTGACACGCAAGGGGAACAAGACCCCTTGGACAAAGGAAAGCTTCTCGCTCAGACTCTAGTAAGGGTGGGGAATCTATTGGGCCTTGGAGGAGACGATCTCTGTTGCAAAGGTAATGAATGTTAGCAACAAGGACTTGATTGATAGCTTGGGTGAAGATCCTCGGGGAGAGGACCATCCGATGATGGAGGTTTTTGGCGAAGGAAAATTGAGCACGTACTCTCGACATCAGCAATGCTCTGCTGGAGGATCTGCTGGAGGACCTTGGGGTTCTCGAGCTCCTTGGTGACCTTGGCGATGATGGTCTCGGCGAGCTCCTTCTGCTGGCGAGCCTTGACCTGGCCCTCGTAGCGGACCCAGGAGTCGAGGACGGCCTTGGCCTCGGCGGCCAGGGCGGTCTTCTGCTGGTGCTCGTAGGCCTGAGCCTCAAGCTGAGCAGTCTCCTATTAAATGAACATGTCAGCTGCTGTTCTGTAATAATTCTTTTGATGGTGCTCCACGGCTGTGCCAATTATTCCGTCCGACCGAGCTCGTTCCGAAGTAGCCTCCTTTTCCATCGATTACATCATAAAGAGTCGTACCTTGGAAACGGCGAAAAGGGACTTGGTAATGTCAACGACACCGGACATCTGCTGGACGTCCTCGATGCGTCCCTTGACGGCCTGGGTGTGGTCGGCACGGGCGGAGTTGAGGATGCCCTTGATCTTGTCGGCCTGGCCCTGAGCCCACTCGCTGTACATCGGGCCTCCGTACTTGATCAGACCGCCCCAGACGGCGAGCAGGCAGAAGGCGACGACGGTCTCCTCGTTGACGACATAGTACTCGTTGCTGATGGCGTAGACGCTGAGGGCGGCGGACGAGGAGAGGATGGCGGTCTTGGAGAGGAGCGAGTTGCCGGGGAGGGCGTCGACGATGGACTGGGCCTTCTTCTTGGGATCCTCGGCGGGGACGTTGGAGGCGTTGCGGGCACCGGCGATCGAGGCCGAGATGGCGGGCAAAGTGCGGCGGGCCAGGGTCGGCCTGAGGAGGTTCGCGCCTGTTCGAGAAGGGAGGGGAGAGCCTGCGCGTTAGCCACCACGTTTACATTTGTCTGCTGTCGTCGAGCAAGCCAATTGACACGCCGAAGCTTCGAGGGATGTGTCTGGACGTACCGACAGCGCTTCGAGCCAAGCGGGACGCCATTGTGTGATGATTGGGGGGGTTGCGGGTATTATGGGTTTGAGGTCATTCGGAGCTGCTCGAGGTGAGGTTAGATTTTGTCTACGGGTACCGCTTACTCCCGAGACGGCTATGATTTCATCACGTGATGTGGCGGAAGCAGTGGCTGCGGGAATTTGGGGGGAGACTTGGGACAGGACGACCGACCGGCGCTTGGGCTTCCAAGTTCCATTCATCCAAGTGCAAGTGGGACCTCGGCGCATGAGGGTACATTGGTACCTCGATGAAAATTCCCATCTCATCTGGGACCCGCTGTAAATTTGAATTCGGTTTTCACGACTGCGACGACTGATATCAACATCTGAAGCTCAGCTCATCATAAAATTAACGCCAAAAAAAGAAGGGGAAATGCCTGCCAAAGTCTCGGCCGACGGCCTGAAGAGGAAAAGAGTTCCCACGAAGGAGAAGTCAAAGAAGCGCGCCAAATCGGAATCCGAGTCCGAATCTGAAGCAGAGAGCGATGAGAGCAACGACCCTCAGGCTGAGATCCTACTGCTCGAGAATGAAATTTTGGAATCCAAGAAGCACTACAACAACATCACAAAACTGATCCAGATCGCTAGCACTCAAGAGGATGAGCCCGAGGCCGCGACACTGGCCTGTGTGGCCCTGTGCAGGGTTTTTGTGAGATTGCTCTCGGCGGGAGCATTCGCCTTTAGGCCAGGACAGGCTGAGAAGGAGAAGGTGGTGGTGCAATGGTTGAGAGAGCGGTACCTCGAGTACAAGGGCGTGCTTGCTTCGCTTCTAGAGGAGGAAGATCTGGCGTCGACTGCGTTGACGCTGGCTATGAGGTGCCTCAAGGCCGAGGCTCAGCACTTCACCGAGAAGGAGGAGTACACATTCCCTCACGCCTTCATTGAGCAAATTGTGAGGGGGCTGTTGGCTTCAGACAGTGATGATGTTCGTGTCGAGTTTGTCGAGAAATATCTGACAGAATACGACGACATTCGCTTCTTCACACTAAAGGCCGTGAAGTATGATACCGGAGCACGCGAGACGTTTTGGGTTCACAAAACTAACGACTCACAGATCCATCGCCGAGAACCCTGGGTCTTTGCCCAAGGAGGAGGTGTTTGATGACGCTTTCGAGCTACTCTCAAACATTGGGGACGTGCCGAAAGAATTAGGAAATTTCTACGCCGAAAAGCCCAAGAAGAAGTCGCACAACGTCAACTCTGTGCACCAGCACAAGAAGCAGGGCCAAGACGCCTGGCTGGCGGTTCTGAGGCTGGCGACGACGAGGGAGCAGCGGAAGCAGATTCTGGACGTCATGTCCAAGGAGATTGCCCCGTGGTTCATCCGCCCAGAGTTGCTCGCCGATTTTCTGACGGATTCCTACGACGCGGGCGGCTCCATCTCGCTGCTTGCGCTTTCCGGTGTCTTTTACCTCATCCAGGAACGCAACCTCGACTACCCGTCATTCTACACCAAGCTCTACTCGCTCCTGGACCGGGACATCCTTCACTCCAAGTACCGCTCGAAATTCTTCCGGTTGATGGACACCTTCCTCAACTCAACCCATTTGCCTGCAGTGCTGGTGGCGAGTTTCATCAAGAGGCTGGCACGGCTGAGCCTCAACGCTCCCCCGAGCGCCATCGTCTTCATTGTGCCCTGGATGTACAACATTCTCAAGAGGCACCCTCTATGCACGTTCATGCTCCACAGGGAAACGAGAGACCCGGCGATCAAGGCTCTTATGGAGACGCAGGGCGTGGAAGACCCGTTCCTGGCAGACGAGGCCGATCCCATGGAAACGCACGCCATTGACAGCTGTCTATGGGAGATTGTGCAGCTGCAGTCGCACTACCATCCCAACGTGGCGACGATTGCCAAGATCATGTCAGAGCAGTTTACCAAGCAGTCCTACAACATTGAGGACTTCCTCGACCACTCATACAGCAGTGTAAGTTGCCTCACAAGAGACCCAAATAGACCATTACAAGAACCTCCGGCTAACAATTGATATAGTTGCTCGAAGCCGAGATGGGCAAGCAGGTCAGAAAGCCGCCTGTGATCGAGTTCCAGATCCCCAAGAAGGTGTTTCTTCCAAACGAGCCGGAGTCCGGAGTTCAAGATAGTCTCGTGGCGAAGCTGTGGAACTTCCAGTAAGATCCTATAATGAGGAGGATGGGCATGAGGTGGCAGGAGAGATGCCATCCAGGCCAACAGACGGTACTTCCCTTGTACGAAGAAAAGATTGGTATTTCTTGATATCCGGGCGCGGCATGGAGGCATGGATGGTTCTTGAAAAGTTTAGACATCACGGGTAGACATTGTTTGCTATCAAAACAAGGCGCTCATTGGGCTTCAGCATCGTGGAGGTTTTGTGAGCCTCATCACTTTTTCCATTATGTAAACGATTCCGCTTGCGACGAGCGGGTGTGTAGTGGCATATGGAGATTTGGCAATCGTGAGTGGATAGCCGACTCTATCTACTACCTACCGATAACATGCATGAAGGGGCGTATTTCGTGGTTGATATGATCTGATATAGGTGGTCGAACAGTAAGGCAAGTCATCCGAAGTCGAAGTTTTTATACTTGCTTCGGCGACCTTGAAAGCTGATGGGTTGCCTGTCCCTGGTTCAGTATTGACCCTTTCTCTCATCTCAATGTCTACTATTCCAAAGTCAGACATGGAAGGTCGATCAATAATGTGATGGGTAGGTATTACGATTTAAGTTTGCTGAAAGTCATGTCGTGCAGTGGAAATGCGCATTGGAGATGTCCGCCTTGCCGAGTTTCCGTTCCCTCCAGCATGAATGATCGATGTGCCGCTTTCCGATGAGGTGGGTGTCCTGGCAGTCGACTTTTGCCATTAGAGCACGGCAAGTATATCTCGATCCAAATACCTTATTCCCATCTGCCATTGACCTAGCTCCCGCTGCAGCCATTCCTTCATCCATGTGGCCACACCTTGAAAGAGTCATTCAAGTTCAGACGAATTTTCAGCTCCCGGGCACACTCACTCATCCTGTTATGAGGCTTGCCTTACCTGAGTAAGACTTTTTCCAGCTCTTTGGGTAATACCCACGAAGAGACAAATACATGTGTCTGGCCCGATACAGCGCGATGATCAGGTACCGTCCTGTAAATGGACCAACCAATGTCGAGAGAAACTCTCGGCGCCCAGATACACAAAGCCAAAAAAGTCAAGAGGTCGTGTGCTCAATTGCCGCAACCGATCGACAGGCTCAGCAATGAGCCGAGCGCTGGTCGAAGCTCTATGAGGTGTTGGACTGTTCGAGGTACCTGAGGTACTTGCCTATCAGTCGTTGTGCGACGGCCTGGAGACTTGTGGAGTGTCATGCGTCAGGGAAGGACGTGGGCAGTCGACAGAACACCTGGAGAACAGCGCGCTGAGCATCAAAGTCTCGGTCCACTGTGGGGATGGACGACGACCAGCTGACAGCGAACAGCACTGTCCTCGCTGACTGGATGCCCTGTATTCAAGTGTTGGCTGATGGCTTGGAGGAGTGTGAGGACCTGGAGCTCCGATGCCTGCCCGTACCCGTGTTCCCAGAAACAAGCCCCAGAAAAGAAGAAAAAAGAGGTCGGCCAGACTTTCCAGGCTTTCGGAGGTGGCCGCTGGTTGGCTAAATTTTCGGAGGGGGCAAAGCTCTCGGACCCCGTAGCGACCAATGGCAAGTGACGGAAGCATCAGGGCGGGGTCTCATCCCAGGTGTGCCGTGCGTCTTGCTGTGGCAGCTGTGCGTGTGCTGGACGTAGTGGACGGCCGGATCTCTCCTCAAAGCGGCTTAGCATTTGAAGGCCCTCTCTCTCAGTCTCTGTTGCTCCACCTTCCACTGACATCACCGAGAGCAACCAACGGAACGGATGCATCGCTCTATCTCTCAAGTCTGGGCTGTTCCTTAGACTGCTTCTCGCCCTCTCCCCAATTCCAACACCATCGGCAGACTTTTCTTCCTCAGTCTCGGTCGCCTGATATCTGCGCTATATCGCCTTCGTTAACAGCTTTACTGTCAATCGCTGCATAGTTTAAATCTCCCGACTTCACTCTATCATCTCTTATCTTCACGTTCAAACAATACAGTGCATTCGATCCGGTATTCGCGCTGCCATTTCTCCAACAGAGCTCCGACCCACGCACCACGCCTACGCCCACTCAAAATAGCCAGCAGCTGAAATCTACCCCAGCTCGCCCGCAGTTCGTTTCGTGCTTCACGTGGAAACCGTCCCCAGTCGCCACCAAAACACACCAGGAGTCGTCGACCCACGCCAAAGGTAGTCTGCCGTCTGCAGTCTGCTCGACGCCGACCTGCGGCAACCACCTGGTCCGGTCTCTCTAGCAGTAGTCGGCACAAGCGCTGCAAGAGACGGTGTGACATATCGCCTCCAACATGTCTGGCAATCCCTTCCAGCCCTTGGCGGCTCATCTACAGACGCCGACGTCCCGGAGACTGTCCAATACTCCCGGATCGAGCTCAACAGCACCGCCCCCGCCAGCGACACCCTCGAGCCACGCGAACGGGAATGACCAGAACGGACAGCAGCAGCAGCCCCGTCGGCGAAAGAACCATCGCGGCGGCGCCAAGAAGAAGCGCAATCGGCGCAAGTCATTCGCCGTCCTCGCTGAGGAGTCTCACGACGAAGCTCCGCCCACGGCACCCGAGAGAGACGGTTTTTACCGCCAGCGCACGAATTTAAGCAACACGAGCATTGACAGCCAGGAACTCCTGGATCACAGGTGAGTTCGCGTGATCCCTAATGTCAGGCGTAACGATGTCTGACTTACACAATGCAGAGATCAACCACAGCCACTCCGACCTCGCAGGCCTTCCATAATGAACAATTCGGCCCCCTTCCCCGCCACGACGACAACACCACAAACCGGCAGCAGACTTCGCAACGCATACGCGGGAGACAGTGGCGACGAGGACGGCTCGTGGGACGAGGGTGCCCCTCTCTTGTCAAGGTCCATTCAGCGCTCTTCCACCGCACCCATGTTCCCCGGCTATGGTTCGAGCGATCCTCGCCAACGAGTGAGCCGACGCGGATCCAGCAGATCCTCGAGGACGAAGCTTGCAACCCCGTTCCAAGACAACAATTATAATGTCAACTACCCACCATCCATGCCTGGGTCGCCCACCTTCCGACCTTCCGACCCCCTGAATCTGAGCTTCGGGGATGTCATGATTCACGAAGACGAGATTGATATTCGTACCTCGCCGCGTGGAAGCCCAAGAAACAGCATCGGGTCACACTCCGACCGGGATATTCATAATCACTCTTCGCCCGATCTAGCACGGAGGAACACCATTGCCCTGACGGCTGAGGAGGATGTTTGCTTCCCGAGCGGGATTTCGGAAATTGGTGACGAGGAAGGTCACTCTCAAGACCCCGCTGCCAAACAACGCCCGAGGCGTCGTCGACGCCGCTGGCCCGATCTTGGTATTCTGGAAGAATGGAGCCGCTTCGAAAAGGAGGGACGCAGCGACGAGAGACGCGCCAAGCGGATTACCGAGCCTCAGCTCATTAACGGCCGTCTACGACCAATTACCCGGGAGTGGTACCGTGCCGAGGAAGATGCTCCTTATCGTTTTACCTACTTCAACGAGGAATTCCAGAGCACTATCCACAGTCAGACAATCTCGGAACTTGTGCAGCCCGGCGGTAACTTCCAAGAGCTGTTCATCCCAGACCCGCGTATTCTCTCCGACGACGAGAGCACAGATAGTGAAGACGATGGTGGTCTGCCACCCCTGTCTACGCATCACTCCCACACTGGCCAAAACGGGGAGTCTAGAGCTCCCACACGGCAGCCATCACTCGCGAATACTCAATCCGAACAAGAGAGAAGAGAGGGTATCAAGTCTCCTGACAAAACTTCGGGTGGTAGCTCCCGCGCCGGATCCGTTCATCGTACCCCTACCGGTATTAGATCGCCGGTCGTCGGCAACCAGACAACCCAGACGCCAGAGCTGCTCGTCAACGCACCGAGGTACGGCGAACGACCTGTGTGGTGGCTCGATGTCCTTTCTCCAACGGAAGCGGAGATGAAGGTGTTGTCCAAGGCCTTTGGTATCCATCCGCTTACAGCTGAGGATATCATGGTTCAGGAGGCGCGAGAAAAGGTTGAACTATTCCGCCACTACTACTTTGTCAACTACCGATCCTTTGACCAGGATCAGAACAGTGAGGACTATTTGGAACCCGTCAACATGTATGTAATCGTCTTCCGCGAGGGTGTCATCAGCTTCCATTTCTCCATGACACCGCATCCCGCCAACGTCCGCCGACGTATCCGTCAGCTGAAGGACTACCTTATCGTCAACTCTGATTGGATTTCCTACGCAATCATTGACGACATTACCGATGTGTTTGTGCCATTGATCCAAAATATTGAGGACGAAGTCGACGACATTGATGATGAAATCCTGAGGCTGCATTCTTCTACTGGCAACTCCAAGAGCGACGTTTTTGACGAGAAGGCCAGCAATACAGGAACAACTGTGGGATCTGAAGGCGATATGCTTCGCCGGGTGGGCGACTGCCGTAAACGAGTGATGAGCTTGTACCGTCTGCTCGGCAACAAGGCAGATGTCATCAAGGGATTTGCGAAGCGCTGCAACGAACGTTGGGATGTCGCACCCAAGTCTGATATTGGACTGTACCTGGGCGATATTCAGGATCATATTGTGACCATGACGTCTAACCTCAGTCACTATGAAAAGTAAGTCATTCAGCCTTGAGAAGACTGATCTAACCCAAGCTAACCGACTATTTCTCTCCAGAATCCTTGCGCGATCTCACGGCAACTACTTGGCTCAAATAAACATTCGTATGAACGAGAGACAGGAGCAAACGGCTGACGTTCTCGGCAAGCTGACCGTGCTGGGTACCATTGTTCTGCCCATGAACATTATCACTGGTCTGTGGGGCATGAACGTGTGGGTTCCCGGCCAGGAGTACGAAGGGGACCTGAAATGGTTCTGGGCGATTACCGCAGGACTTTTGGCATTCGGCATGGGCTGTTACCTGATTGCCAAGCGGGTTTACAACATTGTCTAAGGGGAAGAGAGAAAAAAGCGAAATGAGAGAGCTTCTCCTTTCAGGGGTATATTGGGCAGTTCTGACTGGCGTTTGATGGGGTTCTTCATTTCTTGTTGAACTGAAAAAGCATACGTTCCAAACTTGTTTGTTGGTTTAGATTGATCGGTGCATTCACGGATGGTAAACGGGACAATGTGTAATGTACACCGGTCGTTTTGATAATGTCAAATCCTGTTGTTATTTCAGAGGTTTATCTACCTAGTGACGGGGAAATGGGGTGACTTGGTTGACCTGGATGGAAACTTGTATGCTTGAGATTACAGCCAGCTGATGCCAAGCACGTAAGGCTGACTGGCATCTCTGGTTTAGGAGGCTTGGTTTGGGTCTAATGCGCGTGCAGACACCAGACGAACTCACAGAGTATCTTTCCCGCGCGCAATAGCAGTGATAGAAGCTGACGTTGACAAAACTTAAGTAGGCTTGACGGCAATATGGGCGAAAAAGGGGTATATGTGCGAGAGGACTTACTGTGGCCAAACTTTTTTTCTTTTTTTTTTTCTTTTCTTTTTGGCCTGTGGTTAAGACTTGAACCTGGGAGCAGCTATCAAGTTCCTTTCCTGCCATTCTGGTTACGCCGGCTATGGCCAATGTCGCCAATTGTACCTGCCAATGGTAACAGGCTGCCGAGACATGTATGCAAGATGCCCTTGATATCGTTACCAGAACATTCTTTCATTAGTCTGAGGAGCTTGCATCTTGTCCCAGCTGGGTTAGAGGAATATAGCCAACACTTTGTTAGTGTTTGCATTTCTCGGCGCAGCCTGCATGAGCATTGCATCAGGGCGCAGGGCATGAGTTGGAAGGATGGGAATTTGGTCTGAGGACAGTAGCCCATTTCCCAGAGTGTTTGGAATTTTATGAGGAGGTAAAACGCCCATGATGTCAGGTTCGTCAGCAGACACCTACCTACTTGACCTATTAGGTGGACGTAGCCTGATGGTGAAGTGGAAGAAGTGGGTGGCCGGGGTAGGGAGGATGACGGAACTGACGCGGGCAAGGCCAATCACCGTTATGCACGATGCAGAGCATGCCCGGAGAAAGGAAAAGGGAAAGCAGGAGCTGCAGCGAATGATGGGAGCACAACTGTGCTCTTTCTCTCTGTTCGAGCTGTTGGGTTTCGCATGGGCCTGCCTCTTTGGGGTTGATATTTAAACAGAGGAAGTTGTCATTCATGATTTTTACTTCTTCACTTCATATCATTCTTCATTTTGTACTGGTTCGTTTGGATAGATCAACGCCCTTGTCGATAAGAACGACGACGACAATAATAATAACGACAACGCCGACTATAAACTACACGCCTGACCGTATACGTGGACCCTGTGCCCTAGGACAGGGAATCGTGGATGACCGCTGGATGCCCAAACTTGGATGCCATCAGGACAAGACCAAACGTGGATAATCCTCATCGTGGACTCCTTTTATCGTGGAATACCTTTATCGTGGACTTATTCTATCGTGGACCCTCTTCTCCTGGGCTCATCAATTGTTTCGACTTAACGACACGCTCATTTGTCCCTTGACCGGGCAAGTTGCCGTGGAATTTGCCGTGGCCCTCAAACCTTCCCCAGGTTCTGGTCGGCGTGTGCTGCCGATGTGGACAAATTATCAGCCGAGGATACAATATCTCCCGCTGTACTGTGGATGTTAGCAGTCCATGAGAAGGCGTGTACCAAACGTACAAACGTCACGGACCCTTACCTCACTCAGCGTGGATTGCTTTTGCCATAACTTCTGGATCTTACGTCCTCAACCAAAGGCTATTCATTCACCTAAGCCAATTCAATGGCGACCCTGGTTCTTACCAACTCTTCTACATCTAACACAAATCAGGAAGCAGTGCTCCCAGGTTACTCTTCGACGAAACTGGCAGCAACTAGTCGACAACTTGGCAAGCTTCGGCCTGTGGCCCTTGGTCAGAACTACACGAGCATGATCGAAAACTCGATAAGTCCAACAGCAGGACTTCCACGCCTTTCGCGAAACACGTTACACGCCAACGAAATCCCGGAGTCCCATGCTCTCAACTACCGTGCAGGTCGTCTCCTGACCAACGCACCTCATCTGGCCTCCGAGGACTTCGGTACCTGGCTACTATTACAACAGAAGTTTCAGTCAACAAAACGTTCTCATAAACCGGGATTGCGAACAGAACGCTTGGTCGACTCTGGCAATTATACGATAAAATTTCTGCCCCTTACCAAAGTTTTCGACTTGGAAGCTTCTCTTGAGTTTGCTCATTACGAGCTGCAATTTTCCCGGGGGGCCTTTTACCCCATGGCCACAGATCAGCATGACTTTCCTCAAGACATCAGGACGTGCAGACAGCCTGGAATTACGCGCCATTCTCTAGCCGTCCAGGACCGAAGTTCTGAAATTGTTTCCGGAAAGACCGGTTGGAAGACCTTCTCCATCCCTTCCATTGGAGTTCCCAGAGAGAATTCAGCCGGCGGAGACCTGGTCACTCCCCGAGGACAGGGTGCCTCTTCATCGATACCCATTGAAAATCGAAGGCTCCTTATTGCCAGTCCTGACAAAGTCTATCGGGACATAGGCCCAATTTCCTCTCGAGTTACAGACAAGACTGACTCCCAGGGAAGGGCTCTGGGCACGTTAGTGACAGGATATCGATGGCTCCAAGCGAAGTCTCTTGAAACCTGCAGAGACCTGTTCTCATATCTGCAATGGCTGTTCGAGTCTGATGCTCGGCCTTTCGCCTGGTCTTGCCATTGGAAACTTGGCTCAAATATGGAAAACAGGTCTTGCCCATTGCCTTCACAACAAGAAACAGAGATAGGCCCGACCTACAATACTTGTCAGCATAGCCGCGAAACCAGTGAAGAAAAGCCCTCAGAACACCGGACCAGGAATACAGACTCGCCACGTCGCAAAAGAGGCGCATGTCAACATGGAACCAATGGCCAGGATCAGAGTGACGACGACGAATTTCCGGATGAGTCCAGAAGGAAGAAATCACGACTCCAAGGTCCAGCCACCGACAAGGATGACAATGATCTCAGCTTAGCCTGTCCGTTCTACAAGGCAGACAAACGCACCCACAATCGGTGCTCTTTATTACAGCTGAATAGGATCGGAGATGTGAAGCAGCATCTGTATCGGAAGCATATGCAGCCTCACTACTGCTCAAGGTGCGGTCGACAGTTCGAGACGCAAACTGAGGAGAGGTGTCACACAAGGCAACAGGACTGCAGCAAGCGAGCCAACCAGCCGCCCGACGGAATCACCCACGACCAGCAGAAGGAGCTCAAGGAGAGGGTAGACCGCAAGCTCGCCGTGAAGGAGCAGTGGTTCGCCGTCTGGGCCATTGTTTTCCCCGATATGCCGCCACCAGAGTCACCCTATGTCTACAGCCCTACCCGTGAGGTAGCAACGAATATGCGAAACTACTGGCAAGAAAGCGCGGCGGAGATGCTGGTCGCCCACGCTGACCGCATGCCGGGTATTGACAGGGAACGGGTCATTGGCGGTTTGAATACGTTTATGGAAACCTTCTTCAATCGATTCATCGAGGAGCACACCTCGGTTGCCGAGGGAGAACAAGTTTCGGATTCATCCTCAGATGGTAGTCCAGGTAGATCGATTCCAAAGAGATCAAGGCCTTACTAGACAAGAAACTGACGCAGTTCTACAGGGACAGCATTTTTCTCAGAGAGGACGCCGGCTATATCATCACCAAGCAGTAGCCAAAGGACTTTAATCGAATCCTTCCGCGACTTGCTTTCTGTCATGAGTGGTGCCGCCAGCGACAATGTCATGATAGACGACGGTTCGCTTGTCGCCAACTATGCAATGACCATGGGAGAAACGGACGGGCACTGGGAATTTCCGTCGAGTGATGATGCTTATGGTTGGGGTCAGCTCCCCACGGCTGGTCCGTTCTTCCAAGATGATCCTCTTACTTGAGAAACAGCTCTAGGTGTGTTTGTCGAAGGTGGCTCGGAAACCCTAGAAATGCCAGAATAACTGACTGCTGTCCCCAATAGACAGTATCTCCAACTTCGACAGTAATTCCATGGCAAAGCCAGGTGGATGCGTAGCAGAGAGCCCAAGAGTCAGATGGGGTCAGTCGTGGAGTACAGGACATGATGACTTTGACCAAGAAGCGTCGCTATGGATTTTCCTACTATTCTAGGAATTTTGATAGCTATTTTCCTATTATTTCTAGAATGTGGTGGCTCTTATCTATAACATAGAAATGCCTCGGAAGAAGTGGAATGGAAATGAGTTTCGGAAAGGATTTGGACAATACATTCATCACACATGCGTGTAAGGTAGTCCAGCAATAGAGTGATGGCTCCATGTCACAAGAATGGAATGATTATATCATATGACACACTACGCTTTAATGTTGTGCTAAACTACATGAACGGATGATGCTTTGCACTTTGGCACAAGTTCAGTTGCCGGTATGATGTAGGAGAGTGTGAAATTTTTGCAGGGTCGATCAAGAAAAGGTCTCCAAGATGTCGAGCTATCTCTACCATTACAATGCGCGTGTCCTTATCTTGGCTTGACCGCGAGACACAATCTCTGTATACTGCAATAGGCACAGCGAGTTACGTTCGGCAATTATCATGGAGAGGAAGCATCCAAGGTTGCTTGACCGATCTACAACTCATGATATCTTTGAAGACGAGACCCCTGGACACAAGACAGACGAACAGGCTCCAGAGATTCCACAGGCAGCAGTTGCACGTATTTTAGCAAGCCAGCTACGTACGCGGTAACCGGGAACCGGCAGCTGCTCGTCTGAATTGATGTACCTGCCAACTAGAGATGCCTCGGCTCCTCCCATAGTAGACCTCATCATGAGACGTTGGCGAAGAAAGAGGTCGCGCAATCTTCGAGACTCTCGGCAGTGAACCCGGCCGGAGCAACAGACAGGAAATTAACTTCCATCAACCTTTTCCGCAGCACTCTGATCCGACGAGGGGCAGAAAACTTTTTAACACTTACACGACTTCAGAGTTAGAATTGGAAGCCATTTAGTCAGGTCCCCGTCACCTCCCTTTTCCCCCGCTCCCTCTCCGAGAAATGGTTCGAGGCAAAATCACTATCAGACCAAAACTCAATTCACTCGACTATAGAGTTTTGGGCCCGAAAAAGTAAGGCGACTTGCGGAAAAGAGGGAAAGGGGCCAAAAACCCTGAGATTGTGTCATTACAAACCAAAGAAGGACGAACCCCGGAAGGACCGATATCGTCTGAAGACTTCTCAAACAGCAGAAGATGGAGAAAAAGGGCTGATGTACACGACAATGGTATCGTGTAAAGTCAAAGAGCGAGAAAAGAGAAGAGACCGACCGCGACAGCCTCGCGATCCGAGAGTCAACGGTCTTGCCAGGATGACGGTCCCATGTTTTTTGGAGCGGCGCCTCGACTGACAGAGCCCCGAGTTTCAGGAAGAAGTCATGGAAGAAAAAGAGAAGAGAAATTGGAAAAAGTATGAAAAAAAGATGGGATCGAAAAAAAAGACCCATCGGGCTGAAGCAGCCCGCACATCTGGGAAACGTCGGACGCCAAGGTTTTGGTTTCTGCTCTGTTCGTGGGGACCCCCGGTCTCTCTGCCCAGGCACTTTGTACCCCTCCACCCCACTCGGGGGACGCAACCACTTCCAGTCTCTGCTGGGGGCTCAACTACCGCCCTCCACTGCCCTGCGCCATCGAGGCATTGGATGATCGAGATCAGTCCCCTTGTGCGTACCATTCTGAGAGGGCGCCGCGGGCATCGACAAGCAAGTTAGTTCGGGAAGTCTGGAAACTCAATTACTTGACAATCGTCGAGGTTACATTGGCGCGGTGATGGCCATCAATGGAGGGTATCGAGATAAGTTGATAACCGGGCACGCTGAAAAGTATTCCTAGGCAAGGCGAAAGGTTGGAGATTGGGCGAAACGCCAAGGACAGGGCGACGACGGAGTCGAATCATGAAGGTGGGAGGAGATGGAGAGAGGACGAAACCCACCTAGCAGCGAGAGCTTGAGGAGGGATTTCCCGACCAACAATCGGGGCTTTCAAAATCCACGATAGGCGTGGTGTGCGAAACAGGCCGAAGAGGGTGCGTGGCCAAGGATATGGTGTGCCACGGAAGTAAACCCGACCCGACTTTGTCTGGATAGCGTGCAGTAAAGACCAAACTTGCGCCTCCAAGAACGACGGGATCTTGATAGAACCTGGCCGAGCCTGCATGCTGCGGCCAGTTAAATGGTCTCGCGCATATGGTGGGAGGGGGCTGTTGCTTGAGCCCGCCCGGCTGCAGCATAGACGCAGTTGCTGGCATGTCTTGTAGCTATGTAGATTGCGCGAGCTTGAAGAGGGTTACAAACTCTCACCGTACCAGCCGTCGGAAGCCCCGGCCGTCTTAGCTCGGCGCGATGCCATTGGCCTTCGACTTCGGCTCTATTTTCTGCTTTTCCTGAGCTCTGGTGTGGGATGTTGGTGTAAGCATGGTATTGAACGTAGATTCCGGTTTTCGATACCGCAACACCACTGAGCATCCGTAAAGATGCAAGGTGACTAGGGTGAGATGAGTAGGGTGATGAAGCTCTTGTTTGACATAGGTATCTCTTCCACGCATTTTGATATCAGAGAATGCTTCGAGGCAAAACTAGCAAGCGTCGATGACTGGCTGGCAAGCGTTGTTCTATTTTAATTTCAGGTTTGACGGGGAAACCTGGGTGCTCTGCGGCGAAAATGGAAGGCTGCTGGCCGATCAGTAGAAACATGGAGAGAATTACCCAGAAGCTCGGGCCTCAAGACCCTTCCTTCCTTCGATGTACCTGTCATTCGTCTGGTGGTGTCTATGTGTGTGTGTGTGTGTGTGTGTGTACTGTAGAAGGCGAAAGTGACTTATCGACCCCGGCTGGTAACCGTATTGCCAATCCAGCAAGTACGGAGATATCAAACACGATACCTACTGAGAGACAGTGGCAACCCCGCGCCGGCTTGAAGGGATACAGAGCTGGTACAACATCGGAAGGACCCTGCGATGATGCAGGCTTTGTCCAGATTTTCCGCACGACACTGCGTTTCTTCACCGTCTCCTGGAAAGACAGGCGCAAAATTTTTGATACGGGAAGGCGGGAGATATCAGAGAATGTTGGACATGTATAGAAAAATCTCGAAGCAATGGAAACGTTCCTAGAGACTTCACGGGTACGATTGGGGTCCCTTGGCCGTTGATTGTGAGACTCGATGCAAGCGAATCAACTCCGAGTTACAGGCTGGTATATGGTGTAGAACTGGGCACGAATTGTAGAAGAGTGAGCGGATAAAACTTCACGGCCCTGTGGAGGCAACTTGGCCCGTACTTCGTACACACGTCCACGTATCTGATGTGCGCGTACCGTAAGCCATCGATCCGCGTCATGTGTGCAACTGTGATTGAGGCGCAGCTCGACTATGCAATATGGAACCCGCGGGAGTTGACGAGCAGAGCTGAAGACTAACGCTTTATGCGGCGGTCTGGCAGCCAAGTTGATATTCCGGACTCTCGGTTGGAAGTGGACCTTGCAGGTTCGCAGTACTGCGACGGGTCAGCCTTCGTATGGCCGGCCGTTGAACACGAAGTCCACCGGCTTGCAGGGGTGGTCAACATCTCACCCCAAGCTCGGGCTGGGCAAAAGTTGACAACGTGGAGCACTGAAGAGGGAGAGGCGGTGGGACGGGCATGATCCTCGCTGCCCTTTGGCGTCTAGTCCAAGTGATTGAGTGTCTCGGCCTTAGGGGTCCATTGTCGAGATGCTGTTCGGTCCTAATGGCATCTGAGGATCGAGGATCAGATGAAAGATGCTGGCTGACTGTGTTTGAGGCGCTGTGCCAGAATTTCCATGAGTCGCAACGCAGCCCCGCTCCCGCGAGACAGACAAACCACATGAGGTACTGACCGAGTGATTTGTCGTTCGGGATCGGAAAGGACAATCATGATTGACTGCCTGCTTGAATGATGCAGAGGCAGTCAAGTTTCAGACTGAACCACTGTTGTGCTTCCCCGACGCACGTCTTCCATGCGGCCGCATCTCGCTCAGCAACAACGCTGGCCAGTGGGAAGAATGGCCGTGTATAGTGTACAGCGAAGGTGGGAGTTTGTAGTAGCATCGATTCAAAGCCAGAGGAACAAAGTGGCGGAATGGGAATGATGAAAGCCCGTCGTGCGCCGTCTGGTAGCGACCTCGCTGGTTTGCATGTACGAAGTCCCAAACAGTCGCGTACAGTAGGTACAGATACCGTGTACCATGATAGGTAGTGTAGGTAGGTAGTCGATTGTGTGCGGTTGTCCTCAATATTGACTGGAAGTACTCCGTAATGGCTGGCCGGGCGTCGATCCTGGTTCGGCGCAGTGGCAGTGGTGGCTGATCGGGTCTTGTCGTCCGTCAACAAGCCTGCAGGACTAAGGCTAAGGTTTTCTTGGATGGAACCTCATAACTGTGCTGGGGTTGGACGGGTGGGATGGTTGATGAGGGGCGAAACGCGTAATGGCGCGGGCTTGAGGAATTCCCCTCCACCTGAGCACCCCTCTTATTGCCAATGGTTGAGAGTCCGTTGATTGACCGGTGCTTGTCTTGCGTCTGATTCTGAGAGGTACACGCACGCGGTTTGGAGTCTCAGGGCAACACACGTCAAGCTCGAGTTCCAGGCCAGGAACGTGCTTGGGGAGGTTGTGACAGGTTATGGGAGGTGGGCGTGAGACGGCTAAGGTGGAAAAGGCGGGTGGGTGCACTGTGGAGGCCGAGCAGACGCGGACAATAACAATTGGAATTTTGAGATGGAATGCAAGGCCAGGCCTTTGATTTCCTCTGCGTCAATTTGCGGCCAGCTGCAGTGCAGCTTGTGCCAAATAGGCTGCTGGGTTTCTAGAAAGACCGGCACCCGGGGGGGGGGGGGGCTTTTCGAATGTTGTTGACGACGTTGGCGCACTGCATCCGAGCAGTACTCGATACCGGCCATCTTGCTACTGCAGTAGGTATCTTCTTTTGACTCTATAGATCCTGGCCCCTTGTCAACTGGAAGGCTGGACAGAAAGGTTTGATCTTGCTGCCCGCGGTCACCTGTCATTCGATGGAAAGCCCGGCATTTGAGAACAGGGTGCGGCCGAGGCAGGCAGGGCTGTATGGAGCAGTGCATCTGTTCGAAGTACAGCTTCTTTCCCATGCTACGAGCCTGGAGAGGACATTTGAGGAGAGACTCGAGGGAGTCGTACGTTGTGTGGTTATGTTAGTTGCTAGGCCGCATCGCTTGATAGGCATTCCTTGTGTGCATACGTACGGTACTAAAGGTACATGGATACCTTTGATAGGTTTTCTCATGAGGCCACGCCATAAACGGACCTTGGGAAAGAAAGGTCCCCGAAGTCAAAAATTTCCTCACTCTTTCCTTCCCGTGTCGTGAAGTAAGTGCGGGACCCATCGGCGCCGACCTTCTCTAAAGCTTCGTACGACTATGAAGTACCTTGCCTAGTAACCTACCTAATGGCAGCAAGGTACGGGTTTCAGTGAGGGAAGGACCATAAGGTACGATAGGTACCACCGGAGCTTCTTATTATTCTTGCCATAGCATGTCGTGACAGGCCAGACCAGGACAGGCCACACCTTTACGCTTTAGTCGTCGAGATCATCATTGACTTGTCACTACACACCACCTTGTTCAGCTGGCCTTCCCTCCAGTCACACACACGCGCACTCACACACTCTGTCGCCGGCTCTTCCTTCGTTGGCCCAACTGAGTTGGAGGCTCGTATAGATACCCAAGGCCTCCCGCCACGCTTTTGCGTTGGGATTCTAAGCCATCCTTATGTTTTTGGCCTTGTTACACCTCCAAAAGGTCTCGCCCAATTCACTCACATCCACACTTGACGACGTATTAATCCACCTCGTTGCCTCAACACCTGCAGGGTTACAGTGAATCACCTTTCACACTCGCTGCCTATACCACGCACACTGGCATCTCGCCATATTTTATCATTTGCCACCTCGACCTTCTTTCGCTGACCAGTCATTGTCATTGACCCGACCTGGCTTTGGACGCTATCGACGCCCTTTCAATCCCCGGAGCACCATCTATAATAAGGCAATTTGATAAAACCTCACTGTTCGGAGCGATCCGACAAGCGACCCGTCCACGTCCGGGATAATCAAAGTAGCAAGGGGCCATTGAAAGAAAACCAGGTACGCACAGAGGTGGGAATTTCTTTTGGGTCCCCATGGGTCGTCCATCATCTGCAAGCAGCGGTCGGCTGCGGCGCCAGGACGTGCCACGATGCATGGCGCTGCGACGTGGGATGAAGAAGACACTGGACCCCATCGCCCACATGGATGCAAAACAGATTGGCTGACATTGGGACAGCGAGCAGAAACGCAGACCCGAGAACGTAAAACGTCCGACACGGAGCGAAGACCAAAATTCGTGCTCTGCGACCGGACAAATTGGTCCTGGAAGCACAGGAGCTGAGAAGCACCCCCCAATCGACAATTTCTCGATCCAATTCCATTCCATTCCAGGACGCATTAGGCCAAGGGCCGAAAGGGAAGGGCCGAGAAAGACAAGAAGGAAAAAAAAGCAAATTAAAGGAAAGGGGAAAAGGACACCGCTGCGTTCCGCCATACCGTACCTCGAGCTACCACGCGAAGGCGCTTTGAAACACGTGAGGATTACCGCCGCTTGACGTCAGCCATAGCCAGATAGTCTCCAGACAGACAAACCGACGACGACAGGGGCGAAATTGGCCATTCGGAAACGACAGCATTTCGCATTGCTCTGCACCGCCATTGGCATTGCCCATCCAGTTCCACCACGCACATCAAGCGAACGATCGACGGCCTCCACGTCCTAGCCCTTCCGGGCCCACCACCAACCGCCCGCAAACGCGCCAACTACGTCGCATTCGATCATCGATCAACAGGCAATATCAAACATAATACCCAGTTTACTCGTTTTTTGTTACGAAACGTCCGAAGAAGGCTACAGAACGTCAGATTCAGAAGCAACGGCTTGATTGCCCTCAAAGGACCCTCCCGTCCAAAGTAAAGCCAGGAAACAGGATACTTTCTTTACCGGTACGTACCTTTGTCAGGAAAAGCCTTCTCACCTAAGGCTCAGGCCGATGGGAACCCTGCCAGCTTGCCCGCACCCTGCTGCAACTGCCGGTGACACTCAAAAAGAAGGAAAGAGCGACAGAACTAACACAAAAAGGCAAGAACCACAGCCGGCCAAGCTAGTTTTGCTTGAGAAAAATCCTTACATCCTTATATCGGAACACACGTCAATTCTTCAACCTGGGCAGAAAGAATTTGGCAGCAAACAGCAGGAGAAGAACCAGCCGGCGGAAAAAGAAACCCAACGGCAACATCACATCACCAAGACACTCATCAACAAGCAGGAGGCGCTTGCCGTCTGGGCAGACCCAGTTTACAGCACCAGGACAGCACTTGCTGGCCCCGGCGTCCCTGAGCGTCCCAGCCCCCCAGTCACCACTTTTTCCCCTACGTCGCCGGACCTGACTCCAGCGTCCGACCACCCCATCGAAAAAAGACGTGACGCTTAACCCATTGCGGCCACCCTCCTTCCCTGTAACGCCTCCAATTCAAATCGCCCTAGCGCTTTTTCAGCAAACATCCTGGCGTCGCTCGCCCGAAGTTGTCTTCCCAAAATCCCATCAGAATCCATCCGAGAGTTGAGACTTGGGAGAGCGCGAGAGTCAGAGTCAGACTCCCTCCCGTTTTTCTTTCTCTCTTGCTTCTGTTGCAGCAAGATACACCAAGCTTGCAGCAATACCTCGCTGCATAAGGTACTCCGTACCAAGGATCGAAACATCGGCCCAAAAAAAAGGCAAGGTACGTACCGAATTGTCCGTGAGCACCCTCCATCGCACCAACACCTGCACCTGCACCTGCAATTGTTCCCGTTCCCGTACCCTCAGCTGGGGTTTGTCGTTGTCATTGGTGTTTCTGTGGCCATCTCATTGGATCGCTGTTGTCGTCGGGTTGCCTGGCCGTTCCTTCCAGCTCGGCACCACAACCACACCGCAGCCCACCTGGGCAGCTTCATCGGCTGGGAGTTGTTGCCGTTGCCGTTCGTACCAAGTCAAGTGCCTTCCAGGTTGTCGACTCAACCTCACCCCCAGCCACATTCGAGACACCCAGTTCCCTGCTTTCCTGCCCCCTTGCGACAGTATCTGAGAAAGAAAGAAAAAACATCTCCCAAGCACACAAGCACCTCAACTTGCTCTCGAACTGCTTGTTCTCCGTCCCCGAAGATTTGCTTCTCATACAAACACACATCGTCAACAAGTGGAACACTGGAAACAGCCCGGTCCACGGGTACACTATTCTCTGCTAGTTTCTGCATCCACTTTCAATCCCAGCTGTCGGCAGAAACACCACACTCAGGCATACGGCACACCCCAAACCCCCTTCCCTTCCACTATTCTGCCCCTTCCAACGCTCCACCGCGCTCCATCATCTCACGCTCACCCCTGGAAAACGCAACCTTGGCCGCCTCGCTAGCGACCTCTGGGAACCGCCCGCCCACTCTTCCCCTTGCTGACCCGCGATAAGGCACGCAATAGCTCCATCCATCGACCTTGCTCGCCGAGACCAGGTCCGCGCCCACTGAACCCGCCTACTTGCGAGACAGATCAATTAAAAGTAGCACCCTCCCCAGTCGTCCGTCATGGCTGAACACCATCCACTTCCCGCGCTGCCTCCCCAGCACCAGCAACCGAATCACCACTATCACCAACAAGGCCCCGACTCATACGACAACGGCCAGTCCCAATTCCCGCCTTATCAGCAGCAGTACGACCAGCCTCAGCCTGTTCAACCACCTCCCAACGCCCAGGCGCAGTCCCCATCCCACGCCCAGAATCAAACTCCCCATAGACGCTCCAAGTCCCGGCCGAGAACCTTCAGTTTCCAGTCCAACAAATCCCACAAGAGCTCTGGCAGTCACCCCAAGATCGACCTCCACGAGACACCTGAAGAGAAGGAAGCAAAGAGATTACACAGTAAAGCTGATCCTACCGTCGCCATGAGTGAGGCCGAACCTTGTAAGTTACCACTCTCCTGTGATGTCGGTTGTAAGATATCTAACAGCTTCCGAAGCCGCAGTTCAGGCAATGACCAAGACTTCCTTGGCTCCTTTGCGCGCCATTCAGCACAAGGACACCACCGGTGCCCCAATTGGTACGCTACAGCTCTGGATCCGCAAACCTAGCCTGTTTATTCTAACCATGCTTCTCAGCCGAACCCGACCGATCTAATCCCACACGTAGCCGTTGGGAACGACCCCTTGATACCATTCGCAGTTTTGAGGCCGCCATTGATGGAGGCTATCGTGACCGAGACCGGCGACAGTCTTATATTCGCTCAGATACAGAGTCGGTCCAAACATGGAACAGGCGCAGCAGCTACTATGCCAGTAAGTTTATCTATACACCGACTGATTGCACAGCCTAGCTAATCCATTATATAGCCAGTGGAGGACGCCATCCCCATGACAGCTACTACAACGGTCGCCCGGGCTCGTTCCGTCCCGAAAGCGGTCAGATTGAGATGGGGTCTAACCGACAGAGTTACTACGATCAATACCAAAATGGCGGAGGACATTACAATGGCGGCAACAACATTCCCTACCGACAGAGAGTTCCCAGGACGCAGACCGATCCCCACATGAACGGCTACGCTCGCGGCGATCAGAACATCTATCCCCTTCCCAACAAGGACCGCTCATACGAGACTGTTACATCAGCCGCCGCAAGTGGAAGCTCCGGGGAGCATGCAGGCTACCATACCGATCCGACTAGTAGCGACAATAGCTCTATTGAGCGTGGCGGTCCGGCTCGTAGGCCCGAACCCACCAATGATTATGGCATTGGCTTCAGTCAGGACCAAGGGCACCAGGCGTCTGCTCTCAAGTTTGACAATGGCGCGCCAAATGGAAAGGGACATGCCTATCAAGCTGTGAACAACGGAGCCCAGGTACCTCAGCAACAGAGCGCGAACGTCCTTCGGAGACCAGTTGGCGCCTCCCCACCGCAACAGCAGCAACCGGCGCAGCCTAGACCTGCTGAGCCGGCCAAGAGAAAGAGCTGGTTCTCTAAGCGCTTCAGCAAATCATCTTGAACAACACAAGGCATGAGATATGAGCTGGTTTTCGTTTTAATGTTGTCGATACCCCCATTTTCTTAGATTCTGGATGTGTAATGGTGTTCTCGGGCAGAGATCGGCTTATACCTGATATGTCACTGGTGTGGAGTTGCCGGAGTACCCTTCTCCCCTGATGAGACGGCCGTTCCTATTTTGAGGTGGGTCGTCAATTTGAGAGTATAGCCGAGAGGTATGGCTATCTATTTTCTGATTCAAAAAAACAACGAAATACACACTGTTTGGATCGAGGTATATGCACAGGATCCAGTTTACGATTGCGAGGGCGAAGTCGGCAGCCATGGAGGCTTGATGGTGGCTTGACGACAATGTTTCATCTACAATGCTTGGGGATGACTTGGCGGTTCAGGCGTTGGAAATTTGATAAGGCTTCATTATCACACTGGTGTGGCTTTCAATAAGCCAGGTCTTAGAAGAAGACCAGATCAACGTAATATAATCTCCTGAATAGAGGTAAACTTGCCATCAATAGTGTAACATATCTGATGAGAGAGAGAGGGATGTGTGACACAACTTTCATTCCTACGGAAACTGTGAAACGTGTTCCAGGCTGCCACCCCAGGCACCAAGGTGTCGATTGACTGCCCGTCCCAAATCTCAACGGTCTTTTTTCCCTTGCTTCTTCGCTTCCAGCTGGTCGCTCTGATCCTCCTTCATGGCAACGATAACATAACTGATCAATACCACGTTGGCCATTACAGCAGCAAGAGCGCCGGCAAATGTCGAATTGCCTGGTTATCAGATTAATCGGGCGCGTCCAATCGTGGTTGGCAGTGGAATGGGAAAAGGCAGAAACACGAGTGCAGCTTACTTACCCTTGAAAAGGAAGTCGACCGTAGCAAAGTAGGTGCCGATGGGCAACACAATCATGGCCAACGTGAATCCAAGAAGCTTCAAGATGACATCCATTGGTACAGCAGGAGTGATGTTGGACTTGTCGCCAGCAGCGGGACTGGCACCAACCACATCATCCTTCTCGAGGATGGTCTTCTCCGAGGCCACGATGCGTCGGGTCGCCATGACGTGTATCTTGATTTGGAAAAGGTGTAAAGTAAGCGCATGGTCTCGTATAGCTTGTGCTAAGGGACAGGAAACTTACAAGGTGTTGATTATCGACGTTGAAATAGGCTCGTTGTCAGTCGAGGACGTTGCGGAAGACCCGGAGTTGATGAACGTCGGTTGGGGCTTATGAGTTTGATGGTCCCGCTCATTGAGCCTTGCTGCTAGAGGTCTCCTCAAAAACGAGACGTGAAGTCAAAAGACAGTGCCCACAGTTCGAAGGGATGATTGTCCGCACGGTGTTTTAATTGATGACGCCAACCACGTGCGGACGCGCTATGGGGATTCGTCTAAGCGCGTTTCTTTGGATTCCCGTGTCAACGGACATGGGGGGGCGTTGCGATCTGCCCCAGAAAATTCCCACTCCAGTGCCGCCGTCGGTTCAAAATCAATCTCGGCCCTCTCCTGCCAGCCTGCTCAGGAGCGCCCACATCTTGGAAGGCGGCACGGATACCTGCAATTGCCCAATCTGTTGCTCTTTTACCTTGCGATTTCTCCTGCTCTAGCGTTAATTATCTCGCACAGCCTTTCGACAATCGACATCTTCACAGCAGCAAAGTCCTCGAGTCCTTCTCTGCTTTGAGCAAACTTCTCCCCGCCTTTGTATATCGACCATTGTCCGCCTTCGTACCTCCGCTTGTCAACTTCCCAATTTCCACCTCACTTCCCACAAGCAACAAACACATCTATACGAGCCATGGTAATCAACTATACCCTCAGCTCCTCACCGCCGCCGGTGGGCAGCTCGGCAATGGGCACGTCACCGATCAGAGGCCTTCGTCGCGGTAACGACGCCGACGAGCTCGCCGACGAGACGATCCCCGAATCCCCCTACCAGACACAAGCGACGCAAATTGTCAATCGAACGTCACTCGCGTCCCAAGCCAAGACGCAACCCGATCATTCCTCCTCCCCCTCTTCGCGTTCAGTCATTGAGGTTCCCGCATCCTCTCCGTTCCAGAACAAATCCAGCTACTTCTCACGCCTCGTGCCCCCCGGCTCACGATTTCAGCCGCCCCCCAAGTCACAAGCGCCTTCCAACCCGCGGAAGAGGCCCTCGGCGGAGCCTGTGCTCATACAAGGCTCGTCAGATGACGAAGATGATCGAACGTCCCGTGGCAATATCAGCCAGACATCTTTCAAGAAGCATGTCGCCAACTTTGAGTACGTTTCGGTGGATAAGCTGCAAAAGAAGATTGAAGAGGTTTCTGAGGCGCTCAACGGCACGATACCGGTTCAATACTATAAGGAAGCTTTGACCGCATGCCACAATAATGTTGAGGACGCAATCAACTACTTGTTGGATGGTCGGCATCTGAAGCCCAAAGTCAACAGCTTCGTGAGCTCTACCAAGCCAAGCATAACCGTTGGCGACGAAAGAACAAAGAACATGGACCGCAAGTCAGGCAGACCCGGCTCACCCAGCAAGCCAAAACTACTCGGGCGACATGCCCCGACTCTACCAACACCTTCTCGAAGCACCACCCCCTCACCACCAAAGCCCAAGCGCAGGCGCTTGATGCAAGGTCGTCGCCCCGGTAGATCTCCACCTGCGTCCCAGCAGGCTCACGAAGACGAGCCGTCCCTAGACGAGCTTGCCGCCGACAAAGTGGACGAGCCTATCATCATTCCTGATGACAATGAAGACGAGGATTTTGATAACGAGGATGAATTGAACGAGGCGGTCAAGGACAGCCTGCAGGACAAGGCTCTCCAAGCCATCAACACCAGCTCGATCGCGGATCTGTCAGCCATGACGAATATCAAGATGGACGAGCTGAAGATTATTGAGACGAAGAGGCCTTTCGATACCATTAGCGAGGTACAAGCCGTTTCGGTGGCCAAGAAGGCAAACGCTCGCAGCAGGAGGCCTAAGGTTCCAATTGGAGAGACCCTGGTCGATGCAATCATGGAATTCACTCGCAGCGTCAATGCCATTGACGAAGTGGTAGCCGAATGCGAGAAGAAGGCGAACAAGGTCAAGCAGGAGATCAGCCGATGGGACCTCGATGTTAAGGGTCAGAAACGGAGCACACAGAGCTCCTCCACTAACAGCGATCTCCCCCTGACACCGACAAGCTTCCACACTCAAAAGCTTTCGGAGCCGCCAATCTCCTGCCAGCCGAAGTTCATGGATGGGCACTGCACTATGCGTCCCTTTCAGCTGTTCGGTCTCAACTGGATGTCCCTCCTGTACAACAGTGGCTACGGATGCATTCTAGCCGATGAGATGGGGCTAGGCAAAACTTGCCAGGTCATTTCTCTCATCTGTCATCTTGTCGAAAACTACGAGAAAACCGGAAAGGGTGAGAGGCCGTGGCCCAATCTTGTGGTTGTACCACCGTCGACGTTCTCAAACTGGATGGGAGAGTTCCAGCGCTTTGCTCCCGACCTCTCGATTCTTGCATATCAAGGTCCTCAAGCCGAACGTAGAGAGATAGCATACGAGATGCTCGAGAACCCGTCGGACTACCACGTCGTCTTGACGACCTATACCCAAGTCGGCTCCGAGGAGGACCTGGAGGCTCTCCGAGAGTTGCAGCCAGCCGCAGCCATCTTTGACGAGGGGCACAAGATGAAGAACCCCAAGACCAAGATTTACAAGGACTTGATCAGGATCAAGGCCGGTTGGAGAATGCTTCTCACCGGAACACCTGTTCAGAACAACTTGATGGAAATGCTGGCGTTGTTGAACTTCATTGACCCACTCCAGTTCAACGGTCGGATGGACCAGCTCCAGTACATGTTCAGCCAAAAGGTCACCATTCGCGATGTCAACAATGGTGCTTTCCTCTACGGCGAGCGTGTCAGCCGAGCCAGAACGATTCTGGAGCCGTTCATCCTGCAGCGTCGCAAGCAGCAGGTGCTCTCTGACATGCCGGCCAAGATTTGCAATGTCGCATACTGCGATCTGGCACCAGGAGTACAGAAGGAACTGTACGAGGACTACGAGCGACTTTTCAAGGCTGGCCCGGTCAAGAAGACGACAACCGGGCGTCAGAGCGACCAAAACAACAGCTGGATGCAGCTTCGGAAGGCGGCTCTTCACCCGCAACTATTCCGTCGTTACTTTGACAACAAGAAGGTTGAGAAGATGGCGAATATTTTAATGCGAGAGGTTCCGCAATCCGAGCTGCAACAACCGCGGATTGACCATCTCATTGGGGAGCTGCAAAATTCTTCCGATTTCGAGCTGCATCTCTGGTGCCGTGATTACGCTTGTATCAGGCATCTTGACGTCCCTGAGGGTTCTTGGATGGACAGTGGCAAGGTCGTCAAGCTACTAGAGCTCATCCACCAGTATCGCGACAACGGCGACCGCGTCCTCGTCTTCAGCAAATTTGCAAAGGTCATTGAGATCCTACGGGAGGTCCTTCACACCGATAACATCAGGCACTGCGTCTTATATGGCCAGACCAACGTCGCCGAGCGCCAGGATCTGATTGACGAGTTCAACAACGATACAGATATCACAGCCTTTTTGCTCACGACGGGCGCTGGTGGCACTGGCATCAACCTGACCTCTGCCAATAAGATCATCATCTTTGATCAATCCGACAACCCGCAGGACGACATTCAGGCCGAGAACCGAGCTCACCGCCTCGGCCAGACGCGGGATGTGGAGGTGATTCGCTTGCTGACATCGCACACCATTGAGGAGCTCATCTATAAAGCCTGCCAGAAGAAGATTGAGCTCGCCGAGAAGGTCACTGGTGCGGTGGAGGATTTGGACGACAAGAATGCCGAGGAGAACTTGGAGAAGGAGGTTCGAAAGATGATGGCGGATCAGTTGACTCCTTCATGATTCGACGTCTTCTCTCATCTTGAGACAAAAAGAGATCATTTTATTTGATTCGACTCGACACACTTTCCGCATTCATTCCGGTTGACCGCCTTTGCGGCCTACATTACATCCGTCCAGCGTTGTTCAGAGTTGTACGACATAGTACCACAACATTGAGAGCGAGCGAGTAGGGGGTCCAGAGACATTTGTATTAATCATGGCAAGAGAGACATGAGGCACCACTAAGAGTGCCAGGTTTATATTTCAGAGATGACCGGCGAGGAGGGACCCAAGACAAGGAGTGAGTGGAGGGGAGGCCGCGGGGGGAGGCGTGGGTAGTCCTCCTTAGCTTTGGGATAATGGTCCGGACAAAGGATAGAAAAGACAAGACTTATTCGGTCTAGACGATAGACGAGGATCGGGGCCTATCAGGGCAACCTCGGCTGAATGAAATACATGAATTGCATCAAGTCTCACACGGTCTCCCGGGCCTCAAATTGCTATAAATGGCAGCTTACGAGCCAGCCGACATTGTTGAATCAACATGGTATTAGGCAGTGAGGTAGACAATTAGGATTGGTGCCCATTAGTGGTAGTGGCACAGAATCTAAAACTACTACATAAAGTCAAGCCCTTTTCCTGATCTTCGCAAGCAGTAACAACATCCCATGCGTGGATGTCACTGTGCTGCTGCTCTTGCTTCCCTGGCAGCTTTAGATTGTCGAATCTGTGCCTTGAGTTTCCTCGAGTCGGCTCTCCTGTTCCTCGCGCGCTCTTTGGCTGGATCCGGTTGGGCCTCTTCACCCAGCGTTTCAAAGGCCTTCAAGTCTGCTAAGAATCGACGAATGCGCACACCCGTCTTTTGTCGGATCCATGCGTCGACCTCTTCGTTACAAGCAGCCGATATGGCGATGTGGAGACCTCGCAAAACATCTCTGTCATCAATGTCTTTGTCGTCCTGCTCCTTGGGGTCCGAGTTATCACTACCTCGCAGCGGTTCTCGTCCCTCTTCGGGTTGTTCGGCTGAGGGTAAGGGAGCTTCCTCGTCAACGGGCTCTGGGAGTGGCTCGTCATGTTCGGCTTCTGCAGCCATGTAGGGAATAGCTTGTGCCTCCAAGTCGTGTCCTCTGAGTGTCTCATGCCTGGATCGCCTGGCTTCTTGCATCTCCATTTCCCGTGAAGCGGCTTCCATGGCTACCTCAAGTGACGAGGATGAGCTCAAGGTCAGTTTCCATGTGGACGGTAGAGCAGGGTTAGGTGTGATAGTTCCGCGACTCGTCTGAGCCGACCATTCTCTTCTTTCCACTTCTGTTGCGGGTCCCGGCAGGCTTCTGAACATCCTCCCAGATTGGAAAATTGGCGGATGCTCAAAATCCGTTTGTGTAGGCTTGTTCAGAAGAGCGGCCTTTTCCTTAGCCTTGCGTTCGGGCTGCCTGATCGAAACCCTGAGAGGCTTGTCTACAACGCCAGCTGGCTTTTTCGACCCTGTGGAGATTTTGGTATTGTATGACTCCTGAGCCTGTACTTCGACAGTGTTCTCGTCTGACTCTGATAATACGGTGGCTTTCACTGGTCTTTTGGCCTTGATAGGAAGGGCTTTATCTCCTGGTGGGAAGTTTTCCTGATCTGAAAACACGTTTTGCTGAGACTCCTTACGTATCCCCTTAGGGGCTGAAGATTCGAGCTTTGGCGCCTTTGATTGCTTCCTCAAACGATCGATACGAGCTTGGGCCCTTGGAGGTATGGGCGGTTTATCGTCCTCCAAGCCATGAGGTACCGCTTTCCTTGGAGACTTGCTTTTGGGACTTGGTGCTTCTGTCTCGTTGCGAGAAGGGGGAGCCTCCCTGAGTGGCCGATAGGTTGATGGACGCTGTGCCGTGTTGCCGTGCCATGTTTTGGCTCGAACATCTCGAGAGGCTTTCTCACCTTTGAAAGAGTCAGCAACGATTTGGCCGACGATTATAGAGCTCGACTTACGCCAGCCCTGTAGCGCCTCTGTCTTCTGGGGGTAGACTGGTTCCCACTTTGCCAATATCTTGTTTGGCGTGTCAATTGTTGTCGGCGTCGGAGCGGGAGGTAGCCGACCCGTTGGCATGTCGATCGATTGGTCTCTCGTATTTTGGAAGCAAGGTAGGTTACAACATCTCGAAGTAGAACTTTCCTTCTTGGCGGGAACTTCGTCGATAAAGGCGAGCTCCCAGGCGTCTGGTTGTGCAAAGGCAACCTGCGTACCAGAAGTTGATGAATCGGATGAGCTTGTTGAAGCGCTCCTCAAGCCATTAAGCTGAAGGTGGCCTGGTTCAGCTTGTTTTCTGGTGTCCCTAGAGCGATTCGAGATTGGCTCTGCTTCGATGTCTGGTGGATTCTTCGTCTTCATGTCCATTTTGGGAGACGGTTTGGGCGGCGACTTCTGACGCTGCTGTTCAGAAGTCACTGCTAGACCAACAGCTTGGAACTGTTCCTCATACGGAAGAAGAGCTGTAACTGTGTGAAGCGATATAACCGACTCTGGTGTCGGGGTAGAGACAGGTAGCTCTCCTGCAGCTTTTCTACGTTCAGCATATATCTCTAGTTGCCGTGCGAAACGATTCACTTCCCGGCGCCGGCTGGAGGTTCTCGATAGAGGTTGAGGTGCTCGGAAAGATTGGTTTGATGATTTATTTGATGGCGAAGCAACAAGGGATACTCGACTCTGCTGCGAAAGACTCCGACGAACAGCTTCCTACAGCTGTGGATCAGCAACTCCGAGTCTTCTCTCGTGGGATGCCACCGATTCGCTGTGCTGAAAGGTGTGGCCAGAATCCACCATGGCCGACAGAGGGTGACCTCGGATTCTGGATGGACTGTTGCCAAAGTTGGGCGGTTTTGGCTGACTTGGGGATCCCGAAGGACCTGCAACTGGTCTTCTACGGACGGGACGTGGCTCTGATGCCCGATTTGGAACAGCACGTTGGTAGCGAAAAGAAGAGCCTCGTGGTCTCGGCGATCTAGGACCGGCTTGAACCGCAGGGTCCATCGCGATATACCACGCAGGTGGCGTCCGTTGTATTGAGGGTCTGTTGTGCCTTCGAGAGGTCGGCGTCAAGGGCTGAAGAGCGTCCGAGGCCACAATACTGCGCAGTCTTTCTAGCTCTCGCTCTTGGGAGACGATGATCGGGACAAGTTGGCTCGCTCTTCTCGCGGATGCTACAGTGATACGAGAGCCGGTAACCTTACCGGATGGGAGCCTGGCTCTGCTGGCGCGCTCTGTATGTACAATTATGCGTTGCTGACGACGGAGACTCTCGACAGACCGACTTATGGGCTTGCGGAAGACGTCTTCTGCTGCCTGGTGTGCTTGTGTCGGCTCAGATTTAAGAATGGGCGGCGGTGGTGAACAAGGTGAAATACAATTGCAGTCTCGGAAGACTCTATCGCAATCAAGCATCGTCCATGCTCGCTGCACTGGAATAGTAGCGATGGATCCAAAGAAGAATTTGCGTTGGTATCATGTGGTTTAGGTAACAAAAACGTAGCATAGGAGAGACATATGGTGATACAGAGGGGAGGCAGTCGGTGCTGTGCCTTGCGCGTGGCCCTGGACATTAAAGTCGACGTTCCTTCCCAACATTACACGGAACCGTGTGAAGAAGGATGTGAATAAGCCCAGTTTCTTGGCATGAGGATGGTGGTTTCTTCACCGGCTGATGTCCTTGATACTCGGTGAAGAGTACGTCTCGAGCTGGCGGCGGCCCTTCCGCAATAAATGCTCTACAACGGAGAAGTCGCGCTTGTCGACCGTAATGTACCTTTCAAACTCTGTCCTAATGTGTTGGTCAGTATGGTGGTATGCGGCACATAAGAAAGCTGGTGCACAAGCTTGCCTGGCAAAAGATTGAAAATGAGGTCGTGCAGTCTATAACGGTATCAACATCTCACATGCAAGTCGAAGACGTTGAAGAAATGTTACCTCTGGCTTCTTCCGAATTTCCCGGATACATTGTCGATAGAGTGCCAAAACCTCCCGTTGAAGGCCAGAAAGACCGCGCTTCGGTACTGCCATCTCGAACGTCAAATCGGCGTTACTGCGGAAGGAATGCTCTTCTGATGGTTCATGAGAGGACCGTAATGAGAAAGTTCGGATGTTGAATCATTGATGTCAACCATAGGAAAGAGAGCTCCATCGTTGTAGCTCGGGCCAATGAGGAACGGCGGAAGTCGGAGGTCGATTAGATGACTAAGCAGCAGCATTGGCATTGGCATGATGCTGGAAGGGGCAAAAGTAAGTAGTGCCCCTTCCCTTAAAAGGGTGTTTGAGCAAACCTAGGTAGTCTTATGAACCCCGTAAAGTACTCTCTTCTGCCTGTCCATAGCAGTAACCCAGAAACTGTCAACTCTAGCTTTTGATGCTGGAAGGAGCTCCTCGGAATTGTGGAGTCGCATCCGGAAGAGGTGCACACCTGTAGTGCTGCGCAGCTGCCGGAAGCTCAAGGCGTAATGATGCCGATGCATTAGCCGGCGCGCCAGAGTGCTACGCAATTCACTTCGCTCTGGCGCATCTGACGCCGAACAGCGAGCCGGGGTTTAGCTCTGGAATCCGTGCTCTATGGGGGGGGGGTGTGGGGTCGACGGATGGTAATCGGAGGCTTCACGTTCGTGGGGTCCAGTCGCTACAGCGTCCCGTCTTCGGCTCCTCTCCCGATATTTGTCACATTCTATCACCTGCAACATATTCTCATCTACTGTACCATTATCTTGCTTGGTTTCTTCTTCAGCCTGTACCACAAACTTGCAGTTGATTAGTCGTAAATATGGCCTCATTTTCCGTGAGTCAATCGCTGCCCAGGAGTGACTGACAGCAGCCGATATACTGACTCTCACACCAGAGACTCGTTCGCTTCCTTGCCCGGGACGGCAAGACGTACTACGGCGATGCAATTCTGCCGAGCGGCGTCACTGACATCGCCAAGGCGAGGCAAGCCAGAATCGTGACGGGCGACATCTTTGGAAGACACGACGTCACAGAAAACGTCGCCGACATCCGCCTTCTGCTGTCCCCCCTTGCGCCTGAGCACGTCAAGACTGTACGGTGCCTCGGCCTCAACTATGCCAACCACGCCAAGGAGGTGAGATTAGAGCCAAAGAACCCTGGAAATGGCTCTGCACAAATAGCTAACAGCACTCCTTAGTCAAACATGGCAATTCCCAAATTCCCAGTTCTCTTCGTAAGTCGTCGTCGTTCGTTGAGGAAAGAAGAAAATGGTAGACTGATTTCTCCCAGTACAAGCCTGTGACCTCTCTGGCTGGACCGACTGACCCTGTTCCCGTGCACCCGATTGCTCAGACTGGCAGCACGCTGGACTACGAGTGCGAACTGGTCATCGTCATTGGCAAGACCGCTGCGGATGTCTCTGAGGACGATGCCCTCAACTACGTCCTCGGCTACGCCGTGGGCAACGATGTGTCACACCGCGAGTGGCAAATCCAGCGTGGCGGCGGTCAGTGGTCTCTCGGGAAAGGCTTTGACGGCTGGGCGCCGTTCGGGCCTGGCATTGTGACCAACAAGGTCATCAAGGATCCTCAAAACCTCAAGATCTTTACCAAGGTCAACGGGGAGACCGTTCAGGTGGGTGTTGGACCGCAGGCAACGAAGTGTGGGTTCAGAACTGACGAATGGGCCAGAATAATAACACCAAAGACATGATCTTTGGCATCAAGAAGACAATCTCCTTCTTGAGCCAGGGCACTACCCTGCTCCCGGGAGACGTCATCTTCACCGGAACGTAAGTAGATCAACGAAGAGCCCTAGCCGACCCCATGACTGACGGTATATGTAGTCCCGAGGGCGTTGGCATGGGTCGCAAGCCCCAATTGTGGCTCAAGGACGGAGACGTTGTTGAAGTTGGCCTTGAGAATGTGGGCTCTTGCATCAACAAGATCGAGTTCAGCAAGGTCAAGTCAAAGATTTAGGGATGGAGCTGAAAGTGGCGGGGAGGTGCATTGTACCAATTGCTAAGATAATGGTCATTTGTCAACTGAAATCTGTTGTTTCATATGGAGTCTAAACAAACTTGGCTGAGGCAGCGAGATGGCGCTCCCCGAATTTGCGGCCGAAGTAGCACGCGTTGGCGTATCGAAACATAGAGAACCTGTAGATGCCTGATGCCGAGTTCCTTGGAAGGTGGCAAGCTTCCTTCATTATGAGCTATGCAAATTGCGGCGGCTCTTCCCATCATGGAAAGTACACACAACATGGGCAATTAGTGAATCGAGAGTACCTCATGCTCGACGAAGTCAAAAAAGAAAAAGAAAAAGCACCTTAAAAAGATATCGAATTGGTTACTTTCATGCATCCGCCGATAATCGAAATCGGGTCCCTTGCTAACCGCGGAGAGTCATGGAAGGCAAGGATGATAACCACTACACTACAGATGCTGGTGAAAATTGCACCGGGTTTGGCACCTATGGATCATTGAGCCAGGTCAGGCAGGAAGGATCGGCTTGTGGTCCGTGCCCCAATCTCAAACTTCAGGCAGGCGTTCCTCATCCTCACTCTTTCGTCTCTGTCCAGCTTCAGACGGAAATCAGAAATCATAGACGGAAGAGAAAGTCACGCCTTTAAACTTTCATCTAGAGCTATTTTGAATATTCCTTTGTCATTTCTTTATATGCTCTAGGCTGACACCATTCCAGCTCCCTACCAAGGACGTCAATCTATGCCGTAATCGGCGGAAACTCGGCCTGCAAGGCACAGCAGCGCGAGTACGACATGATCCCACGACGTATTATCACCGACTGGAACATTTCACCATCAGCCAAACTATCCATAACCAATCTTCAGGAGGCTAAGCGTTGCGTGACATACCTTCTAATGGCACCAAGCAACCCATTCGGTGACCAACTGCGGCAGTTATTACAGACTGACCTCCAGGGCGCACTGCACTGCCCGCGCGCTAAGTAGCCGAACGTGCCCAGCTCCGCCCCCAACACCAACGCAGCCCACTCGCAGCCAGCTCGGCCTTCTTCGCGATGTTTATCTTCAAGACACGAGACTCAACCAACCAGGTCTCGCCTCGCGACATCGTGCTTGACGAGTCTGCCTTGATCTAATCAGCTCCCGGTTGGCGGGCTACCAACCCATTTTGTCCGGGGCCAAGTTCGCAAAACGATAGAGCCGATCTTGGCCGCCGCCAATGCTATGGTAACTTTATGTGGTGTTTCTCCATACCACCTCCACGCCTCTTTCGACAGTCTAGCAGTGCAGCTGGGGCAGATTCAGCCCTGTGGTCTGTGAGCTGTCATCAGGGTGCCTCGTCGTTGATCCCCCAAAAATGGGGATCTCTTCAAGCTTGTCATGAGGCTCGGAGGAGCCGCCGACTGCACCTTGGCTTCCTTCATGCTCCGCTTTCCGCTCACGCCATGTAGAGAGACTCTTACGTTTCGTTGGTGGGATTGTTTAGATTCTCCATATCCATATCTTCCGCCAGGGCTCTGGTATGAGACACACTTCTACCTAGATAGATACTTTTCCCGCTCTTGATGGACTGTTCGGCGTGGCGTTTAGTTATTTGTGCTCTTCTCTCCGTTCTCTATCGGCGAAGAGCCAAAATCTACATCCTACCTAAGACAGCATCTTATACCCAAGTACATGACGACAACCACGTCGACCGTCGTCGAGATGGAGACTGCGACGAACGTGCCCACCCGCCTGGAAGACTACGTGGGGTTCTACGGCGACCCATTTGTGACCCTACGAGACTTTGACGATGATGAGTTGAAGCCTACTCTGCCCATCACCAACAAAGAAATAACAGCTCAGAATCCCGCCGATGAGAATGAAGCAAACGAGGCGAATTCAATACAAGAGGGTGAGGATGAGGATGAGGCCCGGTGGACTGAATACAACCCGCCAGCGTCCCTCAGAACAGCGCCAAACCTCACTAACACGGTAGCCCTCGAGATCCTCCAGGTCTCCATCGAGAACCTTCAGGCAAGAGCCGCCGAGGAAAATCAGCGGCGGCAGCTAGAGGAAGATGAGAAACAGCGGGAAGCCGAAGCAGCAACCGCAAACGACGAGGGAGACGGCACGGTAAAGGAGCCGTATCTTCCCATCATCATCACTAGTCCGGACGGAGAACCCGGTCCATCGTCGGCGCTCGAAACGGAAGAAGTTGATAATGTCGAAGATCTCAAGCTGTTTCCCGAGATGACGGGAGCGGGCGAGGGCAATACCCTGTCACAGGGGCTCATCGTCTTGCCATTCCAGCCCAAGAAAAGAAGCCGCTTCGCCCTGACGAGAATCTTGCAAAAGATTGGTGAAAAGGATGTTGCGAAGGAGACGTCCCTTTTCGGTGGTAACTCGAGCAAGACGAGCCTGGAAGCAGCAGTGTCTGATGAACCCGCTTCTACTGTCACAGAAAAGCAAAAGAAAGCTCCTGTTACTGTGTAAGTCGCATCCCCCTTAACCCCTTTTCCAACACTGAACCCATTCTCGACATCTAACACCAAACCCACCAGCGAATGCGTCTCCTGCCTTGACGACTTCAGCCCAAAGAAAGTCATCAAAGTCACATGCCACAGCTACTGCCCCGACTGCTTCGAACGCCTCATCTCCACCGCCGTCCAAAACGAACAACACTGGCCCCCCAAATGCTGCCTCAACCCGATCCCAACCCGCCTCTACCTCCGCAAGATCTCCCCCGACCTGGCAAAGACCTGCAAAGACCGCGCCGCCGAGTGGGCCATCCCCGTCGCCGACCGCATCTACTGCGCCGAACCGCCCTGCGGCCTCTGGGTGCGCCCCGAACACGTCGACGCCGCATCCCGCGTGGCCCGGTGCCGCGACGGACACCGCAGCTGCAGCATGTGCCGGGGACCCCACCACGCCAACGACGCAGACTGCCCGCTCGACCGGGACCTCGCGCTGACGAACGCCCTCGCCGCGGAGGAAGGGTGGCAGCACTGCGGCCGGTGCCAGGCGCTCGTCGAGCACCGCGAGGCGTGCCAGCACATGACGTGCCGGTGCGGCTACCAGTTCTGCTACGTCTGCGGCCTGCGGTGGCGGACGTGCACTTGCACCATGAACCAGCTCGAACTCATCAAGAACGGGGCCGCGGCGCGGCGGCGGGAGAGGTTGCGGCGCGAGGCCGAGGCCGAAGAGGAGCTCCGCGACGCGCTGCGGCAGATTGAGGAGTTTGAGCGCGAGGAGGCGCTGAAAGCCGAGTTGCTGCGTCTCGAGATGGAGAGGCTTGAAGAAGAGGCGCGCATTGCGTGGGAGGAGGAGCGGGCTCGGCTCGAGAGTCTGAGGCGGTACGAGGTCGAGGTGAGGTTCCAGGAGCTGCGCGAGCTGCTGGACCAGATTCACGACCTGCAGGAGTTCCTGGTGCGGTACCAGCACGATAAGGAGAAGGAGCTCGCGGCCAACGAGGAAGCCATGTCGACGGCGGAGCTCGAGTCGAAGCAGGAGGTTGAGCAGCGAGCCCTCGTCGAAGCGGCCGCGGATAAGCTAGCCGCCAGAGTCAAGAGCCTGACGGCGGAGTACGCGGCCCGCGTGCTGGCGGAGCAGAGGACGGAAGAGACGTACCTCCGTCAGCTGGAGAGCTTCTTCGCGGACCGCCCCTCGAGCGAGGCGCGCATCGAGGTGCTGATGCGGGAGTTCCGCGGAACGATGGATAAGGGATGGCGGGCGTGGGAGCGGTGGCGGGACGAGGAGGTGGCGCGGCACAAGCTCAAAGTCGAGGAGGAGCGGACGATCCGGGAGGAGATTATGTACAGCGTGCGGATGCGGCACGAGGAGAGGCTCGAGAGGGCGCGGGCGGAGCTCGAGAGGAGGCAGGCTGCTGAGATTAAGTGGGTGACGTTGGTTTTTGCGGAAAGAAGGCGGATGCTGGATGTGATGGAGAGGGCGGAGCTGGAGGGGGAGGGGGTGGAGAGGAATGAGGCTTTGGTTGGGGTGAGGGATGATGAGGCTGGGTCTAGTTGACGGTGGGAAGGCGGCCTGGTCTACCTGATCTTGGCCGTCACGCTGATGATGTTCAAGAGTCGACTTGAAAGCTAACAGGTTTACGCAGATGTGATGGCAGAGCATAGCAGTAGGCAGTTTGTAGCGACTGATATTTGGAAACACCTTGCTGGGAGGTTTGACAGTTTACAAATCACACTTGAGATGTTAGCAAGGTGATCTTGACGCTTAATTCTTTATTAGACGTTGGATCAATGACATGGAGTCAACCGACATTGTCACGTCCTCATGAAACCAAATAGTAGATGACACAAGATGTCTGTATATTTGATCGTATCATTATAAAAGGTCTGTATCGCATGATCTCTGTACAACATTAAATAGTGGGGGTATCTGCATGCTCGTATATGCTTTCATGTCACGGAGCTTTAAGCCCGTGAGATGCTAAATTTGGGAGAAGGGAAATCCCCAACGCGATGGTGCCAAGCACACACACACATAGCCTCTCTCAACCGCGCTTGTGCTCCAACTCCTCGGCCTCGTGACCGAGCTTGATCTCCTGCTCGACCTGCGCGAGATCGAGGTCCGCAACCTGGGCGTCGGGGCCGTCGATGACCTTGACGAGCTCCTCGAGCGTAGGGCCCTTTGTCTCGACGTAGAAGAGGTACACAAAGACGAGTTCGAGAAAGATCCAGCACTGTGAAACGCAATATCATTAGCCAAAATGTTCATTGACCTCGAAGCAGAGTGAAAACTTACAGTGTAGATGAGGTACAGCTTCCAGGTGTGGCCGGTAAAGTAGTCAAACGCGTAGGGGTTGGCGTAGTTGTTGAGCGTGAGGGCGGCCTGAACGGTCAAGTTGACAATCATGAGACCCTTGGCACGCAGCTTGTACGGCAGGATTTCGATGGAGTAGCTGATGAGGAGACCGGACCACGCGAAGGCGTAGAAGAAGCCAAACAGCCAGATGAAGAAGATCATGGCGTAGTTGGAGCCGGGCGAGCCGTGCTCCTCGTACAGGCCGGCAGACAAGGTCCAGAAGACGAAAGTCATGAGCATGCCGCCCGTGGAGGCGAGGAAGATGGGTCGGCGACCGAAGCGGTCGACCTGCATGGCCAAGGTCAGGGAGGTGATGAGGGAGAGACCGGTCTGGCCGGCGGAGAGGCCGAGGCGGGCGGTGGAGCTCTCGATGCCGGCGTTGGCATAGAGGATATTTGTGTAGTTTGAGATGATGGCGTTGCCGGACCACTGCGAGAAGAGACCGAGGGAGATGAGGACGATGAATCGGTACTTGTTGCCGGCGGTGCGGAAGAAGTCGAGGTAGCTGCTGCTGTTCTTGGCGGCGATCTCGCGCTTGATGGTCTCGCGAATCTCGCGGAACTCGAACTGGACGGTGGGGTTGTTGGTGTCGCCGTTGGCGTGGTACTTGCCCAGGATCGCGAGGGCCTCGTCGTGGCGGTCCTTGGCGATGAGATAACGGGGAGACTCGGGAACCCCTGTTTTGATAACCAGTCAGAATCTGACGGAGAACCTCGATTCATGAAGATGACTTACAGAAGATGAAGGCGAGCTGGATGACGGAGGGCACCGCCTGGCCAATGGCAGGGATACGCCACGACCACTCATTTCCGAGGAAGTCGGTTCCGAAAGAGAGCCAGGCGACGACGAGGGCACCGACGTTCCACAAGCAGTTGTAAACCGTCGTCAAGCGAGCACGATGCTGGGGGTGGCAAAGCTCAGCGAGCAACATGGGCGACGTGATCTGGGCAAAGGAGTTGCCGAAACCAAGAAGGACACGACCGCCCATAAACACTGCGAATGGTCAGCCTCTGAGAAACCGCTGCTACATCTTTGTAGCTACTTACTGCCCATGCTTGTGCAGGCGCCCTGCAAGACGGCACCGGCAACCATGATCAAGCAGCCGATGACAATGGGGATCTTTCTGCCAAAGTTGTCGGCAATGAAGGGGCTTCAAAAGGGTCAGTAAACTTGTCGATCGCCCGGGGGCTTCGTGTGAGAACGTCGCTTACACAATAGGAATCGAAACCAGACTGCCGATTTGGTAAAAGGCACCAAGAAGACCAAGCTGGCCTCCCTTGGGGTGATCGAAGAAGGACTGCCATGAGTCGAAGTTCTGGACAGAGTTGAAGAACATGCTGCAAATCACGTTACTGTCAGCAAACGGGCCTGATTGTGTTCTCTTTCAAGATCGTTTGCGCAACTTACCCATCGTAACCAGTAGTCGCGGAGGCAATGCAAAGGACGAAGGCGTAGAAGTAAAGCTTCCTCAGACCGGGGTCCTTCACCCAGTTGACCTTTTCAAAATCCGGCGCCTCTTCCTGAGCTATGACAACAGCCTCGCTGTTGGTCTTCTTCTGTGTAACGCCCTTGAGGAAACCCATTTTGGCGTCTGCTCAATGGAGCTATATATCGTGTGTGGGTTTGTCGTGGTGAGTTGACGTTTGGCTTTTTGCCGGCGACCAGAGCAAGAGCCAGAAGCAGGTCTCCGTGTTGTTTTGGGCCAGAGGATGACTTGAGAGGGACGGACAGGGCGAGAAGGACAACTTCAATCTACGACGCGGGGTCTCCAGGTCTTATTATATGGAGCTGTGGATCATAAGACGAACAGATGGGAAGCAAAGAATAAACAGTGCGAACAGCTTCAGACGGGGCATCGGACCGGGAAGGCCTAGGTCTAGAGACCGGTCTTCTTGGGGGCGGGGGGGGGGGGGGGTGTTGGAAGCTGGAACCACTTGGTTGGGATCCTTTGCGTGAAATCCTAGCGGAGGTCGACCGGTTCCCAATCAGCTGTCAATATCATAGCGACTCTGAGAATATCGTCCTGCACGAGGACGAAGCAGCCTGCCGGCCCAGGTAAATTGTCAGGCCCATGGAATCTCCTAGTGCGTACGCGGCGCAGGGGATTGCCACTGTCTCCCGGCAAAATGCGATGGGCTTGAACCGTTTCAAGACAAAGCTTCGCTGCCAAGTTTGGCTCCGAGAAGTATCAAGTCACGAGGGGCGGGAGGCTTTCCTCTACTCTCTACCCGTACGGCGTACACCTATCCGAACTGGGCTCTTCCCCAAGAAATCTGCTGCCGTCCGAACGGGTGAATGCGAATCGGACACCTATTTCTCCAAACTTTGGCAATCGTATTTTGCCGGGCGCCTGTGTGGACACTTCAACCCACTAGACAAGGACAAGACTAGATGGGAAGAGGGCGAAAGGTGTGAGAGTTCCCACTTTGCTGAACGTTCCCCCTGGGGTCCCGTGGAGAAGGAGGTGGAGGTAAGCAGGGAGGTTGTCTTTCAAGTGGAGACTGCGACGGTCCCGCCCGTTGTCCCATTCTCTTTCCCCAAGGTGACTCGACACGCTCGACTACGACTGAAAGTTGTAAACATACGTGTATGAAGATTGAGGTGATGAGAAGGACAGTTCCGGGAGGTTCTCAGTTGACGTCAATGGCTGAATTTTCGGACAGGAGGCTGAAAAAGACGGACAGCTTTTGCCGGCTGCTTAAGAGTTAACCCCAGAGATATCCTAGCAAGTGAAGACGGAGAGAAAAAGAACCGCAAAATTAGACGAGCTTGGGGTTGACTAGTCGACTGCTGCGGGGAAGAAAGGCCGAGGTGGACGACTCATCGCTAAGCTAAAATCGGTCGTCTTTACCACTAGAATGTGGGCGCTGGGAACATGGCGACTCGACTTAAACCCGGCATGACGCTTCCGTGACTCGCCAGGTATACTCCGTACACTTTCTATTCCGTGTGTTTCCGTGTGCCGTGCCGTTGCTGGGCCGGCTTGATGCAGTGATCACGCCGGGGCCGCAACGAAGTATCAGTCAATGGTTGCTTCTCACGCGTATTATCCCAATAATTTCTGGGGGAAATGAGAGAAAACTTGCTCGCCACGTGAAAACGGGAAGCTCTTTCGACGCATGAAAAACAGTAAATGCTTCAATAAGGTGCTCGGTACTCATGTCCGGGGACCAAAGTTTGCTGCGATGAGGCGGTAGGCCAAACCGAAAGTGCAGACACCTCCGTCCCGTCGATGCAACTTTGTCGAGGAGCGACCCCTGCTGAGAGAGACACCCTCGGTAAAGCTTTCCACCGTGCCATTGGCGTTATTTTGAGGACACGGGTTGCGGGCCTGGTACCAAAAGCTAGACGGGCCTTTTGCGCTTACTCAAACCACTGAGGCGTATTCAAATTCTAGAGACAAGTCTGCTTCTCACACGGTGAGTAATGGCAACGTGATATGCCTCTTGACGCCATATGTCGCTTTCAGCGCGATCAGTCCTTGTACCGGCGGGATGAATTCCGCAGCAATGGGGCGACAGCGGGTGCATGCGAATCTCTCGTAACTTGGTCGGCCGAGAACCGCTCCTCTCTGAGTACCCATAGACCCACCCTCCCCAAGGTCATTGAGGGTGTGGATTCGTGGGCGTGCTCTGTGCGGAGGGTCACCATGAGGGCCAAGATTCTTCCGTCGATACTGCTGCTCGACTGTCAGTCGATCCATGATGAAGCGGAACAGCCCGACTTTGCATTCCATCCCGCCCTGTAAAGAGGACTCGAGAGTGCTAAGGCCTGCCAGTCTCAGTCAGATCACTCCTTGAGTGACTTTCGTCAGGATCCTTGCCAGGTGAAGAGTTCACGTGGGTGCTTCCGAGCGTGGGTGTGAACAGCGGTGGGGGGTGTTGGGGAAGGCCTCGCACACCAGGCCTGTCAGTGGTACGACACTTGAGCAGCTCATACCCAGCATAATGATCGAGTTCCCTAGTCGAACGGTCTTGCCTCTACACTAAACCGTCGTGGGTCGTGGAGATGCATTTGCGGAGCCCCACGACAACGCTGAGAATCGCACCGTGTCCAAGTTTGACTGTTGGAGAAGACTCGAGGGGTTGGAGATTCCTAGCGTGAGGTTGAAAAAATGGCTACTGCGCCGCTGCCTCACATGGGGGTTTCTGCCAGGATACCACGTCGTTGACCGGCGCCACCCAGGGCACCCGATGCATTTAGCCATTTAGCCTGATATCAGGCTGAATGACGCCCGGTAGTGGTTGATAGAGGGAAGATCGCGCTATGCCAACGGCAGAACATTGGATTGCAGGGTCTTGCCCGTGACTGAACCAACACGAACGGAGTTGCAATACAATTAACCGTAGTCGGCTCTCAGCCGACGCGTTCCTCGCTGCAGACTCGCAAGTCGATGGTCGCGTTCGAGACATAGGTAGGTAGTCAGCCGCCTTCGTGCTTCCTCTTGTCCGTAGTGTCTTTCAACCGGGCCGACTTTTCGATCAACGGCAGTCTGTGGACAGTCTAGGCGGCTCATGACAGCTCACGACAGCCTCGGTAACAGCAATAATTGCATGGCCTGTAATAGGACCAGACCGATATACACGTAGATGATCTTCTCATGTAGCCACCACAGCTGCAAGTATCTTGATGCACAAAGTCCAACTCACACCGGTAGCTGTATCCGAAAGCCTCCTTGAAGTACGCAGCTTTCGAATCACATACTTGTCGAGCTGTTGTCGGCTTGCGGCTGCTCCTCGAAGGCAGGGGTAATTTATCCATAAATTGCCGGCATGTCGCCGCTAAGGGTATTATTCCCAAGTTGCCGATTGATGGGGGATCGTCGAATCCGTGATCTTGGGACCAATTGCTTGTATTGCTTGCAGCGCAGCACCCATCCTCCAGGACTGGTCCCTGAGAAGTCTCCGTAGCAAGCCGCAGGACCAAGAAATTGACGTTCCCGTGGGAGCAACCGTCAAGCGACGGTACCTGCATAGTAGCCGGTGTCCGGTGGCCGTCTGGTCCCATGGCCGCCGCATATTGGTGATGCCTTGAAAGGACACCTCAAATGGACATTCTGCCGTAATTTGTCATACTTGGGGGAATTGTCCGAGGAACGACCGCGTTTAAGGTTCTCTGCTGAACTGGCTCAAACGAAATGTTCTCAGACGATGTATCAAGCATCTCTTGTATGCATCTAATGGGTATTAGGATTCTATGATTTGAAGCGCGAGGCTTGTTGAAGTCAGGAATTGTGACAGACTGCGATCCAAGTATGAGGCGCACGGACTCCAACTCGACCAGCTCCTTCCCCGCACAACTCCGGTGTCATCCCGTACTCGTCCCACTGGGAACTTCCATCGCAAGATTCACTTTCCACCCGCAATCGCAATCGTAATCACCAATTGGCTAGGTTAGGCGCTTTACTGCCGCCTGTGCCGCCGTACCGGACTTTCACAAGATGGACAAACTCAGCACCAAAGAATTATGGCAACTGAAGCACAACTTCTCATCAGCCAGAGAATCGTCCGAAGAGCACTTCTTCCGGTGCTGGAACCACCAGGACTGCAAGGTGTGCCTGGCGGAGAACGAATGCAGCTGGTGTCCCATGGTACCGTTCTACCACGCCCAAAATCGGAAACGATGAAAGGAAATTTTGTGTGCTAATTCGTGATGCTGTGTCTTCGTTCCTTGATATAGACGTCCGCCTGTGTCCCTAATTCGTACGCGATTCCGTTACTGGCACCCGCCTACGACGAGAACATTTGTCCGCACTGGGCGGAACGATGGGAGTTGCGCACCAAGCCGTTGGGCTGCCAGGTTTCGACTATTACGAGTCTGACGTCCATCATCTCCATAGTGTCGACGTTCATCGTGGTCTTGTTGGTGGCCTTGATCGTGCTCGGCGTCCGCTGGGGGAGACGAAGGAGTAAGCAGGACCCGGACTGGTGGCGGGTGTGGAAGCGTGACTGGAGCCGAGTACAATTTTGGAAACGACCGCAAGGACAGGACGGCGAACGCGACCCGTTACTGGGTCAAGCGCAAAGCACGCGAGATAGCACGTAGCGAAAAATAAGAGCTGCCGCAGGGATTCACTCCTGCTGTGCCCATGACGACGTGGTAGAACCAAGTCACAGATACGAGGGCTGCCACCGACGGGACCCCTTCACCCGGAGCTGACCGGAGGAATGATGGCTACTTCATCGCCGGACCGTATTATCGGACCATCCTCGTCGTCCGGCCCAGGGATATCTACGTATTCTAAGTTGACCGTCACCAAACACGACTCTAAGAACCTCTCCTTGAACCCGCCGTGTCTCTTTTCAAGCGTATCGAATAGCTTCTTCAGGGGGAGAGGGGCCGGCAACACCTCATATTGCTTGGATGTGAAGGAGCCCGCACTTGCAAAGAACAAGACGTTGAAGTGGTCTTTGGGTGGCCTGGGAGCCGCAGCCATGTTCGAAGTATGATTGGTAGAGATCTGCAATCTTTTGTTTGGGTTAGCCAATGCTACAAAAGCTTGGAGTGAACGCAAAAGAGTAGTTGATGGTGTTGGTGTCAGAGATCTTGGTGATAATTTTGATACATCAAAAGGATTCAGGTAATACATGCTAATTTGGATACATCATCCCAACTGTTATAACGAGCAAAAATAGAGACTGTTTGACTTACCACTTCGCGAAATGCCCCCTTTCAAGGGTTGAGGGTTAAGGAGAAGAAAAGTCCAAGGTTGTTGGGAATCTAGAGAAGTTTATAGCTGCAAGAGATGAGGGAGTGGGGCAGTCCAAGGAAATTTTCGTTGGCCCCCAATCACGTGACACTTCCAAGGAATTTGCGGCCCTGCGCTTTGCGGCTCTCAGGCGCAGCTTGCGGGGCAATTCGCGATCGTGATGACAGTTGCAGTCTGGAGAAGTTGATGCTGAAGGAGAGTTCCAAGACTACGTTGATAATCAAATTGGTTGAGACTTTCCCCTGCACACGTCGCATTCTCACATCGTTCCCCGAGGGGACAGTATCATCATCCAAGCAGCGTGGACCACAAAGCAGTCAGTCGAGATGCAAGAATTGGTGCAGAAGATGTTTGATGAATTTTCCCAGGCTGTCCATTGATTGATATATCTCGTAGACGCCGTTCCCTTTGCCCCTTCCAGCGTCGCATCACAAACAGGTACACGAGGTTGTTCTTCGTGCAGAGTTGCCTCGCGGCTGGGTGGGAGAACCTTGCTGTATTCGCAATGCAGAATCCGTTTTTTGACTCCTCTAAGCACGAAAGCCGTGGGCTCGGGTGACGAAGCCCTCGCAATGTTCCTGTCCCATCCTCAGAACCATGATTCCGTTCCTCGTAATGTCCATAACACACGCCGCCGCCTATTCAGCTGCCTTATCTCAGTCTGCGGGCCTCACGCTCAGACTCGAGCAAGCAGAGGATATCGTCCTCACGGACTAGAGAGAGAGAGAAAGATGTTAGCCAGTATTCTTGGTTCCCTTCGCGCGGTTGTCGCTGTTGCCCCCTCTTTCGATGAGAAGGCGGTCGCAGGTATTCGATGGTCGCTTACCGGGTCCCTTGACGTTACGGATAATGGAACGGGTCTCGTCGTCCATGAACTCGACGCGGACTTGGGTGACACCACCGCGGGAGCCTATACGCAGTCAGAAAATCTGCCAAAAATTCGTCCCTCCTTCCGTCTCGGTTGCAATCGGGGATTCGATCTTCGTCGGGGAGGGTTTCGTTTCTCTATTTTTCGGGGGAGAGGCGGGGCATACCGGTACGGCCCAGGACGCGGGTGACCTTCACAAGCTTGACAGGCTGCTTAGCGGAATCCATTTTGACTGCGGGCGAAAATTCTACGTCAGTCGATCAAGATCTCTGTCAATTTTTCTCAGGCGTCGCGACACGTACATGTATGTGGTTGCGAAGGTGCTGCTGGGTGGTGGGCTGCGCGGGTTGATGGTTGACTGCGAATACGATCTTTTTTTCGCTACGAAGACTTGTGGAAGGGCTTTAGCGAAAGGAAACCCTTCCACGGTGCGTGCTAGAGACCCAGCGATCTCTCATTGGTCGCGAGTTGGGCGCATTGTCCATCTGGTTTCTGCCGTGTTCACCGCTTACCGGAACCCATCTCCAACCCCATATTTGTGCTGCATACCTTAATAGCCCAGAAATAGGAATAAGAAGGGCATTGTCTATTGATCACTCTACCTTACTGTAAGAAACAGATGGCGATGCATCAGACAGAAGCAGGGTGGGCGTCTGCAGAAGTAGAGACTGGCAATAAGTTCGCTATATTTCGAACGCATCTGACATCTTGAATGTTTTTTTATCGGGTTGCGGAGTTCACCGAAGGTGCTTTGATGGTTATATCTGGCTTTCCATAGTCGGGTTTGTGGTGACATACATGCACGTCGAAGTTGGGAGCTCAGATCCTAAAACCTCGTAAGGGCCTAGCCATTCTACAACGACACATCGACAGCCAAATTATGGACACGTTCGCGAGAGATTTTTTAATTCGGCTCGATTGATCGATTAAAGCAGGGGTATCTTTTGACGGCGGAAGTCAATTATGGCAACTTCGCAATGCGTCCCTCCAAGTCCTTTACCCATGCCTCCATCACCTTCATGTTTCCGGTCATGGCAGTGCCACCCTCCTTCATCGCCTCCTCAACCTTTTCCAAACCGTCCTTCCATTGCTTAAGGTCCGTCGCCATATCGGTTTGTTGCTTTTCAATTCTGCCAAGCATCTCGCCAGCAGTGGCAGCGTCAGAGTGTATTGCGCGGAGGGACCTCAGGCGGTCAAGCAATGGTGGTAAGAGAGGAGCGAGGTTCTCAATGGTCGGCAAAGTCCCATAAAGAGCGTTAATCTTTGCCAGCTGCTCGGGAGCCGGGGCATCCTCGCTAGGAGCCGTACCATTGCCGAGGGTTTCTTGCGCAGATTTAGCCCCCTGGCGTGCCTTTTCCAGCTCCTGAGCTTCTTGGATGAGGGTACGGACTCGACGGCTGATTGAATCCAGATTCGATGTTGACGCCTGCGACAGAGTCGTAATCTGCTTCTGAAGCCCATCAAGCGTGGGAAGAATGGCTCTGGGCAGACCATTGATGTCGACTCCCGGCAGGGCGGTTGATCCTACTCCGATTGCCTTCTCAAGGAGGGCCAGTCGTCGGTCAAAGTCCGCGGCGGTGGCGAGAGCGTGACTCTGTTCGTAGGTAGGAGCATACGTTACTGTGTAGGTCGCAGAGCTCCCCGGTGCCACCAAGTCTTGCGATTCATGCTTAGATGGTCCAGATGATTGAGACACTGGCTGAGGTGCGCGAGAAGCGCTCGTATGCGGTTCCAGAGTTTTGGAGATCTCGTCCAGGACCTTGCTGAGGGACCCTAAATTCTCGTCATGGTCTCCTGTCGTGGATTTTGCTGCAGCCTCCTTCCTCTTCCCGTATTCCTCCTTGGCTTCCTCTACTTCTCGTTGCAGCCGCGCTATCTTGCGTTCTAGGCTGTCCTCATCGTCCTCATCGCTAAGATCGCCGAATTGCTCCGTACCATCCTGCAGGAAACGCTGGCGTCGCGTTGATGCCTTGTACGATTTGCGCTTGCCGTCTACTCGATCGGAAAAGTCGACCCCTGTGGCGTCCACGCCCGCCGGCAGGAAGCGAGATCGTGCTTCATCTACCCGAAGTCGGGACCTTGAAATGCCGTTGGCGTCATCGTCGAGGTCGTCGTCGAAATCGTCATCCGAATGCGATTGTCCGGTTGTCGTCTGCGCGCTGGTCAGCCATAGCAAACGATCTCAGGGTAAGGAACGCACAGGAACAGTGGAGGTATCGTCTGTCAGCTCTGGCGTCTCGTACACGTCCGGGGCCGAGTCCTGAACCTCGTCAGTATTGTCTTCTTGGTATTTGGTAGTACAAGTATGCTGACAAGGTCTGGTAATGCTGCGTATTTCCGATTCAACGCCATGACGAAGAATCCGGGAAGAATTGGGGAATTCGGTGGATGAGGACGCGTTGTCTGGCAATGCACCCCTTTCGAGTCGTCGGTAAGGCGTCGCCCGTGAAGCTTAGTGGCCCAGTTGTCGATGTACGGAGTAGTAAAGTCAACAATCAATCAAAGACCCCTGCGCAGGAAGGGGAGCTCCAGCTTCCACGCCAAAAGTCACTGAGCCACCAGGGGTTTCCCGCTAACGTGGACGTACCCATTGACAGAGTGGGGTGGGGTCGTTTGTACACTGCTTGGCCGGTGCTTGGGCAGGCACGCGTCGAGAACGCGATTGTAGCTTCCACCTTTTCCCCGGGTCAGCACTTCCACTTAACCTCAAGCGGCAGCAAATTTTGTGGCTCCGGGGGCCGAACAAACAACGTCTCCTCCGCAATTGAGAAGATCAGATATCGGTCGAGGCTACGTACGAAGACTCAACATCAATTGGGGGTTGTCGTTGATCATCTTGTATATGTTCGCCGACCTCCATTACAAAGTATCAGGGATTGAACCGGAAGCGGAAGCGAACCCGGCCGGAGACTGATGTTGAGCTCCGTGTGAGATGCCTGCTGGTCTCCGCAGGGAACACTTAATTACTGATACTTCTGCCTCTCGAGAGCATAACTCAGTCGACCCAACGCTGCGTTAGGCATCATTGTAAGGCATATTCAGTGTCAACATGCCCCCAAAGCAAGCAACGATGCAGAGGCTAGCTGGTCTTGCGAGAGACAACCGCGTTCGGCCTTTATTGTCACAGGTTAATGGCCAGCGACGGACATTATTCGCCGACGACAGACCGGTAGACCGGCCACCTGATGACTCTGATGATGAGATTACCGATCCAGAACCTTGCAGGGGATCAATCCCTTCGAATGCCATGCCAAGCTCAAAAGAGGCGTCTCGGGTCTTTTCGAGTACAAAACCAGCTTCAGACTCTGATGATGATCAGAGTGCCTGGTCATCTCGCGCCGACATGTCTCGACCTTATTTCGGCTCATCGAAGAGAGGAAAGGAGCAGAGCAAGATGTGGAGCGCTTCCCAGGAAAGCTCTCAAGGACAAGCGCAATACGAAGGCTCTCAGGGCTCTTTCTCTACAACACGTGGCAGCAAGAGAAACTCACCAGACGGCGGAGCACTTAGTCCAGAATCTAAGGTAACAAAGGCACGGAAGATCGGCCTTGACGACGAGAAAGAGGCCAAAAGATTACTAGTACGGAAGAAGAGCTATGGTCGAGGCGAAAACAGCAGAGGGCGTATCAGACCTCCCACAAAGCCAAAACCGAAGTCATCGCAGGAGAGACCGATATCCAAGCTAGGAAGAGAAGGTTTGTTGTACATTGGTTTCAAAGCTATGGGGTTACTAACCATTGATCAGCTGCCGCGCCCAAGATGGTGCAGCCGTCTTTCAAAGCCTACGATGACGACCCATTTGACCAGTTCTTGAGCCAGACACCTCCAAAACGCATCATTGAGCCCGCGGCCACGTTTTTATCCTCTCCTCCTCACGCTTCTGCTCATCCTGTCATGAAGCATGTATCTCTCAGTCCTCATTCGTCACCAAAGCGAAAAGCAAAGGCCGAGTTCAAACTTCCATCAGCTTCCCTACCTGAGTCTCTGCAGAGTCCAACAAATGCGCGCTCACAGCTTCGCAATCTAGAGTCAAGTCCTGAGTCTGATTTGAAGAAGACGAGGAAATTCTCGTTTGAATCCTCGGACTTGTCAGACTTGGACAGCGACCTCAAGCAGCTTGTAGAGGCACGTTGCCCCATGTGTAATGAGATTGTCGATGAGAAGTTACTGCACGATTTCTCCAAGGGTGCCCGTCTGCACATCCGAAAGCAGATTCAGTTCTGCCGACTGCACAAAAAGAAGTCTGCTGAAAAGGCTTGGGATGCTCGGGGCTACCCCAAGATCGACTGGGAGGGACTTGATACTCGAATTGCTACTCACTATAGCTTTCTTGGAAAGATTATCAACGGCGGATCTTCTCACTTTGGTGATTTGCTGCTTGACAAGGTCAAGGAGGGCAAGAACCGGACCTTGCTCAAGGCAGAAGATAGCTTGACCCCTGGCTATTACGGCCCGCGGGGCCTTCGTGCATTCTCGGAGCACATTATCGGTCGCTTTTCATCGATTCTGAGAGAACGAGCCGTCGACGATCGGCTGATATCGTCGCGTGGTTATTCTAGCTATGTGGAGGCAGTGTTGGTCCCGGAATTGGCAGTGCTGTTGATATCTGATGATATGGTAGTGGAAGCCGAGGAAGCAAGAAGCATACTCGGGGAAAGCAAGTGGATTGGAGACTTGCTTCACGAAGATAATGGCGATACTGTAGATCAACTCAGCGATGATGAGAAAGAGGGGTGATGACAGGAGGGCTTTTTGAGCGAGAATGGCAGCCAGGGGCAATGCGATGGAATCGCTAGCATGTGGTGGTTGACTGATATTCATAGCATCATGAAGCAGGTTACCTTATGCCATAGCAAGTATGCAATGGATGATTCTTCCAACAATGTTTCGTAGTGCCGTGTCTTCCACATAATGCTAATAAACTTTAATTCGTCAAAGGCCTAATACAAATTTCCATCTCAAAACTACCAAAAACCCCAACGCCATTCGTGATCCAAAACTTTTTTTCGTCGAAAACGCCGTTTCTTCACAGTCCCAACGCCTCCCGTCTACCCGTGCTGTTCAGATCGAGATACGGCGCCTCGCCCAACGACGCAACACGGTCGCCGGCCCTGGCCTCGACGTAGTCGTAGGTGGCGCAGTGCCACATGCTCCTGTTGTCCCAGATGGCGAGGTCGTTCTGGCGCCACTTGAAGCGGACCTGGGCGTCGTGGTTCTGGGTGACGAGGTTGAAGAGGTAGGCGAGGAGGACGTCGGACTCGTCCTTTGTGACGCCGTTGATGCGCTTGGTGAAGCCCTTGTTCACGTAGACGGACTTCCATCCCGTTACGGCTGAAGGGGGTAGGTTTTTCAGCTTGAGGTTCTAGACTTGTTTTTTTTTTCGGACTGCTTTTGACGAGGGGTGGAGTGATGTGATAGACGGGCATTATACTTACGGTTGGTACGGATCACGGGGTGGATGGACTTGAGCTCGGAGCCCTTGTTCAGCGGCGAGCCGCGGAGGCCTTCTCGGAGGGGGTTACCCAGCCTGCGGGCCTCGTCGTGGAAGAATGTGGCGTCGTGGGTGGCCGTCAGCCCTTCGAGGAACTTCTGCATGGGCGGGGAGAGTCTGTCGTAGATCTCATATCCAGAAGCCCATAGCTGCGAGTCCACCCAGTTAGCCGGGCAAGGTTCCACCTCTCATCTGCAATGCAACTGCAAGGGTATGATGGCGAGCAAAGCAAGCAAGCAAGTGAGCAAGGGGGAGGACACGGGTGGTTCCAGCCAGCCTTTTCAGGGGAAGAGAGGTGAGATGGGGAACGGGGACGCGGTTGGTTTGGGACTTACAGTGTCACCACCGGTGGCGGGAAGGGTGTGGATCTTGAGCATTGCGTAGTCCGAGGGGACCTGCTCGAAAGAGATGTCGGTGTGCCAGCCGGCGCTGGCGAAGCGGCTGACATCGCTCAGTTGGTGGGTGAGGCCGCCGCCCTTCTTCTGTTTCTCGCTGCTGATGACGCTGATTTGGTCACCGAGCTCGCTACCTTCTTCTGTCAGGGGGTGGATGTGAAGGCCTGATGATTCGGGCTATTTCTCGGATCAGGTTAGGGAGCTGAGTTACAAGTCGGGTTGAAGTAGTTGATTTTCACTTACACATCCGGCAAGCTCTGTGAGACGGAGGCAGAAATCCTTCATTTGGGTGGGCGTCACATCCTGGTCCCTCAAGAAGACGACACCACGCTGAGAAACTATGCCATCTATTAGCACATCGCTTGACATACATAGAGAGGTGGAGGATAAACTCACTTGTGACGGCCAAATCTCTAATGACCTGATCGTCCGCCTTGAGGAGATCAACAACCTGCAGGCCCTCGTACTCACGTCCGATGACAGGGGTGATGTCTGCGTTCTTGAAGTTGTCCAGAGAGCCGGAGTAGACGAGCGGCTTGCTCAAGCGGGGGCGAGCTGCCGAGTTTCCACCAACAATGTTGGAACCGGTAGAGACTGCGGAAGGCATGTCGTTGTTGTTATTGTTGTTGATGATCTTTTGTGATTTCACGGGGTGTGAGGTGGTATAGTCTGTTGATGCAGGGCGCTTGAGAGTGTCGTCGATCATGTTTTGTTTGGGGGTGTGTGAGGTAAGATCTGATAAGCGAAAGGGAAGATTTATGAGCGAGATATATGGCTAGATTTTATGTCCGGAGCACCCGTTATGTTTTGTCACTCTCCACGTACGTTGTCATAAGGAGGGAGAGTATTGTTCCTCTTTTTTCTTCTGTATGCTTTCAAAGCGAGATCGGGGAGTGACCAGTAATGTGAAATGGGGTGAGGAGGGAAAGAAGATCGTCAGACGTTTTCTCCAACGAGGATGGCTTCCCCTTGGTCGGGTGGCAGGTATTACGGAGTACTCAGAGACTCAGAGTCCTCGTCGTTACGGAGGCTCCCGACCGGTGGGCGATGGCGCAATCGCAAAGCTTCCTAATTCGGCGAAGTCTGTCAGCCGTGGCCAATCAGCGGAGTGGGGGCACCTCAGGCACCCCCTCCGGAGACAACACTCGGCCATCTAACCTCCCACACACACACACACACCTCCCCCCTCTCCTGCTCTGCCTCATAGTCTCAAAACTCGCAGTCCTCGTCGGAGAATCTTTCGGACTTGAAGACGGACGCGGCAGCATCACGTCTTTGCTCTGGGCACATTAGCTACCGGGGCTACCTTGCCCATTGGCATATTTGCTCCGTTCCTTGTCACAAGCCTTTCTTGTCGACACCCTCCACATGGGCGCAAGCAAAACAGAAAACATGAATGAAACCCCCATTGAACGTGAAGTAGTCGTTCGCCAGAGAAAAGGGCAGATGACATGTAGTCAAAACTATGTTGACAATGACATCGCCCGTTGGCCAAGACACGTTGCCAGGGGGTGTCGTTCCGAGAGCCCGGGGTTTTAATCGGTAGGCGGAGAATTCTGGGGTAAGGTTTTTTATTTGGAGAAACCAACTCTCACTTCTCCGGCTAGGCCATCCGGACCCGGTCGCTATCAGCAGCAGCAGAAAAGTTGTCAACACCATCTTTTCTCTCTCGCCCTTGGCCCCCTTGTCCGACCATATGGTTCACCTCCACTAGTATGTGGGTTCTTTCGAAGACGCAAGACCGAGCATAGATGTCGTGAGCCATGATCTGCTAGCCTCAATCAGACATATCAGAAGTTTGAGGAACGACTATTAAGTTGAGCATCAAGAACGTCTCCGTTCTTGAGACTGGAGCTTCGTGTCGATCACCGTCAGTCTACGCTACCTTTTTGTTTCCCTTTTTCTTCGCAAGCGAAACCTCGGGCGAGTGTGTGTGCTCCGGCCTCCACCTCACTTTTTGCTTACACGAGCTCTCTCGCTTGAACCAAGCGACGGCAGCAGTAGCAACAGCAAAGATGGCCGACGTCGAGCCCACCGCGCGGAAAACGGCCAGCGACAGCGGGAAGGACGCCGTGTCCATATACCAGGACTCGGACGCGCCTGTCATCGGTCGCGAGAATCTGTCTGACCTCGTACCGCCGCATGAGTCTTATGAAGGAAAGCACAGATGGGATCCCGCCGCGACCTGGACAGAGGCTGAGGAGAGGAAGGTGGTTCGCATCACCGACATCAAGTTGCTGACGATGCTGTGTATCATGGTATGCGAAGCCACTTTGAGGTCATGAGAAGCTATTTTGCTAATATTAAACCAGTTCTTTGGCCTGCAATTGGATAGAGGAAACTTGAGCAATGCTCTGGCAGATGATTTCCTCAAAGACCTGAAGCTCAGCAGTGACGACTACAACAACGTACGTTCTGGCAGTCTGCCTCTTTGACTATCTCAATTACTAACACACGCTCTTGTAGGGAACCACAATTCAGCTGGTGTGCTTCCTGGCCGCCGAGTTCCCCGTCCAGTTCCTCACCAAGCGCTTCGGTTTCAAGTACGTTCTGCCGACCATGATGATGATGTGGGGAACCGTCTCCTGGACGCAGGCCTGGATCACGACCCGCGCCGGCTTCTACGTGACGAGAGCCCTCATCGGCGCCTGCGAGGGTGGCTTCATTCCTGGTACTATTCTCTTCGCGACCTACTTTTACACATCAAAGGAGCTGTCCGTTCGACTGGCCGTGTTTTGGTCCACGCTTAACGTTGCACGAGTCATCTCGGCTCTGCTGGCGGCGGGTATCCTCAAGATGCGCGGCATTGGTGGACACACCGGCTGGTTCTGGCTCTTCCTGTTGGGTATGTGATCTGCTCCCTCGCCTTTTCGTCTCTTGTGTGTCTTGTCGCTGACTAGCCGCTCAGAGGGTCTCCTGACTTGTGTTTTGGCTGTCATGGTATGTCTGCCCGCGTTTCTTCCCCCGCTTTCTCTCTTCCGAGGTATGGTGATTCGAAATGATTCCCCCCACTGACCCCATGTTGTTACAGGCATTCCTCTGGCTCCCCGCCTCCCCGACGAACACTACGACGGTCCTCTGGAGAAAGCCGTGGTACACAGAGAAACAGGAGGTCATCATGATCAACCGCATCCTCCGCGACGACCCCGCAAAGGGCCTCACTGCGCTGAAGGAGCCCATGACATTCAAGGACATCAAGAACGCATGGCTCGACCCCTCCATGTGGGGCCTGTACCTCATCGGCCTCGTCGCCTACATTCCGGCCACGCCCGTCCAGGCGTACTTGACGCTCACCCTCCGCCGCCTGGGTTTCACGACGTTCAACGCCAACATGCTCACGGTGCCCTCGGCCGTGCTGCAAATCATTACGATGCTCACGCTGGCCTTTAGCAGCGACTACTTCAAGGAGCGGGCGTTCCACTGCATCTTTGGCGAGCTCTGGATCATGCCCCTGCTCATCACCCTCCTCACGCTGCCCGACGGTGGACGCGAATGGAGCCGATTTTCGGTTATTACGCTCATCTCTGGCTACCCTTACTTCCACCCAATCGTTTCATCGTGGATCTCGGAGAACACGTTCGACGTCAAGAAGCGCGCCATCTCGGCAGCGACGTACAACGTCATTGTGCAGATCGGGTCCCTCGCTGGATCCCAAATCTACCGCGCCTACGATGCGCCGTACTACAAGCGCGGCAACACGGTCTGCGTGTCGATTTGCGCCTTTAGTCTCGTTGTGTTCCTGGTCCACCGTCAAGTTCTTGTGCTGCTGAACAAGCGCAAGGCGCGGGTGTGGGACGCCATGTCCAACGAGGAGCGGCTGGCGTACCAGAGTGATGCGGCAGCGCGCGAGCAGGACGGAAACAAGCGTTTGGATTTCAGATTTGTCTACTAGGAGGGTAATCATGCCATATGCATTGTATGCGTATATGCATGAGTATAGCTCGAGGACAATATTTAAAAACTTGATGGGCGATATAAGTTTGGATACCAGTCCATGAAAAGGACAAGATTATGATTATAATAAAGATGGTAGAGACCAAAATGACGAGAACAAGGTACTACCATGCATGCGCTAGGAGGCATTGTAATTTTCTTCAACTAATTAAATTACATTATACGTAATATGCCCGCATTGCACTCCCAATCAGGTCAATTGATAATCATAACATCGTGCTACCTAATGTTCTTGGTAGAAAGATGCATATTCTCGTTCGTTTTGTTCGCTTGAAATTCGAGATACCCCTCTACGTACCTACACTTAGGTAATAATGGATGAGCGCTGATTGGCCCCGTGTGACATCCCGGGCTGGACCAAATCGCTGGGAGGTCGGCGGCCCGGACAGCGGTCAAGGACATTACCGCAGTGAGAGGCCGAATTTGCGGGGAAATACAGCGCCAAGGTCTCTTAACGGGCGCCACCTGTCGACCCCAAGCCCCCCTCAAGCGGACTGAAGCGTGTCAAGCTGCAGGGAGGCAGGCACGGCGGAAGGTCCACAGCTCCCCTGATCGGCTTAGCGCAGCGAGCACACCATCGGTCGTCGACTCCTCCCTGCGCATCTCAGACGTCCGCAGATGCTCTCCCATCCCCATTTTTCTTGGTCCAACCTTTCCGTGCCTCTCTTAGTCACCTCGAGACGTGTAGGCGCCGGTGACAGCTTTCTCTCTGCCTCGATTCGAATCAAGCAAGGAACGCCAGTCTTTTACTCAGACTATGCCAGAGTCGCCTGACCCTCGCAGCCTTGCTTTGTAATACCTGCGGATAGCCTCACTCGTACCTCATACCCTTACGTGCTTGTCACCTCGCTTACCCACTTACGCCCCTACGAACTACGGATACACGGTCTTGGTCAAGCCCAGCCTGCCGGGAACCTGGGGACCCGTTTCTTCTGGTGCAAGTGACAGACTTCACAACACCCGCCCTCACACAACTTGCATACATCCACGACTTTGACGTATTACCTGGCGAATCCCCAAAAAGAAAGTCAGTCCACGGCAGGTGCGAGCTGCCATGACACGGCACGAGTAGGGTAGCAGGGCCGACGTTGTTCTCCCCCTCCCCCCTTTCCGTCCTCTCTCCGTCTCTTTCGCGGAGACAATGTCATCCGGGCGCAAGATTGGCAAAAGAGCTTGTGACGCCTGCAAGATCCGCAAGATCAAATGCACAGAGGTCCCGCCCTGTGATGGCTGCGTCGCCATCGGGACATCATGCACCTTCAACAAGGTCCCCGCCACTAGGGGCCCACGGAACCTGAGGGCGAAGACGATACGCCAGATTGCCCAGGCCCAGAAGGAGGGCTCTGCTGCTGCTAGAACTGCTGGTGCTTCTGCTTCTTCTTCTGCCCCCGCTGGCACCACCGGTGCCGCCGGTTCTGCATCCTCCGTCTCACCTACCGGTGATGGGGCTTCCGCTTCAACCCCGGCTGTTGCCGCCGCCTCTTCGGGCGTTCCATCCTCATCCCGGTCCCCATCGTCCTCCGAGGGAGGATCATCCGAGGCCACTGGGAGCGCCGCGAGTGGGCAACGACTCGTCCGACAGGACAATGCCCTCCAGCCGCAAAGGACGCCCAGCGCATCACTGGTTTGGAGGTTGTGTATCTACCGTCTGCGTCTCTTCCCCGTCTGGCCCATCATTGCAGTCGAAGACATCATGGCCTCGCTGTCCCGCGATGCTGACGACCTCGAATCATACGTCTTGGCCAACGCCGTGGGAGCTGCCACCATTGCCCAGCTCAAGCTGGCCACGACTGACAACGACGACCCGGCGACGGCAGGTTCGATGGAGGCCGAGTGCCAGCGGTCGAGAATGGCGCTCCAGGAACGCGAGGGAGGCCCGCCCATGAACCTCAACTGGTTGAGGACGTCCTTCTTCCTCCACGTCTATCACGAGAACCAGCAGCCCGGAGGGGCCAAGTCGCTTCTCTACCTCCGAGAGGCCATCACCATTGCTCAAATCATGGGATTGCACAAGGAGTCGTCGTACGTGGCTCTGCCCTTGGCGGAGCAGCAGATGCGGAGGAGGACACTTTGGCTACTATTTGTCACGGAAAGGTTTGTTCTACCCCTGAAGATTCTCCATCGAGCTGCTTTCTGACAAAAATGGCAGAGGCGTGGCCATGCTTCACAAGTTACCTGTGGCGCTCAAGTCCAACACCCGTTTTCCGTCCTTAGACGGTTCAGGGGTTGGCGAGGATGAAGGCCACATTCTACCTGCTTTCAAAAAGTTAGCCGACCTCTTCTGGATATTCGATCAGAGCGGCGCCTTTGACATCCTCCAGAACTCGGACGACGAGGACGCCCTGTGGTCCATGGCGGAGGGCCTGCAAACGGCTAGTAGAGCGTGTCTCGATGTCGTGCAGCAGAAACTTCAGCAAATTCCCCTGGACTCTGATGCCAGCAACGATGTCCAGCGAGCCGACATCGTTGTGACGCGTCAATGGATGCAGGCCGTGTTGTGGAAAGTCACTATGAACCATGGCCGCGCTTGGTCTTCCAACAGAAATAACAACACTGTCACCTCGTTATCTCACCCCATCCAGATCGCCAAGGAGTTTCTCCAGTTGATTTCACAACTTCCCAGTACGGCCATTGAAGCCCATGGCCCCGGAATCGTAAGGCCCCATATCGGACAAAATATACTTATATAGGTATATATCGTTTTTCCCTTTACTAATTTGACTACCAGGAGTTCAAAATCTACGAGATTGCCAGCGCAGTGACGGATGCCGTGGCGAACAACTTTCGTCTTCCTCGCACCTCCGCCGACGGCTCAAGAGACATTCTCCTCCAGCTGCAGCGGGTCCTTGCGTCGTGTCGCGGCGGCAATAAAGCCCTCTTGGAGATGCTCTGCGCCCGCATAGCCGAGGTCCAGGACGGCCCGCTGCTGATCATGAACAGGAGCCCGACGTCGAGGATCCAGGAGGTCGACGATGACCAGTGGCGGGATGACGGGAATCATGCTGCTGCTGCTGCGGCGGCGGCGGCGGCAAACGGCCAGGCAGACATGTTTGCACCCATCAACGGCGTATCTCAGACCTATGGACAACCATCTCACTCCAACTTTTCACCAATGTTTGATAAAGATGGTACCTCCGCGCAGGGCATGACCAACGGCAACACAGTACCTCTGTCACCTCAGCGGCAGGGCATCGGCAGAACCCCCGTCTGGGATCAATCCACCAGCCAGATGGGGTCCGGCGCCCCCCATGACCTAATTGATCAGCTGCAGCACTTTGACGGCTCCTTCAACACCGTCGAGTCCAACGGCACGCTCGATATGCTCTTTGCCAATGGGGCGTTGTGGGACAACGTCGCAAACGACGATTGGATGGCGTCGGTGCAGGGGAATCCGGGCGTGTTCAACAGCCCGACGCAGTCTTCGGCCAATTTGCAAAGGACGTATGAGTAGCGAACTACCGTTCTGGGCTGTTTTGTGATTTGTGGCCGTTGAGGATGCTTGTGGGTCAGAAGAAATCGTTTACGAGCCGTAAGAGTTGATGGTATATATGGGCAAGCACTCGACTTGAAGTGACACAAATGCCTACGTCTTAGCCAAGACTGAAGCACGAACTCTGGCGTTCAGGCGTCGAAGGAGAGAGTCATGAGCGTGGTTTCCGAATCCCTAGGTAAGCTGTCATCCTCATCTGGCCTCTCCATCCTCTGGATCTATCTCTGACTACCCACCAGATCAAAAGCCGTGACATGATGATAAGCAATCTCAAAAAGGCACAAGTATGTCTGCAAGGAGAACGCAAAAATAGTAAACGCAAAAATAGTACTCCAGATTTTTGTCTACATTCTATAACTTAGTTTTTATACCCAACCGCTTCCAACAGTCAAAAACACTAGGCCAGAAGCACAACCGCTCCCTCGTACGGTCCAAACTCGACCTTGCCCCCACTGAAATCGTCCGCCGTCTTGCCGCCGTTGGAAACAAGCACCTCCTTGACGCTCTCCGCCTTCAGTCCCTCCCAGCTTACCGTCCCGCTCGAAAAGTTACACGCCACGACCGCCACGGCGCCGTCCTCGGCCCGCCGCGCGTACGCCACGATCTTCTCGTTCTTCTCGTCCACGAGGGCGAAGTCGCCGTAGACAAAGACGTCGAGGTACCGCTTGCGCGTCGCGAGGACCGTCTTCCAGAAGCTGAAGATGGAGGCCGGGTCCGAGACCTGCGCGGCGACGTTGATCTCCGTGTGGTTCGGGTGCACCGTCATCCACGGGGTTGCCTGGGGTGTCGTGAAGCCTGCGTTGGGGGCGGCGGTCCACTGCATTGGTGTGCGGGCGTTGTCGCGGGATTTCTTCTGGTATTGGGATTTGAGGAATTTGAGGTATTCCTTGTCTTTGGAGTCCTTGTGCAAGCTGGTTGCGGGGGAGATTGTCAGCATTGCATCGTTCTTTGCGCAGCCTAAAATTCATGACCGTATACTCACTTCCAGTGGTTCAGACAGTCAATGTCCTTGTACTCCTCCATCGGCCACTCCTTGGGCACGTTGACCATGCCAATCTCCTGGCCCTGGTAGACAAAGGGCGTGCCGGCCTGGAGGGCCTGGAACATGGCGACGGCTTTTGCGCTGTCGACGCGGTGCTGCGGCGCGTCGTTTGCGAAGCGGCTGACGGAGCGCGGCTGGTCGTGGTTCTCGAGGTACAGCGCGTTCCAGCCGTCGTGGTCGTACATGAAGCGCTGCCACTTGTTGGCGATGCCCTTGAGCTCCGCGAGGTCCCATTCTTTGGCGGAGAATTTGCCGTGGGGGCCGATGTCGATGTCGACGCTGGGAAGGGGGGAGGAGATGCTCGTTAGTTGTCCTGCCGATAGTGGATGGACAAAATAGGGGTAAAAGGCGGGTCGGATACTCACAATTCGAAATGGAAAATCATGCTCAGCTCCCCGCGATCGCCGTTCACGCTCTTGATCACCTCGTTCAGGTCCCTCACGCAGGGCATCTCCCCGACGCTGAAGGCGTCGTACTCGTGCAGGATGGCGCCCAGCTCCTTGAGGTACTCGTGCAGCCTGGGCCCGGCCGAGTAGAGCTCGGAACCGGGCAGGACCTCTTGCTTGGAGTCGGGGAAGTCCTGGGGCTTGCTGACGAAGTTGATGACGTCGAGGCGGAAGCCGTCGGCGCCCTTGTCGAGCCAGAAGCGCATGATGTCGTGGACGGCGGCGCGGACTTTGGGGTTCTCCCAGTTGAGGTCGGGTTGTTGGCGGGCGAAGAGGCGCAGGTAGTATTCGTCTGTTGCTTCGTCGTATTCCCACGCGCTGCCTGTGTGTAGACGTCCGATGTTAGTTGAATTTTCCCGTCATCTTCGAGTAGGCGGGTTCAACAAGCTTTCCAGAGCCTCGAGGAAGTATGGGATGGCCTGAGAGAACTAACCCTGGAAATGGGAGGCCCAGTTGTTGGGAGGCTGGCGGTTGCCCTGGGCGTCGTACTTTGGCTTGCGCCAGATGTACCAGTCGCGGTAAGGGCTGTCCTTTGAGCTGCGCGACTGCTTGAACCACTCGTGCTGGTCGCTGGTGTGGTTGACGACGAGGTCGAGGACGAGCTTCATGCCGCGCTCGTGGAGCTTGTCCTTGAGGGTGTCGACGTCGGCGACGGTGCCGTAGGGCTCGTGGATCTTTTTGTAGTTGCTAATGTCGTAGCCCTGGTGCACGTTTTGTCGGTCAGTTCATCCGTCCGAGTTTATGAAATGTCTTTTTCAAGAGTACGGCCTGCCAGAAACTCACCATGTCGATCTGGGGACTCTCAAAGATGGGGCACAACCACACGATGTCGACGCCGAGGGACTTGAAGTGGTCGACGCGGTCGATGATGCCCTTGAGGTCGCCCACGCCCGAGCCGGTCGAGTCCTGGAACGAGGCCGGGTAGACTTGGTATACGGAGCTCTCCTTCCACCACTTGCGAAGCTGTCTCTTGGGGGGACGCCCGCCCGCGCTCTCCGCGACGACATAGCGTGCCATTGTGGGCGGAGACTTGTGTGTATTGTAGGTTTTACGGTGAGACGTAGTGTGGAACTGTTAGATGATGCGAAGCTTTCGAGAGTAGAAAGCTGTGATGCCGGTTCGGGGTCGTTTGCGTAGCTGTTTTGGAATACACGCAATGCGGCAACGGACTTTGAGAAACGAACAGCGTCTGGTAATATAAGAATAAAGAGGTCTACGTCTTATACAATTTGAAAGAGCTGCAAAGACAAGAGCAAGCAGAGACTCCTTTAAGAGATTCAAAGTTCAGGCTCTCCGGTAAGAGGGCGGGGGGGTTGGTTAGCGGTTTGGTAATAGGAGCTTGGTCCGTTGGCGGGGGAGGAGGGGCTCAGCAAAGAGTTTCTGCGAGTAAAGACTGGTCGTGGTGACCAATTGGAAGAATTTGGAGATGGGAAAGCGTTGGCTTGGACGAAGCTGAGTAAGGCGGACAAGCCAGTGTTCAGCTAAACACGAGACACAAAAAGACGGCGCGTGGGCTGGTTGTACTTGGTAAGGTGGTAGGGAAGAGATGATCGGCGGGTTGTTGCAGCCAACTTTCAGGTACGTGGGATCCCTTTTGCGTGGGGAATGGGTTGATAATTACCGACCCGACACTTGGGGACCACGGGAGAATTCGAGCGAGAAAAGCGAGCGAGAAAGGGACGAATGACGAGAGGGAATGGGCTTTCTGGAGACTCTCTCTCTCACTTCCCCCGTCGGGTCTTCCCCGAATCGGAGGTTGAATGCAGCTGCCCCTCCATCGAACCCGTCTCCGTCATGCGGGGTAACTTTTTGGCTGCCCCAAGGGCTGGGCTACATGCTCTGCACAGTAAAGTTGCGGAGGTTCCGCCCTGTTTGCAGGTACCTCGACTTATACTTGTATATGGGTGAGACGAATGTACATGTTTGAGCATAAAGGTACCTATTAAGCAAACGTTCCCTTACGTAACTACCTTACCTATTCAAGAAACAAGAAAACATGTAGGAGTATGATGATCTCTCAAGCAGGTACAGCCGCAGACGCGCGGGAGATGTTCAGGAAGCAGTTTGCATTAATGTCATTACGTTGTGTCGTGTTGCAGGTTGAGAAGATCAACCCTCCCATTGTGTAACTGCGCCTGCGTTGAAAGCAAAGAGGTGTGGTGTGGTAGTGCTGGGTTCCTCCCAAGTGGATGGATGTGTGTGTGTGTTACCCAGTGCCCCGCCGGCGGTGCTGGCCCACCGTCCACACGAGCAGCCCCCGACCCCGTCCCCGAGATTTTTGCCGGGTCCACCGATTCTACAGGGGTTCATTCGGGACCCGGAGCCTTAGGATCTTAGAGGGAATAGGCCGGACTTGCGGAGGCTTCACAAAGCCCAGCGACTTGTAGTTCACGGAGAGCACGCCGATAATATGTAGAATGATGCAGGGTGCTCTATATCATTGTTCATGTTTTTCTCTCTCTTGTAAGTGGCATGAAATGGCAACACTGACGGCTCATAAATTCCATATCCAGTACTTCGAACTGCGTCAAATGGTGGTCAGATGGCCTTGTCGTATCGGAATGTTCTTGTGACAAAGTGAGTATTAGCTGGACCAATTTGATAGTAGTAGGTAGACTCTTGTAAGCCTTCGACGTTCATCTATGAATCTCCCAATCTGCCAAAAGCCAGTATATCAACGAGAGCTCGGCACCATCGGCAGTCACGGCAAGCACAAGCCTGTTGCCATTTCGACAAAGCTCTTCTCCAACTCTCAGCGGGATCATGAATTATTACACACCCCCGGCCCCGTCTTCCAGGGTCCGGAATTCTCATCGCGACGGAGGCTACTCCCGGAGCCGGGCTGGGCTGGCCCGTCAGACTGCCACAACCGCCTCCAACTTCTCTAGCGATGTTAATGGTAGTACAACATGCTCTATTCAGCAGTCATTCAAGCGGACATCTCGATGGTCACCGCGGTGCAGCCTCCACGTCAGACACCTCAGAGACTGAAAGAGAAAGCGCCATAAGCCAAAACAACCATCGAGTCCCCCCCAAGCGCGTCTAGTACATATCTACCGGTCCGGCTTTCGACCGCGAGAAGTACGGAAAGCCGGCCTACCTGAGTGCCTAGACAACTCCCCTGGTGGTTGGCCCTGCCGCGATCCGTTTATATGTATGTACCTACTTACTTATGGGATATGCATGATGGTAATCCTTCGGGGACCAACATGCGGTTTGGTCCTTTACCCAGCTGCAGCCAGCCGCACCGCGCCGCTGCGAGGTGGGCCATTGGTCAATGCCAGTCGGATTCCCACTACTTTAGCTGCTAGCATGACGTGGGTGGGGTGGTTATGGAGGGGTAAAAAAAGAAACATCACTTTCCGATAATATCTCCGCAGAGAGGGAGGAGGGGTGCGGGGCAAGCTCTTTTGGAGCTTTCCCATGTTGCGCGAGAGCGAAGACGGAGGGGTAAAATCATTAGCAGGCAGTGTATCCGTAACGGAAAAAAAAAAGTAGATGAGAGTGAATGTAAACATACAATCTTACATCCTTTTTCGCATACTTGCCACTTCCCTACGCTTCGAGAGACGACGCCCGACGCCGAGATACCTAGATTACCCCTAATCACCAACCTGACAGACCGAGTAGAACAAGACACAATGGCGTGGGAAGAGCCTAGAAAGACGGGCATGCAGTACCGCCGCCTGGGTAACTCGGGACTTCACGTCTCGGTGCTGGGTTTGGGCGGTTGGTTGACGTACGTTTCTCCCACCTATTTCCCCACGCGAAATTGCAAAGTGCTTCGTAGGACCTTCGTGCTGACTTTGGTGAATACAACAGGTTCGGCGGCCACGTTGAGAATGGTATGTACGGGACGGGGACTCAAGCGAATCTTCTGCGAGACTCGTGTGTTTTGGCAGCGTCACTGACGGTTACGACGCGCTGCAGAACAGACGTTTGCGTGTATGAAGCAGGCTTACGACCTTGGCGTCAACTTTTTCGATACAGCTGAGAGGTGAGTCTCCCCAGAACCTCTCCCGTGCGACACCATGCGGTTGCGGCCGAGTGAGGCGAAGATGGAGGAGCTAATCACAAGCCGCTCCATACAGCTATGCGGGCGGAAACTCGGAGATCATCATGGGCCAGGCCATCAAGAAGTTCAACTGGAACCGTAACGACATCGTCGTCACAACAAAGGTGAGTCTTGCACCACGGAACTCCGCAGGAGCAACGACGGCGCGCAGTCGAACCACGAGTTGTTCTAACCCGTCGCGCGCACGTACAGCTCAACTGGGGCGGCGCCAACGGCCAAGTCCTCGTCAACAACCACGGCCTCTCGCGCAAGCACATCATCGAAGGCCTCCGCGCCTCCCTCAAGCGCCTCGACCTCGAGTACGTCGACATCGTCTACGCCCACCGGCCGGACCGCCTGACCCCCATGGAGGAGACGGTCCGCGCCTTCAACCACGTCATCGACAAGGGCTACGCCATGTACTGGGGCACGTCGGAGTGGAGCGCCGACGAGATCGCCGAGGCCTGCGGCGTCGCGAAGGACCTCAGGATGATCGCGCCCGTCGTCGAGCAGCCGCAGTACAACATCCTCGAGCGCCGCAAGGTCGAGTACGAGTTCCAGCGGCTGTACCAGCGCTTCGGCCTCGGCCTGACCGTCTTCAGCCCCATCAAGATGGGCCTGCTGAGCGGCAAGTACAACGACAACCCCGACGCGCCGCCGGCCGGGAGCCGGTTTGCGGAGGGCAAGGGCGATAAGTTTGTCAACTGGGCCAACAAGGAGTGGTACGGTAACGACGAGTGGAAGGCACTGATTCAGAACGTCGTAAAGCTCAAGGTGAGTTTCCTATTGTTGTTGCTGTCGTTTGGTACTCCCCCGCGCGTCCGCTGCTAGCGCCGCCGGCGACACTCGCGACTCGGGACCAAGGAGATCATGATGGCTGACTGGGACGTGTGTGTGTGTGTGATTAGGGTATTGCGGAGAAGCTCGGTGCAACGCAGTCACAGCTGGCCCTGGCGTGGTGCCTCAAGAACCCCAACGTTACCTCCGTGATCACCGGAGCCTCACGGCCGGAGCAAATCGTGGAGAATGTGGGCGCATTGAAGGTTCTGGAGAAGCTGACGCCCGAGATCATGGCCGAGGTCGATGCCATTGTGGGAGAGGTTAAGTTGGACCCGGCAAGACAAGATTAGAGAATGGCGTGTTTTTTTTCTGGAAAATTTGTGTTTCTGTTACGTCCTGTTGGGTGGCGCGGATTTTGATTACTGGGCATAACCATATCTGGGAAAAAGAACGAGAGGTCCGGTACAACAAACAAGAACAAACACCATCTTGTTACCAGCTCGACCCATGCGCGGCCGCGTCCAGGCCCCATGTGAAGGAGCGTTGGCCTCGCTCTTTTGCTCGCTCGAGGCCGTTTCACGGGACCCTCGTGATAACCACTTGTTCAGAGGAACTACCTTCTAGAAGCTGTGGACAATGCTCTCGAGTCAATTAAGATGTGGCGAGTTGGCCTGGTGCGGCCAAACAAACATGCCGCCTCCGCTTTAGTTTGCGAGCCTGTGCTCCAGAGTGGTGGTTGCCAAACGATGGGATGGGATGACCGGAAAGCTGCTCCGAAGGCAACATTGTCCAGACGGGAATGAGATATACTTCAGAAACAAAGGACAGTTGCGACCCTTGAGCCGGTGTCTTGACTCGGGGGGCCACAGAGATCTTCAGGGACCATGGAGGGTGTAATAATGCATCCTCTGGCCGGTGCTTCGACTTGTCGATGAAACTTCGTATGGCGTGTTGGGAACAGTAGCTCGTAGGATTAGACTAGCCGACCAGGCTTGCAAGCATGTTATGCCAACTGATGAGTTCAGATCTAGACCCAAGAAGGTTGTCGATCTTCCTGTCGTTGTTGCGGCTCGCGAATCGTCCAACAGGGAGGGTAGGCCTTGGGGTATAAGGTATTCTGGGGACGGATAGGTAAAACCTACGAAAGCCACATCGGCCTTTTTTGCCATTCGCAACGAGTTGCTCCTGGAACTGTAGACTCTTTGACTATAGAGCAACTTGACCTGCCTTGATCAACAGCTCAGCTGTACATGTGGGGTAGAGGTCGACCGGTGTAAAGTAATCGCTGGATTATCATAGTCATATCGTGGCAGGCAACTCATATAACCACGGTGATGCCTCCAACGTACCCAGTGATGATGGTCTTGATGTCGACGTTGATAATGCTGTTTCATTATGGTTGTTTGCTTCGCATATCTCGCATGATCCAGACAGCTAGAATCATGAGATTGGGGCGGCTTTGATGGCGGCGAACCCGAGAGTATCGATCCGTGTCAGAGGTGTACCTACTGAGGACAAGAATGAGGTTGCAGACGCGGCCTCTCCCTCTAGGTACGGGCTGTTTTTGGTGTGCATGGTAACACAGGAACGGTAAGACGTGCATGGATGACCAGGCAAGGGAGAGGCGAAGTGGTCCTGAGAGGCCCGAAAGCAACGAAACAAGGGCCCTCCAGAGGGCGCATTGATCGCCGTCTGGCGACAGTCCTTCTTGTTCATAGGCAAGACATGTGGCGTCGGAGAGTGGGAAGCTGGAGTTTCGTTGTAGAACTGGTTGAAATGGACCGTCTCTGGCAACAGGCGACAAGGTAAGAGGTGAGTAGCAAAAGCGATGAATTTTGCTTTGGGTAGGGTGACTGAGAAGTCATGGTTTGAGATAGCTGTAGCCGCAGCTTGATGCAGAGATCGAACTGCCAAATAAGATGTCAGTATCAGGCCATATTGACGCTTGGAGGTGGTGATGGGAGAATAGAGTTTGGGCCTTGCACGCCTGGATGGTTAGTGTCGTGAACGACGGTTGGGAGCCACTGGGAAGTATAGCCTTGGTAGATGAGCAGAGTTGCTGCGTAGAATAAGTAGAGTGGTAGAAGACATGTGGCTAAGCAGGGAGGTTGCTCGCTCGATATCATGTGTAAGGTTACTTACTTGGACGGGGAGGCAGGGTCAGGCAGCTGAGAGGGGGCAGATGAGGAGGCAATGGAAGAGAGCGAAGAAGGAGAACCCTAGAGCACCAGGGGACGTGGGACACTCGTGCGGCGGCGTTGAAGGCCGTGGAGGCGTACGCAGTAGGAGGGATACAGGATGAGACGAGCGTCTGAGCTGGCTTGCCCTGCTGGTGAACAGCGGTGTGTCTGCCCTATGCGTTGCCCCGCGGGCTGCTGCATGGCTGACATGTGTGCGTGTGCGTATGCGCGTGCGTGTTGGGTGGGCGAGAACGAGATGCGCTGTGAACGTTTATTCATATGCGAGCTCAACGACTCGGGAACGATTGTGGGTGGGAGGTGGTGGCTGCATGGGTGAGCGAGGTGCAGTAAGGCAAGGTGGGCAACCTAAACCAACCGCAGGGTAACGGAACTGCGTCTGTGGAATGACAAGAGTTGCCAGGGGCCGTGGTTGGAACCTTGAGGAATTTAGATTTGATATTGACAGAAAAAGCTAGCAATGAGGTCGTCACTCTGTCATCCAATTGGCAGATGAGCCATGTCCGTGAGTGAGGCTTCGATTGTGACAGTCATCTCGCAACTTGGACGGATCCCACAGCGACGGGCGCTTGGCCGGAGTTGGGAATGAATCGCGGAAGGACAGCCGTGGGGTAGGTATCAAGACATGGATCGGAACCACTGCCGTAGTGGGAGCATAAGGCAGATGCATAACACATAACACGGTGATGGATGGTCTACTACAGGAATGGACATACAACATGGGTGACAAGTGATGTACCTTGGTGTAGGTAGGTAGGTAGAATAGAAAAGAGGCAAAGATGCCCAACCAGAGCTGGGAACTCGTTCAATCGAGCAATTGGGACGCCACGATGTGACAACGAGCAAGCAATAATAGCAACTGAACGGTAACGCAGCAGCAGCCGCTTCAGCAGCCGCGCTGCAATGGAGTTCTGAAGCTGGACCTTGCGTGCCGCGCCGTGCCAAGATGAAGTGAGACTGAGATCGGGGTATGAACAAGCAGAGAGAAGACATTAACTGACTAAGGTGAAAGAAAGCCAGTGTTTCGTTCTCTGTGCTTCGTATCCCGTATCACTTCGGATACATGTGCTCGGAGGTTCATGAGCCCATGAAGTCCATGTTGAGATGAGAGAAGGAGGTCTGGTCTAAGGTCTGACCTACCCGTAGGGACCGTAGTGCAGTATAGTGTAGTGCAGTGACTGGTCTCTGGTCTCTAGTCTGAGGAAGAAGAATATCGGAAATGACATTGGGCAGCGAGTGTCAGAGTCGTATTACTCTTTGAAATGTGTAGTCTGTTCCCCTGCCAGCCCGTACCTGGGACGGTGACACTGACCTCTGTTCAGCTCTGGCGTTGCGAGTCGCGAGTCCGTTCCTTGCGAGGTGGACGAGGGCGAGTGGACGGTTGATGTTGAGATGTGCTGTCGTTTCTCGTCTCTCATCTCTTGGTGTACGCAGTACGATGTTGGGTGGAATGCGAACGGACGATAGGACGATACTTGAGATGTCGCAGGTGATTAGCGGGAGGTGGCAAGTCCCGAGATAGCATCGCTTAGCACCTGCCCCAGGTGGGCAGACCTGAGGAGGTGAGGTGCACTACGGATTAAGAGATACAAACAGACTAGCCCAGAAGGAGGAGGTACGGTGGTCCGTACCTAGGTGACTAAGTACCTACTTCATGATGTGGGAGGGACCTTCCATCTTCCCCCAAACATGTCAGCCACTCACAGTTGGAAAAACCAATCATGGAATTGCCCATCGCCCCACCCCTCCCAGATCAGGTGCCATCCCTGCACTGCCCACTATCATCTACCCGACATCTTTTGCAGGTGATCCGTGCGCATGTTCCTACCTGCTACCCCACCTTCCCAGTACCTCAGCGCCTCACCAACACTTCACCTCCAGTCAGGAGGACCGCTTCAAGGAACCTCAGACGCTAAAAATGAAGATATTGTCACTCACACTTACCGCGCTAAGTATCGGGGAACCAAACACTTTGATTCCCTCGGGAAAAGGGCAACCAAAGCTCTGCCGGGCAGAATTTTTGAGACTCAGAAGAAGAAGAAAAAAAAATTCACGTATGCCTTGGTGCATTGGCAACATACCTCTGGTTGGTACAAGGTACCCATCTGAACGTGTGATGGGAGCATGTCGATATGGACTTGTTGGTTATCTTTGAAGCATCCAGCCTGTCGCTACCTTTAGCGTTCATCTTCACTCCGTAAAGAGACAGGGGGAAAGACATACGGAAGTACGAAGCTCCTGATGCTCTTTCACTTGGATAGGTAGGCTTCCCGGTCTGAGCGGCACTCCTGGTGGTCCATCTCTGAGACTTTGGCAAGTCTATTCGTGGGTATCCGTACTCAGGTACTTGGAAGCTAGCCCGGCCAACTACTTACCCACTTTCGCTCGCCCACTCAACCGCACCTCAGCGCGCTACGCTTCGGCAGAGCGACGGAAGCGAGTCCTGGAGCGGGTCTAATCCCCGGAAAAGCCCACATCCACCTGCTAGTGAAGTAAGGTACTCTGTTGTGTACGTAGTAAGGTAGGCATCGAGGCACCTCCCACATTACCTTGCACGAAGGACTCCGTACCGCGTCAAGATAGGCACACTAAATTGAGGTTTTGTGTCTATGCTGGCGGTGACAGGGTTGCCTGGGATTGAAACATGAAATGTTGGTGCTTCTTTCAAACACGGCCCTCATACCCCATGGTAAGAATACGGGATAGGGACACAAGTTGCATTCAGAGACCTGATTGAACGACGATGTTTCTTATGGACGTCACGGTTGTACCTGGTATTGTCACATTGTGGTTGTACGGACGGAAGGCATTGGGACTGAAATGGGACGGGAACAGACCATTGGTCACTCGGTGCCTCCCTCGCCTTACCCAAAGGTTAAGTAAGAAGCCACCCACCTTCCCTGGCTTGGCACCTACCTTGGACATCGCGAAGTACCTTGGGACCTTTGGAACCTTCCACGTGTGTCAATACGCAGTATGTACATGGGAATATGCTTTATCCAGGGCATCTTGCAATTCGAGGCAGGCACGACTGATTATTCTGCAAAGTATCTCGGCGTAGTAAGCACTATCTTGGGTATACACGCCTTGCAATTCATGGTTGCGAAAATGCAGAAACAAATGACTGCAACATGACTTGGGAAATTGTGAGAAAAGGTAGACATCCATACCGAACAGCGAAGCCTCTCATCGAGGGCATCCTCTTCCACCAGCCCATTGGAACCCAGCACCGCCAACACAGAGCGCGGGGGATAGGTACCTACTCTGCCGCCCGCATCACACGCTGCACGCCACCACATCTCCGTACACCAGCACTCTGCAGTCTGCACACCACGCAACTCACCTTAGTTTCCATTGGGTCGAGCTACCTGATCAGTACCTTCTCACCTCTCACTCAGCTCACCTCAAGGCACCTTACCTCACCCATTGCATGGAGCTCTCATTTGTCCGTCGTACAAGACTACCCGAGTACCTCATACTTTCATTGCCTGGACACCACTTGCATGCACCAGTGACAGCAAGAGCAGCAGCAGCAACAGCAGTTGCCTCTCACCTTTCGGCTCTACCTTACCACCTTACATTACCTCGCTATTCTCGCTGTCGCGCAGCTTCATTCTTCTTCGCCTCTTTGCACCACAACTGACATCAGCAGATGCGACCGGACTGCAAAAACAGCCTCCTTTTGACGACAAAACATACCTCCTGTCCTGCCGCCGTTCCAATTCCTTTTTCCATTCCACCTGGCCGCCACAAGCATGATCTAAACGTATCCATCTCTACATACCTTACTCGGAGCCTCTGTCTCTGTCGGCCCACCTCATTCTCAGAACGGCCTCGACCCCTCTCTTGGACTCTGGAGTTTGTCGCCCTCGAGCTGTTTTCGTGCCTGTCCTTCTACCTTGCCATCGTACGAATATCCTATCCGTACATACACTAGAACCGGATCGTCAACTTGGACGCCAGCCCTCCCCGCTTCTCGTCCCGCCGGATTGCTTGCTTACTTTCTCCATTGAAAACCGCAAGTGCGCAAAAGTCGCAAACGCATTCGCCGCCCGCGTTCTGTTCCACACACCTCATCTACGGAGTACACCACGGGCATTCGCAAAACCCACTCGTAAATATCGATTACGATTACTGCCCACTCCACCCTCGTCGTCGATTACCCGCGTGCCCGCTAGGCCCAACTTACGGATACCGCCCAGTGCCCACAACTCACGCTTTCGTCCATCACGCGTTTAACGTACGTATCCTATTCCGTGCCCGCCTACGGAGACGGAGTAGGTACTGCGTCTACCAGCAATAGCGTGCCTTGCTGGGTGCCGGTCCCCTCTGTTTCTCTCAACCTTGTTTCTCGGGAATGACATGGCTCTGCGCCCTCTCGCGACGGCCTGGCGACAATGACGAGGAATGAGGCCGGCTCCCGCTTCAGCTCTCTCACGAGCACCAGTACCGACAGCACCCGATCATCGGCCACCGTGAGACCCTCCAGCAACCCCATCCCAGCATCGCGCAAGTCGTCCATGCGCCTCAAGACGGAGGGCAATGGCGCTGGCGCTGGCACTGGCATTGGCAATAGCAATGGATCCCTCGCAGACAAGTGAGTGTCATGTTCTTCCTAATGTTTGGCCCTGTGTGCCTGTCCCGGTCCGTTCCCCATAACCCCTAGTCGATCAATCAATCATCAAGCACTCACGCACACACACAAAACACAATTCCCATCCCACTTCCTTTACCTTGTGGACAGCACCGTACCCCCAAAGGAGACGACTCATGGAGGAAAACAGACTGAGAGTGGGAGTGAGAAACGATGGTGAGAGTGAGAGTGAGACCACTCAGCTCTCAAATCCGACGCCGGGGTTCACTTCACACCTTGATTCCATACACTCACACTCATTGCGCCTCCCACCCAGGTATTGCGTGGGCGAGCCGCAAGCCGCAAGTGGGTTGTTTGAGTCGTGAAGTGGTCCCGGCGCCCACTCTCTTTCCTGGTCCCCTCCTCTCTGTCTGTCTCTGTCTCTGTCTCTGTCTCTGTCTCTGCTGCCCATGGCCGCTGTTCCCTGCCACTCGTTGGTTCAGGTTGTCGTCCCGCAGCTTTTTTCCCTGCGTGCCGCGGCGGCGTCCCGAAACCCAGTCCCAGCCCCAGTCGAGACACAGCTGGTGTACGAATAGTGTCTATGGAACGGAATAAGTCCAAGGACTCTCTGAAGTTCTCAACTATTCGCACCGGTACTATTCGTAGCTGAGGACTGAGGACTGGGGACTGAGTTGTCGCCAGCTTGTGGTCGTGCTTGTGCTTGTCTTGATCCTTTTTTTCTGCCCTGCTACCTAGATGCTGCTACTGGGCTGATTACAGTCTGCTACTTTGCCCGTATTGCCTTGGTGTGCGCATTGCATTGCAACATTTCTCTTGTCTTGTCTTGCCCCCTTCCCCTCCACCCGTCTCTTGCACACTACGGATACCTTACTTGGTACGGGTCCAATACCCATCTTGTTGTACCTTGGCTGGCGCTGTTCCCAACTTTCCCCTCCAAAGTTCCAGCAACAAGCCAGCAGTAGCCCAGCGACCCTGAACCAACAAGCCTCATCCGCACTCTCATCGTACCTCGCACGTTCCCTGCCTCTCTCTGCCCTGCCCTGCAGCCTGCCTTACCTCACCCCTCCCCGTCCGTCCCCCCCGTCCCCCATCGCCTCCTCCTCCTCCGCCCCGGCCCCAGGCAAGCTTTGTCGTCGTCGCTTCAATGGTGGAGCTATCTGCTGTTTTCGATCCCCTCCAGTCCAGCCCAGTTATAGCTTCTCAAGCCAAGCACCCAAGACATACTCATTCTCCCACCAGAACTAACAACTTACTCCTCCATTTTCCCTCCGTGTTCCTCTTCTTTGGTTGATGAATGCACCCATAACTGACTGGTCATTGCGTTCCGCCCCCCCGTCTAGGTCTTTCATCAGTGATTTGAGCCCAGCCGACCCGCCCACCTCTTCCACTTTTGCCTCTGCGCCGCGC